>NC_071403.1:63318128-63943128 GCF_017976375.1 Cuculus canorus | reverse complement strand
AATGTCTGTTGTGCTTGTCCAGCTGAAGCTGAATATGCTGAAAGTTTAGATTACTAAAAACAGTAGGTTTGCAACTCCTGAGTTCTTACAGCCATACTTTATGACAGAATAGAAAATCACCAAGTACTATCACACACAGATTAACCAAAGAAAGTACATCTGATATGAACTGTAACATGACAGTGTTAACACTCTGTTAGAAACCTCTAGTCTGTAGATGTAAAAGACTTACTTAAATAGCCGCAGACACATAATTCATTATAATATACAGCAACATACAAATATTTTTCTTGTTTATAAAAATGAAGATATAAGAATTAGCCTAAACTTTAAAAAGTCATGAGAAAATAAGCTGTTAGGCTTTTTGTCTGAATATTATGTTAATTTATCACTGACACCAAAAAACTAGCCACAGTTGATACAAAAAAAAAAAATCTATAGTAGGAATTGCCAAACAAATCCAAAGCAGAGTATCAGTTTAGACAACTTGGGTTTGTGTCCCAAGTAAAGAAACATGCAAGGTTGCAGCTAGCATCTGTCAAAGCATGGTATACCTCTTCCACAGGAGGTAGCAAAGAGTAGTAAGTGCTAGTAGAGCATCTGGATGACAGGAGAGGTTTCTTTACATAAAATAGTGTAAAAAGAATTTTATTGTGTATTAACAGAACTATTTATGCAAGTTCTTATATCGTAATACATACAAAAAAAAAGTCAAAAAAAATCTCAGTTATTTTTCTCATCTAATGAACTGTGATGTGAGAGTAGAATCTCTCTCATCCAGTACGCTGTATGATATTGGATCGTGTACAGAATTGTATTTTCCTCTTAGTTTAAAAAAATTTCCACTAGCTACATCACATTTTGATTGAAAACTGGTATTCATGAGATGTGAAAGTAGGTTACGGTTCAGCAACTGGATGTTCTTACCTCCATGTCTTCCTTAACTTGCTCCTGCTGGTCTCTTAACTCACCAAAAGCATCAATAATTAAACCTAGGGTTTAAATTAAAATGATAGTTAATGTTCAAGAACACAACTATGACAAAAAATACTTGGAAATCCAGGGTAACTCTGACAAAGAATATTAAGCAACAATTTGTGCAGAAATAATAGAAGCCACTGTACATTCCAAAGACCATAAAAACTAACTCAATATGTGAAAAAAATGAGCAAGTCAAAGAACATGGCTACTAGTAACACAGCTTGCAGCACCATTTGGAATTATAAAATGGTACAAGCAGACTTCTGTCTTATTCACAGTACTCTGACCTTGACTCAGTGCATCAAGACATATGTGGTTTTACAGTGACAAAGGCTTTATTATAGAAAGGATATTACTGCATATAACAGAGTTCATTTAATGTGTATTCAGAGTACATTTAACAGAGTTCAGGGATTTATTTCACAACAGATGCAAAGAAGTCCAGAGCTCTGTGCATCCTCTCTCATCACGGTTTCCATGTAGTACAAGGTTCCACTGTTAGAGCTGTACAGAAGTAATGGGTCATTTCAGGGAGATTCAGAAAGTAGAAGAAAATCTAGCACAAGTTCTATGGCTCAGATTATAAATTCTCTATGATTGTCCCTTCACTTACACAAATACAACTAAGGACCAACTCCACAATCACTGACACTACTGTGCTGTAAAATTGATGAATACCAGATGAGAATTATACTCAAAGCTTGACAGCTAAGGCTTCTACTCTTCAGCCAATCACAAAATGAAATAAAAATCACTAAGAGATATGCCACTTCAGGCTATAAAAAATTTTGTACCCTCCCCAAGCCCTATAAAAACTTGTTGCTTGATTAAGAGTTTTAAGCAATTTAGCCCAAGCTCAGTCTCACGTTCTAAACTTCATTGTAGGAAGTGAGAAAGTATCCTTACTGCTGTAAAAATCATCATATGTTAGCTAACTGAAAGTAATAAGGTATCACCATTTATAATGGCAATGGGACGTAACAAAAATCATAACACATGTTTCCAAAATCAAGAATATACTTCTGTTAATTTGTGCAGACTTTAATAAAAGTCCTTATGGGCATGCTTTACAGAGTTTGGAAGTCATGATGTGTAAAACAGATGGGGCTTCTAAGTACTTTAGGTAATAACATTAGACATCATTAATACAAACATAACAGAGAACATCCTGACTTTCCAAAATTAAGTATCCACTATGCATATTACAACAGTGAGCCATACTATCAGTCGAATAGTTTCACTCAAATTCAGAAGCTAACCTGATGTCAGCAGACTTCCCGTTGTCATTAACCAGCATACACTAAAGCTGTTTCATACCAAGCACCTTTCTTTACTCTTTGACATCGCTCAAGTAAACAGGCATCACTCAGAGGTTTTTATATAATAAAAGATGAAACCTCTTAAAGCTATGTTCCAGTTTTCACACCAATATCACCATTTTGAAGATTTGCCAGACACTAAACACTGGCTCACAAAGGGTGGGTTATGTTGAAAGACAATTTTAAGGTGTGCCACAAGATTTCTAATCATTTCTCTTGATGATCATTTACAGAAGGCTTTCATAAGGGGCAATGAGAAGACAAACTGTAGACAAACAAGGATTCACACAGCAAAAACTTTGTTTTGTTTCCACTGATACGGGTAAAGCCTGGATTTTACAGAGACAAGGAAGAAAAACATATTGATAAAAGCCAGCTGAGCGTGACTTACTACATAAACATGTGCTTTATCATCTGCCCTGCTATCCTGATCGAATCTTAGATGTGTGATTACCGAAGCACTAAGATCTCTATACTGCTAAATAATGTTTTCAGTCCCACCGTGCATTACAAACATATACCTTGAATAATTGCAAGCAGGATGACAATCACAAAGAAGAAGAAAGTGATGTCAAAGATAATACGATATATTTCATATTCATCTCCTGCTGGATCCTCTATTTCATCACCAATGCCTCCACCTGCACGTACTCCAACATACATGTGAAACATGTAGCACTAGAAAACACAAAACAAAGTGATACAAAATTTGTCTGTAGCTAAAAGCAAAAATATGCATTGTTGCAAATTCAGTAACTGTCAGAACCCCACAATGGTCTAGCAACTATATACTATGTCAAACTATGCCAAGTCATGTTTTTCTCCCATTTGAGGTTATGTATATTTCTGAGGGAGCTGAAATGGGGGAGCTTTGAGGGAGCTGAAGCTGGTCCATTTCATGTTCTTCAACTACCCTAAGCCCAGCAGCCCACCACGATTCACATACAATCATTTCAGTAATGTGCAAAAAGGAAATAACGTTACCACCACAGACATGACCTTTTCTATTTTCCTAGCTCAAAAGTGAATGACTTTCCCCATCACTGTTGTTTCAAACAAAAATTTAAAAAAAAAAAAAAAACAAACCACACAAAAAAATCTTTGAGAATCTTTGTGCAGAGGACAGGCTAATAATGGAAAAAGCCTGAGACTAGTACGGTGAAAGTATGATCTGAAAAATGGCATAATAGGTCTCTTGGTATAGTTACATGGGATGCTGACAACACAAAATTTCCAATCCATCATGCTGCAATTTAATAGAAAATTATTATATCATTCTCAGAGTTCTGGAGCAGGGGGCTGGTTCTTCAAGTACCTTTGCAAACTACAGTGACAGGGTTATCACTCCCTATCAAAAAGTAGTGATGAGAATAACAATAACTAACTCCTAAAACCTAACTAGAAAGAAATCCACTCTCTTATCTCTATGCCACAGTCATCCTCAAAATCCCCTGTGTAGGGAATTGTAGGGTATAGTAACACACAATGCTGAGTGACCAATGGCTGACAAATGTAAATTTTTAGAAACTGTTTTTATTTCAGCATTTAAAGCCAATCATTAACTCAATCAGTGAATGTACTGCTAGTTACCTAAAAAGTTTTAAAAGTTAGTTTTCTATTTCTAAAATAAAAATATAGTCTCTACTTTTTCTTTAACATCACTTCTCAAGTCTTAACACTTTTACAAAAGACAACCCTGATTTTATGTCATACGACACATTGTTCTAACTCAGTCCTGTACAATGTTATAGTCTTTCTGTAAGTGCATTTTCAGAGAATTACAGAGCAGGTCAGGTCAGAATGGACCTCAGGAGGTCTGTTGTCTAAATCCTGCTCCAGTCTGGGCCCACTGTGAGCTCAGAGAAAGTTACTGTCAGCTTTATACAATTAGGTCATTACAACCTTCTAAGGATGGAGACTGCACAACCTTTCTGAGCTACCTGATCCACTGTTTAGTTTGCTTCCACAGCTTATCTAATTACTGGGCTTTTAAATGCTGTCGATTTCCTAGAAGTGAATACACAACACTGAAATATATTTAACTTTGTTGCACATGATTATTTTTAGAAGGGAATTAACTGTAACACACCTTAGAAATTCTTTGTTTTAAAGTCTACCTACCATGCACAATCGCAAAGTCTGACACTGTCTCAGTAAGTACAAAATAGTTTTCAGTGGTTCTGGGCACAGAAGAGATTTCGGTAACGGAATCGCCAACTGAAGATAATCATGACAATTTATGCTAAGGGAAAGCAACAGATTTCCAAGCTTAAACAAGCATTTCAGTACCTAAATTACTTATGAAAGTCCTTGCCTACAACTGACCCTCCTCAATGGCTTGTAGAACATCAAGATGCAGCAATACTGCTCTTTAACTGACTTGGCTCAGCTTCGCAGCCTGCAGTTGATTTTCATTCTTTAAGAAACTACAGCAAAGAATATCATCACACTTCTTCTGCTCATTTATAGATGTATTTGTTTAAAATGCATAACGTATATCTAGTTGTCAGGAATGTTCCTTGTATTTGTTGCTTTGTCTTCAATTATAGCCTTTCCTGCTGCTGCCTAATGATACAATTAGGAACTGGAATTACAAGCAGGCCAGGACAAAAACATAACAGTTTAAGAAAATATCTAAAAAGCAAAATAAGACTTACTGTTAGCATATCATCACATTTCATGTCTGGCATATCACCATCTTCGCTCTTGTTGTAGAATTTGCGGAAAAAATTGAATGCCACTACTGTATACAAATATACTACTACTGCCAGTAATCCCACTGTTAGGACAAGCTGGAAGACAAAATTATAAAGTGACTATAACACCAGTACAGAGTTATGCTATATAATTTTCTTTGCAAAAAGAGAAAGAAAGTAGCAATAATCTATATGTACTAGCGGAGGAATACTGTAAGTTTTCGGTCTCATTGCGTATCTTCATAATACTTGGAAATATATCTGCATATTTTCATGAAAAGCATGTGAATTTCACCTGTTTTATTTTGAAAGAAACACATGCTTCAGAAACATAATTACAAAGACAAATCTTGCAAAATCTAGTAGATACATACTAGTCAAACAATACATTAGAATCATAAAAAAACACAAAATCAGGCACAAATATCTGAAAGTTTACTACCTAATAGTAACAGTACTGCTATATAATGTCACCTATTATATAACTGCAATATAATATTTCTGATTTAATACTGCAACAATTTACAAAATCATGTATAAAACAAACCCTTCCTTATATTTTAATATCTACCTCAGAGAAGCAGCAACAAACATTTCACTGCTCAAATGCAGCATCACTGAAATTTTGCCTTGAGCTTTATGGAAAACAGCTGGAAGTGAACTGCATTATTCTGCTAACTGATATTTCACTTGCATAGCTGCCAGACCTAAAAAGTTCCTTATCATAAATAATGCCTCCTCACTTCACAGAAAATTTGCTAAAACATCAGGACTATTTTTAAAAGGTAGCCTACTTCACATACTTCAGGTGCAGACTGATTTTTACACTGTTTTTCTTCTAAGAAATCAGAATTAAGAATTTAAGAAATTCTGTTCTTTAAAAGGCAAAGAATGCTGTATGTTTGTTTCTGTAGCTTTTCAAGACACAATTTTTGTTCCACAAATGAAAGTTTCTTATATAAATTAAAACAAATAATAGTTTGTCAGGGTGAGTTCATAATTAAGTCTTCTGTGTGTGATGTGCTTCACTAGCTATTTTGAAATATAAACTGTATCCATCTAAATACGTATTACTTCTTCCAATATGTTGACAATAACAGTGCATTTGAATGCAAAATTAAATGAGTCACCATTCACACACATAAAAAACCACCGCTAATGGGTTTATGTTTCTCTAGTATCAAACTTGCTTAAAAAAATAAACAAAATCCATGAAAAAAAAACGCTTGCTACTTATCAATTTCAAAATGGCACTTACCACCACAATTCTAAAGAAACTATTGTATAAGGACAGAGCTGAAGCTCCAAATTACTACAACAGCACATAGATATACACTACAGAGAAGACCTATATATTTTCATTCCCAGCCCTCTTGTATAAGAATTATATTGGCTGACTTGTTGGAAGATCTTCTAAGCAGACTAAGGATGGTTTTTTTATCATTAAAAATTGATTACAAAGGTCTCTTGAACCAGAAAGGCAATCAGACTTGAGGAACGCAAAGTCTTAGATTACATTAAATGTCATTCCTACAACAGGTCTGAGTAGATGAAAAGTCTTAGTTATTTTCTTTACTTAGATCAGAAATGCAATTTCAGATTTTATAGCTTCTTTAAGACAAACTTTCTTATTATCACAGAGCTGAGTTTCTCAAATAGTCCTCCAACAGAAGGAGTAACTGGGTCTCAACTGGACCTTCTTTAGATCAATCTGAAAAAAAATTTAAACTGCAGCTTTATGACAAAGTTGCTCACAATAGCTAGAAATTGTCAAGTATACAAATCCTATTTTCTTATGCTTATAAACCCCACTGTATAATTTCCCCACTGATCCAATTTCTAAACATCATGATGAAAGAACAATTCTGTTGTCAATCTGCAGAGCTGCTGGATTAAGTCATGAAGTGATCGTTCCTGTGTACTTCTTAAGTAAAAAAGCCTGAAAACAGATGACAGTTGATACCTGTTTGCCATTGTGGGTCACTGATGACAGGATAGTTCGTAATGTCTTGAATCCCATTGCAATGTCAAGGAGATGAGCAGCAAAGAAAAAATTGTTGTAATGGCCAAGGACAGACATGGTCATGTACCACGCTAGGTAAAGGAAAGACTAATAGAAAAAAAAGTGCATCACAAAATAAAACTCATGGTTATTATCTTTAACTTAGTTCAAAACATTAAAGAAAGGTAGAAATTGCTTGAATGTGCTTTACTTTAATGCCTGTAAATGCCTTTAATTTAATGCCTTATTTTTTTTTTTTTTACATAGAATTTGCTACAGATCTTAGAGAGTTTTGCTTTTGTACAAAAATATTAAATCAGGAAATAGAGTTCACAAGACACAGTGAAAACTGACATTCTAAATTTTAATTTGTGGAAACTAATTTTGAAATTCCTAAACCCGTATTTGTTAATGTTTTTGATGTAAACAGTTTTTCTAATTTAAATTATGTTTTCCTTTATTATTTTCTAAATAATTACACTAAAATATTAAAGTACTAAGATAGTTAATGACAAACGAAAGGACTCTGCAAGCAACAAAAGAATTTATTAATTAATTCAAACTAGTAAAACTACTGCTTAAACATATAAGCAATATTTAAGTAGTTTACTAACTATTGCTACAAATGTTACTTTCACCTTTTCCTCTATCATTTAGTTTTTATTGGTCCTAAACACAAGTACATATTGCTAAGAGAAATTACAGTCCCTCCCTTAGGAAAACTGTAATCCTGAACAAACTCTTAACTCTTTCCAAATCATCCTCTCTGTAGACTGATCATCCCTTCCTGACTAAAGTCAGACTACACTCTAATTCTCCAGCACTCCAAGTTCCAAAACTGTTTATCTCCCAACCAGTTTTTCCATCAGTAAAATAAGCCAAGTTAGGTAAGCCTTAATCATAAGACTTTTAATAATCATATGATGATCACGTCCTTAAACCGCAAGACACTTTAAATGGTCATGTTTGCCAATCCTTTTCTTGTTTGTTTTTAAAGACTAATTTTTTTCAGACTATTAAAATCGTCATCCCCATTCTACACCAGCTGGTGTAGAATGTGTAGTGTAGTACTATGTAGTGTAGTACTATCAGTTGCACTGATACAAATACTAGTGATTCCACATTCACTATTTATACTAATCTGACTGTGCTCCAGGAATATTCATGTGTTCATCATAAAGTTTATGAACAATACAAAAAATAGCAATAAGAATTTATATAGTCAGTTTCATATTTTACAGCACAGTGCTCTTGAATAAAGCATATCAGAAGGGTGGTGGGAATTCACTGAGGTTCTAGAGGCTAACACCTATATGTCTGGGAAAAGATTTTGGTAATCTCTTTCTACTTTTCCAAGATTTTCTTAAACTATGTAGTAAATTAAATGAAATAAAGAGTATTTCATTCTTGAAATGCTTTGGGCTAACAAGCATATATTGCTCTTTAGAAGGTGAATATATGCATATATATATACGCACACAAACAGATACTGATAAACTTACATTATCAGTGAAAACAACTCCTAATTTCCACATCTGATACTTAACATCAATGGAATTTAGCCTGTGAAAATAAATACATAAATTGCATTTTATACCAAAACACAATAAGAAAATATGCAACACAATCTGCAGTAAATATATTGTCACATAAACACAGGACACAACGGCTGATCTGTCTCCAAAAGCTGAAATACATCAGAACATTGTTCTAATTCACACTTTTACTCTGGAATGGACCTGTCAAAAAAAGGGGAAAAAAAGGCAGAAAACCAAATTAATAAATACATGTTTAGATTCGTCAGACCTAATGCTGATTGATGTCTATGATATAATCATCTATACACAAGTGAAATGAACTGTCTTTATAATCAAAGGAGAAAGAGATTTGGGGTTTTTTTTTTTGCCACCCATCTAATCCTAAAACACCTGTCAAAAAAGCTCAGAGAATTTGTACCCCAAAATGCCAATTCTTTACCTTTAGTTATGATAGCATACCTTGGGTGATACAATTAGACGACATTAAAGACAAAGTGAGGTGAAATGAATCTCAGAGCTTGTGTACATTGTTTTTCCCATTGACATCAGGAACAAATTCACATGAAAGAAAAACATACATTTAAAGCTTTGCAGAAAAGGACTTGGAGTTCTTGTCGGACTGCAAGTGGAGCATAAGCCAGCAATGCATCCTCACTGCAAAGAAACCTAATGGAACTCTGAGGTCAACAGGACCCCTTGGGAAACTGCTCTCAGGGACAAGAGAGTAGAACAGAGCTAGCACATCCTTAAGGACACTTCCCACAGAGTGCAAGAGCTCTCAACATCCAGGTGTAAGAAAAGCAAGAGACTGGCCTGGGTGAGTTAAGATCAGCTGGTCTAAAGGGCAAGGCAGAAATGCACAGGCAGTGAAAGCAGGGACTACAACAGATGCCCGGCTTATTGTCTCCCAAACTAGCCTTATGTCACTGATTGCTGCAGAAGTTTGAGCCTCACCTACCTCTTCCACAGTCAGTCTTCTCTGATTAGACTAACGACTACAGAACCAAGAACAGAAATTGGGAAGGCTAAGGGACTGAGAAGTAATTCTCCCTATAACATCTTTGATAAATAACATTTATCTTAGTGTCTTTCATATTGTTTTCTCAAATATACTTCATCTGCAGCCAGCTTAACATCATCCAGCCCAGAAGGAATATTTATTCAATGGAAAAACAACGCACTATCTTAACCCCAGTGTGCAAATCTTAACTGTCTTTACTATCTGATCTGTAGTAAAGCTCCAACTGAATCATCTTCCATAGTTGGTTACCTTTAAATAACATTGCAAGTTATATAAATAATTATTCAAATATTTAAATACACATTCATGAGTTTATAGAATCACAGAATGATTGAGTTGGAAGGAACCTCAACGATGATAGAAATCCAACTCTCTGCCATGGGCAGGGACACCTCCCACTAGATCAGGCTGCCCAAGGCCCCATCCAACCTGGCCTTGAACACCTCCAGGGAGGGGGTATCCACAATTTCCCTGAGCAACCTGTTCCAGTGGCTCACCACCCTCATCATGAAGAATTTCTTCCTAATGTCTAATGTAAATCTTCACCCCTCCAATTTAAAGCCAAAGTTTAAATATATATACTTTAAAAATACTCAAGACTGTACCCATAATCTGAATGGCTCTGACAGAGTTAAAATATTACAGTACATTGAGGATTTTTTTATGCAGTGCATCAGTGGGACAGACGAGTTTCTGAAGGAGCATGGTCACTTATAAGTAGAGTGCTCCAAGTCCCCTACAGAAACACAGATGAAAGGGAATCCCAGGCTAGCAGCTTACAGGAAAGCGGAAGAAACAGTGGGAGCTAGGGGTCAAGGAGACAAACGAAAAACCTTGTTTATTTGTATTGTGAATGGAAATGCTTCATGCTGCATTTCCCTTCTCTGTTGACAGACATAGGTATCAGGTCTGGCCTCAGTCTGGGCCACCTTCTGCTAGCACATGCAGAAGCAGAGGTACTAGAGCTGGGATCTGCACCAGGTCATACCACTGTCCTTGCATTTCCCAAAAGTGGTGCAGTAAAGGTTTCATCCAACCAATTTCTTATCCACCTTATCATCCACCCATCAAATCCATACCTCTCCAATTTAAAGAGAAGGATGTTGTGGAGGAACCGTGTCAAAGGCTTTACAGAAGTCTCAACAGATCACATCTGTTGGTTTTCCTGTGTCCACTGCTGCAGTTACTCCATCTTAGAAAGCCACTAGTTTAGTCAGACAGGATTTGCCCCTGGTGAAGCCATGCTGGTTGCCATTAATCCCCTCCCTCCCCGCCCTCCATGTGCTTTAGCATAGCTTCTAGGAGGATCTGTTCTACGATCTTCCCAGGCACAGAGGTGAGGCTGACAGGTCGGTAGTTCCCAGGGTCATCTTTTCTACCCTTTTTAAAAATGGGGACAATGTTACCCTTCTTCCAGTTGCCAGGGACTTCTCCTGACTGCTATGACTTTTCAAATAACAGTGAGAGTATAAAAGGCATAAAAATAATTAATTTTTTTTTTAACCTCAAGCACAGGTCCTACCAGACTATACACCAGCAGCAAAGCATCAGGCAAGCTAGTATTCTGGAAAGCACTTCTGCTACAAAATTAAATTTTATTTAATATTGCAACGCCACAGAGCCCTTGGGCCTTAACACTGCACATCACTGATTGTTCAGATGGACTCCAGATTTATTTATCCATCTTTACAATACATGAATATTGAAGATCCTTCTGTACAAAATCAGACCTTGCTTAAATGCAATTCTAATCTACTACCGGTCCCACTGTCTATCATATATAACCCTTGCAAACCCACTGATAAAATGTTCCTTTTAAAGAAAGCTATCAATAACCTCTCACACGATTAGATCTGTAGCAGAAAAATTCCATCTGTTAAAATATATTCTATCTATTTGAATACCTTTTTTTATAATGCAGAACTGGAAAAAAACATTTTTGCAGTACTTCACAAAAACTGAGGATTTCCCTCTTCTAAGAAGGAAAGTGAATGCAATTACTTTGAATGTCTAGTTTTGATTTTTTTTTTCAGGTCTGCCTCACAGATGATGAGTAAATACACAGTTTAAGAAAAACAAATTATAGAAAGATGTGAAGGCTAATCAACTCCCTAGATTTTACTGGTCATTACCACTTGAATTCCATTCTATCATTTCTTTATAAACAGAATACACAGTGACAATTTTGTCTACTCTTTCCAGCTGAGCTGAACTAAGAGGATGATATAAAGGAGTTTCCAGTCTAGTTGTAATGATGCTATTGAATCAGCAGGAATGTAATGCATTTAAGCACCTGTGCACTAAACTAAATCTTCATACATAAAAAACAGTGGAGTCCTGCATATGTCTTGTCTATAATAAAATAAATTCACTATGAAATTCAACTTGAGAATTGATTTATCTTGTATAGTCATACATAAAAGAGAAGCAAGGAAATTTGAAGCTGGATGACAAACTTTGAATCCTTTACTTTAACTTGCAAAAAACCCAAAAACAAGCAAACAAAAGAAATGAAAATTTCCAATAACACAAACAAACCAGAAGCAGATGCTTACACAGCAGATAAGGAGCTATCCTTCTTTGGTTTCTTCTTTTCTCGAGCATCACTGAAATCGAGAGCAGCTTTGTCCATTCCTAATAACTCACTGATCCTGTCACGGCCATAGAACTCACCATATTTATCCATGACCTAAAGTTAGGAGGAATATTCAAGACAAACAGTTGGTTAGACTGGCTTTTTTCAGCCTACTTTCTGAAGAGAAGTTTAACCTACACAATCTTTTTCACCTGTGTTTGTTTGTTTGTTTGTTTGTTTCTTTCTTTCTTTCTTTCTTTCTTTCTTTCTATCATATTAGTCAGTAATCTTTTTTTCTGCTCTGTTGTAAACAATTCAATAGAGGCAAGAGGTGAGTGTCAGAGGTAAGATGCTCCTGCTCTTTGAATGAAAATAGGAAGAGGAAAGCACCCCAGCAGAAGGTGAATAACTAGCTCAATATTATTACTGACAGAAAAAAATACACTGTGCTCACAGGAGAGAGATATTTCACATCTTAGCTATGTGGAAATGTCTGATTAAAATAAGATCTTTTCAGGGAAAAAAAAAGAAAGATACATATTTATTCTGTTTAAAAAGATTTTTTTAAATAACCGGAACATCTGATTGGGAATTTCAGATGCTTGTGATATTTTTTTTCTTTTAAGGAAAGTATTTCACGCTAAAATAGTAATGAAAAATGTCTTCACTTATTAACTAGCTCCATTGCATAATTTTATGATCCTAATTTGCTTAGTTAATAAGGCAATGAAAATGTAATAAATACAGAATATATAGAAATCAAAATCTCTTGAACAAAGACAGCTAATCACAATTTTCAGTGAGCTACTATAATTTAAAAGACATCTTTACAGAAGTGTGATTCAAGACTGGCACTAAAAGCTGTATAAAATATAAATATTATTTATGTTTTATAAATAATATTTCACAGATAATAGTAGTTCACACATAATATCCTGCATTTGATATTTAATATCAAAATATTATTTATATAAAATATTTATAAAATAAAATAAAATATTTATATAAAATATAAATATATAACATAAATATCCTCTTTTTCAATTGTGATCAAACACCTTATCAAGATTATTCTCATTGTAATCTACAGTACATACATAAAATTTACTTCCTAAGAGCAAGATGAAAAAACATTCAAGGTGACATACATAAGAAATTATCTTTAAAATTTTTGCATAAGGAGGACTATTTTTGAGAGAGTTTGTTAGGTTATGTCATAAAAGCTCACTTGCACACTCAAAGGAGCACAGAGAGACAATAGCTGAGGGTCAGTCCAAAGAATCTCCTGCCCAGCTACTCCCAAACCCACCCCACAGGAGTCATGAGCCCATTCAGGTGCTTTGGAGAGGAACAAGTGTGAGAAAACAGAATGGTAAGGAAAAAGAGGGACAGATGCCTGTATATATTTTGCCGGTCAGTACAGTTGTCTGACTGTGCCCTGTGCCTAGACATCTCAATCTGTCCTATCTCCTTATTAAGTTCCTATCTATTTGGCTTGTATCAGAAACGGTGTGACCAGCAGGTCCAGGGAGGTGATTCTCCCTCTGTACTCAGCACTGGTGAGACCTCACCTTGAGTACAGTGTTCAGCTCTTGGCGCCTCACCACAAGAAGGATGTTGAGGCTCTGGAGCGTGTCCAGAGAAGAGCAACGAAGCTGGTGAGGGGGCTGGAGAACAAGTTTTATGAGGAGCGGCTGAGAGAGCTGGGGTTGTTTAGCCTGGAGAAGAGGAGGCTGAGGGGAGACCTTATCGCTCTCTACAACTTCCTGAAAGGAGGTTGTGGAGAGGAGGGAGCTGGCCTCTTTCTCCCAAGTGACAGAGGACAGGACAAGGGGAATGGCCTGAAGCTCCACCAGGGGAGGTTCAGGCTGGATATCAGAAAAAAATTTTTCACGGAAAGGGTCCTAGGGCACAGGAATAGGCTGCCCAGGGAGGTGGTCGAGTCGCCTTCCCTGGAGGTGTTTAAGGAATGGGTGGATGAAGTGCTTAGGGACATGGTTTAAGGGAGTGTTAGGAATGGTTGGACTCGATGACCCAGTGGGTCCTTTCCAACCTGGTGATTCTATGATTCTATCTTCTGAACGTCTCCTGGCTAACATACTGTCTATTCTATGTGCATACATAAATACACACAGAGACAAAACAATTTACATATATGTTGCAATAAACATACAAGTATACACAGAAATTCTCCACAGTTTCATGCATATGAATATCTGTTTTATATAACAAGCTTTATGCAGAAAAAGTTTGAAAGAATAACTATCCAAATTACATAAAAGTAGTTGTGAGCATGAGGTGAATGAGGTATTCTGTGTATCTTAACATGGTAGATATGGAAATCTACATTGAATTAAAGTTATATTTCAAAGAAGCACAGTCCACATTTCTTCAAACACAAAAATAAACATGCATTAAAGCTTTATTTTAACTTCATATACGTTTTTAAAAAAATAAGCCTTACCTTTCTTTTCACAAATTTGTCCCAATAGTTGTTTGGAAAAGATCTGAAAAATACAGATAAATAGGATTACATTCTAGACAGTTATGGCAAGATGCAGTAGCTAGTAAGATGTCATAAAAATCCCATACTGATTTTGTTTCTAAGACACTTTGCATTGTTGCTATCACCAACTAGTCATTCGCGAAGTCACTGAATTAAAGTTGCCAAATGGTGTTCAGCCCACCCCATTAATGTGGTTGGGAAAAAGTGGCAGAGCTGATGCCTGCAGACAGGGCTGTAAAGCAATTGGATCACAATCCCACGAGTCAGAGAGTCAGGACTCTAAATGTGTTCCCAAAGGAGACCCTTCAAGAGACACTAAAAGGAACCAAAGCACAGTGGACTTTTTAACTGTCAACAATACACAGTCATCACTGTGCTTGCCAAAAGAAATAAATTACTTTTTTTTATTTTATTGAACAGAAATAATTTTTCAGCAAAAACATGGGAATGAACAAGATTAAAAGTAATAGTAAACATTAGCATTACAGATGCTTGAAATACTTTGTATATAATTGCTAGAAATACATCCCTCGCAACTGTTTATTTCAGATAAGCTGGATGATCAGCTATATAATTATGAAGACCGAAGAACAATTCCTTATAACTCTATAAAAGAGACAGAGTAGGCAAAAACTCACTGTGTGTTGATTACAAGTCTATCCCACTGCCCTTTAATATCATCTTCTGAAGGCTGTTCAGTTATATACAGCCCATCAAATTCCAATTTCCTTGCCACTTCCTTTTCTCTCTTAAAAATAACCAGAGGAACCTGCAATTGAAAAAAAAACACATTGGGAATTATTTGAAAAAAAATTGACATGTCTGAAAAATTTTAATCTAGTGCTTATGACAAATTAAGTATGAAAATCAAACGAACCAAAAATAGCATTAAAAAAAAAATTAAAACCTGACAATTGCCCACAACACTGCAAAGGTAAAGATGCACAAGGACTAAGTTGTTCAGAATCATATAACTACAGTGTCCCACATAGCTGTAAAAAGATGGCCAAACCCCTGCAAATGTTGTAAACAAAAATAGTTCTTCAATGCTATGGATCTATTATAGACAGTTAAGTAAAAGAGAGCTAAAATAAACTTTTTTTAGATCCTCAGAAATTCTAGTTCCAAAATATTAATTTGGAATCACATTTTTGGATTGCATTTTGATACCCAGAGGTGTTAGATGTTATCTCCCATTTGTTAAAGAATTCTTGAAGTTTCACAGTGGGAAGGAAAGTGGTTTCACAGCAGAGAGCAGAGGAAGACTGGGAGCAGTAAAAAGAGAAATCCTTAAAACCATATTCATATTCCACATACTTGATTTTTTGCTCTATACATATTTTCCAGCAGCTTGGACACCTCAGCAGTAAGGGTCAGGCCTTTCCTACAACTGCCTTTCATCAGCTGGATGACATTCAGAAGTCCATTTTATGAAGGCAGATGTAACTAGTGGTTGCAGCGGAATCGATTTTTTAGAAATGTGTTACCAATAAAAAAAAAACCTTACTCTTTCCTGGAACTATTTCACAGGTTCCCAGAATTCATCCACTCTGCACAGGTGACTGTATTATTAGTCAAAAGCGGACATGAGTATACTGAAATAATAAAAACTAGACTACACAAGAAACATGGTGATTGCATTAGGTACAATAATAATAGTTACAATCTTATTTTCAGACAGCTAATTGAGAAAAATTTAATGGATTTCATGTGGACTGATCTCCAGAAGCAAACATATCACACATAGACCTGCTGTTAGGAAGATTCTTAATTTTCAAAACAGTGTATCTCCAAAGACAGAGTCTGAAACCATATTTGGTCTTCTCTTCAGAATTTCAGAATTTGAAAAAAGGCAATTCATTATGGCAAGAAAAATACAATAATAATGTATTTCCTTTCTAGTAAGAGAATATGGTTAAGAAAAAAAAACGTGGGAAAGTAGCATAAAAACTCATAGAGCAAAAAGTGCTGTGAGGTGGGAGAAGAGGATGTCTCAAAAGCCACTAGTCTAAGCTCTCATGCTGCATGGTAACTAGTGAAACAGAAAAAAGTGGTTTAGTATTCATCAACTGCAGAGATGTTAGAGATGAAACTCAGTCACTTAATGCAGCAGTATGACGACCATTTGCTTCAACTACTTATGCAGATTGTGCCTTTTTGGCATAGAAAAAGTATTATCCTTTAAAAGAGGGAAACAAGAAAAAAAGAAAAAAGAAAAAAAAGAAAAAAAGAAAAAAAAAACAGGTTTAAGTTTATTAAGTTATAAAACTTAATAAAGAAACAATATTGTAAGGACAAATGAGTGGCCATAGTGGGTCATAGTAAAGGCCCATTTAAGCTAGAACTATCTTGCACTTTGGCCAAAGGTTTTTGCTTTGGGAAAAGTGTAAAAATGCAGGAAGTCTTTTCAGGTATACTCCTCTCGGTTCCACAGATTTATGGCATTTGGTCTTAAACCAGAATCAGTATTTTGTCAATAAAGATGGCACCTTTACTTCTTACATCCCTACCAGAGATCTTCTGTAAATATTCCTTTAGAAGATGCTTAAGTTCCTGCCAAAACACAACCAGCAGAATGTGTATGAAAAGTAGGCATTTTCTATAAGCAATAAGCAGTGGCAGTAGTCCAAAATGCTGCACAGTTTTCAAACTACCCACTAGATAGACAAGTAATGCATACAGTGTAATCTAGCTTCTTCCAGGCATGTGCGTTCAGAGCTTGTCTTTGACAATCATAAGCAACTTCTAGTACAGGTTACTGCCCTAATTTTCTGGCTGACATGGTAACAGTATAAATGCTGATTCTATGATTCAGTGTCAGCCCAGCAAATCTGTCCTGTGACTTCCTGAATTCACATTTCATATAACACACAATTTCTGTATAGGTTACACTAACAGAGTAGTGTTTTACACGGTCCCTCAACCTGTTTAAGCAAAGTTGCTATGACTGTTACAATCTACCCCACTCAGTGGATAAGAAAGTTAGGAGCTAGAAAATTATTTTTTTCTTACTTTCAAACAGTAATATCCTATGATGCAGAAGAATGAGATGACTGTGTGTAGGATGGCCAAAATCCGCAGTGTGGGCTCCATATAGCCACTGCTTTCTTCCAGGACATAATGCACTGCAATGACCCTTTCATCACCACTTTCCAGGACGTCCAACTTGGTACTTTCATCAGCAGACACCACAGGAACTTCCTTTTCTTCTGTCACAGCAGAGGTTGAGACCTGTTTAAATCACTTAATCTTAATGTTGCAGCTGTATTCCTTTGATAGGAGTTCTACACTACCACAAGCTAAGTAGTATAACTGAAAACAATCATACCAAGGACAATGTAATGGTGAGGAAATAAATTTTTGCATTGAAATTTTTACAGAGAATACCTCACAGAGATCCTTTCATCTTGTTACACCACTCTGTGATAGTGTGCATTTTGTTTGTTTTTCACTCTCCATCTATGGTAGCAAATTTGAGCCGTGCTGAATTTAACACTTCAAATTCTAAAAGGGCACAGCCCTTTCGGAAGAAATCCAGGCAACTCCTGACACTCCCACACACAGTCATTATCAGCAGGGCTTTGCCAGAAACTCATTTGAGTCTGAAGACCCTTGAGTTTTATTAATGATGCTAAACCTCTTGACAAAGATCATTGATATTCTAGGTAGTTGAAGATGATGTGACTTCTCTTTGCTGTGCAGTCTCTCAGGGGAGCATGACACACAAGAAAGCATCTCAGATGACATGTATTAGTTCAAGTTGCTTGATGGTGCCTGGCTGGGTTGCTGCACTGTGAAATGGAGCATCATCTGAGGCATGGGTGTGCCTTTCAGTCTGCTGCTTCCGTCACAGTACAGAACTTGTTAAGTAGCTATTTGTGTACTGGAAGTCTATTATTATTTCACACAAACACTTTAGCTCTCACCATGTTAGATTTCTGAAGTGGCAGAATGAAGCTGGTACTTAATCTTTTAGGCTAAGTAGTTTTACCTTAGTATCCTGTCTACAAAATCCAAATCTTTTTCAGCATAAAACTTCAAAAGCAATATTTTGGCAAGTTTACCTTATAGAAAAGCAGGATGAAGTTGATGGCAAAAGCAACAAACAATGCCAACATCCTCATGTTGTAAAAGTTTCGTGCAAAATAGTTCTGAAAATAGAAAAAGAACATGAATACACTTTGCTTAATAATGATACCACAATCATTATTAGGTTGTTGCATTGGGATATTTTTTTGTTTGTTTCCTCTATGGAGCTTTTTAGTAGAATTATGAAGGATGGAGGGGGAGCGGGGGGAGAAGAAAAACAAACAATTTGAGTGATGTATTGTACAAATTCTCTCCTACTCCATGTATGCAATAATGGATAGAAGATCTTTTGGTTTGCTCCATGTAGAAAGGGATGAAGGATTTCTAATTGTCTCTTACATTCTTTTTGTTATCTTCTCAATACATTTAGAGACAACAAAGGGACATCAAAGTGTAATAATAATGTAACAGTAATACAAAAATATCTACATTCTGTGTACCTCAATAGTCTTGCATACGCATTTTATACCCTGAAAAATCATTACTTTTACCAAGAAATAAAAATGTCTGCACAAAAGTTTATTTTAAATCTTCTTCTATTCCAAAATCAATTGTGGTTTTGCCAGATCAGCAAAAATCTCATCTCTGACCTAAGTTTCATGAGTAAAAATCTTCTCTCACATTATGATGCTATCAAAAGGATTGCAGAAATACACCTTTTCCCTTCCTTACAATTCACAAAGCTTTCTAGCACACATTTTTAATGCTTTAATTCTCAGATTGGAATTCCTCCACTTTTAGCCCTAATCATGGATGGCAATTAGTGAATTATTAAATGAGATTATTAGAAGAAAACTTAAATGATTCATGACTGCTACATGATTAGCCTAAAAAAATGAACTTGAGTTCAAAAGCAAAACTTAAACACCTAATAATGTTTTACTGAGATTGTCTCAGATACAATTATACTGTTTTCATTAGTCTTATTTTCCACTGGTTTTGAAAAATCTCTCAAATATTATCTTGCTATTTCACAAAATAAAATATGTAACATTCTTTCTTATGTTTTAGGCTAAGCATTGTATCCTAATAAATTTATTATATAGTCATCCCCCAGGGATAGAGAAATCCTACAGACACGTAAGCAGCTGTGAAAATTCAGGACATTTTATTCACATGGAAATACACGGGTCTTTTCTAATAATGGATAGGCAACTCTGAAGGTCTGGGTTTTGGACAACAATTGTCTTCTTAAGAATTAATATCTTGTCTACTAAGTTACGTGTGTGTTTCTATTCTCTAACATTTTTTGAATGTTTCCCCTTATGTCTTTTTTATGGATGATGGTGGATACAAAATGAGGTTCATCAAATGCAAAGTCATCTTTATATTGGTAGAATAATATGATGGTATACATCCCTGCCAACAGCTAGACATATAATCCACGGAACAGCTTACAAGAAGCTTCTGTTGGTATGCAATGATTTTCTTCCAGAAAGCTGATTCCTGAACTTCTGGTTCCCCATATCTGTGAGTATGAAGTTGTCTTAATTTCTGTTTCCCTTTGTCTTCCTTGGCTTTCTCTTCTTTTTCTCCATCTTCTCCTCTTTGGACACAAATGAAATCAAAATAATTTGTCAAGTTAATAAAATAGCTAAGCAAAAAAATTAAAACCACACCCTGAAAGAGGACATCACATCTATTCATGAGGGTCAAGTAGTCATGACTCATGCAGTTCACACACATGCATAACAAGAAGACATATCCCTCTTCAGCCCAAAGCATTCACAAGGGTTACAGTCTGGTTAAGTTCACAGATAACTAAATTTACTGGTTTGGCACCTTGAAGTGAGAATGTTAACTGATAGAGGCAGGTAATCAAGAATCTGCCAACCTTACTACCTCAGGATCTGCTTCACAATTGCACAGCTAATACGTGCACTAACAAATGTCTGTAAGCTGACAGCTGTATACTTGTATGAGTCCTTATACGTCTAAACACTCCCCTCCAACCTCATGCGCTTGAACTATCGCGTTCCCATGCAGGTTGCAGAAAACCTTAGTTCTTCTTGCATTTACAACCAAACCTAAAATTTTAATTTCTGTGCATCTGAGGAATTCATAAGTACCCCATCCAGGAGGAGACAGGAGTAAGGAAGCTTGACAGCATTTCACGTATGATTATTACCACTCTACCTAACTGCAGAATGCTATAATTAGTGGGTTGCCTTCTCCAAACGCATGATCTAAGGAACTGTGAATTATCTTGGAAGTTAATTTCACCTCGCAGCATGACACATGAAAGGATCACAGAAGCCCATTTGAAATCAGACCAGAGTGAGAGGCAAATTATATGACATTATGAATTTCTCTGTACCTATCTACAAACAGAATAACTGATGTCCTATGCTGCTTCTCCTACTAGAATACACTCAACAAATTTTCACTTGAAAGTTCACTTTAAAGTTTGTCTTACGCTTCAGGGCACCTAACAGTGCCAGGCATTCGACTCCTCACAGAGAATTCAACTATCACTGAAACTCACATCGTCAAGCAGAGCAATCAACAGTGAAGTGACCTTCAAAAGTCAGCAAGACTCTTCTTCACAAAGTTACACTGGCCGAGTTAGAAATTTGCTGTACTGATTAGCAAGAAGAGTTAGTTACTGGCAAGTGTTTGTCATCCCAGGAGAGCAATAAGGATAGGGTTTGAGATTAAGGTACTCAGAATTTTGACAGTGACTTATCTGCTACTGGAACTGTACATGTATCAGAGTTGTATACGTATCGGGAACCATAAAATACAAGGACAAAGTGTAATACTTTTTACTGGTTAAAACCAAGCATTATGTTTTGCTTTCCACTATTTTTCTTCTGAGTTAATCTCAGTAATATTAGATTTTAACATATTCTAAAATATTGAAATTATAACTTATCAAATGCTAGCACCTTTTCATAATAAAGATGTGAGAGTACTTATTAATTCATTAGAATTACATTGGAAGGTTAGGATTCTGAAAAATTTAAATAGCATAAAACTAAACATAGCAAATGGGAAAGGTAAAACAATCAGTTTCTACCACTGATGGATAACAAGTCTCTGGAACCCAAGTGTTCTCACAATTTTTCCAAGAGATTTTCTTTCAGATTTCAGACTTGCCAAGACAAACTTAATCAGTCAAACGCATTTTAAAAGAACCTAAACTGACATTACAAAGCATGCTGCTGGAAGATGGAAATTCATAAAATCTCTGAGCGATGCTATTTACATAGTATTTCCTTGCAAATATACGTGGATGGGGAGAGTGGTTAAAAAAATCCTAACTGTGGAATGTGAAGAGACACAAAATTAAAGGCAAAGAAGCAAGTACAAATCAAGTTGTTTTTTCAGTGAAACAAACCACATTTCATAGGATCAAAGCTTGAAGTCATACATACTCTGCTTTTTCAGGTTCAGATTTTGTTTCTTCCTTCTCTTCCTTCTCATCTTCCTTCACCTGCTCCTACACAAAGTCATATTTAAAAAGGTGTCTAAACACTATTACACAGTACAGTGTTAAAGAATACAAGGAATGCAGAAAGTTAGGCATTTTTTTTCAAATGTCAAATCCTGAGAGATGATTGTTCAGTTAACATTAACGAAGAGACATTTTAACACTAAACTAAAAGAAAATCAAACCAACATGTACTTAGAGAAGACTGTGGGAATTCAAGGATATGACATCAGAGAGGGTAAACACCAATAATTATTATATATGCAATTCCTTGAAAAACATGCCATAAAACCCAGAAAAACAAAGATGAAAGGTTTGTTTCAAGACTATACCTAACATACGAAAAAGACAAACACATAGCAGAAATAGAAGATACAGTCACCTGGATTTTCTCCTGCACCTCAGGCATTGGAGCTAAGGAGGGAGTGCTCAGTAAATCACTCAAACCAGCATTTGGATTGTGAGGGATCAATTTATACTGTCCACCTTCTCGTTTCAAATCCAACCCAAATATATCTGAGAGTAGATCACTCTCATCTGATAAAGTTCTCAGATCTGTTAAGTCTTCTGTAGGCAATGCAGCTTCTGTTGGCTTCCTTTCCCCTTCTTCTCCTTCCCCACGCACTTCATCCTGAGTGGGATCTGGCATATTAGCTAATAATTCAGCCACTTTGATTTTCTTTGCTCCTTCTACCAGGCTTCCTCCAAGCAGCAAACTGCATATGATGCGAAAGAAGCCTCGGACAACACTACAAGCAAAATGTAGTAAGCCCATCAAAATGCTCCAATAGGAAGAAAACAAAGCCATGACCATGTCCTTCATGGTCATTTTCTTCACTTTTTTCATCTGTTTCTTTAGGCTCTTCATGCTAAGCATTTTCATGAGAGTCATTAAATTATACTTAAGAGCTAACAATGCCGACTTCATGGTTACGAGAGAAAAGAAACCCATTCTAGGATCCTGTTCCTCAGGCTTATCCTTCTCATTCTCCTCTTTATTTGCTGACCTTTCATTCAGATCTGACTCGGAGATCTGGGCAGCCAGTTGCATTTCAAAGATGGTGTCCTCACAGAAATTAACAAAAAGCTCCATCTTTTCTTTCTCCCCACCTTCATTTACAACATCAAATATAAACTGTCTCTTTGACTCTTTTACCTGAGGTTTCTCCCACTGAGTCCGACTTGACTCACTTATTTCAAAATAAACTCGTTCAATGCGCTTCGCACTGCCCATGATTTCAATGCGTCCAAGGAAAGGTTGAAAGTAATTCAGCACACTTTCTGACAGTTCAAGAAAAGTTTGCAAGCGGGTGTCATGGGGCATGTGTTCTGACAGATTGGTCAGGAGAACAGCAACATTGAAACCAATGTCTTTGGCAGGTTCATGGAATCGCTTCACAAACTCCTCATAGTCTAGAGTCTCATTCTCATCTGTCTCAGCACATGATAGCAGAAACTCAGTTTCAGACTGGGTGTAATGCTTATGGCTTTCCATTGCCTTGTGAAAATCCCTCTTTGAAATTATCCCTTTACCATCAGGGTCGTATTCTTTGAATGCATCAGAGGAAGTCAAATCCTTCAATTTTAAGAACATATCAAAAAACTTCAGTATCATCTCTACATTGTTGGACGATTCAACAAGCATATCGACCATCTGCTTGCCAATAGTTCCATTCACAACATTACCTAGATGTAATGACATGAAGTTAGAGATACTAATGACAGCAAGAGTTTTGGCAAATAGAAGAGTATAACAATCACTAGTGAAATATCAATCAGTAAGAATGATAAACTATTAGCTAACACTCCCATGAGAAAGATATCTGTAAAAGCTAGCTGTAAAATCAGAAATCTTTTACTAATAGCACTACCCTAAGCCTTGGAAAAAACATAAACGGCTAAAGAAAGGAATACCTAACAAGCCCTGCAGAGAGGTATCTGTTACATTTAATATAGTACTAAACATAAGACAGCATACTTGGAATTTTAGTTTAGTGCGACATAGATAGAACTAGTGTAACATTAGCTAGGATGAACAGTAGCTTAGTAGGTTACTCATGAAGTACAGTCTACAATACTAAGAATTTACTTTGTTTCTCAGTGAACCACTATGAGCAAAGCAGTAGTAGTAGCAGCAATGTAGGCTACACTGCAATCTATGTTGTATTTACTGCCCTCTCAGTTCTCTCAAGAAAATAAATGTGATAGGATATATGTAAGATGAAAAAAGGAAACCCCGAACTTTGAATCATCTGTGTGTACATCTGGCAAGCCTAGTATTGGAAACACTAATAAAATAAAGGAGCTAAAGATATAGTGGTATTTTTTGACAATGGTTACATTCTCTGGGGAATCATGATTTCAGGTACTAGCTATAAAAGACCTAGAACCTAGTCACTAGACAAATCAAACTCCATTCCTTATGGCTAAGATCACTACCAAAATAAATGCAATAAAATAAAAGTGTTAATAAAATGACCGATAAATGGTTCAGTTCCTGGAACTCAGCATTCCAGCTGCAATCATAAAAAAAATTTCACCTAAGCCAAAAGAGAAGTCAAGTTCATGAAAACAAAGGAAAACACTAAAGCTGGATTTTACACAATTCCAACAATCAGACAATATAAACTATATCAATTACACCATATAAATCTCTCCTTCTCTTTAACACCTAACAACTCTTCTCAGAATTGACACATGAAAATTAAAAACCAAAAAAACTACAGATCATTATTTCCTCACATGAAGAAAATCAAAGGCAAAACTCTCCTAGAATAACTATGAAACAGGATTTTAAATTAAATTTTAACTACCTTCCAGCATAGACAGCAACATGACAACCATATCTTTCTGAAGATCCATTAATTCCTTCAGTAATTCAATTTGACTGGAATCCTAAATAATGAACACAATACATGTAATAAAATATCTATTGACTTCTTTGACATTTATATATATGCGCATACGTATTTCACCTTGAAAAAATAAGACCTAAAGATTAAGAAGCTGGTAGTGTCAAAGCTGATAAAACAGTGAAAATATTTTTAATTTCTTGATTCCTTACAGTACATTTGCAGGATCAAACATTTACACGATCATCTGTTTAGAGGACAGCAATTTAATAAAGACAAACTGAAGATAATGAAAAAATTTAAAGCAGTAACTGTGTATATCAAACACACAGATAATCCCATTGTAATGTTTTATGTCAGCTAAAATATCGTTGGTTTAATCAAGTTTACAGCTATGAAGACTTGTAAAAACACCAAAGTAGCAGCACACAAAGCTCAAAGTGTAACATAATTTACAGTCAGTAATTCCATTATAGGCCACTGATATTTTTTGGGGAGAAGAAAACATTGAAATAGAAAGCAAAATATTTAATAATAAAGTCCCATTAGTATATCCATAAATAAACACTACATTGATTCTTTTAGCCATCTTTAACCTTATTCAACTTAGTGAGTTCACTATTCCGCTTGCCAATGATTTTACCCTGGAGTATATCTGGATAGATTTATTCAACTAATTAATTTTTTCCTCCAAGAAGCATTGCTGCATCATGCCGTTAATAAGACATATTTGAGCACCACTGAACTTCAGTGATTAGTACAACAATCTCAGGTTACTTTATGGCAATTTGGAACTTGGATTCAAAACAGCACAAGTCAGAAATAATGAAGATTTCTAAAAGATTTGTCTTGCAAGCTTTCACTATAAAGCTGCTTACTTGTAAGTTGCTTACAACCTGGATGATCTTTGCCCATTTAGACTGAAAATTTCACTTCCATTTTCTGCCTTAAGAGATTTCTTAAGTAGTATTATCCATATCACCTTATTGGTTCCTCGTAGAAGACCAGAGAAGGAAAATGGAAAAAACCCAACAAAACAAAACAGTGATTTACTTTTGTTCTTTTTTAAATCTTGTTTTACATATTCTCCAAAAGTGTTATGGAGACTCACGATTTAAAACAAAAAACAAGTACTTAGCCTAGCAAGACCCTTTCATTGACAAAAGCCATATGGCAACCCCTTATAAATCCATTTAGCCACATGCTTTATCTTTGAAAACTGGTATCTCAATAGCATCTGAAAAGCTTATTTATATATTCTTGCAATAAAAACAAACAAAAAAAAAAAGAACCAAAGACCCCACATCTATTCTGGTCTTTCCAAAGGCTCTGCTGGCCCCCTAGAGGAGCTCCCAAAAGTCAAAAGCTGGAGCTCCATGCAAAAGAAAGACATCATCACTATTTACCACACATCTGGAGTAGATTGTGTTTCCACCATCCCACAGAACAGCATGAGTATCCCCACACACTACAGTGGATCTCATTGTGCAAAGCTTATTGATTCTCTCTGATTCTCTATTCTTGCAGGATATCATTTTTTTCTAAATGTAGTAATTAAAAGACACTATGAAGCCACTCCGGGCACAGCTGAGACTATAAACTTGTCATTACTGTAAAAACAAATCTTGCCAATAGCCACATCATATTGCTCAATCAACAAACAGCTACCATGTGCTTGACTCTTTGCCAGTAACTGCTTAGATACTGCTTTCCATGTTGCTCTAGTGGCACAGGAAGAAAGCACAAGAGTCACCACTATGGCCTACCCAAATATTAACTATTTTTTCAATTCTTAAATTAACAAAGACGTTCCAAAACTAGAACAGTATCACAGGCACTTATAAATAGATTTCAGTAAAAATTCAATGCATCATTCTTAAGAAAGGTTTCACTATAAGGCCGTTTGCTGGAATAAGACCTCTATTTAGCCATAGAGAACGAGAAGCACTTTGGAAGCACAAGTCTAGAAATTTAAGCAACCAGCCTACTTTAAGCCATGAAGTCCCAAGGGTACAAAGGAAAATAATTTGAGCGAGACTACTTTAAAGAAAATGGAAAGAATACTTACATGGGCGCACTGGGAGCCAAATAATAAAATCTAAAACCCTCAAAGCCTTCAGAGCTTTACTCCTTAACAACAACTAAAACCTCTACAATATCATGACATTTTTCTCTGAGAATGTCAAATTATCTGAAACATTCAGAATCACTACATTCAATTAAGATGCGCAATTCTTTTAAAAATGTAAGATTAAAAATGCACTACTTAAGGATAGGATATTTCTCACCTAATTTTAACCCCCTGAAGAGCTCTCTATGCCAGACCCCTATGCTATTTCTATAGTTTATAAAATGAGTCACCCAAAAGCAATTCACTCATACTAAGTTCTGATAATGCTCCTTCTCTACTAAGAATAGAAAAGGTTCAGCTGCAAACATGCAATGAACTAGGGTTCAATGCACGACACATTAACAAAGAGGAATCCTGCACAAAAAGCTCATGCAAAATTGCAGAAAATATTGTGTCAGAATATGTCAGGTATGAAAGACAGGAGCTAGTTAGTTCTTTCTGAATTTCTGTGATATGTTGCATTTGCAGCTTGATTTAATCAGCTTTGTGCCTGTGGCCAGCAATCCAATTACAGGTCTGCTATTCACACCCTCTACAATTTTGTAATTTACTTCCTCAAATCTGTTGTATTGTATCAATCACCTCTGGCTCTTATTTTTCCTAGTATTGCCCCTATAAATTTTTGTTATTAGTGACTCGAAGATATTAACAAGTCTGTTAAGGATAAAGTAGAACAAAAATATACCTGAGACAGCTTCATCTGCATGTGGGCAAACACGTGAAGAAAACCAACCACAGCATCCCATAGCCTGCTGTGAGCCAGACTTTGCTGATTCCCAGTACACGGACCCTATTGTCCAGGAAAAAATTTAAAAAAAAAAAAAAAAAAGAATACAAAAAAGAAAACTAGAGTTTATTTCCAAGAAACTTAATAAAAACTCAACAAAAACAGAAGGACAACGTACAGGCACTGCATAGCTCTAGGCCATCCTTTAGAAAGTGCTATGAAAAATTAAACATTTATAGAATTATCTCTTTAATAACACCACTGAATGCAAGCAATGCTTATTTCTAATAACCATTCTGCCTCTGCTTCAGCTGAGTCCCAGTTTACTAATTCAGAATCATAAAAAGTGTATTTGCTTGCAACCTTAAACTGCAAACACTAAAGCGGTATAAATCTTCAACCTGATTTTTCCCTATGTAGTTCTGTAAATCAGGAATAACTTTATGGAAGGTTAATGCAAAATTGGCATAAGGGATTAGAGAATCAGACTCCTGATTTTTTTTATCTGCAGCATATTCTGGCTATTGTAGAACATGGCATTAAAGAGTACTCATTCAAAAATTCTGTTTTCTGAAAAACAGGAATACAAAAATCTTTCAAAGCCTCAAATGACAATAACCAACATCTTTATCAGCTAACAATGCTACTTGCGATTTGCCAAATACATATGCATTAAATACATGTATGTACATGTATATAAGCTACCGGTACTCATATTTATTCAGTGCTGTTCTAACGGCATTCATCATCACGAACTATAAAACATTGTTTTTATAATAATTATTTTCATTTGAATGAAAACAAGACAACAGGCACCTAATAGTCTAATGAGGTTCTCTCTAACGTGCTTATTATATGCATAAACAAACCATATTATGTTGATTGATTTACATGAGGAATTAATTAAATACTAAGTTACATTTAAATCCTAACATACCATGGAAGAACTGCTGTGTTGTTACTTTGACAGAACTGATCCCAACATCATTTATTGCAGAGTCCACTTCATGTACATCTCTACAATTCTCAAATCTAATGTGAGACTTCCGTACTTCAAGCACAGCATTGATACCTTAAACAGCCTTATTCCTGACAGAAAATACAATCTTATATTCTGCTACCTAAATAGCAACCATGGTTTGCATTGACCTTAGTTTCATAATGGATTAAAAGTGAAGACTTTCAACTGAGTAACACTGCGGCAGGCCTGGCAAATCAAAACCAATAAGACAAAACCAAAAATTTACTATTTTGCGTACAACCAAAGAACAATTATTTACTAATAATTGTAAATTTTACCAAATTGTTAAGATTCAAAAAAAGTAGTGACAGCTATATATATATTTTTCAAAATTTCTCTTCCTACTTAAATAAATGCACTAAAATAATGTTGAAGCACAAATGCCTCTATATTACGTTTCTACTTACATCTAGCTACATTACATCTTCATGCCAAAAATATTATTTTTCTTTCAAATCCATAAAATTCCAATCAGTTTTACCTGGATGTACTCTGTGAGAGTATTAAAAACTTGTTTTGCAACTTGGATGGCTTTGGAAAAGTTGCGTTGTCCTTGCTCATCAATAACATCCTTCCCAGAATAATACCAATAAAAATCACTAATGGATTCCTGAAAAACAGTTGTGAAAAAGCAAAAGAGATTATGTAATCAAACTCCCTCTAACTGGTTATTCATCAAGACAAGAAAAGTAACATTAGACAGTATTCTCATTCTGAAAAGTATTTAGTTTAGAAAGCTTTTAAATGACCTCCCAACAATTCTCAAGTATTATTTCAAGAACTGCAGTTTCATCTCAAGGGAATCAATAGGAAAACAAACTGAAATAAGTAATTTAAAAAATCCACAGCAAACCTTAAAAAAAGAAATAGAACAACTTAGATCTGTTGATGTTTGCTCTTAGAAACACAATCGCCTGTGTTCTGAAAAGGAGTACTCAGTAGTTCAACTATGCTGCGTGTTGTTCATTAAACAATCACTATGCTCTGTACTCAACATCTAGTCAATATTGGGAGCAAATAATGCTTTGTGTGCATGATTCCTTTTTCCATCTTCCCCAAAGGAGAGCTTACTAAAGTTTCAACAAAGTAAGAAATGGAATGAAAACCATTGTATTCATACAACTTCTACAGATTACATAAGGATAAAAAGCAACATTGATAACAGCAGCAACTCAAAATTTTCAAAGCCTGGAAAAAAAAATAAACAAAAAAACCCAAACACAACAAAAGTTATTACCATGCACACCATGCCCGGTGACCTCCAGAAAAATGAGAATAGGTAAAAATTAACATTTATCAATTTAATTAAAATATGTTTTCATGTCTTACATGTGCTCTAATCTAGAAACAAATTAGACTCTTTTCCCATTACTTTCTACTGGGAAATAAAATAATGTATTCATATTTAAAGATCAAGGAGATAATTCAAATTAGAAAAAAAAAATAATAGGAGAAAGCTAAATCAAAAAAACTCTTTAACTTTTTTTTTCCTTCCCCTTAGAAAGTGATGCACTACTGACGTCCTTTACTTCATGCCACCCCATGACAACCCATAAAGCAGCCCATTGTTCAGACAAAACATGGGTGAAAAACGAGTCTGAAGCTTAACTTGAAAAACACGGAACACTTCAGTCACAGGGTTGTCTCGGTCAACAATGGGCTAATAATATTTGTTGGTTTGCTCTCCACCTACAAATTTCCACCTTACGATTAAAATAAATAAAATATTCTTTTTAAACTGGTAAATATTGTATAGATGCAAGTCCTTATTTTCACTTATTTAATTAGTATATATGTTAACCTACCTGAACTCTTAATAAGTAATCCACAGTGGAAATGATAATGTTAACAGTTGTGTTGTTACCAGTCTGAGTTCTTAGGTAATTCTGAAAATCTAAAAATCAAATAAAAGTTTAATTTAAATTTATTTAGTTTGTTAATGACTTACGCAACTACCACTGCAAATTAATTCTGATATAACATGATCTAGGAAAACAGCTTAAAGGAATGTTTTTAGGGGTTTTTTTACCTTTTTCTATTTTTTTGGGCGACAAACTTTTTAAGAGTTTCAGCATTTTATTGCTGAGTTCACAAACCAGTGCACTTCTGAAGCCAGAAACTTGATTATGCGTTGATCTGTTAGAGGGAAGGAAGGCTCTACAAAGGGATCTAGACAGTCTAGATCAATGAGCCAAGGCCAACTCTATGGGGTTCAACAAGCCCAAGTGTTGGGTTCTGCACTTTGGCCACAACAACCCCATGCAATGCTACAGACTTGGGGAAGAGTGGCTGGAAAGCTCCCCGGCAGAGAACGACCTGGGGGTGTTGGTCGATAGCTGGCTGAACATGAGCCAGCAGTGTGCCCAGGTGGCCAAGAAGGCCAAGAGAATTCTGGCTTTTATCAGAAACAGTGTGGCAATCAGGACTAGGGAAGTGATTGTCACTATATACTCCATGCTGGTGAGAAGGCCACATATCAAATACAATATTCAGTTTTGGGCCCCTCCCTCACTATGAATAAGACATTGAGGTGCTGGCACGTATCCAGGGAAGGTCACTAAAGCCAGTGAAAGGTCTGGAGTGCAAATCTTACGAAGAGCAGTTAAGGGATTCAGGCTATTTAGCTTGAAGAAAAGGAGACTGAGGGGAGACTTTATCACTTTCCTCTGAAAGAAGGTTGTAGTGAGGCAGGTGTTAGTATGTTCTCCTAAATAACAAGTGATGGTTGTGCCAGGGGAGGTTTAGGCTAGATATTAGGAAATATTACTTCCCCGAAAGCGCTGTCAAGCATTGGACCAGGCTGTCCAGGGAAGTGGTTGAGTCACCATCCCTGAAGGTATTTAAAAGACATGTAATTGTGGTGCCTGCGGGCATGGTTTAGTTGTAGACTTGTCAGTGATAGGTTTATTGTAGGACTGGATAATTTTAAAGGTCTTTTTAACCTAAACAATTCTGTGATTCTGTGATATGTAGCACTTTAACTTGGTCTTATTTTCATCCCATTTATGATTAATTTTATATATATACAAGTTCATCAATGTCAACAGAATTACACCTAGTATATATTTTATTAAACAAAAGCATAATTAAATTGCACAATGATACAGTTTCTGACTACAAAATTGTAAATATGTCCAACAGCTAAACAAAAACTATGTGTTTTTTTTTTCCTTTTTTATTCCCTAATAATGATACAGAGAACACAGGGAAGACTACATAATAATAAAAAAGATGCTCAATATAATGTAGGTTTTAAATTTGGGTTTTAAAATAGATGCTACTTCAAGAAAGGTATTGTGCATGATGTTGTAATTTCACATACAATTCTAACTGACATTAGTGCTAATAACATACACCAGAAGCATACAAATGCCAAAGAACAATAGGTGTACCTTTCTGTTATGATTTTCCTCTGAATCTTCACTGACTAGAGTTTATAAACCATGTCCATTTTCCTATATAAATTTATATTTTCTAATAGGTCAAGATTCAAACCTCATCATTTGGTAAATCATTTTCTTTTATACAAAGTTAAAGCTGATTAAAAAAACTGGCAATTTAATTCCACATAAATATTTTCTTTTAATGTACAGCCTACCAGCTACTCCACCTTTCATAATATTTTATGAAGGATGTCAAACCTTCAGCAATGAAGAGATTTTATTTTTAGTTACCATTGTCTTGGTTTAGCTGACTGGCAGCCTGCCCACAAACCTGAATTATGTCCTTCACAAAGCAATTGAAGGAAGCGGAAGAGGTCACAGGTGAACTCATCATCCTGCATCACCTTTTCTCCTGTAGAAAGGCCAGATGGAAACATTATCACAGGATGTCAAGTAACACCCCATAGCCCCCGAAGAAAATCTCCATATTTAATTTTAAGAAAGAGAGAAGAGGAAAGAAAATGTGTAACGTGAATCTATCTGAGGCACGCATGACTTGTCTTTGGCAGACAGTTATTTGGTTAAAGAAAAATTAAATTATGAAACTTAAATTTTGATTTATAAATATGGCAGCATGAGCTTGGCAACATTTTTTAAATAATCCATGATTTACATTCTTGATTGATTTTGCTGGGCATGATTGCTGCATTACATACAAAGGCTAGGATTGGATTAATTTTGTTCCCATTCATCACAAAACAAGGTACTTAAAAAGAAAGAAAAGTATTTAATCAAAGAGTAATGAAAATAATTTCTCAAATAGACTAATATATTTTAATACTCTAAAACAACCCATGAAAATTACAGCTGTGTGAGTTCTCAAAAATCAATTAGGCTGAAATATTTACGGATTTAGCACCTATCTGCTGCTGACAGAAAAAGGCTGTTGGTCATGTGTCTCCCTTGACACAATAAAGCAACAAATTTATGATGCACTAGAAAAAAATGCCAATGCGCTTTACCAAATGAGGCCTTTCAGTTCATTTTTTTTTTGTAAACAGACAATATCCAAAAGTATAAAGCTTCAAATTATTTTCTTGATTCTTCAAAGGAAATTGTACACTTAAAAGCCCTCAATACACCACTATTTCAATTACATCAATTCATACAACTAACATTGTACATTGACATCTGAAGATGAGAAAATACCATTCAAACAGGAAAACAATCATCACTGAGGAAAATGTAGAACAGCTAATAAAATCGCACAGGACAGCAACATAGGTGTTCAAAACCAATAAAAGTCACCTATTGGAAGTAAGGAAATCCCTCTTTACAATTTTGGAAATGTATTTGGAATGTGTGCGGCAACAAAAGCAGAAGAACCAAAACCTTCTCCTTTTTAAGAATATACATAATTTGAACACAGGCATAAGTGCCATTTGCAGACAATGAAAGGAAAAGGGATAAAAATGTAAGATTTTTTTTAAAATGGGGAAGTAGAAGATTGTAATTTTAGGCTTTAACCTGAACTTCAAAATCGCATGCCTCAAAGACAATATTTTTAGTGCATGAACAGTAAAAAACTTAAAGAGTAAATAATTAAAATCTGAGAGGAAAAAAGCAGCCTTTTTTCAAAATGGTTATAGACAATAACAATTAAACTAACAACTACTGACATATCATTATATTGGTGCATTATTTCATTATTACAGCTCAGTTGTAAACTGTTTAATGCAACTTGTAGTATATATAAATACAAACATGAGCAGAAGTTTAACTTAACATAAAGTCATGAACAATTACATCTTCAAGCTACCGGCAATTAGCAGTCCACAGCCTGCGAATTTTAAAAGTATCAAGTCTCAGTACAGTTGTAGGATTAGGGAGCAAAAGCATTTTTAAAACTAAAATGAATACTTTAAAAGCACAGAATTTCACTCTTTCCTGTTGCAATAAAGACAATGTTTGGTATTAAGAACTTGTATAACCAAAGTATATGCAATCACAGTTTCTTGTAACATAGGGAGAGATACAATACTCTTCCACCTAATTCTGGATGTGTACTTATGGTAGTGGCAAACAATATGCAATTCTTCCTAGAAGAATGAGCCAAATACTATAAATGACTTTCCATGATATTTTTTTCCATCTTCATGAATACCAGCTATAATAGTTTTTCAGTCACAGAAGACTGAAAACCCTTTCACAGCTAATTAAACAGTCAAAAATGACTATTTCTGCCAGTGCTGATTAATGTATACATACAATATATGCCTGAGAAGGCAAGAAGGCAAAATCAAGAGGTGCCTGTGTACTTATATTATTCAACATTGTATGCAGGTTCAACACTGCAAGATACTTTCATACATTGCTGGCCAAAGGCCAGAGTACAGAATATCCTTCAGGATTAGACACTTTCTTTCTTTTAATTTAACTGAACTGCTGCTCTGTTTAAAGTTATATCTGGAGTCACCTGCTTTGTTGATCTAGTAAATGTTTACATTTTGCAAAAACAAGCATTTCAGAAAGCCAAATATTTGGTGGAGCCTTTACCTTCCAACATGCAACACACGCAGCTTGACTGCTGAGATAGCAATGATTTCAAAAAATAACTCAGTAGGAAAATTTTTCATGTACTATAGTTGGAAAAATCAACCCCTTAAAGGGTCAAACCATTTACTACTTACATACCAAGATGTTACTGAATCAAAGCCATCTGTAGTAATAAGACTATAGAATAAGTTACAGTTTAATATTTTTCAACCCCTACTTTCTTGCCCTCCATTCAAGTAAGAGTTTTCAGAGCAAGAAGCAAAACAAGTCCGAATTTAAAATGATTACAGAGATCAATTTATGTAGTAATCTTCTGACTTTCAGTGTACCCACTGGAATTTAGGAACTTTTAGAACATAATTTCAATTTCAATATTTGAAGAGTTTTGAAGGGTCTTTTAATCAGCTCCACTGTAAAGAAATCAGAAAATGAATACAAGTTATTGCAAAATTCTGCAAATCAGAAGTTATCTAGGCATATCATTCAACATAAGCCGAAAGATTCATTCCTTTCAGAAATATTTTTACATATTTCAAAATGAAGCAAAAATATCCTGTTTCCAACAGCTTCGCTACACTAAGATCTAAAATAATCTTGGGTTTTATTTTCTACAGCTGGTAAAATCTGACTAAAAGCCACGTTGGTATTGTCAGGAATTTTAATTTTCAGATGTTAATTACCGACCATAAGGTGTCTCACTGGCAATTACAGAACTGAAATGCAGATCCATTTCTTTCTATAAAATCTACGACAACAACCTTTGCTGCTGTACATACAAATTCATGTCAGTACACACAAAGGTTTGCACAGCTAACGTATGTGCAAACATACACAATGCATGTACGATTTAGGATGTCATGAAACCAGGTGCTTTAATTTCAGTTGATACGATGTATGTTCTGGCATTTATTTACTTAGACATTAAAATGTTGCCATTGCTCACGCCATAGGTAAAATAATATGGCTACACACATGAAGGCATTAAGCCTGTAGTTTTTGCAAACTTAGTAGCTTGTGTTTGTGAGATGTAGGAACAGAGTTAGCATGTGTAGGAAATGAAAAGAATGAACAAAAAACGAAATAAATGTGGGTTTTTTCTTGAAAGTGTACGTGTCACTGTTTAATAATTTTTGTGGTTATGTTTTTTTTTTTTTAATTTAAATCCTCAGTGGAAAATATTTGACTTCTGTGACTACTCAGAAACATTCGTCTGATGCTACATATTACAGAAATATACACTTTTAGCTTTTACAAAGGAACAGGGCTGTTAAGCGGAAGCAATGCTCTCCTATATAAACCAAGTGAATTTACTCCTATCACAAGACCTGGGCAATATTGGGTTGGATTTTGAGTGGTGCATGCTTCTGACTTCTCCAGAACCTGATTCGAATAAGAAAAGCATCTGTTTTCTCACCTAGGGATGCATAACAATTTCTCTGAACTGAAGCTACTTAAGTTCCCTTGTAAATGCAAACACTGATTCAGATACAGTAATATAAAGGTGGAAAACACCCCTGCAATGTAGGCTACAGTGGATCATGAAGAGTTTAACAGCCACTTTAAATGTGACTAGGTTGGTGAAGGACAAAAGCATATTTATTGATTTCACAGTATTAAGAGCTGAAAATAGCCTCTATATGTGCCCTTATTATGGGTAATTATTATATGGCATATGTACCACTCTCTGTCAGTTTAATAGAAAGTCCTTTAAGATCTACTATCAGATCAAATTACATTCTAAAGTTATATTTTATTGAAATAATCCTTCTGAGAACTTATGGAGAAACAAAATAATGCCATGATACAACATTAAAATATTAAAAACAGAGCTACCCTGTCAAAAATAAAAAAAAAAAAAGGTAAAATAATCTAAGTGTAAACTTAACATCTTAAACTTTTTTAGCCTATGTAACTAAAGCAAGTCTCTCCAAAGGAGTAAAACATTGCACTTTCAAGATTTTCGTGACCCACAGCAAAATAGCAGAGTATGAACGTTAAATGAAAAAAACATTGCAGGGTAACAAGCACTTCTACATGTCTTTGGTTTTGAACAACCATTTTTTGAAAAGGATACAGAACAATTAAAAAAAACACATACAGAAGAAACAACATTGAGTACATCACCAAACAAGTAAAGAACACATCTGCTAAAGAACCATCAATGTTGTTACCAGTGGGGGTTCCAGGGTTTGGAAAGGGGAGGTAGTACCATTCAGAGGAATATCAGGACAAGGAGCTTACGATGAAGACAGCACAAAGAAACAGTTGGAATAGAGCAATAAATATCACGTCTATGTTGAGTCACTACAGGGCTTTCTAAGTATTGCCAAGGTTGACATGGAACTAGAAACTGCATAGCACTGCCTTTGACAAAAAGTTGACTCTGATCCTCTAAGGGTCAACAGCAGTCTTCCCTCTACTTTGGCAAGAACAGCTTCAGGCTTACAGATTAAACTCAATGACAATTGTTTACTAATATGGTTAATGGTCATCAGATTTAGATGACATTAGAAACAGGCTACAGTGCATATTTTATATCTCATCCTTCCCTTGGGAATCAATAAGATGAATTTTAATTGAGAAGTACTTATTTACTCATACAGTAAGTATCTCCCTCAAAAAAAAAAAAAAGAATGGGAGAAAATAATTCCACTTCTTTGGTACTTCCTTTCTAGTATTTACAGATGGTTATTCATAGGGTTGCAAACAGACAATCTCAGGAATCTCATCAAATCTAGGATACTTTAAAACCATTCACTACAGGAGTTTCCTCACAGACATACTGGCTGAGCTTTCACAATGTTTTCAGGAATGGTCTTTATATAAACTACTTTGTAATGAGCTGAAAAAGGTGTACTTCATAAATAAAAAGATTATTATTATTTGAAGGTAGTATAGTTTCAAGAATAAGGTAACCCTGCAGCTAAAAAGTACAATATTTTTTGGTTTGGCTTTGCTTTGTTCTGTTTTCTTGAATATTCAGTAGTTGGATGTTAATACATAAAAAAGGTGCTGTTAGCAAATATTATCCCTTTGTGCCAAGAAATTTACAACACAGTGTGATTACTGTATCTTGACACTGCTGCTGCTCAGTAACAAAAACTGAAAACGCATGATCCAAAGTGTAGGATTTTGTTAATCTGCCAAATAAAAAAAATTCCACTGAGAAAAATAAAAATCCAGATCATTCCCCTCTCCAACATTTGCCTAAAAAAAAGACAGCTGTTGTGCTTGAGCTCATTGTTTCTGCTGAATGGTATACAAATTTGTTTTTTTAAATTCTCATATGTCATGATAACAGGAATATCTCATAGTGACTGGTCCTACAAAGCTCTTCCTTTATTTGAAGTAAGGAACCTTTAAGATGTAGGAACCTTAGCATATAAAGTAGCTTTCAGAGCAAGGAAGAACCACCTGTAAACACCACTGACTCCTTTATGTTAGCAATGCACCATCTCTTTCTTCTGTCAACTCCTGATCACATTAGACAAACCTAGCCAGTGGCGACTCCTCTCCTTACTAATCACTGTCAAATCTTCACTGGATCCACACCAGTGATTTCCTGTACTTCCACAAATCAATGCAGCCATAAAGCCACATTCAATACACAACATAAATACTACAGAACCATAGTACAAAACTTTGTGTTTGTTTAGGCATATTTTATTTATTTATTTATTAACACTCATCCTTCACAAATACTGGGCTCACTGAAATGAAAAAACATAAACAAGAACAGAAAAAAAGGAATAAAAAAAGAGTTTAAAAAATCTTGCTGCTCTTACATATAGTGTGTCAGTTACTGTGGAAATCCTGAGAAACGGAGGAAGAACAAAGTGAGAAGATTTGACACAAAATCCAAGATGTTTGGAATACACAATTGTAATAATAATAGAAAATAAACCACTAGTTTACGTGTCTTACGGGAACGAAAAATATATTGGTGTTCAGGAGTTGTACAGTGCTGACACAAAAATAACAGCAGGAAAAATAAAGAATAGGCAGTTGTTTTTAATAATTACCACACTCATGAGTGATGACTAAGGAAAGGAGGACAAGACAATTAGTTCAAAGAAAAAGACATAGGGAGGGGGGAAGAAAAAAGGTTGAGAATATTTTTTTAGCAAATATGAAATATAGTTAGTATTGTTTTCGGTAAAATTTGTTCTGTACTAAAAAAAGAAAGATCAAATAAATAGATAACTAAAAAAAAATCCCTCAGATGAGGGAGCACAAAAATACTTTAACATAGGTAGAAAGAAGTATGCAATTTTAAAAGATTTATTTATATTTGTATGCAAAATCCATCATTTCTTGAAACAGAGGCAGTGGTCAAAAGAAAAATGAGCCAATATCTTGACACTCCATTTAAAAATTCAACACTATAAATGATAAATACAATTATATAGTAGTAGAAATGCTTTCCAAAAGAGCAAAATATTATGCAGAATATCATCCGTAAAACATGAAAGCAACGGCCAAAACCGTTGCCAGGTGCCAGGTAGCTGCATCAGTGCTCAATCCACAATCCTGCAACCAAATTTTATCCACATGGGTTCATTTCATTTTGTTTACTCTTGCAAGCCCAGTATGATTTGATCTATAATTTAAACCGTGGGAGCACTTCCAGAGAAGTAGCATTTATGATTTCGTCTTGAAGTCATTCTGTCTTATTTGATAGTCCATTATTTTGATAGTCTCAAATATGCCACATAAAAAACCTACAGGCACAATAAGCAATGAGCTATACTGTGTTGCAGGCATGAATTACGAACCCTCAAATGCAATGATGATTACGCAGTCAAGCTTTTTTAGATCACTGTAGGATTTAAACATAAAAATGTGTCATAGATTATACTAAAGATAAGGGGAGAAAATGTGCTTTGATAGCTGTATTAAGTCATGTAAGAATGAACCTAATGTTTCCAGACAATCACAGTAAGGGAGTAATAGTACTTACTGTCAGACAGAAGAAAGAAATTGACAGCGAACTGACAACATAGGGAGCAGAAAGCCAAATTGTTTGAAGTCAAGAGTAAAGTCAAAATGTTGTAGTATTTCCCCAAAGACAAACAGAAAAGAATCACTCCAAAGAAAAAGCTTCCAAATGGCTGATATAATTCCCTCAACCTCTAGTATTTAACTTACTGCTTAACTAAATTGTCTGGTTTTCATTCCAGCTAAGACAGTTTAAGAAATCAAGTGGGAACTCTTAATTTCATTTTATGCTGAAACCAGTTAAGGACTTCTGAAACGTTTTACATGCATAAACACTGCTATTTGTCATTCGAATTTGTTTTCAATTTTACACGTAACATCTTCACTTCTTCAGAATGATGGGTAAGAGCCCTCTGAGACCATTCTGAAACTCAACACATGTTAGTGATTTACTATTGACAAGCATGGGGCTTAGGTAGGCCAATTAAATGTAAAACACTATTAGGAATCATATTCTCGCTTCAGCCACTAGATACCTACTACAGGGTTCTTTGAAATTCAGCTCACTTCTGAAAAATGTAAAAGAAGTTCACAGGTCATTTTTGTTAAATCAATAATACCTGATCCCTCTTCAGTCACCATGCCAAGGCCTTCTGCTTTGTTCTGACGCTCAAATGCATTTAGGTCAAGAACACTGCAATGAGAAAAATTACATTTGTTCTGTGATTAATTAAATGAAAGTAAAATATCTTTTTGTGAAAGACAGAGAAGGATTTGTGATTTCATTTAAGTATATAATTATACTAGTGTCAAGCAGATACATTCAGTGTCTTGATATATGCCTGCTACAAGATTATAAAACCCAGCTCTACAGACTTAAAACTGCTTTTGCACTGCAAACGACAATAGAAATCAAATTTTTATGACTGATCAAAAAAAAAGAGAATGTATGTGTTCATGGTATACATACTCAATTTAGGGATTATAAAGAAGCTATATTATTGACTACTTTTATATTATAGCTCAGTTCATCCCAAGCAGCAAGGTCCATTGAATAATTATGACGTTATTAGTTCCACTCATTCTGTAAAACTGAAGCTGACAAAGGGGAATATGTATTCAACAAATCAAACTTAAGGAATATATACTCTCACATATTTTCATTTGTGAATCCACAAAGTTCTGCCTTCCACAGCTTAGCACATCAGCTAGCCAAGGATACTTTTCTTGATAAGCAAGCATGTTTATGGAAATCAGATGAATGTAGATGAACTACAATAGGAGTTCTGCTTGCAAAAAACCTCACTGATTTTAAAATTAAACTCAACCAAAGACTGTTAAAAAAGAAGGATTTAACAGGGTATACCTGACATAACAGAAGACTGAACTGCTTGATCTAGGAAGCCTCTTTTAGTCCTATGTTTTATGTTAATGAATACACCATTTATTGATATGCTTTATTCTTTGATATTATATTAAAAAAATAAATTTATATGTTTATATATATATGACATCAATATAAACTGTTAAGAAGCATGAATGGACAAAAAAAGTCACAGTACCTCCATAGTTTACTAAAATACAATTTTCCATTCCTTTTCCTGCCTTTTAAAATCCTATTAATATTTCTAACAAAGGTTTTCCCACAGTCGTTGTTACTACTTAACATTGATAATTTACTTGGTATCTGCAGGACAACAGCATATCTCCAGAGTTAAAAATTTGTCCCCGATGAATGCTCCGAACTCTGGAGTTGTTTTCTGTCATATGTCATGTAGGCACAAATGCCATAAACATTTGTGAAAAGAACTCTTTTACCAAGGTAGATCCATATCATATGAAGATTTTCATACCACGAGCAACACCTTGTCCTTTGCTCCAAATCTAGCACGTTACAGTCCCTGGGTGTTGTTTGCAGAAAGTATGTAGATGATCCTTTCAAAACCATAAATCCTTTGGAACAAAACCTAAATGTGCAATAGGAATAACAACTTTTTAAAATAGCTGTTTTCTTACCTACAGGACTGCATAAGCCCAGCAAGGCTCTGAAAGAATCCCACATCCTTTTTGTCCTTGAGGTAGTCAAGCATTTTCTGCAGTAAACACAAATAATTTATGCAGACAATTAATACTTATGCTGTGTGTTAATCCAGTGTACCTAGTACCATATGGATTCTAGTTTACTAGTGATGCTGCTGTCTTGAAATATCTCTAATACTTACTAATTGCATAGGAGAGTCTTGCACAGAATAATCCAGATATCAAAAAGAAAAAGAACACTTAATGCTCATGTCCTTTTCAGAAAAGGTGGTAATCCGTTTTGGATATTCCTTACTAAAATGTGGAAAATAAGATAATAACTAAAGTCAACACAGCCAGCAGAATATAGTGTTTAATATAAATATATCTGGCCATTAGTAGGCCACAAATTTGTATTGACACTATAATGTCAGCATCAGACTGGGCTTGTTATGATCTCAGTTTATTTTAGATTATTTTAGCAGCCACAGCATGCTAGTAGTCTTGTGAGCATTCTTTAAAGTTGTTTTAGTTTTATGGTAGCTTCCAATACCTATTGGATAACAGATGGCAATAAGAGTAAGAAGTTATTCAATGAAGTGAACTCTGATTCTAGTATGCAATGTATTGTTGAGTGAAGATATACGATGATACCACAGGTCCCAGTTATGAAAAAAATCACGATGCTCTAAGATCAGTCTTAGTAGGAATGCTTCCAGAATTCATGTTGTGAATGAGACAAAGCTCTTCGCAAATAACAAAAATAAATATATCATAAGTAACCTCCAAAATGAAAGAACACGTAACAAGACAGCCTTAACAAAACCTATCAGCATAACCCCAAGAAGACCCAAGATCACAGAAAAGGTACACCCCCACCACCAACACCATTATGAAACAAAGCAAAGACCTCCAGCTGATGATGATGATGACTTTTCAAAATCAATTCTGTACCTTTCCCCCCTCCCATACCATTCTTCCCAAGGAACACTGAAGAGCTGATCTTAAGACCTAAAAGAAAACTGTAAAGTTGAGTGTAGCACTGGAGAAAACATCTAGAAATGAGGCAACTGAAAAATTAGAAAATCAAACTGTAATACTGATGTTTTTATAAGTATGTAATTTAGACTAATAATATAAGTATTACCATAACCATACTGTTTCCTGCTTCTGATTAGTTAACACTTTATCAAATAGCTTTAAATAATTTAGATTGCAGCATTAACAATTCAGATTAAATAACTACATACAAATTTCATGATTTTCCCAAGTAATTTAATATTATAACATCAAAAAGAACCGGCAATGTTTCAAGCAGATAATTTTCCAAAAACTTTGTGGTCACTTGTAGTCCCTGAAAGAAAATTATTTTCAGCTGCATTCATCTGCTTCAGTGGTTGCTTAGCTTGGGACCTTAACTGTTGCCAGTTGTCTGTATTCTTCAAACTGTCCTTCAGCAATGTAGCAATGACGGGTACGAAGGCTTCTAGAGTACAGCATCTTCAGCTAGTACAGAACACTGAACACTCTATCAGGCACTTCTCTTCAAAAATGCAGCATACTATTACTATATCAGACTTGTCCACTGCTCATCATATTATCTTACTATATATTAATAAATAAAGTTTGACTTCTCTGTTTTTATCACCAAGACTCTCCATAGTATAAAGCTAAGGACTTCTGAAATTGTATAACATTCTTTTTTGTGAAGACTGGGGTCAGCAATATCACTCTACTGGCTACAGGACAATGGCAATCTCCCAAGAAATCCTTCCGTCCCACAGAATTCTCATAGATGTTAATGATTTAGCGTAAAATTTCCCCCTCCAGATGAAGTGCAAAATAAATTTCTTTCAGCCTTGTGTTCTATTGAGTAATCATACGTATATAAATAAAAATATATACATAGCAAACAAGGTACTTTTGTACACTACTTTCTTCTGGGAACGAAAGTCAGAGAATAGAATCATAGAATCACTAGGTTGGAAAGAACCCACTGGATCATCGAGTCCAACCATTCCTAACACTCCCTAAACCATGCCCCTCAGCACCTCATCCACCCGTCCTTTAAACACCTCCAGGGAAGGCAACGTGACCACCTCCCTGGGCGGCCTATTCCTGTGCCCAATGACCCTTTCGTGAAAATTTTTTTCCTGATGTCCAGCCTGAACCTCCCCTGGCAGAGCTTGAGGCCATTCCCTCTTGTCCTGTCCTCTGTCACTTGGGAGAAGAGGCCAGCTCCCTCCTCTCCACAACCTCCTTTCAGGTAGATGTAGAGAGCAATAAAGTCTCCCCTCAGCCTCCTCTTCTCAAGGCTAAACAACCCCAGCTCTCTCAGCCGTTCCTCATAAGACTTGTTCTCCAGCCCCCCCACCAGCTTCGTTGCTCTTCTCTGGACACACTCCAGAGCCTCAACATCCTTCTCGTGGTGAGGGGCCCAGAACTGAACACAGTACTCAAGGTGCGGTCTCACCATTGCCGAGTACAGAGGGAGAATAACCTCCTTGGACCTGCTGGTCACACCATTTCTGATACAAGCCAAGATGCCATTGGCCTTCTTGGCCACCTGGGAACACTGCTGGCTCATGTTCAGTCGGCTGCCAACCAACACCCTCAGGTCCTTCTCTAGGCAGCTTTCTAGCCACTCTTACCCCAGTGTGTAGCACTGCATAGGGTTGTTGTGCCCCAAGTGCAGGACTCGGCATTTGGCCTTGTTAAACCTCATGCCATTGGTCTCAGCCCAGCAGTACAGCCTGTTCAGATCCCTTTGCACAGCCTCCCTACCCTCCAGCAGATCCACGCTTCCACCCAGCTTAGTGTCATCTGCAAACTTGCTGAGGGTGCACTCAGTGCCTTCATCCAGGTCATTGATAAAGACATTGAACAGGGCTGGACCCAGTACCGAGCCCTGAGGAATCCCACTTGTAACTGGCCTCCAGCTGGAGTTAACTCCATTGACCACAACTCTCTGGGCCCGGCCATCCAACCAGTTTTCAACCCAGGAGAGTGTACGCCTGTCCAGGCCAGAGGCTGACAGTTTCTGAAGCAGAATGCTGTGAGAAACTGTGTCAAAGGTTTTACTGAAATCCAAGAGGACTACATCCACAGCCTTTCCCCCATCCAGTAGTCAAGTCACTTTGTCATAGAAGGTGATCAGGTTAGTTTGGCAAGATCTGCCTTTCGTGAACCCGTGTTGACTGGGCCTGATCACCCGGTTCTCTTGCATGTGCTTCGTGACAGCACTCAAGATCACCTGTTCCAAGACTTTCCCCGGCACTGAGGTCAGACAGGCCTGTAGTTCCCTGGATCTGCAACCCTTCCTGTAGATGGGCACAACATCAGCCAGCCTCCAGTCCAGTGGAACTCTCCCAGTCAGCCAGGACCACTGGAAGATGATGGAAAGGGGTTTGGAAAGGATATCCACCAGCTCCTTTAATACTCTTGTGTGGATCCCATCCAGCCTCATAGACTTGTGGGTGTCTAGCTGGGAAAGCAAGTCTCTAACCGCCTCCTCTTGGATCATGGGAGCCTCATTCTGCTCCTCTAACTCCTGGGTTTGTACACAGGGGGCACAACTTCCCTTACTATTACAGACTGGGGCAAAGAAGGCTTTAAGTACCTCAGCCTTGTCTTCATCCCTTGTCACTGTTTCTCCTTCTGCATCCAATAGGGACTGAATATTCTCCCAAGTCCTCCTTTTCTTGTTAATGTATTTGTAGAAAGATTTTTTATTATCTTTCACAGACTTAGCCAGTTTGATTCCTAGTTGGGCCTTAGCCGTCCTGATTTTTTCCCTGCACGATCTCACTTTCTCTCTGTAGTCTACCCAAGACACCTGTCCCTTCTTCCAAAGCTCATAGACATTCCTGTTCTTTTTGATGCCTCTCAAGATCTCCCTACTCAACCAAGCTGTTTTTTTCCCCCGACGGTGCCTTTTCTGGAACATGGGGATGGCTTGCTCCTGAGCTGCTAGGATTTCACTTTGAAGAGTGCCCAGCACTCGTGGGCTCCCTTGCCCTTAAGGACTGTCTCCCAAGGGACTTTGCTAACTGGCCTTCTGAACAATCCGAAGTCTGCCCTCTGAAAGTTTAATGTAACTGTTTTGCTAATCCCCTTCTTCATCTCACCTAAAACTGAAAACCCTATCATCTCATGATCGCTTTGTCCCAGGCATCCTCCAACTGTCACATCCCCCACAAGGCCTTCTCTGTTCACAAACAGCAGGTCCAGGAGGGTACCCTCCCTCGTCGGCTCAATAAACAGCGTCTGACAAATATTCATTTTACATAGTGCACTACTACAATAACAATGACCATGGTATAAAGATCTATACTGACCAGAACACACAAAAATAAATTAGTATCTTACCTGTTGAACGGTGGAATTTCCTCCATTTAAGATGGCAATCCCTAGCTTTAGGGTAGCTGCAACCATTGGCCCCATCTCACCTTAAAATTATTTTGAAATATAATTTTAGATCATATTTGAAAATAAGAATATTCTACTAATTTATCTGTGCAATAACTTAAATGCTAATTTGTCAGGAGAGGGTTTTTTGTTTCTCTTGTAAAACAGACCTATTTTTCTTTCATGATCTCTAGTGTGAATTATTATCTTCCTAAGTGCCTATAAACATAGTGTAACATATATACAGCATACAAAGGAAGCATGATATAAGACAGGAAGAGCTGAGCAAAATGAGTATAAATCATGTTGCATTTGCTAGAGCATCCAACAGCTGGTTTAAGGCTGGTTGCACAATTTTAGTTAGCTTTCAAGCTTAACAATGTGTCTCCTCATCATGCCAGTCTAGGCATTTTTTCCTTGTTCTTCAGAAAATGACAGTGATCCATATAATTTAGTTGCAGTAAATGAAATTTGTAAACAGTAATTTTTAAGACATCACTACACTGGAAACAAATCACAGAACAATGAAAACATCTAATCTTAGAGCAAGATGGCATCTAAGTGACAAAAGCATCATTTACTCTTCTGAAATGTTTTATCAAAGTACAACAATAAAGTAGGTATTTGGCGAGTAATAGGTGTGGGGAAAAGACCAAAATCTCCACCAACTTCAGATGTGCACACATCCCAGAATTTGAAGGCTTTTTGACACTGCATACTATTAAATCTATGAATTTGTTCACACTTTCAGTCATCAGTAGAATAATTACTGATAACAACAATGACAATAATAATAGCAACAACAATAATAACTTCATGAGAATTATCCATTATACTTTTCTGGCTTCATTGTCAACAATTTATGAAGCTTCGGTTGCATTCTGAAAGCAAACCTTAGTGCCAAGCATCTGCAGGTTTTGCCTAGTAAGAATTACAATAATTTCCAAGATCATTAGAAATAAGGTTTAAAATGTAACTTATACAACAAAACATTACCTTTACTAGCACTGATTGTCTGCAGAACCATCTCAGCAGCACCTCGATCATGCAGTCTGGCTTGTTGATACAGAAGTTTTTGCTTTTCCATTTCTTTTTCCTAAATAAAAATTCCAGTCATTTAAGATGAGGACTTCAGTTATAACTGGTTCTCCAAAGGTTTTTGGTTTTCTCTTAGTATATGGGCTCTATGGCAACATCATGGACCATTTTAATAGATATGATGCTACTGAACAGATACTTAACATGTTCAAGTAATATTGTCCCCTTGATACTTTTCTTTAATATACTTTTTAGCAGTTTATCTGAAAAAAGTCATCTCAATTGTAAATCATCATGTTAGTTCCAAGCCCATGTTCATCATATATATATTTATATATACTGCATATATCAAACTTGCACTTTGTGCCATGTTTTTGTGCAACAGTTCATATTCTTAATAATCTTCTATAGTGTGACCGTAACTTCATACTGCTCAGTATGTGGCTCTTGAGTTGCGAGTTGTTGCTGAATACCAGAGTAACAGAAGCATCTCAGATTTTTTTCAAAACATATCATTACGTTACAATATAGATTGCTCACCCTATCAACAGAATATTCAATAGAATACACTGTGCTTTTATATTTTGCATTCTCTAGCGGCAACAAACAATACTGCATGGCGTTGCTTGAGCAATGGTGAAGTTTGTTCTTTACAATTTAAACTACTACTGAAAACAAAGAAGAACATAAAAAAAGCAAACATAAAGGCACAGTTAATTCCAGATGAGTTTGAACTTTCATCATGTTAATTGAAGTTTGCTGGAGAATTGAGAATGACTAAGCAGTATAAGTTGCAAAACGGAAGTTGCATAGAGCCCTATGACAGCAAGTCCATCAGATGGTGTGGTAAAAAGCTTACTCAAAAGGAACATGACACAATCAGTTAGTATCATGTCCAAAAACACAACGTCCAAAACATGTATGACCTAAAAGCAGGAACAGCTGCAGCAGAAGTAGCCAGAATGACAGCTTTGCTGCCATAAACTTTCCATCCAAGTTACGGAAAAAAGACATTGGAAGATGGAAGAGGTTTAAAAAATGAAGGCTTGCTAAATAGAGGGTATGAATAATAAACTAAAAAATAAGTAAAAAAGAGAAATATGTTCAAATGAATGAAAAATAAACCTTTTAACTCAAAAGCAAACCAACACAGATATTTATGCTGTTACCAGAGAGTTCTCGCCGAGGCTGGCAAATTTGTTTCTTAAATCTCTGATAATATCGCGCTGCGGAAACAAAATTCATCAGGGTTTTTTTTTTCACACTATTACCTCTCCTGTGGTTAAATTGTATCTTTCTTTTTTCCTTAAATTATGTGACAGATCTAAATGGAGGCACAAAAATAATTAAAAAAATAAATAAAAAAATGGTAGCTTTGCTTTATATTTAGCCATGCTAAGGTTTGAAAATTTTGCCTTCATGTTTAAACCTCTTCCTGGGAGTTCAACAAAAACAAAACAAAACATACACACACACGCACACACACCTCCCACAAACAAACCACCAGAAAGTCATGACATCACGGGTTCAATATAGCTACAATAAAATATTTTCATTTGCTTCAGAAGCCACTGAAAACAGATTAGTGTTTTTTTTAAGAAAAACCTATTTCCTATTGCTACTTAGTTTTAGACCCAACAATCTTTCATTTTTCTTCCACTGCAGTATTTATGATTCACTTCTACTCACAAGCTTAATATTAGCTATACTACTTTCATTATGCAATATTTTTTTTGTAAGTTCATGAGAATGTTTATATTAAGGATGCATCTGCATCACCTCAGACTTAAAGAAGGGGTATGCACACTTTTTGCAATGGCACTACAGAAGAACAGTTGGAATAGGCACTGCCAAACACCTGAAAGTGAGAAGAGTGGCATTTCCCATGGAAATAAAGCTGTCTAGGTGACCAGTAACAAAGAAAAACCTCCATCCTGCCACCCCTTGCAAAAAAAAAAATCCACCTACAAAAAAACTAATACCAACATTTCTTCTAAAAGCAACCATTTTTTCAATGGAAACTCCTCAAGATCATGACTCCTTCTTCAGCCTGACAACGCTTTTTCACTGTTGCTTTATCCATGCAATTTTAACATATGTACACGTGATGACAGCACTGATATGAAGTGGGCCACCCACTGGATTAAATAACAGAGCTTCTGGCTGGTCAAAGTACCCCCATTTCTCTAAGATGTGCTTACTGCTAGCACTGATAGGTATGCTACCAGCACAGGGTTTTGCACTTTATTGTGCTTGCCAGTTGATGTCAAGAAACCTCTAAAAAATAATTAGGCCGTGGTTTGAATTTTCTGTCATTCACAAAGCCATCATAACAACAGTAAAAATACTTCATACTAAATGAAACATTGTAAGTAATTATTCACAATTAAAACAAAACAAAACAAAAAAAACAAATCAAAGAAAACCAAGTCATAGGATCATAGAATAGTTAGGATTGGAAGGGACTTTAAAGATCATCTAGTTCCAAACCCACTGCCATGGGCAGGACACCTCCCACTATATCAGGCTGCCCAAGGCGCCATCCAGCCTGGCCTTGAACACCTCCAGGGATGGAGCATTTTATATTTTTATAGTTTTTTATATAGTATATAGTATATTTTTATATAGTATATAGTAATATTTTTATATTACAAAATAGACTATTTTTACAGTCTGTTTTATCTTGTGTGTTTTCCATTTATATGCGGAAAAAGCTGACAACCTAGAAATTTATGCACATGTATTCCCACATTATAGACTTTCTCTAGCAAAAGAGAGAAACCAAGAAAAATTTCATCATACTCTTTGAAAACAGATTCAAATATTTTCTACTTAATTCTATTTTTTTTTAAATCTTTACAAGCAAACATATGCTAAAAACACACAGTTTGCAAAACCACAAGTTTTATCTTGAATTTGCAGCCAACAAACTTGCAAAAAGTAGATAGGAGCTGTAAGTGATGATTGAACCCCTGAAATTGTTTTTTTTTCCTTCATAATTCATACAAAGAATGATTCTTGGACCCTGCTTTGGAGCTAAGCCATATGGAGACGTTTGTTTGCTCCTATCACTAAGCTCACATCCATGGACTGCAGGCTTATGATCCTACTTCTACAGTGTCCTTTTTTTCTTTTTTTTTAAATAAGAAATTATGAAATAAAGAGTAAACAGAATAAACAAAAAGATGTAAAGGGAAGAAATTACTTTTAACTCAATTGTTCTAAGACGAACACTTCTCCTTTGAATTATCTTCATATTTTATACTTTCCAATACCTCTGTTTTGTCCAGAGAATAAATCCTATTAGTCAGGTCTTACACTGGCAAAACATCTTTTAATTTCAGTGTCGTGAGTAAAAGCTGTGTATTAACATCTAACACCAAGTACTCAAGCAGAATCCTTATACATAGTTATCTCTCTTATGTATACTAAGCTTTTAAGCTCCATACATGCTGGTTCATGCTTTATGAAAAAAGTTGAATCTCTCCTAAAGCACTCATTTTGGACTTCATCAGATCTAAAAATAACATACACAAAATGAAAACAATGCATTATAATTTCTGAATATTAAATATGCAGGATTTTAAGACTGTTAGAGGAGTTCATCTTATCAAAAACACTTTCAATATTACTTAAAGAAATATCTCAGTCCCTGCACTTTCACACTAATATTTCTGCTTCTGCTGAACGTCTCACCCAAAATCTTTTTCTAGCTGATGTTATATACATTATTAATATACCTCACTGAGTTGAAGAAATTTGTATCTATAAAGTATCTATATTGAAACCTGTCATTATCCAGGTTATCATAGAACAAAAGAAATTCTTTAAGGTACATGTGGTAAAATATAAGAATAAGGTAAAGAAGAAATTTAGAGACTACTAAACTGCTAACACATAAAATAACTGAAATAAAATTAATCTCAAAAGTGAATTTCAAAATAAATGAAAGGCCATCATTCTAAAGCCATTTTCCCACCACCTGCTGTGATTTCTTGTTCTATGTACTCCTCCATGGTTTAGATATACTAATGTGTCTCAAAGACAGACATATTTGCGTCATCTATCATTTAATATTATTTCTATGATACAAGTAAATACTTCCAAAAAATGCTTGATAGTGCATTGTCTAAGTATTGTCCCTAAAAATTATAAGTCGGTTCATAAATTAACTACCACATCCTTGGATACATGCAGTCAGTGGCAGTCTGTTATTTCCTCAAAACTACAGATATTTATTTTGAATGTAATAATTCTTTACAAGACTTTAGAAGACTAGTAGACTTCCTGTAGTAGGGAACATATTAAATATTATTAAGTAAACCTACTCTTTTATCTAGTTTATCTTGACTCAATGACTTCATAAAATTTGAAAACATTCCCCACCTTCATCTTTACTATTGGTGATATTTACTGTTGGTGATAAGCAAATAATAACTGTAAAAATAAAATGTAGCTATGAAAAAAGGTTGTTTTGATTTGACTGGCTGTAAACAACATTCAGCTTTTGAGGGCATTACTGCAAGTATTTTATAATACAGAGATATGGGAGGAAAGGAAGTATCATTGATCTAAAAAGTATCTGGGAAAAGAAAGATAATTGAAGAGGAACATACCACCTTATTCCTTCTGTACTGTTTAATATCTTCATCAGTGCCATAAACAGCCAGATTGAGTGCGCTCTCAGCAAACTGCAGGTGACACCAAGCTGAGTGTGCAGCTTGACACACCCGAGGGACATGATGACATCCAGAGGAGCCCAGATCTGGAGAAGTGGGCCCATGTGATCCTCACAAGGTTCACCAAGGACAAGTGCAAGGTCCTGCACTGGGGTGAGGGCAATCCCAGGTACCAATACAGGCTGGGGGATGAATGGATTGAGAGCAGCCCAGCTGAAAAGGATTTGGGAATACTGGTGGATGAAAAGCTGGACACAATCCAGCAATGTTGGCACACAGCCCAGAAGGCCAACAGTATCCTGGGCTGCATTAAAAGAAGTGTGGCCAGTAGGTTGAAGGAGGTGATTCTCCCACTCTACTCCACTCTGACGAGACCCCACATGGAGCCTGTGTCCAAGTCTGGAGTCATCAGCCCAGAAAAGACATGGACCTGTTGGAGCAGGTCCAGAGGAGGGCCACAAAAACAATCAGAGGGATGGAACATCTCTCCTGTGAAGGAAGGCTTAAGACAGTTGGTCTTGCTCAGCCTGGAAAAGAGAAGGCTCCAGGGAGACCTAATTGTGGCCTTTCAGTACTTAATGGGGGTCTATAGGAAAGATGGGGACGAACTTTTTAGGAGGGCCTGTTGTGAAAAGAAAAGGAGTAATGGTTTTTAACTAAATGAGGGTAGATTTAGACCAGATATAAGGAAGAAATTTTTTACAATGAGGGTGATGAAACATTGAAATATGTTGTCCAGAGAGGTGGTAGATTCCCTATCACTGAAAACATTCAAGGTCAGGTTGACATAGTTGGAGATCTCCATGTTCATTGCAGGGGGCTGGACAAGATGACCTTTAAAGGTCCCTTCTAACCCAAGCTATTCTATGACTCTATGGGTAAACAATTCATACTATAGTTGTGGAGAGTGAAATCACATATTGAGTTGCTCCCATTCCCTTACAAAGAGGAAAAAATGGCAAGAAATATATTTTTGTATACTAATTGGAATGTTTAATACCTAAGAATTGATACTTTGCTCATGGACCTTAATTCATATAATTCTTTAATAAAACTAGTTACTTATTGTAAATACACGATATACGGTGAACTCCATTTGTGAAGGCTTTGTGACAGTGAAATAGCACTGATCACCTCTGATGTCCTACAGCCTTAAGAGCTTGCATCAGCTGCACATCTTGCAAGTCTTTCTGTGCTCATATAAGCCGCAGCATGAAGTACCATTTAGACATAAATCTATTGAATAAAAAAGTCTATCGACAAAGTCACTACCAGTAACAGGGATGAAGAGAAGTGACACAGGAAATTATCTCCCTCATTTCTTTTCTTCCTATGACAGGTCAGTTTAAACTAATTGATTTTTAAAAGATGAATGACGTTTTGATCCCTTTCTTTGAGTTTCCATACTACATGTATTTAGAGTAGATTAATACGTAGCTAACCAGTAGAGTCAATGACTCAAATACAGAAACCTATCTGCATTCAGACAGTGAAACCCTTTGAATAAAAAGAATTTCCTATCAGATAGGATCAAGGGGCACAGTGACACTAATTCTACAGGGAGTCAAGTGAGCATTTATTCAATAGGATAGAAAGTTAACTTAGAGAAAAAGGGCAAGGAGCAAAGATAATTATAATAATTCAAAGCAAATACTAGCAGGTAAATGCAGACAGGCACATAGTAATGGACAGACGACTTTATTGTCGGTTTATTTTGTGATCTCTCTACTGCTCACACAGTCATCTCAATACAGATTATTTGTACAAAAATGAGAATACGTTGCATGAGATATGGACATGAAAAATGTCAATAAAATAGACTTGTTTTTACCACATTCTAAGCTTGTCCAAAAGTCTCTGTTGCTCTGACTGTGAAAAGATTCAGGACTTCACACATCACACATTTTTCAAGTCTAGAGGAGCAGTAGAGATTTATTCCCACCCAAATTGAGCAGTCAGTCTTTTCACATGCACACAGAGCATGGAACAAAAGAACTGCCTCCAACAGGCAGTTGTACTAAACTTTGAGACAGATTGACAGACAGAAAAAAACAGACAAACACACGCAGAGCTTATTTATATGTTCTCATATCTTTCCAACTGTTTCCTGTCAAGCACGAATAATGCAAAGATTATTTATTGTTGTGGAGTTTTCCTTGTTTCACTTCTCAATCAGCAAGGCAGAAAATTTTCTATGGAGCATATAGCATTTAGTGGACAGTAATCAGGTAGGCAGACCGATAGACAGGTAGAATTTGGATAGATGAATGATGAAAGAAACAGAGAGGAAATTATACTGTTAGACTGTTTATATATTTCCTTTAGAGTTTTGTAATATATACTTTGTGTTTGTGGCAATTACAGTACCTTTTAAAAAAACCTTTTGTCAGTCTGTGTGAGCTCATTCAGCTTCCAGGAAAGTGCCTTTATCATATGAATGTGGAACAGATCTGTGCAAACTTTTGAAAGATTAAGATTTGAAAGAACAAGAGAGAAGCTGATCCTGGAATGTATCTTCTCTTTCCACAACTGTATGGGAATCTCTTTCTTCAGTGAACTGAATATTAGTAGAAGTGCTAGCAAACAGATCACCAAAATCATCTTGCTCTTTCTGGTGAAGGTTATAATTGTTCCCCATATTGCCGTAGCAAATGAACTTTGAAGCTACTGACTGGAATCTGACCATCAGCTATATCTGTGCATTCCCAGTTTCAAGCAGGTCATCTCTACTTACTCTAGGTGCCATTAGCCACAACACAAACAACTGTACTTAAACATCTCTGAACCAAAAATTAGCTACCCCACACACCATACCTCCTCTCATAACATTAATATTGCAGTGCTATCAGCAAGCAGCCCAAATAAAAAATGGGAACTGATACTTCTACTTGCATGAAGCAGGCAAGTAGGTCTGTGCTTAAGCCATGGGCCACCTTTTAGAAACAAATGGAAAGTGTTTCATGATGAGACACAAAAGACTGTAAGAAATTAAGTCAATAAAAAAAAAAATCACACTGTGAAATTTCAGATCTATTGCCTCTATGTTTATAGAGAAAACATGGAACAACTAGGAATCACTTTGGGTATGGAGTAGCTATGTAGCTATGGAGTAGCTACGTAGCTATGGAGTTTCTATTAAGTACTATCACAATAAAGGTTAAGGACTCAGCCTATTTCAAAGGATTTGAATCATAGATAAACCACAATATAATTGATTCTCTCTCTATGACAAACCTTGGAAACAGAATTCTGCTAATGTGTCAGAAATGCACGTCTGCAAAGATCCAGAAGAAAAATCCAACTGCTTTCCCTTAAGAACCAAATAAATTATTTAAATAATTTAAATTATAACTAGAAACAAGATAACTGATGCACAGAAGTCAAGAACAGAAAAACAACATGAACAAGCCAAATGACACTCTGTTTTCCCCAAAATGGCAACCTAATCTTAGATGAAATATTTTGCATTAATAATTCTTGGAGTCTTTAAAAAGAGTTTGCGCACAAGAAGGGTTTGGTAGAGAAGTCGTGCTGGAACCGAAATGCTAAAAACGTTTTTCAAGACCCTTTAGTTGAACTTATCCAAGATGTTGGGCCTAAAAAAAATCACACTATTAGACCCAGACAAATACACACATATCTTTTGTTTTACCTTGCTGCGTTGTGATCCTGTCACCTTAAGGAAGGGCAAGGACAAGAAGCGAAATAATAATAAGAAAAAGAAGTCCAAAATTTTTTTTCTGCAGGTGACTGACCAAATACATACACAAAATTGACTTTTGAATAGATTAATACATTATTTGCACATAAGTTTCACAGCTACAGGAAAAATAATTACGAGAAACAAACAGGATCTTCTCTCAAAAGATAAAGTTGAACACCGAACAAAGAACCCATTATAATTTACGTAAAGACCACTAATAAATCCCTTACTGATAAATCTATTCATTCACTCCAATGACTACCTATTTATAAATTTTCACATCTTTAAGCACAAGACCTTTGACATCCAACAATCATGCATGGGCTTACTGAAAAAAAGGTTATAGAAACAAAAATTTTTTGTTTAGTCCATGATAGGTCATATATTGCTTTTCCAGGTGGGGGAAACCAACAAAACGAAAGCAAAATAAAAGCACTGAAATTTGGATAAATACTTAGATATTTACCAATGAAGAGAAATTTATATATTGGATACATTACTTGTAACTCAACTGGACTAGAACTTCTGAGTAATAGCAAAGAATAGGTATTGGTGTTCTTTCTGATTTCTGTATACAGCCAAATAGGGAATATGTATTTATTTAATTTACTGCTATTTCATGCAGCACTATGTAGAAAACATACAGGAGATCTGATGTGTAAAAAACAATGGGAGTAAAAGCAAACATCCTCCAAACCACTCCTCAAAAATCAAAACAGCATATGTATTTTTATATCAAATCAATCAGTATATTTAGAAATATTTGGAAGAAATAACAAAAGCATGTATTTAATGTTCATGCATTTTATTAAAGATATAAATGGAAGTATTATGTTATTTAAAAGATATGACAACTTTTAATATCAGAGTTATGATATACTAAAATATATTAACATATTAACAATATTAACAAAATAATTCTCCCAGGGCCTTTCAGAACACAAATTTCTTGTAAACTCCATTTTATTAATGGAGAAAGAGAGAAAGATCTCAGAGCAACACATGACAAGGACTCACCTCTTACTCTTGCAATCAACATGTGTTAGTGTGTTTCCTTATACAGTGATCATCATTAAAAACTCAACATTGAACAAAAACAAACACAGATTTCCTATTATCAGCATAAGAAGCAGCTTAGCAATATTGATAAATTAAAGTTCACCTTTTACTAAGAAGGACTACATATATGTGAACATGAAAATATTACAAAAATTACTGGTACTGAATGTAAATGATTACTGCAAAAAGCAGCATTACTTCAGTATATTAACCACCTAAACTAAAGGTAGGACTTGATACTTTACAATATATAACCTGTAATTATCAGAATTCCAGAATAAGTTACTACCCATAATATTTCTCTTCAACAACTAAAAAGTTAAAACCAATCAGATAAACATGTAAGTTACATTAAATTACTCTCTCTGCAATCTTATATTATGTGATGCTACACATGGTTTTGGTTTACTACTATGAATCGGGTGACTCATAACTGCCAGTCCAACTTGACATGCAGTTTACTGGCATAACAAGCTGCAGTAAGCCATGAAGCAAGAAACATAAATGTCAGTTGGAAGCTATGAAATAATGTCTAATGTGACAAGAAAACAAAACAGAAGTACAAACTTACTTCAAAACTCTTCACTTCTTCCTCACCATCATCATCTTCCTCATCATGGCAGCTCTGACAGTACAGAGAAAGAAAACATTTAGTGATAAGGTGGGGGGAGAGGGACACAGAATCACAGAATCACAGAATCACAAGGTTGGAAAGGACCCATTGGATCATCGAGTTCAACCATTCCTAACACTCCCTAAACCATGTCCCTAAGCACTTCATCCACCCGTTCCTTAAACACCTCCAGGGAAGGTGACTCGACCACCTCCCTGGGCAGCCTGTTCCAGTGCCCAATGACTCTTACTGTGAAGAATTTTTTTCTGATATCCAACCTGAACCTCCCCTGACGGAGCTTCAGGCCATTCCCTCTAGTCCTGTCCTCTGTCACTTGGGAGAAGAGGCCAGCTCCCTCCTCTCCACAACCTCCTTTCAGGTAGTTGTAGAGAGTAATAAGGTCTCCCCTCAGCCTCCTCTCCTCCAGGCTAAACAACCCCAGCTCTCTCAGCCGCTCCTCATAAGACTTGTTCTCCAGCCCCCTCACCAGCTTCATTGCTCTTCTCTGGACACGCTCCAGAGCCTCAACATCCTTCTTGTGGTGAGGGGTCCAGAACTGAACACAGTATTCAAGGTGCGGTCTCACCAGTGCTGAGTACAGAGGGAGAATAACCTCCCTGGACCTGCTGGTGACCCCATTTCTGATACAAGCCAAGATGCCGTTGGCCTTCTTGGCCACCTGGGCACACTGCTGGCTCATGTTCAGTAAGCTTTCCTTTGCTTTACACAATTTCTTTTAATCTTCTTCAATAACTTTATTAAAACAGAAAAGATGCAAAATATAGCAAAAAAAAAGTTACCTTTGCCATAATGTCAGCATAAGCCATATACAGGAAATCTTCTTCCAGTTTGCTGGTTAACAGAGACAGGAAAGGGAAAAATGAGGAAGATTAGAGCCATTATAATAGAACTGGAGCATCAAAATATATTAAACACCTTAAAAATCTTTTTAAAGGATTTCTACACTCATAGTTAATTCCAAAAGTCATTTTGGAAAATGAGAACTTGATTAACTGATACAAACTGAAAATTAAAGCCAGCTACAAACACAGTGCTTACAAATTCATAAATACCTTTCCACTAAAAGAACATAGTTAATTTTTCACCTAGAATATATTTATACTTTACATTCAGAATATAACTGTCAATAAGGAAGGCAGACAGCAGAGAGAGGTGTAATAAGTCCTGAACACTGCATACATAACTGTGAAGAAGTATATTGGACCATCTATACACATCTATACTTCTAGATGGGTCCCTAGAAAACTCCTTACAACTCATTATCAGTTATGTTAAAATCTCCTTACGTACCACAGGCTAGAGAGGTTTCAGCACTGCTCAAACTCATGATATGTACATACACACATGATTTAGCCTAACCTATGCAATCACACTTGAACAGAGTCATGTATAACTTCAAACATAGGATTAATCTGAAAATCTGTATACACTGCAGGCTTTCACACCATCCTACCATTTTTCAGTTAAGGCTGTTCGACTGAATAGCAGAATAAGTTGATGTAAAGGATCAACTCTTTTAAGGCTTTCATCTTCCTCTGGTGGTTCCTCCCCGGGTTTCTTTAGGGAAAAAAGATTTTAAAAGTATATTCAATTAGCTATAGTGAAAAATGTTTTACTCAGTGCAATTTATTATACATTAAATACTCGCAAACGTAATTTTGATTTGGATAACCAGAAGGAAACAGTTCCAAGCAAAGTATGAAAATTGAAAATCCTTACTACATTTATGACTGTTAAGATTTACAACAGTGACACCATTTGCAAAGCTCTGGGCTTCCTCTCCTCATAAAAATTAACCTTCTTCCCTAGATTCTGAAAATAAATTTGATCTTTTACTGCTGTTATGCAGAACCTGTGATAATTAGATGCCATCATTTGCTCCTGTATTTTCTGTTGCTCTCTGTGTTAACAAGCTTCATTATCTAAAAATCAGAATTCTCTGTTCCAAGTCTTATGCTAGGTATATATAATGTTCACCGAGGAGCTCTGAGAGGCTTTGGGGGAGAAGAAATCCTAACTTCAAGCTCACCAATAGTTTTACACCAAAGAAGCTGCATCTACCAACAACACTAATGTTGGCAGGTCTAATCTAATTATTAAATGTCCATTAAACATATTGTTCTTATAAATTATTATGGCCAGTAATGCCTACCAACAAAATTAATCAATAATTTTATCACATAAGTGTTTAAATAACCTATTTAACTAAAGCAGAAACATTTTAACTCTTAATAAAGACAGTGGGAATATCCTATGATTTTAACATCAAACATTAAAAATCTAGTTCCCTTAGAGAATTGATCTGTTGAATCAGAATTAAGAAGAAGCAGAATTAAGCTCCTCAGACAGAACTTGTGTATACTTTTTTCTTTCAATATGAATAAGCAGAAATACTTGGCAGAAAAGAGAGTTCAGCATTCTCAGTACTGAGAAAGAAAGTACTACAGCATACAACATTGTAGTTTACTGACTACAGAGAGTTAAATGACAGGAAGTCTTGGCTATAGTTTCTGCATCCTGGATTGCTCCAGTTTTCTACATAGTGTGTGAACAGTTCAGAAACTTCAGACATTCCTCCAAGCAAACATTAGAGAACCCAACGCTCCTCTTTTCTCCCCTTCCATATGAGCTCAACTGCCACAATCTGTGCTGTGATTGCACCTCGACTGTTCAATAAGTCTTTAAATCCTCGCTACACCAGGGTACAGTGTCTCGAAGAGTGACAGAGAACATTGACCAGCATCACAACCACACCTTTCATGAAGTCCACACAACAGTCTCAGTCAACTTCACAGAGCTGAACAGTTAGAACCTCAAACTCTCACCCTCCACAAGAGTGCTCTAAAGCAGCAAGAATGTGATAGAAATTTATTTAGAAGACAGGTAGAGTCTATTTGAATGAATTGTGCTATATTGAATATTTGCTATTTGAATTGCTATTTTGAATGAATGGTGTAACACTTCTTAAGAGAGAGCTGGAGACACACTACTTATCTGTATGCTTGAGGAATTACAAGTGGAATGCCTATAGTCCTTAATTAAAGGATGACACAGAAGCCAATCCACTGTTTCTGTCATCTCTAAGGCAGTTTTTCACATAAGCTAACTGTCAGCAAGGAGTTCCTTATAAACTCATAAAGGAGGTAAGGAAACAACACTTTAAGTCAGAGTGTAACCAAATGACCATGTTGGGTTATTTCTTCACCCATAAACGCCTGCACATACACACGCACAAAGAGCTATGGTGCTCCGCATTCCATATCTACAAAAGCACGCTCTCAATTACTAAAATATAATTATTTTTGGCAAGGAACCTTCAATATTTAAAACCTTTGCAGAGTGTTGGGACACATTACAATATCAGTTTAAAAGGTTGTATACAAAGTATTTGCAGAAGTCTCTTGCTTGATCATATAATAGGAACGCCACAAGAAATGAATTCTGCATACATATAGGCAAAAATGAATTTTCAGTCTGATTGTGTTGAACTCATTGCTGTTGATCTTCCTTTCACTATTTTGATCCTTATTTCCAAAACTGTTCACAATTTGGGTAGTTTGCTTTAAGCATAATCTTATTATCATTCTTTTCCTAATAGCAATTGTCCAGTTAGCTTCCTCTCTCTCTATTGCAGAGAGCAGGCTCCCCTCACAATAAAATATTGATCTCAGACCATGTTCTGTTGGACCTCCCAGGGGCTGAATCATTTCATAGTACTAGTTCTTGCCCAGCCCTCAAAAGAACTATGTTTCCGAGAGACAACTGTAAGGGATGAGGACACAGAACTGCTGAAAATCACTCTGAGAATTTGGGTTATCACCCAGGCTAAAGACATGGCTCTAACACTTAATGGTTGGGAAAAATCCTCACCTTCCTGACAAGAGGATTCTTCTGCAAAGAAGCAGTAGACTCTCTGCCTTTGAGGAACTGATAAATCTAAGATTTGAATTCCTCTAGTTTCATATTCTAACCTTTTGACTTAAATGGTTTTAATGTGGGTTACGAAGTCTTCAAATACATAAAAGTTAACTGCCTAGAAAAAAGAGAATAGGCTGTTCTCCTTCTCCACAGGATAGGAGACAGGAGAGAGGAGAATGACAGCAACTGACATGTAATTTAGACAGAAGTCAAAAAGCTTTATAAAGTGTTCTGAAGCCATGAAGCAGACTGCCTGAGGGGATTCTGGAATCTCCATCACTTGTAATTTTTAACACCTGTCAAAATGTCTTGGCCATAGCTTTAGGTAGAGCTACTTAGATGATATCTTATGTACCTCATAGACTTATAATTACTATTATACAAGATGAATGTTAATCCGTAATACATTCCCATGACCCTTTGCACCCAGACGTACTGCTAAGTCTTCTATCAGTTTGTCTTCAAAATAGTGTTCTTCTGTTTCAATCCAAGATTTATCATAGCCTTGAAGAAAGAGATTGACAGCTCGGTGCCTAAAAAGGGATATTTAAGACAAAAGCTGTAAATTTTTAAAGAGAAGATTTGGTCAATATGAATTTAATTTAGCTTGAAGAACTGTCCAGTCATTACAACCACAGTTTAAAAGGAAAGCAAAATTTCCATAGTAAAATCTGCTGAAAGCACCTATTTTAAAAATTGTTTACATTAAGATGCTTTTATCAAATCTGTGTCCCATTAACTTGTAAAAGTGATAATAAAATGTAGTAATAATGATTTTAGGAATAGAAAATAAATAGAAATTTAAAGAAATTTAAACATAATTAAGAAATAAAATAAATTACTTTGCCACACTAGTCAGTTTTTTTTAAAATAGAAAATAATTTCATTTTTTTAATTTAAATATTAAAATAATAGCAGTAGATAACTTCACATTGTGCTCAAATATTTGTGTTTTTTAATGTTCAGGATTAGAATTGCATATCTTAAAATAAATCTTCTTTTTTTTTTTTTTTTTTCCAAATTCCATGAAATTAAATGGATCATGAGGCCATGAGACCACAGTAAAGTGGGTAAGCCAATAATGTTGATTACTGGGTTTCGGTTGGTTTTTTTTTTTCTTGAAGATTCAATGCAAAATGAAATATGTGACAGATAATTGTCCATGAAGAATTTAATTGATTATCTTAATTTTTTTTAACTGCCAGTCTGAAATACCAAAAAAGAAGAAGTATAATTAAAATACACAGGAATGCTAGTTATATGCAGGGGACCTACTTGTTAAAGTAAGAATTCAGATGGAAATATCTTTTATTGTATTTTAAACCGTCACAGCAGCCTCATTTCAAGCTAGTATGACTCTCGTGCCCTCATGCTTCCTGGGACAGACTTTATTCATTCTATGGTAATATGCAATAATGGTAACTATGGTAATAGCAATAATATGCATACTTCTGCGGAAACCTGAGGAAATTATTATGTTGAAAAGATCAGATAAAGACGTTCTGGAAATTATTTTTAGCAATTGCATGAAAAAAACCAGATGTCTTTACATTTTCTGAATGTTCATTCCTTCCAGAATCTCAGGATTCTGAAAACTGCTTGACTATAGATCCCATTCTCTACTGAACAAGAAGAAGAAAAGGAGCCACAGGAGAAGGTGTGAAACACTTAGAATATGTGCATATATTTCTTGTCTAATACAATGCTCTTACCAAAAGTGTGACAAGACTTCAGGTAAATAGTATCAGTTTATTTCCTGCATATAGAACACTTAGCATCTAATAATGAAGGAAGTTCCATTTTTGCAGACCCATAGCATGGCTTAGGAGGAAATTTATCTCCTAAGATGATATTACAGATATGACACCAATGTATCTGTTTGTGCATTTATCTCCTATGAAAGGTATTTACTTTTCAGAAAACACATCGAGAGGAACAGGTGGAATAACAGCTGGAGAACTAGAAATTTTAAATTATACTTTTTGTTATTCTTTTCAGAAGATATATTAGAAGAAAGTAATTAGATCTATTGAAAGAAAGTAATAGACAAAATACATTACAATGCAGTTCATCAATTACTGGTTTACATTTTTTTCTTCCATTCAATCTTGCCAAATAACATTGTGTGAAAATAAATGCATTTATGAAACACAGAACAAATATATAGTTCTTACCTTGGAAGATTATACAATGGTGCCATTCTAAAGCAGGCAACTACAGCTCTTTTCCTCTGTTTAGACAAAAGTTTATGCCACACTGCTTTTTTTGACCGCTGAGGATGCTCAACCTGTTATATAAAATGCACATGGAACAATAAAAAATGTGGCAATGTCCCTACTGTTTGGGCATAGTAATAATAATAAAAATGTAAGATAATAGATAACAGTGGAAAGATAACAGAAGAATAACAGAAGGGAAAAAAGTTTTCTAGACTGGGTTCAAGTGATCAGCCAAATTGTAGAATAAGAATTTAGAGAATAAACTTAAAAGTAAAAATCTCCCTTTCCTTGTATGATATAGATATTCTTTTTTACTTCATTCTACCTCTTACATCTTTTACAGAAATATTGTCGTCCTTGAGGCCATCTCTAAGGAAACCTTAATTTTTAATACAAAGAACCATCATTCTTTTTATCTTTTATATGTAAGTCTTTATCCATGTATAGATAAAGTGTACACCTTAATATTGCCTCAAACAATACTTTATAAGGAATTATCTCAAACACAATAAATCTTTTAATTGTAATGTTTACCATGACTGGGTAAAATGGAAAGGAATCAGCCTCAAAAATGAGAGAGGCATGACGACCTAGTTAGAATTAAATCCCCTCCACAAATCTGCATAGCTAGGTATTCCAAAACTCTTCAGCTATATTTCATAATCTTACAGCTCTGTCTTCAGATATATTCTCTTTCTGTGTCCCGGCTCTACAGCTGAAATGGCTCTACAGCTGAAATTGGATGTGCTCCATGTTCATTTTTTGCCCTCTCAGGCGTTTTTATTCCACTTTCTATCTTTTTTTTCCCTCGGAAGAAATTGTTTGCTGTGGTCCAGAAAAGCAACTGCATGCAACAGCATATAGCCTGACTGGATAACTGGGAACTACGATTGCAGGCTGTGCTACATATCACTTCTTTCCCACAGCTTATTCACAGTTTTTGTGATTCATTTCAGAACTGCATTGCAAAGATTATATCATCTGATTGAACCTACACAACTCTTGCAGAGTTGAGGGGGAGATGCTTTCTGTGACCTTTTTTTTGTTTGTTTGGGGGGGTGGGGTGGGGCGTGTTTGTTTCTGTTATAACTATGCTAGTGGAATAACAGGTCGTCTGCCTCCCAGCATCACTGAAGGAGTCAACGGAAGTAGCATCTCTACCCTGAAAGAATTAGTGATTCTCCCTTGTAATAAAATTAAGGATTTTACTTAAAATATGTGGTGGTGATGATGATTCTGTAGACTCGATATTGAATCCAAACACAGTTACTCAAGAAGACTTTTCTAGTTTAGCAAAATACAAAATATTAATCACAGTTAAACAATAGACATTAAACAGACTACAATAGTGTCTCACACATTCAGTGAAATGGATAATTATACTTGTAAGATCAAATGATGACATTCTAAAACAAGTTCCTTCCAAAAGATAAAATACAAAGGAAAAATATTTGTTAAGAGAAAGGATAGAAAATTGTTCACTGCAAACATATTCAAGTCACAAAACAAAGTCAGGGCTAATAATTTAGAAGTCAGACAAACCCAAATGTGAAAGTTAGATAATTAGTAATATCTTCACAAACAACTATAAAACTCTCTATACTTTCCCAAAAGAAATAGCCTCGGCCTACGCAAGCAGATCTCTGAAAATAATAAAAACAAAGAAGTTAGCTGTACATGGAAAGAAGATACAACGAATGAACTGATCTTTGCCAATGCCATAAGGAAAGGTTGCAGAGTATGTATATTGGAGAAAAGAGTACTTATATGAGGAGAGCAAAGAATTACTCAAGACTATTATCGAAATAGATCCAGTGCTCACACATGAGTTATTTTTACAGATACTGATTTACCCATTTCAGTAACAGAAGCACCTGAGCACTTGTCTAGAGAAGATAAGTAAAGCTGTGGGGTCAAATCTTTAAACAAATACAAAAGTACTCAGAATAAAAGCAGTTAGCATTTACTTCATTACAGCTCCTTGTTAAGTCTATCAGAAGATAGATTGGTTGATCTGGTATTACAATGGGAATCTGCTGGACTCTACTGCTACTGGATTGTACGCTCTGTGAGATTGATCCTATGACAGAACATGGAAAACATAAGGATCATACCTTGGGTTTCACTCCCCTGAATAATTTCTCCAAACCACAAAAGCTTAGCCAATTTATACACGAGGGCATAGCTAAAATGACAGAAATCAAGAGATGGTATATGCTGTTTGAACTCAAATACCAGTCTAATGTTCAGTTATGCAGCCCTGTGCATACTAATCAATTTCCTTCCAGTCTGGTTAACTTTGATGAAACCAGGTAAAAGACAAGAACTTTTGCATGTCACATTTCTAGGTTTTCTCTACTCTTCCTCCTCACACACTATATCCTTGCAACTAACACCTGTTCTTCACTCTCTCTCTCTAGTAGCCTAATCATGATTGCCATAGATTTACTTCCACATTCTATTCCTTTTGGCTTGCTCCACACATATTGAATAACAGGTAAAATTTAGTGACTCTTCCTCATCTTCTTTCAAACTGTGTAAAGCTGCTGAACTTAAAGAAGTCCATATTCAGGGCGACACACTATATGGAAAAGGAGTTAGATGATGTAACAGCCTGGACACAGGTATTCACATCAACACGCTTTGTGCATTCCAATATCTCTGAAAGTTAATTCTAGAAATCAGGTACTGTACATTGTATATACAAGCACTTGCACATCTCTCTCAGTTTCCTACTTAACTGAACAAGTGATCTCATCACAATATGAAAACTTCCTGACATGGAGCCTGAAAACCTCTGCCAAGCCTCTAAGTGAAACCAACTAATCCAATAAAATGGCAAATGTTATTTTCAAAGAAACAAAAAAAAGCAAATATCATACACCATCAGTTTGTAGTTTGGTGTAACAAGCAGTGTTCACCTTTGCCACTAGGAATACCCTGCAAATTAACAGGTGGTTTCTTCAGTATATTTTAAAGAAAGAAAGCCTATAAAACACAGAAAAAATCTTAAGTGCAAAATAGCTAACAATTCAATAAGTGAAATGGAAAATTAAATTTATCAACCAGTCTTTCACTTGTAAAATGTGCCAGAATTGGGGATTTTTTAATTTCAAAATTTAAAGGATTAAAAACACAAAGTTAAGTAACAAAGTCTTGTCTCAAGAGAAAAAAAAAGGACAAAATAAAAATCAGCCAAAAACTACCTGATTTCTGGGGACAAGTTTCATCAGAGAGACAAAAGACAAAATTTTATTGGTGCTAGTGGGCAGGACACAAAATAAATTGCAGAATTTTTAAATGAAAGTTACTGTAGTCCAGGTCACATGGGAAGCTCATATATTTATGCAAAAAATATCAGAGAAAACGATAGTGTTTCACACCAGATTCTGAAGCAAGTTTAAGATTCTGCCAGAACTTTCTCAGAAAAATAATTTCTCCACCCTGCTCCTGCTATTTCTTAAACGCAGCAAGTAATATTTGAGCTGGTCATGTTAACCTTGGTATGTATTCACCATTGTCCCAGCATCAACATTTCTGAAGTCACATATGCAAGCAGTTTGCGATAAGCAAAGAGTACTCTTGCTAAAACTTCTAGATTATCAAGAATTTTCTGAATTTCAAGTCTTATTTTCTAAATGCATATATTCTTGCTCACATTCACACAAACTTCAATATGGATTTTGTCAAGAAAAAAGACATTCTTCTCATAGTTTTTTAACCAGTATACAGTTAACAGCTCTCTAAAGCCATCACTAAAGAAGTTGTGCATCAAATCATCTGACTGTCCTACTCCATACAGCCATAATATGCAGAGATTTATATAGGCAGCTTTAGGTTTCTTGCTATTTCAATAATTTAAATATTTCAACTGAGAAAAAATACCTGGGGAAAAAAACGCATTTTTTCAATAAGGAAGAGGGGGTTTATTCACATTTCATTATTCATGGACGATTTAGTGACTACTTCCTGCTAGCTGAAATGCACCAGAAGGAAGCAAATAAATGATTGTGGGAGCTGCTGCAAACACATTGTGTGATCAATATGACCATGACATTGATTTACAAAATACAAGGCAAAGCACGTAAACATTAGTCATTATAAGAAAGAAAAATTAATATAATATTAAACACAGCAGGTGAAAGTATAAATGAAACTTTTGTTTAGATCAAGAAGCAATGGAATTGGGAAAATGGGTCTAACCTGTTCCAGGTGAAACAGTACATTAGCTATATCAAGGACCCTTTCCACAGTCTTCTCTGGATCTGAGGAATCTTCAGTTCTGTTTGGTAAATCTTTGTAAAGTGCCATCTGCCATCTAATGGCAGGATCCTCAAGCTGCAGGAGAAAGATTTCACGTCACCAAGGTAAAATATTCCACACTTTGAAGCACAACAGAAGCACTTTATACATCTAACCCACATGTTTACATAACTAACCCATACAGTGTCCACTATGATGACAGGAGAAGAAAACTAAAGACTGGTTTGCACAATGTTTCTTGAATGTTTCCAGAGAACTAGAAGTCTAATAATCATACAAAGAACAAATGATCATGGGCCAACATATAGCACTGGCACCAGCAATTAATACATTATTTGAGGACAAGTAATGAATGAGAGGTAGACAGACATAACTTTGTAAGCTGACTTTCCAGTTATTAACCCAAAGAACAATTAAGTTCCTGCTCTGCTAGTTGGGATTACTTAGTTTTCAGTAATGGAAATTAGTAATATTAGTCTAATTTACATCTACTTTTTTCAGTTTAATTATTTTCAATGGTTAGAAAATCCTAATTTACTGATTACTACCTAAAAAAATGAGAAGTTAATTTATAAAAAATGAAATTAAGATGTATTTGCTTATTAGCCTACAAATCATAAAGAACAAGATGAAGCAAAATGTTCTTATTTTTCAATTTACTTTCTATTGCAGAACTCCATGCTTCTCCGGGTTTTTTTTAGCAATCTTTCTTTTTTTTGGTTCATTTTGTTTCCCCAGTGCTTCTGCTGATCAACACTTATGCAATACAATTTGCAAACACCTTTTTGTGCCAATAACACTGAAGACAAATGCAATGTGTAGCCCATTTTACTGAGAGATGTGGCCAGCGATCATTCCTGATTGCACAATTTAGGTTTAAGTCACACTGGCCTGGATTCCTAGAGCATTTATGAATCTAAACCCTACATATTCGAATCAGGCTTAAACTCAACACTCGCTTTTCTAAAACATCTTTGTGGATCCAGATTTCAATTTGTGCCTAAAATGAGACAATACTGTAATTCACCTTCACAAAATACCTTATGATACAGTTTACCGAAGTTCCAGGAGTTATTATAAACTTACATAGTCCCGCAATAATAGCTTATTACAACCTAGAAAGCCAGAATTGGCAGGCATTTCTTCCACCTTTCGGCTTTTCCATTTCTTAACAACTGTCACATCCACAGTCTCTGTGTGAGCATTTGACTGGATCAACATGAATGGATAGTCCACAAAAGACTTTTTAATCACAGGTGGAGACTTCTTTTGATCTGAGGACTCCTCACATTCTATCAAGGTACAGCTTTTTTGTATAGGTAGTTTTCTAAGGGTATGAGTAGTTGACATTTCAAGGAGTGAGTTAGCATGGCTGGAAGAAGATTTTGGTGACTTGAGCTTCATCCATGTCAAAATGAATGCAAGTTTCGTCATCAATTTCTTGAAATAAAAGGCTCGGTACTGAGTAACAGCATGCAGGCATGCAAGGAAAGGAAAGACAGAAACAGGGTGAAGACAAATGTAGACAAAGGTAGACAAATGCATGAAATAGACGCCACAACATTAAGAGCTAAAGATTCAGAAGGATGATTCTCAAACAGTGCAGTTTTTGAAAAAGAAATCAAGATAAATTACATTTTAGCTCCAACATAAATGACAGCACAGGGTGTCTGTGAAAAGCAAAAGTGGTTAACAGAAAACAACATTTGAAGAAACAATATTGCTATAGTTGGAAGAAAACAGCCTTTCCAAAAAGTGATATTTTTCCTCTGCTTTGAAAACCACCTTACACAAATATCATTATAAACAAGTTACATACTAATACTTAACATTAAATAATAATTTAAATTTATAAGACCATTTGGCCCACATTTCTTTTATGTTCAACTCAATCAGACAAGAAAAAGTTTGTGTATGCATATAGCATAATGGCATCATTTTTCTTAACAAGAAAAATCATACTTGACTCTATCTGACATATATTTGATTCAGTCATGATAGTGGCTGAATATGAATGACATCAGGAAATTACTGAAGAAATTATATTGTACTTTGTAAATGAGTATTGAACTCACCTTTATACATTATACTCTTAAATAATGAAGCTACATACTTAGGTTTGATGTGAACTCTAGAATATGACAGTGCTAACTGATTCTTGAAAGATTTCAAGACACTGAGAACAAATTACATAGCAAAAGATAACTAATCATAATAAAGATAAAAAATAAAATGAAAAACTGAAAGTAGAAGTGCTAGAAAATGCCATATCTTGTCTGTAGTTGAACTGAATACTTTTCACATACAGTACAAGACCAGAGCTTTTCAAAGTAAAGCAATACGTATACAGCTATAAAGTAACACTAGCTACAATACATACAATAGCTGTTCAGCTTTCTTAGCTACATATTATGTGGTTCCCTTTCAGTATGTCATCTTCGACTAGGGATTCATTTTACAATTAGGAAAATCCTTAATTATCAAGGCTCCTTAAAAATTTCATTATTATAAGAAATTTACTTTTATTCTCATATTTTATAAAGAGAGAAGATGATGAGTTGCCAAACAAAAGCAAGCTTTTAATTGAAGCAAAGCAACTTTCCCAAGAGCAAACATAGATTGAGGTATTAAGAAGTATCATCATCAGTTCAAGGCAACAAAGCAGCAACGGACAGAAATTTCTCCATAGCAGTATGCAGAATGTAATCCTAAAGAAACAAAATAGAAACTAAAGTACTCAAAACAGGTGGACAAGTCCTAAGAAGCAGCATGAAATGGAAGGCAAGATTTAGAACTGCATGGTTCACAAAATGGTAATGCACACATACTGAAAATGTCAGAGCAGAAATACCTATCTTCATAATTAAGAAAACATTACTGAAGTTCACACACAAAATCACTATACATTTAAGGTTCATATGTTCATGGCATGTACACTGGTTAAGTAGTGTTGCTTATGAAGATCTTCACAAGTGCTCTTTTATTCCTAATACTTCGGCTGTGCGGTTTCTTCAGCTTCTCAGTGTTTATATTTGGTACGTAAGTATTTCAAGGTTTTGTTACAATAAAAGCAAATCTTCCTTTCTCAGTGGTAAATTTTTCTATGGCTAATCCCTATAATTTAAAGGTATTGGTCTTATATTTCTAATATTTTATGAAGAGTGCTACTTGTTAGCTTTGCAAAATTATGTATCTTCTTGTGGGCTCCCCAAACCCCCAACCTCCACATTTTTTGCTTGACATTGCAGCAATATAGAGAAAACATAAGATATTATTCAGGAAGAACCATCCCATTACTATATCATATTAAAAAAAAAAAAAAAAAAAAACATTTATTGCCATGAACTGAATTGCAGTGAAATATGTACTTCTGGATAATTCTTAAATAACCTCTCAGAAAAAAAAGAAAAAAAAAAAAAAAGGCAGATTTTCAACTCACATCTTTATTCTCTTGTAAACCTTTAATGGGCACAGGAAATACTAGTTTGTTTTTCCCTTGAGGTGAATAAAATCTGGGGCAAGGGAAGGAGGTAAAGGGCAATCCTAAATAAAGCACCACCCATAGGTCCAATTCCATTTTCCTTCAATAAAGAAGAAACAATACATCATTTTACTACTCTTCCATATTATGGCTGCTTCTTTGCCATTATTTGAAGTGTTAATAAAGCAGTTCAACTACACTGGGTCAGTACAGGATTTTTTTTTTTTTACAGCTATTCAACTGGCACTAGTTGGAATTTAATCACAAAAAATCTAGACTTTTTCCAATCTATTTTCTTTTTCCTGTGCTGAAAAACAGGAACTAAACTGACCAAAGTGGAGAACTTTCACTTCACAGAGCACACCAAAGTGGCAGCTTCCTTTTCCTTTACACTTCAAACTGAGACAAAGTAATGTCAAGCATTTTGTAGATTGTATTTCGGATAATAGAAGGTAGAGTTAAACAGTGATGGACTTTGCTTCAGCCTCCAATTTCATATTAATTTTGTGCATAAGCAGGGATTTGAAGGGCCACATGTTATTGTATGCAATGCGTAAGTGAACACATTAAAAACCTAACATTTAACAATCAACATGAACAAGTTACTTGACAGAAGAGAAAAAGGAATTATAAATTATCTTAACAAATCAAGGCAGGTATTCATTACATGGCACCAACAAGTGAATTCAAAGGAATAAAAATAAGGTTTAAAAACTGGATATAGATTACCTTGCCCTGGAGATGAAGATTACTGCGGATGACATCTCGTACTTCATCTTCAGTATCTCTCTGTCAATAAATTACAAATTACACAAATTAGGAATAGAAGATAATAAAGAAAAGATATTTTTCATGCAAATGTCAGCCTTGGGTTTAGTTCAGATGATAGATAAAACTAACAATGCAGATGATTAAGGAAAATCTCAGGGGCATACAACTTTTTGTCTCAGGCCAGACCTAGACATACCAAAGCTCACGGGAACAAGTTCTAGATGGCGTCATACATATTCGTCCATGGCAACACACTAAATGTAAATCTGAATTTGAATTACTAGTGCATACATACATGCATACTTTAACCCAAGCTCGATGAAACCAGTATCAGAAATACAGCCTTCTCTGATTTGATTTCTGTTGCTTTTGGAGAAATAATTGTTTTATGTTAAGAATGTCATCTCTATTCATACACTCATCATTTAGAAAACAAGTATGTCCAAACTGAAACGTTTTATGCTCTGAAAACGAGAACAATGTGTAGATTACTATCACCCACAGCCATCTATTTTGCCTTTATATTACAAAATTATTCTTATTTGAGCGATGCTGTAAGCATAAGAACGGTGGAAAATACCCAAAGCACTTCATCAGTAGAATATCTCTACCTTTCAGACGTGCAAAAAGAGCACCTACCACACTGAATCGATTTTTGGCCAGTGCAATTAGTTCGTGGTCTCCAGGTGCACAAATGTTTAGGCCAATGGGAAGTAATCTCTTCAGTGCTGCCACAATGAGAGATGTTTGCATAGAGTACCGGTCACCTTTTCGCTTCATCTTCTTCCTCTCCTGGTCAGAAACTGCTGCCTGAAGCATAAAGCAAAGATGAAAAACATTCTTAAAATTAAGTAAAAGAATTGTACTAGCAATTTTGTATTTGTCTCTGGTTTGACAATTTCCTTACTACCTCTACAAGCTGCAACCCTATCCAAGGGATATTTTGCATTAATATATTGAGAATTCACCATGTTTCTCAAACAACTACAAATCATAAGCTGATGTGCTCAACAGATATTGTAACCCAAAAACTCGACCAAAACAAAAAAAAACAAACTCCAATCAAATGAAAAAAAAGAAACCAAACTCAAAAAGTGCTTCTCAAGTCCTCCTTTATACTTCTACTCTGCCGAGAGGAAAATACAAAAGTCTTTACACTACCTTGGACATCTTAGATTTGGTGTCACTGATGAGGAAAGACATGTTGTTGATTTCATTTTGTACCACAAAGTTCTGCTCTTCCCTTTTGAAATTCTGGAAATATATAGAAGATGTCATTTAGAAGCACTTATGATATAGGAGGAAATTAGGTAAACAAGCCTAACAAGGATAGAAAAAATGAATGGTTATCAATAATATACTTGAATTCCAGCTTTATTTGCATGACATTGCTCAGGGGTTGTATATTTTGGGGATTATTTTCTGTGTTATAGAGAAAAAAGTGTTTCTTTGGCTATGAAATAGCAATTATAAAAATCTCACTCCTCCTCTAACTCAATATAAAAATATTTTCTGGGTTTTCCCTTACTAGTAAATCATCCATTCCATTTGTTTCCCCCTTATAAATGCCACTGTAATCGTACATATACAAAACTTTAAATAAAAGACTGTATTATGAAAACATAAGTAATTTCATGATCCAGTATCTATCTACTACGTAAGCAGTTTCTGTGCACGGTGATGCTTATTATAAATCTCACAGGCAGACATACACAAATAATAAGGCATCTTGTCTATACTACACATGAAAGTATTTAGTCTCTCTTGAGATTTTTATTCTTTTTTGTTCCATTATTCACATGAATCATATTTTTTTATTATTATTATTTAAGCACTTGATTAGGTCTTAATACAAACCCCTCAGTTTTTGCATTCAGAGCAATCAGACTTGAGAACCAAGGGTAAATTTTGTATAAGTGGAATTAAGAAGAAATCCTTCACTGGTAAAACTCATGAAATATGAACTAGTATCATCCAGGAACTTCTTTCATTCAATCTAGCTACAGACCTAGGCTTAATAATCAAATTATATACCTTTAACTATTATTGTAAGAAATACAAATCTACACTGCAACACAAATTCAGTGTCTGTAAATAGAGCAGCACATTTCCTTCAGGAAACACTTGTTCCAATAGTTGTGTTAAGGAACTTACCACATTATTTTTATCATAACTCTGCCAAGAGCCTCAGGTAGACAGATTGCACTTTTTAGGAATATGGACTTTAACAAGACAATTGCTACTATTTTAGTAGTCATATATCCTAATTATAAAAAGGTTTTAGGGGTGAAAATAACTGACTGGGGAAAAAAAAAAAGAGTAAGGACAGACCTCAATAAGCTTAATATATACAAAAAACCTGAACAAACCAAACCAGAATGTATACAAAAATATATCTATAATCAGTGCTATTATACTACAAGACACCCATCAACTCCCCTAGTTACTCAGGAATTTCAAGTATAAGAAAAATGAAAGTCATTAATACCTTATCATCTGCAGTTTCACTTCTGATATTATATGTGTTCGCCCAAACACAATCACTAAATAATTGATCAGCTTACCAAAAAACCTAAATAAAGCAAGTATTTACCATGGAATTACTTACGTGAGACTTTGACCAGTAAATGAAGACCTCAGCCACCATGCGGAACAATTCTTCTGCTTCAGGGTTGGGTTCTTTCAGCCATTTTGCCCTAAAATTTGGTAAAAGGGTAGAAATGCAGATGATCCTCACTGGCTTTATGTTTCAAAATCAGTTTTCAACATTCCACAAGGATGCAAGTCAACTAAATCAAACATGCATGCTTTTGAATCCTTTCTGTCAGCAGCGGCTTTTTGATGTTGTATTTCAAAACCTTTAAAAACCTCTTACATTAAACTTAGGTCTATCCAACAGATATGGATTGAAGGTTTTTTTAGGCTTTCTTCCGAAAAAGACCTCAGCTTCTCCTAAAAGTCATAAGGCATCACTTTGAGCGAATTCAAGACTGAAAGGCTGCATAAAAGCTACTATAACTCAGTGCTAGCCATATCAAGGGTTAAGAGATGGTATCAATAAACAGGAGGATTTTATGAGATTCACTGACCTACTCCTCTCCACATACCTGTTATAGTCCACAAATCTAATCAACAAAGGGTAGAAGGCATAGAGGTCCCGTGCCAAAGTAGTGAACTCATCTAGGATAAGCAGTTCAGCCTCCGACATGTCACCTCTGCCTTCTGCTCTTAGATGTTCTTCATCCGAAACAACCACTGCTGCTTTTTTCTTTAGCTTATCCATCAGTGGCAGGAAGTGTGTCTTTAAGAGCTGCGGCTTCGCTTTGCTTATGATGGGCTGGGAAAACACTATTTAAGGCAATGAATATTATAATATATACCTGGCCAAAAAATATGAATAATAACTTTTACCTTCCCCTCTTTCTTGGATCTTACTTCTAGGCAACAAAGTAAATCCTGCCCCCATTGAAATCAGCAGAAGTTTTGCCAAGAATTAAATGTGGTCAGGATTTCACAGTCAATTCACTTTGTTACGATGAGGGTAGAAATTACAGCTTCACAGACTAAGCTTGCAAGATCATAAAATTTGAAATATCCCTTTACTAGCATCCTGTCAACACACTGATATTTTCCTGAATTATTTTATTGAGTAATGTAGAAATTGTTTAATGGTATGTATGGGTAAATACATATATAGGTACATAGCACACACAAAAGTTTTCTCCGCTGCTTGGTTCCTCTTTCGAACCTTGCCTTTTGGCTTGAGTGAAGTACAACTGGAAAGCATGCTCTAGTAATCTGCAAACCTACTGAAACAGCCTGCTGGTATTTCTTATGCATATTAGGATGCTGGAAGTCTTACGTGTAGCCAGAAATGAGACTGATTCAACCATCCATCAAACATCCATTTGGGACTTATTAGCACAAGCTTTTTGCAAATTTAGTCATAAAAATGAATATGTAAATTAGCACTTCATCTGGGCCCATTAGTGCAAAACCATTTGTAACATATCTATTAGATTACAAAGAACTTTAGGCAGTTACCACTTATCCTTAGAGCACATTACATTACTAACCCTCAAAAGACTAGGAATCCAGACTGCTACCATGGATGAAATTACAGCTACAATAAGTAATGAGAAATCGTTAAGAAAGCCTAATTGAAAAACTGAATTCACAACACTGAAGTGACTTTTCCTTACAGACTGTAACTGTTTTAAAATACATTTTAAGGTGTTATCACAATGAAGTTAATGACATGCATTTCATTTCATTGCAATAGATATGTTATATATATGTCTTCAAAACAATATTTTAAGGATCCAGCACTCAAATAGAATAGCAAGGAACTGTGTAATGTTGGCAAATAGAAAATTGCTATATAATGAAAATGGACTAACTACAGTCCTTTAACTCAATATGCTGCAAAATGCATATGTGCATATTTTGGGGGTAAATAGTCTAATGTATTATTAAGAGATTAAAACATACTGCTTACGCTGCTTTTTCTGTATACTTAATATACCAGGTTCATCAAGATCTGTATTGTTTAAAAACATAAAAATATTGTTCTTCTCCAGCTTTAACAGGGTAAATACAAGGTAATTCAGAGTGCAAAACTATATATACACACACACATTCTAAATATATATACACATGCATGCTTGTTTATTTCTTTCTTTATGTTTACATCTTACCTGCTAATCTCTTCATCCAGGCTCCTTCATCAATACCAAGGTTGTTATATATGATTTTCAATATGTTGCCCAACAGAGTATTCATGTGCTCTGATGTCAAGGCTGTGCAACACATTTCAGCCTTGTCAGGGTTGTTTTCTGGCCCATGCTCCCACCAGTGTGACATATAACTACATAGCATAGGCAGTATTACTTCCATGATATGTGGCATTTGTGTGTAACGAATACCAGACTCAGCCAGTTCCACAATTTCTTCCATTAGCTTCACCAAGGAAGGAATATTTGGGCAAACCTCTTCTACACTAGTAGGCAAATTGAGAACTATTGGGAGGGGAAAAAAAAAAAGTAAAAAAAAATCAATAAACTAAGTCAGTGAAGGAAAATAATTATTTTCAATTGCTATTCTGCACAACTTTTGTTTTCTACTTATATTTACGTCTTTCTGATCCAAGAAGAAAAGCCCACAAATACAACACTAAAATCCAGTTACTTTCATACCACTGAGCAATGCACTGTTCATATATATGCTTCAATATGAAAACTTTCTACAATAAAAATAATCCCGAAACTTCAATATGGAAACTTCAATAAAGTAATTATTATGGCATGAATTCAGAGAAATCACATGCAATTTGCAGTATACTAAATAAAGCTTAAATTTCAAAATTTCTTCCAACATAAGCTTTGCTGTTGAGGAAAAAAAAAAATGACACAATGAAACATCTCTCCACAAGGCAGCAGATGAGTTCTGGAAGGTAATAGGAAAAAAAATATTTGCCTGACATAATGAGTAAAGTAGATTCACAGAAACTGACTTCTGAAGGTGAATTTCTGCATGTAAATGTTAATTTTTTGAGTTATTTGAATTATCAATTCCTTCCTCTGAAAAGGCACTGCAGTTGCCTTTATTTTTGGAGATGGTTTCTTTCACCTACAAATAAATATCTGCATGCACATCAATTAGGTTCTGAATGTCTAACACCCTGATGTACACATACAATAAGATATACAGGTATCTATACATTGAAAATTGAGGCCACAATTTGTGAATCCAAATATTTGTACCAACACAGCCTAAGGCAAGCCTTTTTCTAAAAAGTCTCTTTTACTTAGACCCAATGCAACTTTGGAAAATAAATTCAAATTTCTGTTAAAAACAAATGAAAATACAGCCGATTGTCTTTCTAGATGTATAAAAATAGCTAATATATATACATATCTCGTAAGTAAGCATGGCTGTTGATATTTCTCAATATAAGATGCTAAAGCTCTTTGAAGAATAAATCTGGTATGCTCCCTTTTATAAAAATAAAGGTCAAGTTATAAAATGGATGCCATCATAAAATGGTATCTTATATACTGTCATCTACACATCTCTGTAATATAATTCACATTCAGCATATATGCAGAGTTTGTACAGTTCTACTGTAACTTCTATTTACCATAGGAACAAGTAGTTCATATGACCTTATTCAGCAACTGTGTTCCAGCATAAGAAACATCAAGAGTTTCAGAGTGTAACAAAAACGTATATGTAAAATAAACAAGCATGATGTTACTGGAAAGTATATGCAATGTCTTGTATTTCAAACAAATAAAAAATAATTTACATACTACTCTGCAGTGTATCAACTTTCTAAGAGTGTATATGTAAATACAGGCAAAGACATTTTGCTTCAATTTTGTTTCATATAGCATATGAAAACTAAGGAACTCAAGTTACTGATTAGAATATATAATTGTGTCATGAAATATATAATATCTGAGATACTAAAAATGCGTGAAATCTCTTCCAAAGTGGTATTTTTAGAATGTCATCCCAAAATGAAAACATCGGCATCTTTAGAAGCCTGTAATAATTATTTTTAACAGACTTAGCCCATTGATTTAGGGAAAAAATACAACCAAACAATTGCAAGAAAACTTCTACACTATAAAATGTATACAAAAATACATGTATTAAGGCAAGTAGCATTTATAGTGAAATTGTGTTTTCATAACCATCATGTGAGTTTCTGGAAATACCTGCTCTCTCTCTTGCATTCTTGGTATTGTAAATTGAGTAGATATTATGTTTGTTCAAATGAGTTTCCAAAAAAGCCACTGGGAAGGCACCTGAGAAAGCAGCCAAGCATTCTCCTAGTGCTGATCGTTGCCTGTAAATTAACAGACATCATTAAGCATACATATCTTCGATGACTGACTACACCTCAGGGCAGTTGTATAGAAATCTTATTTTTATTCTAAGACAAGCTCATCTCAAAGAGATAAACCACTACACCGTTTATCAACACAAGAACAGGTAATAGAAACTGAAGTAAGCAAGTATCATGGGTCTGGTCTGCAGTTATGCACAGGTTGATTTGCCAGACAGTTTATAGATATTTGAACTTCCTAGATTACTGCAGCCAATATCTGAAATGTATGAGTTCTTTTCAGTCTTCCCTCAAAACAATGTCAGCCACTACAGGGCATCGATTCAGTTTTGAGAACTGATTTACCTAGGTACCTCTGTTTTTCAGCCAAATATGTTTCGCACAGACCAAATGTAACTTGTAGTGATGTTAGAAGATACATAGTTACAAAAAATAAAATTATAAGGCCTTATTTCTCTGGGTAATTGAGCTATAAAAGGCATAATGTTGTATGAGTGACAAATTAAGTTTAGGGTGATGAAATGTATAAAGAAATATACATCACATTTAAATCATATATAAGGAAGAATTATAATAATAGCTGAGTTGAATGACATATTTTTACGATTCCCAGTCAAATCCCATATCAAGCAATATTTATTGCAAAGTCAGATAATTCTATTTGTAATCGTTATTTTAATTAAGAAATATATTTTGACAAACTTAAAATGCAACATTTTAAGTGTATGTAATAATGCAGCTGCATTCCACTTAAGATCTGAGAACCATTTTTCTCTCAAGATATCTTTCCAACAACGAACTCTTCCTATACTCATTTCTGGACTGCATATTCATAAAGGTAAATAACACAAATACAAAATAAAGAAACATTTTTTCTTCTTACCGCTCTACATAGATACTCTTGCTGGTTCCCAGAGCATATAAACTGGCCAATATTCTGTAACAGGAGACCTGAACATCTTCCACTGAAAAAAATAAAATGATAGATAGAAAGATGTATTTTCTTTGCAATACATTGCTGTAGAATTAAAATACATTTATTTTTACAGTATCAGAATAATATTAAGCTATCAAAGGCAATCCACAGAAATCGCTCTCTAAACAGAAAAAGACTCCTGACCATTGTGTGTCATAGTTTTTACCGAAAACTTCCACTTACTTCAAAACCAAGTTACCAGCTAAGACAGTAAAAATATTTCACCAGTGCACTAACTTTCTGAAATTAATGGCATTTCAACTTTGTATGGGCAACATCTAATTGCATGACCTGAGAAATTATTAATTTAATATTTATTAAGAAATGTGTCAATTAATCTTTTGTAGTTTGTCTGTAGCACTTAAGAAAGTTTCATGGCAAATCAAATAAAGTACTGAAAGTAACAAAAATTATGAGGGAGCAAACAGATTTACAGATGTTACATCACTGTATAAAATATATGAGAAAATAAGTCATCTTGTTAAACATATTGAATTCTTTTAATCGCAGCTAATATTTTTTTTCTATTTAGATGCTGATACCAGCCAATAGCATGTACTTATTCTATACTTCAGTCTGACAAAGAATTAAACAAAAAAATCCTTTAGTCCTTATGAATACTTCACGAAAGCATGTTTTGAAATTATCAAACGTTTCAATCACAAGTATGTGAGAATAACCTTAATTTTTTTGAAAAAAATCAATTCCAGTGCAAACTGCAGTACTACTGTAACAACAGTGTTTCCATCAATAAAGACATTGCTCATTCTTTCCATCTATATTCTTTCTAGTCTCTCCCACAGAACTAATGTCCTCCCAATACAAAATGAAATCTTGGGAGTACAACAGAACTACAACTTAATGAGCCTATAAGATAGTGTATCAAAGCTACATAGCCTGCCTCTTTACTATACTGTGTAATTCAGATCATCTTGGAGTTGAGTATTTTTACATAAGAATAACCTCAGGTACACTGACCCACCTTTTTACATGATCACACCATATATTAATACATTTAGTAATACACTTAGGTACAAGCACAAGGTCAAGATGCCTGTCAGCAGAGTAGTATAAATAAGATAATTTTGTTCTTAACAAGATGTAAAGAGAAGTTGTGTGTAAGAAAAATAGCCTTTCTGACTATGGTCCAGACAAAATAAGTTGGCACAATTAAAATTAATTATTTTTTCTCAGTTTATGAATTCTAAATTTGGTGTTTGACACCAGTGTGATGAATATAGAACAACTGATTAAGAATACCAAATTAAGTAACAAAGTAGCAAAGGCTAATTATTAAGTTGCAACAAATGGAATACCAGAGATAAAAAATTATACAAGATATGAAGATGTTGATTCCTGAAAAAGTGGTGTAGGATGAACAAGTGATGTATGTAAAACTCACAGATAACTGTTTCTGAATACTGTCACAGATACTTGAATTTTACAGAAACGGCTTAATGGGATGTTTACATTTCATCACATTCAAATACAAAAATATAGTTTCAAATTTTAAAAAACAGTTCTAAAGCTTTGTAAATAATACTTTCCTAGTCTCTAAAAAGAGAAATAGATATAATGGGATATTCTTTTCTTCCAGGTCCTTCTCTCAGTTATTTCCATAACCAAGTTTCTGCTTGGTATTCTGCTCCATATCCAAATTGTTTCCATAACCGAGTTAGCTACATGGAGCAGCATTGCCTCTTTCAGAGCAATCTGGACAGCAGAATTCCTATGGAATTCCAAAAATATATGAACTCACAGTTTCGTGTTGCAGACTACAAAATTCTGTCTGTCTTGCAGAGACTGGGTTTAGGAAAACAAAGGATACTGAATCTGCTATAACCAGAATCTCCACAGAAATCTCATATACCGAGTTTAATATACGTTCCCTTCTTCAGTGCCTGAATTCTTCTGGAGCTCCTTCCACTTTTCCTTAGGATCTAAGATGCACCTACCCAAATTCCCCACCAACAGAATCTGAGAAAAGGATGTAATAATGTAGGATGCATGAAGGATGGAATAACATCTTTCTCTTATCATAACCTCATTTATAGACAGAGCAAAGACAAACTAACTTATACAAAGTAACTTTTCAAACAAGAAGAAAGACATAGCAAATCTATGGTAAGGTTAGAAACAAAACTAAACCCTCTGACTGTCTAATCACAGCCACTTCTGCTTTAATATTTACACAAAATACACTAAAATGCGCAGATTGTCTTAGGTAGATTACAGCAAATGTTTCATTAAATTAGTGACAGTTTTGTTGTAAATAGATAGGATTGGTCCATCTCTAATAGAACTGAGAGTCTAGTATTGCTTACTACATGAAATTGTAGATACTTTACTGGCATGACGCTTCTAAATAATACATACATATCAAATCTTCCCCAAACTGGTGCTGTCCAATATGCTCAAATAATGAAGATAGTACTGGCAGGAGAGCAACTGTGGTATAATTAATGATTTGTGTAACTCCCTTTGGCTGGTTTCTGCTGTGTGTAAACTGGCCTTGTTTAAGATTTTCCATTGTCTTCTCCAGATCCTCAGCAGCATTGTCCAAAAATGCTCTCAATGCCATCTTAACGGATTCCAGGCCAGTTTTCATCACAGTCCTGTAGACAGCACGCAAAAAGAATGAAAACAAGTGTTCTATTAAATGAACAAACATGGAATAAAGCCTAGCCTTGGCCACATGAAATAGATAACGAAGATCTGAAGAAAATTATTTTTTGATATTCTAAAATCTTCTTGTAGCAGAACAACCTACTTGAACATGAGTTCTTTTAAATTTATTAATTTATTCATTTGCCTTCAGAGAGAAAAAAAAACCCTACATAACAAAAAAGAATTATCCACTTAGGCATATATGAAGTAAATCCAGGTGAAATTACTTTGTAAGTTGAGTAACAGTTGGCATTTTTGGGTTTTTTTTGTTTGTTTGTTTGTTTGTTTTGGTTTTTTACTTAGTGAATATATACAGTTTCAATGGCAATATCTTCAAAATTTCATGTTACTTCCATGAATCCCTAATCCCCATCTGGAGCAATTTTTACATCTCTACCAAGAGCTGACTTGGTAATTTCCACCTGTATCTGTAGTCCACCTGCATTATTTCATAGAGCATGGACAATTTATGACAAAAAAAACCCCAAGATATTGCAGCCTAAAGGACTGCCATTCAATAGTTGAGTCATATGAATCAATTGTGATCATGACTCTACCCTACAGTAAAATGGAAAGTAAAATGTTTTAATTTAAACCACTGCAAAGGTACTGAGAAAAAGAGCTATTTGCATGTATACCAGTCAATTCTCTGAGAGTAAATGCAAAGCGAAGTTACCTTACATTACTATGGAGGTAGTTTAAACTATCATTTTTGTTTCATAACTGCAAAGGTCTAAAAGTCAACCATTAACACAGGTAGTTGACTGTACAGTTCACAACACATTACCCTCAAATATTCCAAGACTGTCTAGTCCATAAACCTCATGATGGCTCAAGCAGCTCAATTTAACATAAAAATGTCACTGAATTTGATATAGTTTTTTTTTGTTCAAATTAGAATTTGAACTAACTTTACAACAAAGACACTTTATGAGACGTGCTTGCTGCACTCCCTGTGCATTTAACTCCTGATTCATTTTATAAAATAGTGTAAGCAAAAGAATATAATATTTCTAATGTTGTCATGGGTTTTGGGATGCTGGCATGATTAAAATCAGATCAACTAACAGCCAGAAATTCCTGGACATCACTGATTTAAACTGAAGTTGAAAGTGTAACCTACAGATATCGTCCTGCCAACCCCTAGCAATTAACTAGTAATTAAATATTTTGCAATGGTAATTCTTTTCAGTTCTATCATTTTTTGAGTTTTGAAATTCTGTAGCCTCCTTCAGTGAGCCCAAATCTGATTGCATGTTAATTTCTTAAGTGATTTTCTTTGTACTTTAGAAAATACATCCAGCAGTACCTCGCATCCAAGGTCTGGCCCAGTATGTGAAGACAGTTGACTATTGATGTTGCATCATTTCCTAGAAAGAGAGGAAAATTATCCACCAATTAAGGCAAGCATACCGTAGAGCATACCTACACTCTGCTAACTATTTCTGGTTTTAATGAAAGAGTAAATGACATAGCAGAAGTGCAATTGAACTTCTGCATAATTATAACACTCAAATTAAAAAACATGCAGTTTGCTGTCTTAGCCTTGTTTACGCAAATGCAGAAACTAGAGGCAGTAAAGCATCTCATCAAATAGCTGAGGCAATCAAGATGGAAGCACTTAAATGTGGGGTTAATTAGAGCTGTAGTGTATTGTCTGGTTTTCATTTAAGTTCAACAAATTTTGCCTTAATTGATTCAGGTTTATTTAAACCTTTATCTCTCCCTCTCTCAGTAACATAAAATTGGCTAAATCTCACAAGCTGCTATTGCAGGAAGAGAGTATTTATGTAGAATATCTTCAAAAAGTTTAGCTTCCTGGTGTTACCAACAGGTTGCAGCCATATATAACAAGATCAGGTACGGCCCACATGACAGAATATGCATCACTCATTATCAACGATTTTTTTCAGTCTTACAAATGTAAAAGGAGAACTTACACAAAATATTCCTTGTGTGGATATGTATAGCTCAAGAAGTTATCACGTACAAGCCATGAGTTCACTTTTTAAATCTAGGACAAATTTAGGATACACAAATTTGACCCACAGCTTATTTAAAAAAAAAAAAAAATCTCTCCAAAAGTGAAAATACCTTTTCTTGCTTCTCTATACATTTAAAGTTTCTCAATTGAAAAGAAAATAAGAAGAAGGAACTAACTGAATGTTTAAGACATTAATAGAGTTCTGAAAATACTACCATCTGCATACAGTGTACTGTACTTTCTCACTGGTGGTTATTCCACTTGAAAATATAGGCGAACATACAAATAGAACTAGTAACAGTTTCAGTGAAACAGAGATTTCTGAAGATAAATTGCAAGGAAGAAGTGGGAGTTTTATTGCAGCACTGTGAATGTTTTTCTATGCTATTAAATTGGGACATATTGTGGTGTTCATCCACATTGGATTAAAGAAACCTGAACCACAGCTTTCATGGCTGCCTCTAGCTGGGCAGCCCCACTCTTTTTGCACTGGTGGTCATGCAATGATATTGTGAGTAGATGGGAAAGCTGAGGCTGTCTAAAAAATCCCTACCAAAACACCCATCCTAAAAGATCAAGTTTTTTGTTAGGTTCTATTTGTTTTCCTCACAATTTACTGCTCTCGTGATACAAATGCCAGTGCTGATGAAGGAGAGAGTGCAGGACTGTGCTAATGACAGCAGGGATGGAGAGAAGTACTCAGAGCAACTGAGACTGAGACTTAGGCTGTGGATTAGAAATAGTATCTTTAACATTCATCATGCAGCTGTGTATACACTGCATGCCACAGTGCAATACAGAGATGTCCACTCCAGTTCCCTGAAAATTTACATTGGCAATCTATTTATACACATTTAGACACACTTTACGAGCCATATACTTATCAGGAATCAGGTCCCTTGTTTGTTGCTACCAGATGGAAGGGTCAGAAATTCATTTGGCTATGCTGAAACCTAGAAAGGCTTTAGGCATATCCCTGAGGCAGATACTGCAGTGTCGTTGGTCTCATGGACTTGGTTATGAGAGCAGAATTCAGTGACCACAATGAAGACAGCTCCCTTCAATATAAACTGATTGATATAATAGAGTTGGCCATTTTTATCCACGTAACACTAAAACCAGGCTTTCAAAATTATCATGAAACTTCTTTCTCAGAATGTGTCCTTCAGGTAAGATTTGTTACAGAATCTTAGAAAATGCAATTTGCTATGAAAGAGAGGTTCAGGTACAGTGGAGATTCTGTGTTTTGACGTGATTGGGTGTGATTAATTTAGATTTTTTTCCTCTGTGTTTCTAAAACAAAAAACCCACATAAAAAGGGGGAGTATTTTTTAATATTTTACATTAAAAAGCCACAGATAAAACTAAAAAAAAAAAATAATTAAAAATCCCTTTAAATTCAACTTTTTCAAGAATCAGTTCACTTCCAACTTGAGGTTAGAAGTCAATTTCAGAAGACTATCTTTTTTTAAACTAAGTTACAATACTTAAAATAAGGGCTTTTCTAATAAAACTAGTTTTATTACTATTGCCAATATTTCACAGTGTATATATGTACCTTCATTAATTAAAAATATTCTTTTTAAATACATTTCAAATGTTCTTGGTTTTCAGAAGCCTGAAAACTAGGTACAAACACTGATGTAGAAATTAATGTGCAGTATATAAAATTCTGTTACATCACAAAACAGTGTGACCAGCAGGTCCAGGGAGGTGATTCTCCTTCTGTACTCGGCACTGGTGAGACCGTACCTTGAGTACTGTGTTCAGTTCTGGGCCCCTCACCACAAGAAGGATGTTGAGGCTCTGGAGCGTGTCCAGAGAAGAGCAACGAAGCTGGGAAGGGGCTGGAGAACAAGTCTTATGAGGAGCGGCTGAGAGAGCTGGGGTTGTTTAGCCTTGAGAAGAGGAGGCTGAGGGGAGACCTTATTGCTTTCTACAACTACCTGAAAGGAGGTTATGGAGAGGAAGGAGCTGGCCTCTTCTCCCAAGTGACAGGTGACAGGACAAGGAGGAATGGCCTGAAGGTCCGCCAGCGGAGGTTCAGGCTGGACATCAGGAAAAAAAAAATCACAGAAAGGGTCCTAGGGCACTGGAACAGGCTGCCCTGGGAGGTGGTCGAGTCACCTTCCCTGGAGGTGTTTACGGGACGGGTGGATGAGGTGCTGAGGGGCATGGTTTAGGGATTGTAAGGAATGGTTGGACTCAATGATCCAGTGGGTTCTTTCCAACCTAGTGATTCTATGATTCTATGAAAGGAGTGGAAGTGATAAGTAAGATTCAATAGGATATAAAATGAAACAAGAGCTGAATTCCTTAAAGGAACTCTTCACAAAATTCAAAACAACAGAGTCTTCACATATGTCAATACCAAACAACATGAGTTCAAGAGTGAAAGTATCCCAGCTGATCCCATGAACTGCACTGATTAACTTCTTTTATGTTCTAAAAATGAGTGAGGAAAACTAGGCCTTTCTTATCTGATGTATTACTCAGCTAATTTTTTCTTTTTTTCAGATGACATGCATCTGCATTAGCCATATGAAGATTTTTTTAAAAAGTATCACTTAAATGGAAAGAATGCTTTACTGGACATTTAAACAATATAAGAAGTCAATCAAACTAGTCATATAAATTTGGTTTTAAATTGAGAAAATATGAATTCAAATGCTCAACTGAGCAAAATTATTCACTAAAAACTTTCCAATTCAGCTCACTAATAACAATGACAGTAAATCAATAGTCTTAATGATGTAGAACTACAGCTCTCAAACAGTAAATTATTTGGTTTAAAATCTACTTTCACAGTGTAAAGAAGTAATTCCATGTTGAATTCCATGTTGAATTACAGTTCCATAGTCTCAGTTTAGTCTTAGATATCAAATACAATTAACTGTTTAAGTTCTCCCTGGAAGACTTGCATGCTTAATTTCCCATTTTATCAAGACTTGTATATACAGCTTAAGCTAAGACTTCTACTAATTACTTTCACTAATGACTTTCATACTGCAGTGGTATCATCAGAAGTATCATTCAAATCTACAATAACATAAAACACCTATACAGCAAAACTATATAGCACTTTGCTAATTGCTATAAAAGTTATCCATAGAAGTTATTATTGAGCAATTCTTGCTTGTTTAAGATGACTCCAAAATGCACAAATAACTTTCTGGGCCCAAGCTGTGCTCAGAGGCTGACCTTATAAGCATTTTCCTCTCTTCTACACAGACCTTGTCTTTGCTGGAATAAGTGTAATTCTTGATCAGGTTTTCTATCATAATCTAATTCACTGTCCACGTAAGATAAATTGTAAGGTTACTTTGACTTGAGTTAGTCGGTGCACATAAAATGACCATGCTCCAGATTTGGAAAAAAAAGTACACTTCTGTGTTACCATAAAGATTTTGTATTCTGTTATTTATTGCACACTAGGAAACGAGTTAAAAAAAAAAAAACCCTGTAGCTATAGTGAATACTCATCTGATCCCATCTGACTTGTCTCCTTCTACCACTTGAGCCCAGCCAAACAACAAGAAGTATGCAAGATGAGATGTGGAATGGAAAAGATCTTTTCTTTAGTAATGAAGAAAGTTACATTGACTCAGATTTTTAACTTCAACTGTTACTCATTTTCAGAAAAACTGTTCAAAAAATAAACTCACACAATAACAAAAAAAGATTTGCAAAATCATAATAGTATACCTGAGCTAGTTCCTTCTTTGAAGAAACAACGTAGGGTATAAATCAGAGCTTATGTGCACCTTTGTGACATACTCCACCCTTCAGAAAAAGCTGCAGTCGCACAGCTGCAGAAAAAGCTCCATTCTTCCTATGATCTTTTGGCTTTACAGGCAAATTCACTCAGCTCATCCCAAAACATATTTAAAAGCGATAGCTCAAAATAACTTCTGATCTTTCTTCTCAGGTTAATAGTTTTCATAACAGTCTGTAAGCTTTTTAAACACCACACTGCTGCAGCAAGTGAGTTCCTTTCCTTCAAATTGAATAAAATATGTAGGAATTGAGTTAGATGCATGTTATCTTAACCAAATTCTGATTTCTTAGATAATTGCCCAGTCAGGTATGTTCATCAATGCTGAAGTTTGCAATGCACCCATTATAGAAGCTATATATACACAGGATGTATTATTTCAACTATCCCATCATCATGGCATAAGAAAAAATTGCAAAGTAAAGGACTGTGCCACACTTTGTATATAATGTTTACACTTGATATGGACTTTAAATTGACTTCAATTAAGTGATTTTTCACATGGCAGAAGACAAACACCTCAAACTCCTGCTAGATTCACTCAATACCAGAAAGACAGTACACATGCATATGTGAAGTCAGGCACATCTGGGAATATTTAAGAATTCCACAGAACTTCACCAAGCATTTCAGGCCCCTACAAATTTTCCGTAAAGACTTTCCAATACAAATGTGCAGTTCTGATGTTCTGTTTTTCCCAAATGATTGAGAATAAAATAACATATTAGCATTTATAATTAACTCAGCAAAATTCTTTGGTAGGATAATGAAATCCAGATATTAGTTAAGACACACGGAAAATCAAACGAAAAAAGAAACCCAAAGCTGATCACTACAAAAGCTTTTTATTCTACCTAATAAATTCAGTGATCTACCAGCCTAAACAAACAGTGGTCTGTGAAGACCATGCATTTCAGCCATGCAGCCATGCAGCATGCAACAAAGCAGCACGTAACACAATGTAAAAACAGCAAAGAAAACCAAGTGATGGTCCATGCATTTGTCAAGGGTCTCCTTACCAAACAGTGAAATCCTATGCCTGACAAGAACTCCAAGTTTGCAGAACAGGCTGAAGACAAAAGAAAAATAAAAGAGAAGAGAAGGGAAAAGGAAAAAAATAAGAAGGGGGGGAGAAGAAAGAAAGAAAAAATAACAGCTGATATATGAGCAGGAAAAGCAACATGATGTCACGCAGAAAGAATCAATTATCTGAGCAGAATGTGGGACAGATTACTAAAGAAAGAGTTTTTAAATGCATATCCTTAACAAACATGGTTAAATAAGCACATATTGTAATTAAAGAAATGAAAAAAAAAATAAAAGCAAAGCTAATTAATATAAAAGCGTCCTATATGATAACCCACATGAAAATTACCATCAAAGCTTTAAGAAGTAAAATGTGGTCAGTGTGCTACTCAGGATACCACTGACAATTTGAAAAACAAAAGGTAAGGAAATCAGATTAATTGAAGTGTTTGATGGCAAATGTTTAACTAGTCAAATTTGGATATTGTCATCTTGAACACAGTGAGAATTTCTTTCCAAATACATTATTTTAAGCACATTTAACATGAGAAATAGCCTCTTAGATGGTTAATAAACAATAAAATTGAATATGAACAACAATTTCATTTCACGTTTGAATTATTTCCTGTGCAGATGAGCAGTGCCCCATTCAGAACAATGAAGAATGAAGTTCTGTATTAATTCATAGAAGCAGGAGCAACACTGCCTCACGCAAATTGACCTGACCTCCAGATTTAGGAGGGGTTAGCTCAGTCCTCATGATCCAGCCAAGTCTGAGAATTTTCCCTGAAAGCAGTAGCAATTTTAGTGTTACTTTTTATGTTGCAAACCCCGTCATTTACTATAAATGACATGAACAATATCATGTCATTATATTAAGCTATTTGATTATTAGGCATACAGGCTAGATATCAACCTCTAATTTAAAAGCAAAAGATACCATAAGCATGTCTGCATAGTTTATGGATGAGATCTGAACATGTTGTTCCATTGACAAAGAGCATGGCGCCAAATGGAAACATTTATGTCCAGAATCAGAACAGCCAGGTTAATGTAGTGTTGAATCCAGCTAATTAGCCAGTGCATAGTGATCCACTATAGCAACAGCAACTGCTCTGTTTTAGAAATTAGTCTGGTTGGTGTGTGTTCAGGAATGTCTGTTCAGTTTTTACTCCACGAGGCAGACATGTAATATATTTTCTTGCATGAGTATCCGCGTTCACCCAGTCCAACGGGAAAAGCTGTACAGAAGCATGTTAACATCATATAAATCTCGAGTCCACTCTAACAAAGACATTAAATAGCTAACAATCTATCTTATTAGCTAACATACAAGCGTCACTTAACTGACTGTGAAAACAGTATACACTGAATGCTGCGAAGTCAGACTGCACCTATTATCACCACTGTAATTAATATAGGTTAAATAAATAAATTAAATAAAGCGTCCAAATGGTCAGTACTTTAATGTCCAGAACTAATTTTACATAAGCGCTGTAGCGCACGTAGTCTTGTAGATGGTCTAATGGATGAGAAATGCAAAAAAGCCCAATTCTGAAGAGTTGGGTTAAAATTAAGACAGAATATAATGCCACCATATTTCAGGAAGAGGTCTGACTTCTATTTGTCCACAAAAATAGGTGTGGATTTAATCTGTCTGCTGAACACGGAATAGTTATTGCACTTGTTAACTCTGACACTGCACTATCAACACCCCAAATTATATTCTTCCACAGCTTAATGAATGCAAGCTTATATTCATTGGAGAAAGCAAGCAGCCAGGAACTGCCCTTAGCTTGAAGAAAATCCTATGCATGAGTTGTACTCAAACAAATCTAAAGGGAAAACTCAACCGAAAATCCAAAATTCAGCTTTGGCAAACTCCCTAATATACTATAGGTGGGGGGAAAAAAAAAATTAAAAAAAAACCACAAAAAATGTTAGGAATCTACTAAAACGGCCCAAAACAACCCTTCAGGAAACGGTTCATATAATGTAGTTTCTATAATCTTTGCATCTTGGTAATTAAGAAATAAACTGCTCAATAGCACTAGTAAATCTATCATTCATCCAAGGTTTCCTTGCATGTGTTTACTTCTCTCTGGTTGACACCTCTGGATGGCAAGTAACTCAATTAAGTATGGCAGCAGCTCTGATCCTTTTGATGAGCTACATGAGGAATCTCAAGCAGCTAGACAGCATATGCACAGAACCCCTGAATCTATATGCAGCATGTATGCTGATATAACCATGTCTGACATATTCCAGAAGCATGGGGTTTATTGGCATGACTTAAAAACTGTGAAAATCCATAACATTACAGACAGATAACCAGCAGCTAATAGAGTGGAAAACTATCTAGGTGCATGCAGAGTTTTTTAATTCTTTGAAGAACGCCATTCAGCCAAGCTGCCAGATCAAATTAGTCCATCAGATGACATAGGGTCAAGACAGCTATTACTTGCTTACACTTAGTATTGTTGCTAGAAACCTCACTCAGTGTTCACACAAACTTGCAAATCCCAGATATCTGCATGACCGTCAATTGGCTGTCAGCCTCAAGGAACAGTAATTCAGTTTTGCATGGTTCAGTAGCCAATAACAGCCAAGAAGGCAACCACAATACCTGTACACTACAGGTACGTAGTAGGTCCTGTGTGAAATTCGTAGTCCACCTTACTAAATGGGAAACATGGGTTTCAATTCAATCAGAAGTGATATTAAGCGCAAACATATCTTAGACACGTGGTCTGAAAAATTGATAACTTCAGAGACAGGATCAAGTGGACATTTCTGACATATTACAACTGCTATAACTATTCAGAAAAAAAAGCAGAAAGAATGCAATTATCTCATCTTTACTATTTATGGTGGACAGTAAAAATGATATTTACTGAAATATAGTTACAAAAAAGTTTGGCTTATCACAAAATTTTGCAGGAATAATGCATATACCTACTTCCAGCAGTGAAAACCAATAAACAATCTTATAGCCTGTGTCACAGACTGTGCAGCTGATGTACTGTTGCACATAATGCTAATTTATGTTCCCTGTATGCTAAAATCATCTCCACTACCTTTAAAGCAGCATATAGACATAACTCTCTACTCCTCTCTTCATTTCATATAACGAATTTTCCTAACAGGAAAAAAAAAGCAAAAGGAGTTTAATTTGTGTGTTCATAAAAACATTTCCCTGCCTTCCACTTCTCTCTTTCCCACAATCATCTGCTGCTGTTCAAAGACAAACACACATATGCAAACACATTAATATTATTTTAAGTTTTACCTTGTCACCATTTCTTTCTCCTTATTAGAGGCATGACCTCCACTGCTGAGAGGCCTACTTGCTGCAGATAAGAAATACAGGCGATGATTTTTAAAATACTGATCAATCAGAGGTAGCACAACCTGAAATTATATCAGAAAGAAGTGGTTATCACAGGGCTATCTATACTATGTTCTGTATTATGCTTTATAAGTCACAAGAGATTTCAGGAGATTTCAAACTTCTTGTCTCTTTTTAAATCTCAATGTATTTTTTTCTTTAATGCCTTTTCCTCTTTGAATAATTAGTATTCAAGGCACTTAAAGCACCAGAAAAGCAGAAAAAAAAAATTACACTATCTCTGGGACTTCACATGTGGCTTTTTTAGGAGTACAAAGCAGAAAGTATAATTTCATTTTATTTCACAATTTCAGATTTTTCCAATTCCACATACCCAGACACAACTATAGCTGTTCATGCTTCTTAACATAGGTTTAATAAAAATTCACCTACAACTGTCAGTGCACGAACAACACTTAATTCTAGATGCTACCAAACAGAACTCCCAAAACATTCTCACATTCATTAAGGGCTTGTTCACAGCAGTTTTCCAGTTTACTTCAAGTGGTGATCATTATTCAGTGCCCACTGCAGGTGTCAGCCAGGAGGAGATCCAAAATAAACAGGCAATAAGAGAATCTGAAGTTGCTTGCTTTTTGTAGCACGGTTCAAAAGAAAGTGGAATGCTAGCTTCTGAGTCAATGAACTTGGCAAATAGTACCACAAAGTACTTTAAGTTCTCAAGATTATGATTTACTGCAATGACACCAGGGTGCTTTTCCCTATTCACTAATGAATTCAAAAGGCACTTGGAATTCAAAACCACTGTATAAACTTTTACATGCCAAAAACTGTAAGTAGATTTTCTTGATTTATGGTGTGTAAAACCTTCGTAACTCAAAAAGGAGAATTGGGCTGACAGGAATCTCATGACTTTCAGCAAGGGGAAGTGTGAAGTCCTGCACCTGGGTAGAAATAACACTAGGTGCTAGTACGTGCTGGGGGCTGACCAGCTGGAAAGCAGCTTTGTAGAGAAGGACTAGAGGATTTCAGGGGACAGCAGATAGGCCATGAGCCAACAATGTACCCTCACTGCAAAGGCAACCAACAACATCCTGAGTTGCATTAGACAAAGCATCGTCAGAAAGCGCAGGGAGGTGATTCTTCCTCTCTACCTAGCACTGGTGAGGTCACATCTGAAGTGCTGTGTCTGGTTCTGAGCTCCTCAGTATAAGAGAAACACGGACATACTGAAGAGAGACTCCGATAAAGGGCCACAAAGATGATGAAGGAACTAGACTATCTTTCAAATGAGAAGAGACTGAGGGAGCTGAAACTCTTTAGCCTGGAGAAAAGAAGGCTCACAGAGGATGTCATCAGTGTGTATACCTATCTGAAAGGAGGATGTAAAGACCATGGAGCAAGACTCTTCTCAATGGTGTCCAGCAACAGAAGCAGAGGCAATGGACACAAACTGAAACATAGTAGGTGCCCTCTGATTATCAGCAAACATTTTTTTTTTACTGTGAGGGTGACAAAGCACTGGCACAGGTTGCCCAGAGAGACTGCAGAGTTTCTGCAATCTGCAGATGGTCCTGAGCAGCCTGATCTCCGTGATCCTGTTTGAGCAGTGAAGTTGGACTAGATGAACTTCAGAGAGCCCTTTCCAACCTCTGCCATTTTGGGATTGCATGATGGAGACATCAGCATGGTTTTAAAACAAGGAAAGAAATAAGGAAAGTAACATTGACAAATACATATTCGTGTTAATTCCTATAACTATTGCTCACATTTATCTGTCTAAAGATTGTAAAAGGGAAAATTCTTCACAATTAGAATAAGCCAGTAAACAGAAAACGTAGGAAATTATGAACAGCACCATATGAGTAGTTGCATATCATGGAACAAGGAAATAATGAGAATAAGAATACAGCCTGTAATTTTTTCACATCTATACTTTATCCTATCGTATCCTCAAACTATTTTATTATTACTGTTTTAATTAATAAAATAATTAATTTAACACAGACAAGTACAACTGTAACAATAATAATCATGTTCACTAACGAATACTTTCTCACTTTAACTACTTACTACGTTGACAAAGAATAAACAAGGATATACTGTACTTTGGCAAAAAACTTGATTTCTTGTTCATATGGGAAGTGTTCTCCTTTGCCTCTGCTGCCACCATCTGCAGAGAGAAGAAACTTGAACTCCTTGTCACATACCCTCAATTATAGTCTACTCTGCATTTTTCTTAGGAATTGTACACTATAAAAAACAATGCTGGTCATCTTTAGACGTAGATTTAAGGTACCCAAACCAGTGTATACACTAGTTAAATTGGCATTTTATGACTACTTCATGAGAAGAAAAGTTACAAGAAACAAAATGTGTAAAAAATAATTGTCTAAATCTTCATAAATGTGCAGACATCTCATAGCCCAAAGAGGTATGAATATTTTTTTGTTGAAAATCTGGTCCTATGCTTGTATTTTATGAGTTATAGGTGAAAATTCAGAAGTCTGAACTCAGATTCTAATGGAACTCCTTTCTCCAGTTGTTCCCAGGAGAAACAGAATTACCAAATTTTTACTACTTATTTATGGATTTTGTCTAAAAAGCAAAATTAATTGTTAGAACTACCTAACTGAAATTAAAATTACTTCACTTCCCCTATTACTATAAAAATCAAATACTCTTTACAGACATAATTCTGTACAGCTCCTAGACTATTTAACATTAACTTCTTTTCTCCTTTTTACTAATCCATTGAGGGATATAAATCATATTTGTTCTACCAGTGTTTCTAGTTTTTCACTATTTATTCATTATCATTCTTACAGTTATGCCAAATCTATGTAATTAAGTAGAATGAAGGTGTGATGATCAGGCATTAGCAGTATAAGTAACCCAATAAGTTATTAAGGTCAGACTTCTGTTATTATAAGTAATCATGAAACGTAAGACTCATAAATTTGGTAATTTCCACTTTAAAACTAGATAAGCTTTTGGATTAGCACTGACATTCAATTTCCCTGCTTTTCTTGCCTTTAATACTGTCAATTATAGCACTCATGACTGGACAGTATATGTTATGTAGCATTGCAAATCCCATGGTCACACAGAAGCTGCCTCTGGCCAGGTTTTTGGCTATTACTGCTCACATAAGAAGCTGACTTGGGTCACCAGACTTTTATTTTTTTCTCTTTTTAACAAAAGCAGATGAAGTTAAATCCTTTCCTTCATAGCACTGTTAACAAAATACGTGCTGAGTGTTTCTGAAAGAGCATTCCCATTGTGGAGTTTGTTAAAGAGGTTTCGCTACTTTCTTCCTTCTACAGAAAAAAAAATCAGGATGGTAAAAATGACAGATATAATTTGCTCTGTGAAAAAGGGAATACACATGGTTAGTAAATATTAATGTGCACATGTGAGAGACTATTCATTTGCACATAAATACATTGGGGTAGCTAGTTTTCTTTTTCAGAGATTTAAAGTAATTATAGATTTTGGCTCAAGTCTTTTCATCTGATGAGTGATGGAATATCGGAAACTGGAATGAATATGTAAACTACAAAATTCATCATCCTCATCAATTATAGGACACTAAAGGGAAAATTCCTAGTCCAAGAATATGTTGAGTTTTCATTTTTTTTTAAATTTTTCTAGTTGTTTTTATAATATCAACACCTTAGTTAATAATTCCTAAGAAAAAACACAAGGAGTACCATACCAAATTCCAGAATGTACTGATGGGCTTCATCCACGTATCTTATAAGTTGCTGAAGGAAGCTGTACGCAAAGCGCTTCTCAATGGAAGGTGTGTCTAATTCCAGGTCCTTAAGTCCTCTGTAAAAAGAAGCAAGTCAGTTTTAACCCATGCAGAAGGACTCTAAGCAGTCTTACCTCTCCATGTAGTCTGACAGCATGTTCTCTAGTAATGAATAATTGTTTAAAACATAAAAATTGTCCTGTGTTTGAAGTAAATGTACTCATGTTTATTTTGGTTTTGAATAATCTGTTAAGCTACAACCCAGATTTCTCAAGTAGGTTACAGAAAAATGAGACTAGTCAATCAGATTAATTCAGTATCATTGCGATTTTTTTCCCTTTCTTGTAAGTCATTACTGTCTTACATTTCACTCCAGGGATTGATTCTTGGGCGAGAGTTTTGAAACTGCCAAAATATTTGGATTTAAATAATGAAGCCAGAAGAAAATTTAGTCTCCCTCATCATGACTTTTCTTTGTAATGGAAAAACTTTGAATAGCTGTGTAGCATTCGTGAAAAATGAGAAGGAAACTGAAACAAAGTGATGGAATTACAGTTTACGTTTTCCAGTACATTCTATCACAGTTACTAGTCTGATATGAAAAGCGTATCTTCTTTCAACTAGTATGAATCTGCAAAGTATGATTCCATGATGTGGGCCAATGTTCGTTACCAACAAGTTGGCAATGACATAAACCTTGGTTCTGCAGGATCAGGACTTTAATGACAGCAAGGACTTTATCCAGCAAGGGAGTCAAGTCACTCCACTGTCAGAAGCAACAAGTACATTACTACTCTGTTATTTTGCCAGTTGGAAAGTATAACTACTGAATATAATTGCCTGTGTAGTGCACATTTCTGCTTCGAATTATAACACTGATGATGGCAAGGTTCAGTTTCAGAAAAAGAGATTCTGGAACTAACAGCTTTGTCAGCTGATACTCACAAGTATACAATATTGTCTGCTTCATTGATGCTATCTGATCAAGACCCTTCTCAATGCAAAAGAGGGAAGCCATAAACAAGAACACATAGAGGCACAAACCTGGTAGACAAGGGATAAAGGAGACAATGCTGGAGACCAGAAGTCTCTAGTTACTAATTAACATGCCATTAAGAAACTTCAGAGAGGGCCACCTAGATTTTGATATGCCTAAGAGGAGGGGACATGAAGAGCTTGAGGATTTGGGATATTCAAGGCAGGTCAATGGAACTGCACAAGCTAATGATGAAATGTACAGGGCAGAAGGATAAAGGAAGAGTAAAGGGGAGAAAAGACAAAAGGGGATATTAAAGGGGCTAGTCACATGTAAAATGTGGCCCGTCAATACACCCGTCTTACTGAGCCCTGCACTTCATCACTGGAGTCTGTCCTATCTTCTCATTAACTCCTTTCTTAATTACCTCTGTGTAATCTCACTCACTATTCCATGTATATGTGTGTGAGAGGAGTTGAGTGCAAGCTACTGGAAAGATCAGCATGAACAAACACAGCCGGCAACTGAAGTCAGACTTGGGATGCAGGTGCCCCCAGGTTTGGAGTGAATGAGGAATGAATGAGGGTCTCGGCATCAGTAGTTGGAGAGGCTATAGCTTTTGGGAGCATCTCTGTGGGTTCTACAGACTTTGAGCCCTGAATGCCAGCTACTGCAGGGGACTGGCATGAAGGGATTTGATGCTAGCAGTTAGAGTCAGACAGTGAGAGGGGGAAGGCATCTCGGCTGTGTTGTCTGCAACTGGAGCAAGTGGGAGTCCCAGTTGACAGCCACTAGGCTGGGAATGCTGTTCCCACCCCCAAAAAGAGCTAATGGAGGGGGAGTTGCAGTGTCAGTAAGGTGAGTGGCTCAGCACCAGTAGCTGAAGTAGGACCGTGGCTCATAGGCCATCTGTCTGAACGCAATGTCCTTGCCAGGGAGAAGTGTTTGTATCTTCCCTATACACAGTCTGCATGAGGGTGCACCAGAATAGAATGTTAAATGAAAGTCTTGAAAGAAATATGTGTAAGGCATGTGTGGCAGAAAGTCAAGTGATAATCAAACCAAAGTAAAACATGAACCAGACATTGTTTGTTTAGACAGCACAATGGTCACAGCAACAACATTGAGTTTAACTTGATAGAAAGATCTGCATTTGAATAGCACAGGACGATGTAGATGCAGCAAGAACTAATTACTAGATGATGACTGTGTCCAAGTTAATGATTATCTTACGACCCCTCTTAGCCTTCCACTCCTCCAAAAACCAAAATTCACTTTTCACTTGTGTTTAAGTTAGACAGAAATAAAAAGGATTAGTCAAAAAGGAACACATAACTTTTGAATACAGCTGAAGAGTCTTTTGTCATTTTGAAGGGAGATGACAAAAGAAACCTTTGCTGACTGACATACTCCTTTGTACATCCTACTCCTTTAAAGGGAAGTACATCGAATTACTCCAGCTACCCTGAAAGATTTTACCTAGAATTATTGGATTAGCTGTGGGACTCCATAAACAGGCTGAATTTCATAAGGGATATAAAAGAAAGGAAGTAGCAGATTTTAAGTAGATGGGCTAGGTTAATTAAATCACAATGATTACTTAAATCCATCTCTGTGGCTGTTCCATTCACTTACTAATGTTCAAGTCATACAAATCTCAGATATGCTTTCAGCCATTCCCAGTGACTCACATTTCCCAAACCATGCTGATGAGGCAGACAAGCCTCCCATTTAATTAAAATTTTATTCGCACTGCATTTATAGGTAAACATGTCATATTAAGACCAAGAAGAATTACACATGTTATTCTGCAGAGAATAGCATCTCTACATACCTAATAATGAATGTTATGTTGATTACTACATTTATTCACTATTATTACATTTACAATGTGGATTGCGTTAAAAAAATTTAAAAATCACTTTTCACTTTTAAAGTATTTCAATAACACTACAAATTAACTCAGTTGAAACAACTGGCTAGTAGCTTTTAGCAGTAAAACTGCATTATGGAAACAATTGCCTAGAAGTTCCTATAGAAAGGTTCATGCACCTGACTTGTAATAAAACCTTAGTAATTCTACCACTTGTAGAAAAATAACAAGTTTACTAACAGCTGGATATACAGAGACACAACTGAATGAAAAAGCTGGCTGCAATGTTGAGAGGAGAAGCAGAAGACGCAGAGAGATTCTGGAGAACTCTGCTTGTGCTTCCCGAAAACTCTGCTACTAACGAACTCCATAATCCATTCTTTCCTTACAATGTTCTATATGAAGGAGCTCACTCTTACCTTGCAGGTACTGACACTTAAAATGACCATAGATTTTTCTTTCAATACAAAAATAATAATTATAATAAAAAAGGCTACTGAGGAATATTCTGAACCTTCTGTGACACATACTGAACAGAGAATTACCTGGAGACAACATATCCATTAATCTGTAGAAATTTCAGAATATCTTGCGCTTTTTCTCTGTCCCTGGCTTTTTCTTTGGCTGTGAGTGTATCGTAAGGAACAAGAAGAGGATGGTTGCCTCCTCCTACTATGGAACATGAAGAGAATTTAAAAGCTGTTATAGAGTTATCTGTTGACATGGTACATCTCAGTACGTAAATGCCTCGTCATAACAATACATATGATTTTACAGTAAAATCTAGTTCAAAACAACAATGTGCCTTATTGTTTCTTTAAACAAACCTAAAAAAATACTTCAGACAAAACTCTAGCTTCAGTCATTTGTGAATGAGAACTTGCTGTTTCTCCAAGTACTGTTTCCTTTATGTGCAAATATAATATCATCTGCAGAAAAAAAATTAGGTTTAACATAAACAACGAAATAATTTTAACACAGAGGAGAAACAGCAAGTTACACAATAAATGACTAAATTTGTCATTTAGATAAGCAGAGATCATGGAGCACATGCAATTTTTATGTCGAATCAAGAATCTGCTCTAGGTTCATCCACTTGTCAATTCAATACATGATACATAAGGTTCTTAGTAAACATCCTTTTAGACCTATTTGCAATAAAAGAAATCAGCAAATTAAATCAGACCCCACTGGTCAATAGTCTGAAAGATTGATGCTAGAAGGAAAATATGCTAATCTACGTTAAATTTATTTACAAGCTTTGACTTGTCTTCTTCCGGTATGTTTGAATTGGTAAGCTTCTTCAACACAAACTGTTACACTCAGTGCTAAGAAAACATCCAGTCACTAAAAATCGTAAAATATTTAAGTAAGATACTTTGCTGTTTCTTCTTTCCCAATTTAAAGTCTCTGTTGCTTTTTTTTTCTTTTTTAACTCATTTCTCAAATACATAACATAAACTAATCACAGAGAACTTAAAATACTGTAAATGCTTACAGTTAACATTACCTTTTGCTTCAAGCTCCATTTTCTTTTTCTTTGCCCATATGTTATGGTAGTTTTCAGCCATCATCTCAGCCATAGCCTTAGGAAAATGGAGAACATAGTGATATGTGTTGCAATGGTTAACCCCCAAGGACAATTTTCTGCTTAATATTAAATAACAAGTTTTGTTTTCTGGGAAATTCAGTATGATCATGCTCTAATGGTTCACTGAAAACAAGAGTTTTTTTGAAAAAAACATGATATAGAATTCGGGTAAGATGGGTAATTGTATAGGAATTAGGAATGAGGTGCTGAAGAGAAAACCACTAATATGAAAAAGGAGGAACCACAAAGAGGAGCATAGTCTGGAAAGAGTGCTGGGGTGTCAGCTATGGACTTCATTGTCAAAGTAATGCCGGCAAGACCCCCCGAAGGCCCTGACAAGGGAAACAAAGAAGAGCAAGCCAGGGGACTGAATAAAGATTGTTCTTACTGGCCACAGCAGATTGACTATAAACCTATGGATATAGCCCAGTCAAGGCCGATACACATTTGTGCAAGCACACTGCTAAAAGCACCAATCATTTTACAAGGGACTCCATAGATGTTGCCACAGTTTTTTATTCAGCATGAAATTCTCCATCAGTGCACAACAGGAAAGTAAGTTCTTCCTACAAAACCAACTCTTTCCCCAAATTAAGCACAACTCAGACAAGCTCTTCAGCCTGTAACTAGGAGGAGCTACTACTTCAACAGGAAACAACTTTTAAACCCAGTTCTCCTATCCTCTTGATTCTATATCCTCTAGTTGTAAGCAGTAATGAAATTTTCTGTGAATTTCAGTTTTCACTTCTTTGAAGGAACTACAGAAACATTCTTCTCCTCTTCAATAAGAATTTTGAGTAACAAGCATTTCTGAATTTCTCAGTAATTTAAAACAAAGTTGAAGAATCTAGCCCTGAACTCCAACTTTAAAGATCTTAAGCATTAAATTAAATTTGAAATTATATATACACTTCATTTTTAAAACTCATATCTCATTAATACCTATCATGTTTAAGTATTCCCTGAATGACAGTACCAGGACAATTAACACCTGACGTTGTATTTTGATTTCCTTAGCTTTTAAATAACAGATTTTGAAGCTGGTTTCAAAGAAGACCTCACTTCATAACTAAGGGCAAATTAATCATAAAGCAAACCAGCTCTGTTTTATAAGTAAGGGCTACAAAAGAAATAAAATTAATGACAAATGTTAGAGGATATAGCATAAAAGAGTAAACAAACGAGTAAAAGATGTTCTAATGCCATTTCTTTTATGTTTTTTGACAGGATGACTACATTTCTGTGTGTTCAGTTTATGGCAACACAATACCATGATGATATTCACATCAAGAGTTGTTTCATGAGTATCAAACAAAGTCTGCACAGTCTTTCAACTATGACGAGTCTATGCAAACGTTAAATGAAGTAATTATAATGAAGGTGTTCCATCAGTTTAAGAAAAGAGTGTAATGACAGAAGTAGTGTTATTCTATTTTCAATTTTATTAGCTCTTTGGAACAATCAGCAATCTATTGAATGTTTTAAAACCAATAATTGGCAGCAAATTCATATTATTGTAAAACCAGTCAGCAATCTACAATGGTTAGAAATATAAAACTGGAAACTACAGGATAGGAATCAAGGGAAAATCCAGTGTGAGAATTTGGTCAGAGGCACAGTATAGTATATACTGTAAAGTTAGCCAATTGCTTTACTACTACTGCTGCACTATATGGGCAAACTTAACCCTCTATTGCAGGAGGTTTTTGTAGCCAGCTTTGAATGGCATAATGCCACCACTAGACTGATACAAACACTCATGCTAACTAAAAACTATCTAGTGTATGTCTACATAATATTGTAACTATCAGTACATGGTAAAAATCAGTACATGGTAAAAACTAGCGCCAAACAACCATAAAAAATCCCTAACTTTCTAATGACAGAATTATCAGTTGTTTGTTATCTAAAAAGTATTGTTTGAAATAACAGCAATCTGCAAATAGATCTTTCAAAATCCTACTCCCAGCTTATTCATTGTCTGTTCTCATAACACTTCTTGTAACAACAGTTCCCGATTCTTATTTCTTCACTTTAGAAAAAAGAGCAGTGACAAAATATTTTGGGAAGACGGTGAAGAAATGAATGCTAAACACAAAAATGCTGATGCTGGAATCTCTTCTAAACAGGAGTGTCTTCAAAATGACGGATGCTGGTAAAGAGAGCTGGGGAAAATCAGTCCAGGACTAAAATAAACTTTGTAGCATTTCAACATGAACCATGTTTATTAAAGCAACAGATGATCAAAGAGTGATGGTGAAAAAGACCAATTTATTTAAAATAAATTTATTTAAAATAAACTAGCATAAAATAAAAAAAATAAGTTATTAAAAAAAGGGTAGGTACATTGTTTCTGACTTACATGTAAGTCTCTGGAAAGGGTGACATTGCTCATGTCAATTGCTCGAGGAGTGTAACCATGGGCTGTATCTACAGAGATCTGAATGACAAAAGTGCAAATCAGTAGAGTTATACAAGCCTTTGATATGAAGAAGTTAATATTAACGAGATAATGCAAGTAACGAAGGACATACAGCAGAAGTCACTTGTTTATTTTTAGAGAGCAAAAGGATTGTGCACAGACCAACTGAAAACATATCAAGGGTGGTAAACTTCAGGGAGATATAGCAAAAGGCTATATGTTTTGCTCTCAAAGACAGACAGCATTCAGACACAAATATCCTTCGATCAAATATAAAGATCAATTTAAGTCAAGTGAAAAAAATGAAAAAATGCAAGATTTCTAATGCTGTAATAAAGTTATGAGCAAATCTCAGTGTTTTCTAGAGATTTTTTTTCCCAGCAGGGGAAATCTCAGACAACCTAGTTTACGATTAATCCAGGTAAAATCATATTTTGAATTTGGCTTTTCAATATTACTATGTGTTGATATAGAATCTACTAAATAAATAACTTTTCCCTTCTGTCCCTCCTCCCCATTCAGAAAATATCACCATTTTGTCATTCTTTCTTTTTAGGAGCTAATTTGTCACAGATTTGCTTGTTACATTGATACAAATGTTCAAAGAAGGATAAACGATGAAGATTCCCTGGATAGCAAGCCACTGATATAAGAAACATGGCCAGAAAAGGGCTATTGCTGGGCTTTCCTCTATTGATTCTGCTGTAAAAGATAAGCTCATGTCCCTTCAGGTAAACCTCCCTTTAGAAAGAATAGTGTCCAGAATTTTGTCCTATGTCTGATATTATTTTCATGCACATGAGCATGTACAAGGCCTAGCAGTTCAAAGTCCTCTTTTCAAAAGTCAGGTATTTTTAAATTTTTAATAGAGAATAACACTAAGGATGTACAAGCAGAATACAGTACATAACTACTGATAAAGTATTGTTTCCTAAAGCAAACAGTGCAAGTTTTGTTACTTTAATATGAAGATACTGATTAAATATACTTACAGTTTCTCAGATGAACAAAGGAAAATGCTATTTTGTGTGTGTGTGTGCATGAGACGACAGAACAACACATTTTAAACATAGGATGAGTATTAATATGATAATGTATTCTGAAATACAGAAATATTTTAGATTTCAGAAAGTCTTCTAGACTTATGTAGACATATGTAATTTCATTATAGTAAGGGAAGACTGTAACTTAGCTACAAAAGCTGTTTCCATATGTCAATATAATTTGGATCTCAACTGTAAGAAACATTCATTCTAACGAGCTCCTTAGGCTTAAAGTACATATGACTGTCAGTATAGTATTTGGGGTTGGTATTATAAGCACCCCAAAATTAGGAAATTTCAAAGTCGAGAATTTTGGAAGGCAATTAGAGTGTGTAAAGGATAATGTGAAGTTTAGCCCCCCCAAGTGTTAAATCAAATCACTTGCTATACACTTTCTAGAGTCTACAGAGAATGGAGAGGCAGACTGAATTGCTCATTTTTCATAGGAATATCACTATTCATACATCTTCATATATCATGTAAAAGTGTAGAGCTGAGTGGAGAGAAGAGAGGAAGATTTCTCCCCTCTATTTTATTTCCCCATTGGTTTGGCTCCATGTGTGTCTGTGTGAATGACAGATTTTCTCCCCTCACCAGTTTAATAATTCCATTTTATTTTTACAGCATTTTGATTTAAGTCTATTCTGAAGGAAAAAAAAACACCTATCTAACGTTTTCAGAATTTTGGCTGTCTATAGATATAAACTTTATGTTGTATTAACATTGATGTTTTGATTAATTTTCCTTAAAGAGAAATAAAAATCATGTTTATATGTACCTTTATTTATTATTTTACAAGCTTAAAGGCATTCACAGCCACCAAATTCCAAAAGTAAGCAGACTAAAATCATATTAACATTAACTATTAAAGCATAATCACCTACTGATGTAAATAATGCCCCTAAATAATGTAGTTAACTGTAAATGAAGTGAACAAATACATTTCTATTTCAGTTTCCTGTTTTTTTTGAAAATATTTATTAACATATTACTTTGCAACAGAGAAAGAAAGTTGTAGCTTCAGTAAATAGAAATCCACACCGGTATTCAGTTGTATAATTGCTTGGAAAAACGCCTTGACATATTTTTGTGCTGCAGGTCTATTTTGTCACTTATGAAACCAAAGATTGGAGAGTACATTTTGCATGCCTTCTTAAAAAATATATTTTTAATAAAATTGCTCACTTGACTGGTTTGAGATATGCGACGTGTCCGATTATACAGTGCCATGGAATCTCCCTCCCTTGTTCTTTCAATTCGCCATCCCCATGCCAGCATAGTTTTTAATGATTCTTTGATTGGCCATCGATAAATTTCTTTCTCCTAGAAGAATGCACACACAATAATTGCCTTGTTTATTATGTAGCTGTACAGAGTGAAAAAATAACAATTGGCCTTTTGGCCTTTTGCCTGGTTATACCAAGATGCAAAGAAATGTACTGAAATCACCCATTACTCCAGAGGAACAAATAAATCGTAAAAAGATATTAAAAAGTTTATCGTTTCAGAGTTTAGCAGAAGAAATGAGGCCCTGCAGGAAGCTGATCATAATCGGAATAACCACTTTAATAGCATGCTCAGACATGAACTCAAAGGTGAAGCACTAATTATCAGAAGTAATGGAGTCTGCTACATGAAACAAAAAGCATAATCATAGAATCATAAAAAAGGCCTATTTTGGATGGACCTCTGGACATCATCTGGCTCAACCTTCTGTTGAGATCAGATAAGCTAATACAATTAGGCTACCAAATGTTGTGAAGATTTGGTTATCTTGGTCTTGCTATGTTATGCCTTGAATATTTGCAGTTCAGGTAATTTCATTACTTCTCTGGACAACCTATTCTAATGCTTAAATTGTCAATAATAAAGTTCCCCAGCCTTATAATCACCTGTGGGAAGTTACTGTAAAAATACACTAGCAATATGACACTTAACTTTCACCAAAATTTATGCCATGTAAATTCAGCCACGAAAGAAAATAGATTGAGTGGTCTGTTTATTGTACAACAAAATCTTTCTATAATATCTCTTTTCAAGTTTTTGAGAACGGCAACAATCACACATCAGCTGATGTACTCTAAATGATTTTTTTAAAATGATTTTTTTTTAAGTGATGTAAACACAAAGTGAGATTCTCACAGTGAATGAAGCAATCTTTCAGTCACCCTGGATTAAGAATGGACAAATTCCTTACCTTTTCAGATAGTAACTTATATTGTTTCATCAATGGCTGCACTTTTGCAGATTCAGAATACGTTTCACCATATGTCCATCCATTGGCAAACTGAAAACAGTGAGCATAAGAGAGGAAAAAATGGAGAACAGCCAAAAAGTATGAAAAATACTATTTTTACAGTTGTAAAGAAGTGAACAATGCTTCTGCAGGGCTGTTTTCTTTAAATTAACCTTCTATTATATTCTCAACATCTTTCTCAACCAGTACTTATATTATCTAGACATAATGAAATTCAATATGTAGCATGCCATCTACATAAAGCTAACATTTCAATACATTTTTACTTTAGTTATACACAATAGAATACTGTTCTACAGTTGATGAACTATTGTTAATACTGGACAGGAACAGCACAAAGGAATAAGAACTCTAAAGAAATAGTTTTGGTTAAAAAACTTCAAATTTCAAGTCAATAAAATTTGTAAACGATTAGCACATATATTTACTTGAAAGTCAACACGAAAAATAATGAAATGATAAAACACTATTTTGAAATACGTATACTTTCTACCCAAACGTGCCTCAGTAAACTATAGGTTTATATCTTACCTACAGACCAACCTGCACCATTAGGAAAAATAATATCCACAGTAAAATATTTTAGAGATTAAATGGATTAAAAGAAAAATTCTGATTTTGAATTGACAAGAATACAGATTTTACCTTTTCCATCGACCATTTGTCATGAGAGTGTTCTGCATATTTGTTAATGAAATATTCTAGCTTTTCAGGGATTGTAATGCTGAAAGTTAAGAGAAAAATAACCATTACATCACATATGCTTAAATGTGAATGCTTTTGTTTTGACGAAAACTTTCAAACAAAGAATTAGTAGTGCTTACATCCATTCAAAGCATCTTACTGTGCTCTATTTCCTCACATACAGTTTGCTCCAAGTTCCAGTTAAATCAAGGAAAAAATATAAGTTGTTAATGGGCATTGAATGAGAACCACAGCTCCTATAGGAATTTTACTTCTTTGACGCACGTGTGAAGGGAAAAATCAAAAATTATACAAAAAAAATCATGCTTTTTTTCATAGATTTCTATTACTACCATTCATTTTCTTAAGCTTAAAGACATAACTACGACCCATAGTTTGAGAAACACAGTGGTAACTTATTGCATATGTCCCTTACAAACTATGTGCTAACAGTCCTTTTTGAAATACATCACCTACTTTATATAGATCTATAAATTTTATTATATGCTTGAAGCACTACAACTTCTGACAACTCAAAAGCTATATGCTCAAGGCTCTGTTTTCCAACACTCCAGTGAGTACCAAAAATACTAAAATCTTTATTAAAAATAGGAAAAACCTCACAAAAAAATAAATTACCTCTTCAATAGCTGTACAAGATAGTGCAAAAGTTTAAGATTTCTTAAGCAGCAAAGGAAAAGCAAACTGTCAAACAAGCACTAGAGACAGAATCCTCTTCCAAAAATAATTTATCAAATATCATATTTTTCTGCATCTACATTCTTACAAATGAAAGGTAATAATTGCTTCTTGATCACTTAGGAAGGAAGATTTTGCTATTTCATAAGACAAAGAATTTTGGCAGCAAAAGTGTTACAGTGCCATCTACTGCAAGATGTAGAAGAGTCTGGTTCTTAATCTCAGGTACAGGGAGGGAAAAAAGCAGAAATGTAAACCAAAATCACGTCAGAGTAAAAGTCTGCAAGAGCCTAATAACACACAGAGGCCAGAAAATATTCATCTAGCATCATCATCAAGTTTTCTTATTATTATTTGGAAGTGGGTATTTCAAGGGGATCTCTACTAACACTAGAATACTTTTAATAGTTTCATGCAATAAATTGACAAGTACAATGAGATCATATATTCTAGAGCTCCATATAATGGTCTAGGATGAGTAAACAATGAGGTGCGGGTTTTTCATGTTAAAAGAATATAGGATAGGTTGGAAGTGACACTGAAAAAAGTAGTGCTTTCTTTGTCTTCAATCATCAGAGAACTGTCAACTCCTATGGCGATGAGGTGACTGATGATTTAGGTAACGTTAAGATTTTCAGATACGTCCTGTCTAGCTACAATTTTGCTCTGAAATAACACTAGATGGAGTCATCTTTGATTAGTTAAACAGTAATATAATATCCTCACGAAATTATGTTAAATCTTCATATATCTTAAATACATCTTAGACAAATGAACTTTAATGGCCACTGATGTGATTTCTATATTCCAGTTGAGATTACAGCTTTTTCTACTGTTTTCAGCTGTGCATAAATGTACAAGCACACTGTAACAAAGGCATTGAACTACTGATGGCATTATGTGTTGTGAATGTTAATACAGACAGAAAGCTCACAAAGGCAACAGAAGCAAATGTCTCACAAGTAGCATTTTTCAAGATACAGTGCATAACCACACTGCTGTAAGACTATTCTACACAAAAGAGAATGGGACACTGTCTGTAGTCAAAAATCAGGGCACAGAAATCCCATTCAGATATCATCATCATTTTCTGTAGGTTCACTGTCATTCGCACACACTGGAGCTAGTGTCTTTGCACATGTTAATAACCCCAGGGATGATGTAGACGAGCCGACTTTTCTGCTCCTAAAATCATGCTGGTTTGTCTGCAGCACACATACAAAGGTAACTGGACAATTCTATCTGCAGGTTGAAAATGCATTTAATATGTTCTAGGTTGACCAAGAAATTAGTTATGTAACAGGATATTTATTGCTTTATATGATTTTAAGTACATATAAAAATCAGAAAATAAAATTATAAAGTTAAGGTTTAAATTTTATATAGAAGATAAACATTCAGAAGAGAATAAAAGCTGCAAGTTCACACTGTACCCAAAACCAGATTCCATCCCTCTTTTACACATTCATAATTTAAAAAAAACCTCTAGTTGCAACAAAATATTCCTTACTTTGACGTATCAACAGGCTGAGGATTAAAGTTCCCATCTGAATCCATTGAAGACTGTTTTTCCATCATATTGACATAATTTGATTCCATATAGTCTGGAGGTAAGGCTCCTGCAACTGCGCTCAAACAAGGCAAAGCCAATTTGAACAGTTCTTGTTCATACTTCTGTGGAATACACAGGGGATAGAAAGTGAGTAGTGAATGGAAGCTATCAACATCACTGCTGAAACTGAAACCAAGCAGTCACAGAACAGCTTTCCTTCTCAACGTGACACTGTTTTTTTTGTTCTGAAAAGAAACTGACTGTCCAAAGCACATACACTATAGATAAAGTTGTGTTCAAGTCTTGCTCTTGCTGAAGTAAATGAGAAAAATGCTGACTTTACTGGGAGCAATGCTGGGCATTTTTCAGATGTATGGGAAGAGAACATAGCACAGGAATGTGCATCACACTCCTAAATATCTAGATTTGAAATGAAACTCATGAAATTTTAAGCAGGTTGTTTAAAAATACTCACAGGATGAAGAACAAATACATACCAAGTTGTATTATCAATTTTTTGTCCACCAGAGGATCAAGTCAAGGGTGGTGAAACTACTACTAAGCGAAGCACCATGTTTTTGAGTTAAAGAAGGATAATGTGTGAGGAAGAAAAGTGCAGCTTCCAGTCACCTGTAGATGCCTGAATTGGGTTTTAGGGCTGTGAAGTGTATTTGACCTGTACAGATACACCTCAACATCACCTTATTAGCTATATATATATATATACTTTTTTTTAATCAGCAGAAAAAATAGTATACTTGCATTATATTAGTGTTGATAAAACCTCACTAAAAATGACGGATTAAAGAAAAAAGGTTACACAGTAAGGTTTTTACAGTAATAGCCGGATATTAAAATTAATTACCTTTTGAGACAGAGCATCAAAAATACCCCAGAACAACTTTCTGGATAAATGGAGTTCTTCTTCCGAGGCAGCGCCAAAGTTACCCCATCCACCTGGCAAACAATAATACTTCCAGCATCTTTCATAATGATTTGTCAGCAACTAAAACAGAACATATTTTGAAATCAAATAAAATACAACTGTTGATGTTCTTCCATTCTGGCACTTGACCACTACACAGACACTGTCAGAAAAAAATTTAACTTTTATCAAGACACCATGTTGTGTATCTGTTCTTTAAATCATATTTAACATGTGGATATTAACAAAGAATGAGCAGTGGTTTTCTTTTAACATTAGTGGCATATGCAAAAAGCATTTGACAGAAGATAATTTTCCCTAACACCACAACAAATTTGACAGCTCAGTTGAAAAAAATAATTCACCTCCATGTGTGTGTCTGTGTTCCAAACATTGCTGGTTGGTGGGTAAGGTGATAGAAGCATGTTTTCACCCAGTTCTCAATTACTATACACATGTAAGAGAGCTATTGAACAGTAACTTCCAGAGTGACTCCTCTCTTCTGTGAGCTGTAAAATCTGCCAACAGCCTACTCTCCTGCCTTATATTGGCAGAGAGATATTATATTGGCATAATTGGCAGAGTACCTTTATCCTCCCTCCCTCTATTTCATGAAATACGTATTTCAGGGATACTTCCTTAAGTGGTTACAAAATTCCAAGTTATCAGGGAGTCAGATTGTGCAAGGACCTGCTCCTGGGTATTTGACAAAATAAAACATCACAGATTTTCCACCTAATGTGTCCTTTATGTCCCCAGGTCACAGACAGGTAAAGGCAATCCCAATCAACATATTTCTGGCAATAGTAAAGCATGAAAACCTAGTCCTACTGAGGAACAGATTTTCCTAAGGCACAGAATGATCCTTCCAAAAATTTTAATTCAGAGTTTATTTTAACAGTACTTCAGAGAAAAAGAGAATTGTTTCAACATCACTTTGTAAAGTATGTCGGCAGAATATTGCAAGTCACAGTCAGTAAAGAGCTGACGGGATATCCTTTTTACTAGTCAGTACAAATGGCAAGATGGAAAAATGCAGATATTCATAACATAAATGTGCAGAAATAAAGACAGGCCATTCATATAATGCATTTGTACATCTTCAGATTTAAATAATTTATTATTATCTATTTACTATTTAAATTGTCAGATTATCAAAGAGAAAAGGGAGGAAAGAATTTACATGCATATATAATGTAAAAAGATAAAAGTTTTATTATTCACACAGAACCATAAGTGCATCAGAAAGATGGACTGTAAGAGTCTAAGATGCATTTGAAAATGTTTTTTTCTTTCAAAGTAAATTGTTACACAATGGCCCAACTTCAGATTTGCTTTTGAACAACGTGTTACTATATATGTATATATTTTTAAATCTAGTCAAGATTAAAGGCAAATTGACTCTTACAGAAGTCCCTGATGAAGCACTGAATATGATTTCAGAGGAAGTAAAACCAAGGTGGCCTCATTCTAGAAAATTACACAGGACAAGATTCATGTATTTGAATTCACATGCTGCCTAAACTGAGGTAATTTTTAACTGAAGAAACAAGTAAGTAGATAGCACTCTATTCTGATTTAGCCTTCATGATTTCCTCCTCTCTCTCCATTCAAACTTATGTTTTCAGATGGACATTTAACTTGTAGCTGTCTCTCTAGACTACTGTAAGCTGCTTGCTAGGACAAGGCCATAAGGAATATGCACAGTAGTTTCAAATCAGAAACACATTAGTAGATATAAGTAGGTGCCCCTCATTAAATCACTGAGAATCAGTTTACTGTCAGTGAAATCTTTGAAAAGTTCTAGTTCTGTCTTGAGATAAAGAGATTTCCACAAAAAGCTCCTACAATTTGTTTAGGTATTAATGGACATCATCTACCTACGTCAACACCACGGTTCTCTTCTTATCTGTATTATCCCAAAGCCTGACTTTCCAAAAGGATCTAATTATTATTGACTTCCTGTTCAGTTCAGCAATACGGGAAAGTCACTATAGTTGTGACTCTCAGGATCAGAAATCCTGTTGTCCCAGATGAAGGGACCTCAGGAAGCTGTGGCTGTTCTTTCCCCCACAAAAAACTGAAGAATCATAGCCAAACAGGGAGTGTTAAGTTACTATTTAGTTTTCACAGCACATAAAACTGTCATAATGCATTAGAAAGATCCCCTCCAGGGCAGTATATGAAATTATCAACTGTTTTCTCACAGATAGGCATTAAAGAATGGCTCCTCCAACATCTTTAGTTTGACTCAGTACTTCTTAGAGGACATAACCAAACTATGAAGTCCTTGGCAGGGGAAAGATCATGCAGCAGGCCCTGGCTTTGAGACTAATGATTTAAATTCCTCATCCGAGGTCAAAGACCATAATCTGACTTATAGAAGCCTGTGGAATGCTGAGGAATCTTTGGGCAAACAAATCACAGGTAAAATGTAATTAATCCTGATATGTGGCTTTTAAAGCATAAAGAAATAGGAAACAAGAAAAGATTAAGTATCTCCTTCAAAGTTGTGGTGGGAAATCATTAAAAAGAACTGCTGAAAAACAGCAGTAGGTAAGGTGGGATATTATACACTTCTTAGAACTGCTGATGAAATCTAACGAATCTTGAAGGAATGTGTCATCTCACAAAGGGAAAAACATTTTTCTTGTGCATTAGGAAGCAAAATCAAAAAATACGGAGAACCTTTATGAGCTGAAAAAAAAAAAACGTGTTGCTTAGATTTGCAAGCAGAAACCACAGAAAAAGATTTTATTTTCCAAGCAGGGAAAAGCAACAGAGGGTAGAAATATATAGGGAACTATAGTGAAGTATAGCGACCTTCCAGTACCTGAAGGGGGCCTACAGGAAAGCTGGAGAGGGGTTTTTCATAAAGGCTTGTGAGGATAGGACCGGGGGAACGGATACAAACTGGAGAGAGGCAGATTTAGACTAGACATTAGGAAGAACTTCTTCACTATGAGAGTGGTGAGACACTTGAACAGGTACGGGATGCCCCATCCCTGGAGATGTTCAAGGTCAGGTTGGATAGGGCCTTGGGCAGCCTGGTCTAGTGGGAGGTGTCCCTGCCCATGGCAGGGGGGTTTAGAACTAGATGAGCTTTAAGGTCCCTTCCAACCCCTAGTATACTATGACTTTATGATTCTATGATTCTATGAAATAAGGGTAAATAAACCTAAACTATCAGTTGCTGCCTTCCTTCGTTCACTGGGTTCTGCTCCTAAGAGGTTTTCTATTGTGTTTCCATATGGGCTTAAAAAAAGAGAGATGATTAAAGGAGAAAACATGACACATGGACTTCATAATTCCATATGGATGGATGTAAATTACACTGCATTCCTGCTGAAACAGCAATTTAAGAACTATGGTCTCACATTATTGCAGACTGGAGATAAGGTAACAAAGAAGACAGAGAATATTCTTCATGCAGGTATTTTCTGCTGCATTTTGTTACAAGGAATGCTGTTGAATATTATGAATGCTGTAAAATATACTTTTACCTTGAGAGGCATCTTTGCATGTTCATTTAATAGAGGAACATCAAATACTAATCTCCTTAGCAAATGCTGCATCATGGAAGGCCGCAATTGCCTAAAAGCAGATAAACCATTTCAAAAGCATGTATCAGCATAGTTTCATGGAAATAATTAACAAATACATGAAAGCAACTTGTCAGTTCTATGACATTATAATTATTTAAATTTGTAAAGTAATAGGATTTTGCTTGTGACACTAAATTACATGTGTCAAAAGAAAGCAAATAAGTGCCTACTGAAGTAAACATTTTGAACAAGCCGCAAATCAAATCTTTAAAGAAGGAGAGTCACTATCTCACCTACAGACAGAGAAAAATAGGGAAATACTGAATTTTGATATTGTATATTATGATTACCATGCCTATGAGAAAAGGCTCTAAGTTAATTTCTTGTAATATATCACAATGGCTTTTAAAATATCCTAGCAGCTAATAAAGGCCTTAGAGCATTAACTCTTTGGATGTACTAAACAAGACACGCAGCAGTGGCCACAAAGTAGAAGAACAGAAGAAATAAGTATAGTGTGTGTGTTAGAATGGCATGGACTTTAAACCTTTCCAGACAAAAAGCAATCAGAGGGCCATTTTTTTGGTTCTTATCAAGGCTATATATATATATATATATATATATAAAATGATCAGTGTGGTACATCTTTTTAAGGAAATGCCATACAGTACTTTTTCACAGTACTATAATACATCTGTCTGTCATTTCTGAACACATTTCCATATTACACAAAAAAAGATGAAATATTAAAAAACCTCCATTGATTTTAAAGGCTAAATGTTCCTAACTTTTAACTAGAAACTGAATTTGTAAGTTCCTAGTCAACTTCTGATAATTGAGTTTGTAGTCTTATAAAAACATGAGTAATAATCAAGTGGGTTTGAGATTGCTGATACCCAGACAAAATTTGTTCTGTAGGTGTCAGTAATGAGGTATAACATCAATAGTCATTGATTAGGTTTTCAAATTTATAACAACATAAATAAACATCTCCATAGAGCTGTATAATCTACTGATCATTGACCATACTGCCAATCCATACTGTTAAAAGTATGTAAATAGCACTTCAGTGTATGCAAAATTCCACATTTCCAGAGCTTTGTCTTTTTGCAGTATGTCCTCTTAGGTACTCCCCAAATTTTTAATTTTAAAAACTTGGTAAGAGCAATGTGAGTGAGGACTGCACATGAGTGATTAATAATGTTGCAAATTGAATACAGTCTACTTAAAAATATTACAATAATCTGCCACAAAAAAAAACGAACAAACAACTTTAACTTCATTATATTCCTGATGGCATAGTTCTGTGTTCCTGTTTTATAAATATCATAGCCTACTTTATCAATAAGCATTCCTGCACAGCCAGAAGTATTTTCTTACCCACAGATAGACAGCAAACACTCTTCAATAGAATCTCGCTGAGCTTTGGTAAGAGAGCATCCCTTTGAGAGTCTGTACACAGTATGTAACAAGGAATCGATAAGTGAAGCGTGGTGCTCTGTGCCAGCGAAAAGAGGAGCACATCTAGTCAATAGTGGCAAGACTGCTGTGCAGAGGTATCGATTCAGAGCCAAAGCCATATCTGTAGCACTTAAAGCAGCCTATTAATTAAATAGGAGAGAAATTAGAGTTGTCTCATCAACGCTGTTACAAATGAAAATAACTTCTTGTTCATTTGTTTGTTTGTTTTTTCTCTTTCTTAAATAACAACATAATTATTTTTGTATTAACATAAAAGGTCAATTAGAGAAATAAAAGTCTTAGCCCTCATATAAGCTCTCTAAATCTGATCCTTCTGGATCAAACCAGCAAGAAAAATCCAATGCAAATAAAACTCACAAGAAAAAAAAAGGCAGTAATTTTTAGGTGGAATTACAACAAAAATATAGTGATTTCCTAAGCAGCAATGTAGGTGTGTCCCTAACAAATGCATGTAGACTAACACTTTCTGTATATCTCTGGAAACAGCCTGTCAGTTATATGCTTCACTGGCAGCTTATGTGATTTTGATTCCACAGCACAAGCTCAGAAAATCCCCTGGGGAAAGGCGTTCTATCTTTTACGGATATTGGTATCAATGGGGGCTCTTTATAAGGTAAACATTATTCTGAAGAATGCTCTTTCACTGTTCTTCAAGTATCCTCAAAGCTCAGCAGCAACAGGCAGCACATCCAGCATTTGAAAAATGCAGAAGACAACATGAAGAAATAAAGAAATATTTTCGAGTGATATAAAATGCTGCAGTGTTCATTAAGATGACACAACCAAACTAATGACAGACTTGAACTCTTACTGTATCTAAAGAAGCAGCAGCACGAAGATCTGGCAGAAAGCCAACTTCAAGAAGGTGTAGAAGAAAATCCTGGTCCTCAATTCCATAGACCCTGTCAAGGAACAAAACCATGGCTGCCTTGTGATCTGGGCAAAACCCCGCAGACATGTCAGGTTCCACCACAGTACCATCTAAAAAGAAGAAATAAGACTTCAATGACAAGGATCATTCTTCACCAGCACACTAGGCAGTCATTCTACTATTTGTCAGACATTTTTGGTCTCTGTTAATATCTAAGCATCTTCCCCATGGTTCTGTTACACAAAGGCAGCATATTTGTAGTTAACTGAAAAAGAATGCATGAGGTGAATTCTAGTCAGATATAACTCAAAGTCCATACGTGCTTTTCTGTTCATTCTTTGCGTATTAAGAGTTTCTTGTCAATTGATAGTCTAATATGATAAGTACCCAAAACACACTAACTCATCTACATAACTACCTAGTTCTCAGAGGAGCAGACAGAAAGTGCAAACCACAATTCTACATCGAATACCCCAGAAATGTAGCAGTGGTGATCGTATCTGTAATGTACGACAATGAATTAAGATTATGCTAAAAAGTCCTCTGTGTCTGAGAACTTCCAAAATATCTGAAAGGAATTAATTGAAATATTTTTAAATTTTGATACTTTTGTTTTCAAAATCAAACAAACAATTCTTTATCTATGAGCTATAGTTTGTGCTATATGCTATATACGAGACTGAGATATCACCTACAGAACTACTACTACTTGGAATATAAATAAAAGTGGTGTAATAGGATGATTTATCTTTATCTCTACTACCGTAATTTATTTGGCATTCTTGTGCTGTAAGCCCCGAGACAATCCATGTTGCAATTATAATGTTCTCTCTCTGGATACCAAAAATAGCAGATGTAATTCCCTTTCCTTTTACATTGATGCTCAAATATTTCCCACTATTGCAATAAGTTCCATGTAGCCAGAAAACACCTATAACTTCACTATAGTTGCTGAAGAACAACTCTATTGTCTTAGAAGTAATTGATAGGGTTATAACAGCAAAAGCTAAGGATTATGTTATGAAGAAAAGAGACAAATTTTAAAAAAAAAAAATTATTAAAAAATAGAAAGTATGCATTTTTAAACTTCTTTTAAAAGTTGTAATAGACTTTCATGATGCAATTTAAATCACTGGGAATTACATCAGTGATTTAAGTGCACACAGAATTATTGCCTATAGCCTGTGGAAAAAAAACCCTGAAACATCCAGGTCAATGAACAGCAAAATGGAGACCAGGGCAGTATAACCCCTCCCACTGCAGAGGAAGATCAAGTTCATGACCACCTGAGGAACCTGAACAAATATAAGTCTGTGGGACCTGATGAGATGCATCCCAGAGTCCTGAGGGAACTAGCTGATGTGGTGGCCAAGCCATTCTCCATGGTATTTGAAAAGTTATGGCAGTCAGGAGAAGTTCCTGGTGACTGGAAGAAGGGTAACATTGTCCCCATTTTTAAAAAGGGTAGAAAAGATGACCCTGGGAACTATCAACCTGTCAGCCTCACCTCTGTGCCTGAGAAAATCATGGAACAGATCCTTCTAGAAGCTATGCTAAAGCACATGGAGGGCAGGAGGCAATTAGTGGCAGCCAGCATGGCTTCATCAAGGGCAAGTCCTGTCTGACCAACCTAGTGGCTTTCTATGATGGGGTGACCACATCAGTGGACACAGGAAAAGCAATGGATGTAATCTACCTGCATTTCTGTAAAGCTTTTGACACAGTCCCCCACAATATCCTTCTCTCTAAATTGGACAGATATGGATTTGACGGGTGGACTGTTCAGTGGACAAGGAATTGGTTGGACGGTCACATTCAGGGACCAGTGGTCAACGAGTCAATGTCCAGATGGAGATTCATGAAAAGCAGTGTCCCTCAGGGGTCCATAATGGGACCAGTGCCATTTAGTATCTTCAGCAATGATACAGAGAGTGAGAGAGAGTGCACCCTCAGCAAGTTTGTAGATGACACCAAGCTGAGTGCAGTTGCCACACCAGAAGGATGGGATGTCATCCAGAGGGATCCAGACAAGCCAGAAAAGTGCGCCTGTGTGAACCTCATGAGGTTCAACAAGGCCAAACTGGAAGGGGGAAGATTTAGATTAGACATTAAGAAGAAATTGTTCGTGATGAGGGTGGTGAGACACTGGAACAGGCTGCCCAGGGAAGCTGTGGATGCTCCACCCCTGGAGGTGTTTGAGGCCATGTTGGATGGGGCTTTGAGCAGCCTGTTCTAATGGGAGGTGTCCCTGTCCACGGAAGAGGGGTTTGAACTAGATGATCTTTAATGTCCCTTCCAACCCAAAACAGTCTATGATTCTATCATCTGAATTATACGTGACTTCTCTTCTGATTCACACAATAAATAGTTTAATTTCTACAACATTTTAAAATACTAAGAGGAGAATAAGTATCAATACGTGGTTAAATTACAAAACACAAGAATGAGATAGAAGGAAAAAAAGAGTAGAATAAACATCTTACCTTTAGCTATGGTTGGCATGTGGAAAGGAATACTAATTACTCCCACCAAATCTTCCAGTGGAATCAAAGACCGTAGAATTGATCTGATTCTAATGGCTTCCCCTTTACCAGCATGGATTAGCTAACGAAAAAAATCAAATACAAAATTAAGAAAGTCTTCTTTTTATCTTCTGTAAGTGTTCATGCGTTCATGCTCTGGAAGCTTCCTGAACTTGATACATAAGAATGACTGCTCTCAAAATCGTATTATAATACATAATGTAAATTTCATGCAATCTATGTTTATTTGCTGTATTTTGGATGCAAATGTGCAAAGTCTACAAATCTAGATGTTTGGTTATAAAATAAGACTAAGCCCATTTTCAGAATGGAATGTTAGGTAAAATAGGTGAACAAAGCATTAAAATTGGGGGAGGAGAAGCAAAAGCAGATTTTCAGATGAAGAAAAGCTATATTTTCTGTACTTCCCAAATAACAATACTTTCAGGTATGCCAGTTGCTCTGGTTTTGTTTAAAAAAATGCAGTGAAACAGGAACAGTTTACAGAAATTCCTTGCACATTATCAAATGAACACCTTATTCATTAAGATACTAAGTAACAATACCCCTGTTTTAATACTTGATAACGTGTTACTGTGAAAAAGCCAAACAGCAATCCACCAAACAGTCAGTAAAACTACTATGCCTTTATCTTCCAAATCATGAAGACATAAAACTTACATGCATTTCAGGGGCACAACGTCCTAAGAGATCAATCAAAGCAGCATAAAAGGTCATGATTGCATTTCCCATGTGAATAGTGTCATCTTCTTGTTCTTCTATTTCTCTGTAATTAGTTAAACGTTCAAAATACAAGTTTTTACATCAGGAGCGAATGAAGAAAATCTGCTCATAGGTGTAACAGCTTACAGGCAGCGACTTCATGTTAACCAGAGAACTTTTAGCAGACTAACACAGAATGGAACTCTACCCTAAAAGATTGCAGTTACCATTTTGTAAATTATAAATTACCACTTATCTGTCTCATTTTGCATCAGGGTACTGATTCTTAACTGACAAAGAACAAACAGAATTCTAAAGAGGATTTAATATTTAGAGAGAGTTACTTAAATTCATAGTGCAGGGGACCCACTATTTAGCAGGAGACAAATCTCTAGCCTCCACAGAATCTAAGGAAGAATTCAGTTGATAATTCACATGTTAAAACAAACAAGTCATTTCATGACTAAGAATATTAAAAAAATAAACAAAAATATGACAATGTAAGAAATTCCACTGCACCTACAGGGTTTTACTAGATCCATTACTTGGGGAAGCTCCATCTCTTGTCGGATCTTCTGATATTTGTATCGCTTCTTCCATGGCAGCAAGTAACCCATTGCCTCCTTCTCCTCTTAAAGCTGGACCAAAGCACTCAGGTCGACGAATAAGCAGTCTGACTACAACATTAGCATTCTCCTCCACACTCTCTCCTACCACATAGAACAAATATCAAGATTTAAGCTTACACTAAGAATATATAATCAGAAAAAGGTACAAGAAAGTGCAGAATGTATGCACCAGTAAATAATTTTACCTAAAAAACTTTAAATATGATAACAGTTACATAAGCACACATACTCTTCTATCAGTATAAAAAAGCTACGAAATAAAATGTGATTTAATTAAAATTTAAATAGAGACAAATAATATAATATGTATCCTATGTAATAAAGGATATTTAAAGCATCACTGAAGCTATTAATTTGTAGTGAAGATTCACAGTTGAGTGAGAGAGTTAATGAGGGGACCAGTATAGCTGCAAAACACTAAAACTGGACTATCTAAATCTTCATCAAAAGATAAGGGTTTTGCTCTACATTTACCATGAGTTTTAACATAAAAAGATCTAGGACTCTTCATTCTACTTCCAAAGGGGATATAGGCATTTCAAAGATTAAAGATGAATCTAAAAAATAAGGCATAGGCTCACAGGACCTTATAAGACTTGTGCAATGAGCACCTAAGTAAGTTACCATGTCTTGCATGATTCTACTCTTTCTGCAACTTGTCCTTTAAATTTATGGTAACTTATCAAGTAGGCTTGTATTACTATTTTATGTTACAAACTTATTTGAACATTAGAGAAAGTTATAAAATATACAGGCTTCCACTCTACCATTGCAAAAAACAGCAAAACGAAGAAAATCCAAATATCGTTCTCCTTCAACTGGATTCCATCCTATGTCTGGGTAGCCTTTAGAAATCAACAAAGGACAACTCTGCAATCCACATCCAGCCAAGTAGCGAACCACCTAAAAGCAAAGTAAGATGAAAAAAAAGATATTAATTGTGAGAAGTAAGAGGAGTTCAGTTTCAAAGGGAAGCATCTTCATAAGTTGTCTCAGATACGGTGTCCACATTGTGTTATCACTGACAAAAACATATATTTCGGGCAAATCATAGAAGTAGACTCTTAGTTCACTTTCCAAGTCTTTTACCACTTCTGCCATGAACTGCAAGACCTTACTTACATCAATTCTGTTCTTCCTCTCTATAAATCACAGCTTTGCTATATATTTCTCACTTGTTTTGCAACACTGAATGTTATAAATGAGGCAGTTTTGTAATATTCCCCAACTACATGCTATCCGTATTTGAAAACACATCTTCTAATATAACTATATAACTTTAAAACTCCCAGGTCTAGTCTTTTATTTTAAGCTTTTCTTTTCACTTGCCTTTTTTCTTCTGTTCTTTCTAAACACACGGTAGTAACAATCCCTGTAATTCAGACATACAGCCTCAGTATTTTTCAGTTGGCTCTTTTCTTTCTCAATTGAAAGAATTGTAAGCATAGCCTTTAACCAGTTCAGACAGCTTCTTTTTGCTGACCATTTCAAAGAACAATAAAGGTAAAAATGTCCTTTTAAACACATATGCTCCATCTTCCTGTTCCAGGAAGGGATCACTTACACTTATATTAGTCCTGACAGATGCTTTTCTATGAAGGTTATATGATCTCCATAATTAAAGGTCTTCACGAACAAATTGGACAATGTATTCTACTGCTTTACTTTTCATTAGAAAGTGTTCTTTAATGTCTATCTTGAATCTGATTTCCCATTAATTAAGCTGCTTTTCTTATCCACCACTGACACAGGAACCATTATTCTATTCCTTCTTGCAGTAGCAATTTACACATTCTACAAAACTGTCACATGCTCTCTTGACGTTTGTATTATTTTGTCTAATTAATCCACGTCCTTCAATCTTTTCTGAAGCAGGTTTAAATGTTAAGAAAAAATATAAAGATATAGACAGATATCTCTACAAAAATTTGTCATAAATTCTCATTAGTTTTCACAAGGCTCGTAGAAACACCTATTGCATCATGCTGCCACTGCATGTCACCATCACTATCAAAACAGAAAAACAAATAAAGATTTTAGCAATGAAATTTTGGTGTGTGTGTGGACTCCACTATTCCTGAAGTAAGAGCTGCCCTTGAGGCAATTCATTTTGATTAACTTTGTGTATGTAATAACTCTAAACTCAGTTTAACTATCCAGACCACCAGCAGAAAGAACAATCAGATCGAAACAGGAATCTTCCACTCTCTACAGGGGGGAAAAAAATCCTTGATAAAGAAGCCACCAACCTTCTCCAGATCAGGCTCCCTTAAAGCTAGCGCAAGTTCATTGTTATCCATCACAGAGGCTGCTGCAACATCTAAAGGAGTTGATCCTCGCATAGAAGGAGAGGCTGTTAAAATAACATTTTGTTTTAACATCAACTTAAAAACCAACAAATTCATAGGAAATGTATAACAACATTTTTAATCAAATATATTTTGTCAGTAGTTGGCACATGATTATAGGCATGCAATTTATACCATTCTGTTTATAATAAATTGCCATCCACTCGCATGAAATATGAAATCAAAATACAATGTAGATGTTCAAGCTAGAAACAACTTTTCTTCCAAACTCCTATTCTCATCACATGCTCTGTTTTAAGACCTCATGAATTCTAATTTTCCTAACTGACACAATGTTGTTTTGAGGAAAAGGTAGCAGGGATCTAAAACACTGACATTTTATCGAACATCGTGAAATACAAAATGTCTTTAAGCTTTAAAATATAAGATTATGTTATTTATTTCTTTTAAAAAGGCAGTCATTATAGCATTAGAAAAAGCTACAGTTTTCATATTAATACTCAAAATGCACTTGATTTGGGCACTTTCTCTAAAAAAAGTTTTTAGCTTATGCTTCTGTCCTGTACCTATGCATTAATAAGGAATTTGTGATAATTTATAAAAATTACTTTGATGATTCTAAATAATTATGTATTCTCAACTACAAGTACTAAATTAAGTAAAGGATAAATGCATCTCCTCTACAACACTTCAGCTTAGAAAAGAAAGGCTAATATATTAAGAAAACTTCAAGATCCACTTCTAGGCATCTATACATTCACATCCAAACAAATGAGCTCTGTATTTCTTCCACTGCCATAGGTTTCTACTGAAGAGTTTACAGAAGAAAGTGCAGAGAAGTAAGCTTGAGTAGTGAGAAGAAAGCCCTAATGAAATGCTGCCAACACTTATCTAGGATTCCCTTAATCAAAACCGTAATTTTATTCTGTTCCTCAAAATGTGCAATCAAACACTAACTCTCTGAATGTCCAAGGACATACAAAAAACGTATACTAAATTACCTCAAATTAATGCTACTGTCAGGGAGTTATTTGAAGTTAGCAGCACAATTAAGGAAGATATTTTTGCAGCAGGTAAGGGAGAAATTTAAAAAAAAAAAAAAGCATAAAGAGAAGGATGCAGAAAAACACAGCTGGTTTTATTTATATATAGACACACATCAACTGAAAGTTATAAGATTTTGGTTTTAAATGTTGGGTTTTGGTTTGAATCTCAAAATCCATACACTTCTTACTCACCAAGGCCAACACTGCTGTTTTCCAGTAAGTAGCTAAGATGATCAAACATAGCTTTTTGATTCTGTCTGCTGATGCGGCAAAAATAGCATAGAAAACGACAGCAGTTTGCCACCATCTTTGGGAAAGTGATTTCCTAAAAAGAAAATGAAAAATAGACTGAAGCTAAAATTCTAAGACAGGCATAGAACTTGCAAAAGACCATTTATATAATAGCCTTTTAATACACTTTGTATCCCTTGTGCCTCAGTATATTTATATTTCACCCTGGAATCAACAGGGCTTTCTCAGCAAGTAACTAAATCCTTAAACCCCAAAGATAAACATATAAGCTTGAAAAACAGGAGCTGGGCTCACCCATAAATTCCAGACTCAAACATGAGTCTCAGTACCTTCAGAGACTGCTTAGCTCCTTACAAGATAAAGCTTTGAACAGCTACATTCTAAACTCGGTCTTCTAATAGTGAATTGCTTACCTTGGATTCTCCTCCACCAAGGACATTTACCATCACTTCCATGACAGTTTCATGCATGCCTAAAGCTCTCATGAGATTTGGATGTTGGTAAAATACTTTATTATTCATGATGTCTCTACAGAAAAAAACAACATAAAAAATTGGATTAAAATGTTGTGGACCAATAGTTTACCTATTGTGTTATTTGCAAAGCAGGTTTACTGTGCAATTATTACCTCAGGGACTTTATCAGCTTTAATGTCAGTCTCTTCTGATAGTCTATTTTCTATGCATATCGTAGTAGAACCTAACCTTTCTTTCCCTATGTTCTTATTGCCCTAATCATCACTTCATCATACCAGAGCAGGATGCTCTTCTATTTTTATTACAAATTCCATTCTAGATCTAAAAATATTTTTGGACAAGACCACGATCAAAAGTGCTATACTGGCTTAAATTTTAAAATCAGCTAATCAATATTTTGTACGAAGTTTTCTTTTCAGAATATCTCAGCCTTGAGACATTTGACATCTTCCATCAAAACCAAGGAAAAACAATTGTAGGGCAAAGAGAACGTATAACCAGTTACCCTCTATGCATCAGAAATGGAAGCTACATAAATATTAACCTGAGTTCATGAGTTCAAAAGAACTCCTCTCCTACATATTTCAGCAGAACACATTTATAGAACAGATTTATCAAGCCTGATGATTATAATGCCAATTTTTTATGCAGACATGTTATGTAAAAATGTCTGAGTTAAAAAGTAATTAAATTTCTAAAAAATGTAATTAGTCTTGAAATCACACACAACCAATAAATAAATGCGAAAGCAATCAGGGTCGCATGAGAAAAGGACTAGAAAGTCCCTACAGAAAATACTGTTGACGACTGTACAAATTTCATTGTAAGTTCAATAGCAGTCTTTTCTTTTTTTTTTTTCCTGACCTAAAATTCCTGCAATCAGGCAAGGCAAATTTCAGCCTCAGGAAAGATAAAGGACTGTTCCATCAGTCCAACAGCTACAAATCTGCAACTACCAATCGTTTAACTGAATGCATGCTGTTCGTCTGATGCAGGTGGAACTATCAGAGTTTTTAACCTCCAGTAACTCCCAGGAAGATCAGCTCAACTATTTTCCCCAAAGCTTACAACCAGACTTCACATCACAGATAACAAAGGATAGATCCTGTCTCCAGAAGCTATCCATACCGTATCTCCTTTCTGCTCTAATGCTTCATGCTGTGGAAAATACCTTGATGGTACCAATCTGCCAAGTCATTCTGAGCTCTTATTTATCTACAGGAGCTTTCTTTTACAGAAACACAGTACAGAAAGCACTGTCCCCCCAGAAACTGGCCAGCCATATAACACTACTTTGGAAAGTACATCCACTTTCAGTGTCCTGTTTAACTGTGGACTGCATTATGAAAAATCACACTTATGATAAAAATCTTAATAGCATTCTGGAGGAAATGAACTTCTTAAGCAAGAATGAGTGACACTTCCACTTCTCAACTGGAAGAAAGGAATACCACTCTCAGCAAGAAAACAGGTATATCTAAATAAGTGCTGGAGCACAGGTTAGGTTACAAGAGGTATAAGTCTATGCTAGAGGCTACCAAGAAGGGTGATAGGAACAGGCAGTGAGAATACTAGCCTAACAGAAGTGAGAATACTAGCCTAACAGAAGGCATTCTTTCTTGCTTACATCAGACTTCCACACACCACCAAAACCACTGTAAAAATTAAATCAGATCCACAAAATTTTAGCTTTTAATTTGTAGCAGAAAATGCTGTGAGAAAGAAGTACAAAGTTGGATTTAGAAATATCAGTATTTTGTGTCTCTTGACGGGTGAAGGGTTTTCCCTTTTGCCAATGCCTTAGCGTTGTTCATTACACTGAACATTGCAACAACTGGGGAACATTGAGAAGACCTGCTGGGAAACTAAGAAGTATGCATTGTTCATTATGTGTAGGTATTATTTGGATATTTGAGATTTTCAGAAGGCTCATAAAAAAACCAAACATCAATTTTGCACAACAAAATCTTCTCTTTTCCTTGCATTCTTTATATAATGCAATCTTTGGTTGTCAATGTTCTTGCTGATTGTGGATTTCTAATAGATCACAGCTGATGTTTAATCTCACCAGGCAGCTCTCAGGTGGCAACATTCTTTTGAAAAAAATGAGAGCAAAACCAGTATCAACAAGATATATCCTGTAAAGTCATAAAACATTACATAATGTTTTCAACTTTTTTTGCAAGAAGTCTTACAGATGCCATTTGTTTTTCACCACAAATGATGCATATATTCTGCAAAGGCCCTACCTTACAATTGAAGATACTACACAACTGATATCAGCATCTGGATTTACTCCCATACAGACTATTCACATTCAACTTTCATGTATAAACTTGGCCATAACCATACAGCAAATAACAACAAATATCCATAAATAGGGGTGTTACACTTCAGTTATTTACCCTAATCCACGAATCATAAGTTTCTCTTCCTCCTTCCCCATTCTGACACTAAGCAAGGAACGGATTTGGCCGAGGGATGCCAGAAGATTGATTGTGTCTTCCACTGACACGCTATTTATGGTGTAGGTCTTTGGTAGGGCTCGAACCAGGCCACCAATACCATCATACTGGCGATGCAGTAATACAAACATGGCCCTCACTAACTCCGGATCTTCTATCACTGATTCCTGGGCCCAGCGTACCATTGTGTCTGAAATCAACTGCTGAAGAGTAGCTGTGAAGAAAATAGATAAATCACAAAATTTCCATTAGTTACTCATGCCTTTACTGGTAGTCTCTCAGAACCCAATATGCAACACGGATTAGGATGAATTAAATTTTTAGAACCTTTTTCTTGGTATTTCTTTAGCAGATGATCAAAGGAAAATAAAAATCACACAAGAAGTAGAAACATCTCAAAACCAAAAGCCTATATTTTAAATTAAAATACAGAAAATAAATCTTATAATATAGAAAAATTAGGAAAACATATAAGATGCTCATAAAATCACTACATGTATTTCTAGATACTGCTTTCAAGATTTTTCCAGGAATTCAGGTCGAGTGTTTTTCTTACATGTTATGGAGTAAGACTGGAAAAATATACTGGTAGGTCATGTAAATACTGCATTATTTATCTGCATGTCTAAGCTCTGCATCCACTCAAAATTTTATAATGTACAAAAGAGAATAATTTAACTTAGTCCTTTGCCAAAACCAAAGGCCCTTCAAAAGAAATAGAAATAAAACCACTCAAATCAAATAAATGGTAAATCATCCTTTGCATATTTTTAATTCAGTCTCTAATGAAGCAACAAACCCATATCTGGCATTCTCACTGACAATCTTTATTAGCTGGGAGATACAAATATATTTATATTTGGGAAAGTCACATTTTAAATTAGATAAGCTACATGATGTCGGTTAAGATTTGAGACTACTGTTTAGAAATTGTTTAGAAAAACCTCATCAAACTTTCATTCAAGCTTACAAGACTTTGTCAGATCAATTCAGGATTCAGTTGATATATCCTGACAGTTATACAGCAGAGAATTTCACCATTAGTACCTACCTACCTAATTAATCAATGTATTTCCATGTTAAGCCAATAACAGTGGAAGTTTGACAAGGGAAAGTTGACAATCCCTCCTGAAGTTCCGTAAACTGCCTAATAAATATCCCGAGTCTGAAGAAGTTGGCTGACGCAAACATCAAAAATATTTTCAAATTTAGAATCTATGTGTTGAGACGGTAACATGATTTTGCAGTCAACCAGATGCAATTTCAGGGCAAACTCAAAGAAAAACAAAGTCAAACTGCTTTAAAAAAAATATGTTGAAGGGACAGGAATTTGAAGGAAAGAGAATGTCTAACAAGGAAGATAATATGTGCTAAGATGTGCTACTACAGGGCAAGGAAAAAAAGAGCAATAGTACTTAATTTTAGTGTTACTGTCCAAACACTTTAATATAGGCATTTCCAACGTCTCATGGCATAACATTTTTTTTAGAACAAAACCAGTTCAAAAATTAAGTAAAAGGATGATATGTTTTCGGGCTGATATCTCAGAGAACTGAAATAAATAATAATAAATAATAATAAATAATAATAATGAATAAAAGACACAATAGCAAGTTTCTTTTAGGTTTTGTTTGTTTGGGGGTTTCTGTTTTGTTTTCTTTTTCCCCCCGTTTGTTTTTTGGGTTTTGGGTGGGGGTTTTTTTGGGTTTTTTTTGCGTTTGTTTGGTTGGTTGGTTTTTTTTTGTGGAGAATCACATGAGCAAGCTGTCATTTGGCTCGTGTTTTGATAGCTACAATACACTGCCACCTACCTGTGGGTCTGGCTGTTAACTGCTTGCAAGGAAGAAGCCAAGCAGTATAGCTACCGCAATACTAAGTTCTGCGGGTGCTTATTTGCCCTGAAGGATTGTATGGCCTTAATTTAATATAATACTGTCTTTCTATACTAACATGAGAGAGAGAGAATTAGATTTTACACAGCTTTAAGCTTACTACAGAAAAAAACTAGGAAGCAATAGCATTCATCACCACACTCTACACAGATCTAGCCTCTATCACAGCCTTATAACTGAAATAACATTTACAAACCATGAAGCTAGAAGGCACACTTTTAGAAGGACAAAAATATACTGAAAGAATACTAAGATAATACTAATAACTGGCAGCTAAGAAACCATCTCTCTCTAAGTATCCTGGGGAAATCTTCTATGCCATAACTTTAGGCACTTAAACAATTAAGTTAAAAAGGCCGGCTACCCTAGGAATTCTGCGTAGTCAATGATGGAAAGCAAGATTTTTCCAAAGTCAGAAGACTTAAATTGTGTACTCAGAAATTCAGTCTTGCTGGTAGGGTAGCAGCATAAAAATTAAGGCATTTGAAAGAGTCACTCACCATAATAAACAAAAAAATGTTATAGAAATAAAATCAGCATTGACAAGTAAAATAAATAAAATTCCATAATCAGTTGGTACCATGTAGAGAACCTAGATGACACTGGCAATGATTCTTATCAAGATGGAAAGGCAGATGTCAGAAAAATGACAGATCAACAATCATAGTCAGCAAATCTTGAATTTTAGTTTGCGTGGGGAGGCTCCATACAAGTATAGCTATGCAAATTACGGTCTAATTGCACAGTCTTTAACTTGGTAGTCTTCATGCAAATACTGATTTGAAGCTGCTGCAGCTTTTTTATGATCAAGTTCCCATAACAGGACTTTGCTATAATTATTAAGTCTGCACTACTTCTACAAAAAGCAAGTTACACTGTGGAAAAATTACGACTTAAAAAGCATCAAGAGCAAAAATCCAGTAGGAGAGATTTTCCACTACATCCCACTGGAAACAAATCTGTCTATCATAAAAATTCCATCTGACCTTGTTTTGGGTCAGAGCTACAAACTCTAAAGTGCACAGATTTTTCACAAAAGAAACACCTTGTTTTTGCTGAAAATACATGAAGAACTTTCTCCCCTGCTTCTTTTCCTCATTTGGAATTAGGATACAATAAAACTATTTAATTTTTCTTACAGGATGTCTTAGCATCATCATCAACTGGCTTCTCTGCTTGCTTCTTCTTCAGATACGTAACTTTTTCCATAAGGTATAGAAGGCGTCCCCTAATGGTTAAATCATTGTTTCCATCCAAGGTTCCATCTTCATCTAGTTCTATTCCTGAAATAAAAAATACACACTAAATAGTAAAAGAATAAAATTAATCAAGTTACAGATATGTTTTGTATCTTGTACGTACAAACACAATCAAACTAAACTATGCTGTTCTGCTTTGTTAGAACTACAAAAGATTTTGATATGCTTAACTAGCAGTTTGGAACAAGTAGAGAACTAAAGTAAATGTGAGGAAGGAAACTGCAGATAGAGATGATGTAATACGCTTATTGCATTAATTGTGTGTTATTATACATAAAAGGAATATTATATATATTTCTGAAGTCAATTCCCCCAGTATGCATGTTCCAATGCTAATGCTGATATCTGTATATTGGACACAATGGCTTGATGGCCAGATGGAGATCCATGATAAGTGGTGTCTTTTAGGGGTCTGTACTGGGACCACTGCTGTTTAATATTTACATCGATGATATAGACAGTGAGATCGCATGCACCTTCAACAAGTTTGCAGATGACACTAAGCTGAGTGGTGCAGTTGTCACACCAGAAGGACAGGACGACATCCAGATGGACCTGGATAAGCTCAAGAAGAGGGCCTGTGTGAACCTCATGAGGAATAACTCCATGTCCTTGGTGCACGGAGTTATTCCACCCCAGATGCAGCACTTCACACTTTCCACTGTTGAACTCCACGGGATTCCCATCAGCTCATTTATTTCATGTTTTCAACTTTATTTACTCATACATTGTAAAGGAATTAAAAAACTTGACCTATGCCTATTACAGACATTAAAATAAGATCAAAGTAAAATGCCATTCAACTATTTTTTCTGAGTTTTTTAGATTCCAATATAAGTTCTAAAGTTAAAGACTTCACTGTGAGTTCTTTAGCAGTCTTGAATATTATAGGGTATTTCTTTATGATATTGCATAATTCTTCTAATTTTATTTCATTCTTTTTTAATTGTCAGATTTTTTGCATTAACTACAGTTCTATTTCAAGTTATTTTGTTATATTTTGTCCTAAGAGTGTAACTGACACTAAACTAAACAAGGATCATCATTAACTTCATATTTTACACTAAATCATATTAAAAAATGGTTTGAATGGCAGTCTCTTCAACCAAACTAATCAACAGCAGACACTGAAATGTCTTATCAATTAGAACACAGAGATGGTCTAAACTTACTCAAATTAAATGCATGTTCTCCCACAGTTACGCTGTTGCCTGAATTCTAATCTTATTTTTCTGATTTGCAAACTGTCACTCAAGCATGTCACAAGATGTGAATCCCCAAACGGTCACTGGCTAATTAAGCAAACACAGTACTCTGGATGTCTAATTGTTTTACCTATTTTGCAATAGCCATATTTTGAATACATAGAGTAATTAATTCTGCTCTGCTGTAATGCATCCTCTGACTCACAAAATTAATTTCCTACCTGTAGATTATGCAAATTATTATTTCCTCATAAAGAAAAGAAATATAATGGCAAAGCTAGGCTGCTATTTGAACAGAAAAGAATGATGCCAAAAGATTAAAGAGAAATGAAAAATTAAAAAGAAAGATCAAGTGTCTTCTTTCAAATATTATTTCTAAATTCTTTATTTCATCTTTCTTTTCTGTCACCTGACATTTTAATTTAAATTTTCCTTTTTTATATTTTCATTTTTCATTTAAAATAAAAATATGTCATTTGAGGTATCATAATGCACCTTCATCAAGTTTGTGAATGACACAAATTGGAGATAGCAGAAAAAACGCAAGGGCAGGAAGCTCAGCAGGGTAAAGGAATCGGCTGGCAGGATACTCAAAGTTCAGCAAGAGCAAATGCAAAGTCTTGCAGCTTGGACAGATCAACTTTATGTGACAACACAGGCTGGGCATGAACTGGTTAAAAAATACATCTTTGCAGAAAGAAGTTTCATGGTACTGTTGGACAGCAAGATAGATACCAGTCAGCAGTGCGCTCTATCAGTAAGAAGAGTTAAAAACATCTTGTATTAAATGTCCTTTATGAGCAGAAGTATAATCACTAGCTCAAGGCAAGTGATTATTCCCCAGTACTTGGCACTCATGAGATGACATTGAATACTACATCCAGTTTTGGGTTACCCAATACAAGAAACACATTGAAAAGCAAGAGAGCCTCTGACAATGTCCCATTAAGTTGACTGGTGGCTGGACTGCTTGTCCTATAAGGAAAGGATGAAGGAATTGGGTTTGTCAACCTGCAGAAGAGAAGCCCACCAAAACCTACACAGAAGTTATCAAGAAAATGCAGCCATGGTTTTTCTGACACAAGCAAAGATACAATTGTCAAACTAAAGCAGTCAAGGTTCCAAAGTGACATAAGTAAAAAAGAAAAAATCACCACTGCAACACTTAAGCCCCCGAAAATGTTACCCAAAGACACTGGGGAATCTCTGGACTTAGAAGCTTTCAAGACCCAAGTGCAAAAATTGCTGTGCAACCAGGTCTGAGTTCAGTGTTGACTCTACTTTCAGTAGGAAGCTTCATTAAAGGCTTTCCAAGGTATCTGATAACTTCATAAATTTGTGATTATTTTAGGAACAAATATATCTTCAAAATGAACCAATATAACCAGGTATATTAACTGTGCTTGCTGTACCAAGAAAGAAAAGTCATGTACTATGAAGTCAGATATTGACAGCATGTTTTTATTTATTTAAATATTTTAAGGCAGTGAATTAAACAATTAAACGTATTATTTTCAGTTAAACTGGGATCAATAAGGACTATAATGCAAGAGAAAAAAAAATGCAGACATCCTCATCTCCACGGCTCCTTTCTTGACTGAAGTATTAGTTTAAAAAACACTAACAAACATTCCTGCATTAGCTTCTTCCAGCTAATGGGACATGATGAGAAATTTCAGCTGCTTGTCTGCTCAGGCTGTCTGCTGTGTCCTTTAATTATTTTTTTAAATAGTGTATGAAGTAAAAGGAAGGAATGAGTATCCTCCAAACAGGACAACAACAGATTCCTCAATGCAAAATGTAAGTGAGCGTGCACTCTGAATGAAACTACTATATAAGGGAATCTGCAGTATTCATGGATCTGAAATTGACATTAAAAAATACACATTTTGGTGATTCACTTTTATACTGGTATTTTTGTATTTAAATTGTTACTGTATTTCACATTTTACTATGACGTAAAATTTGGTTTTTATTAACTGAAGTTAAGAAATCAAAACCTCAGAAATTTTACTGCTCCTTTTGATTATTAGTCTATTTCAATAGATAATAAACTTCCATATCTTCATTCATGTCTGAGAAGAATCAGCCACTAATATTATGTTATATTGTGGTTACCATGGCCATAACAACTTGTTACAGCAAAGATGACCTAAACAAATCTATGGAACCGATTTCAAGGAGAGGAACCCTTTGAATAATAAGTGAGCTACAGCACTATCCAATACATTAAGCCAAAAAAATTCCCAGAGTGGTATTGGTAAAAAAAAACCACTTTTCCCTCATGAAGCAAAACATACTGTATTTTCTTCTAGTTTGACCAAGCATGAGGATAAGAACATTTCCTTGGCTTTGACTATAAGCTCAGTATCTTTATTTGATAGTTTTTATAATTTATACAGCATATGTACATAGACCACATATCTGGTGTTTCTCCTGTAAAATTATTTTGAAAAATTGTTTTTAAAGCTAATATAACTAAAAAAGTAAAAATATTCGTTAATAAAACTTACCGCAGTGTGTCATTAGGTCTTCATGGAAATCCAAGAGTTGATCCCGAATTTCTTCAGGGCAAGGACAATCATTTTTATCATCTTTAAAGTTCAGCAGCATGTTAATCTTAAAGAATACAAAGGAAAGCCAAATGATATTGATCTCCAGAAGGAAAAACTTTGAAATCAAACAGAACTCTGTGATATATAGAGTGCAACAAAGAATAAACTGTCCGTTGTAAGCTGTACCTGTTCCTGAGGTGGGGATCGAAATTCTTTTGTTTTTCTAGCTGTCAAGGCAGCAGACATGTTCAAGGCCTGCATCACTTCATTGTATCGGAAGCGCTGATTTTCTTGAAGCTTGGCCACAAAATCATCTGAAAATGCTACAATGGCTTCTATTCGGTGTCGTACTTGGCAATCACACAGGTACTGGAGTAGATGACACATCTGAGGAAACAGTATCATAAGAGAAAAAAAGAGTTGGCAAGATGAAAAATATCTTTTGTACATTATGCAAAATAAGGATGGATTCCTTACAGCAGCAGTTACTATCAAATAAATTCAGTGACATATTTAATGCTGACATTTACTACAGCTGAAGTAATTCTACACCAGGAATAACTGGAATGTGCAAGAGATTTATGTACCTGAGACATATAAAATGTAAGACTTTAGAGAATGGATTTAATCCTCACTTCTAGGAAATCTCATTTCTGTCTGGATCCACAAACATTAAGAATTCCCTGTTAGTGTAATTGAGAAAGTAATTCTGTTTAATAAAATAACAGCTGTTTGATCTATGGTGAACCAGCTTATATCATAAGGAAAGTTCTAAATCTTGTTACTTCCTGAAAGGAAATTACTTCTCTATTCATCAAAATGCTGAATTCCTTGAAAGAGAAATCACCAAATGAACTAAGAAGAGATCTGTAAAGAAATGGGAACAATCACTACCACAGCAGTATTATTACCTGTAACTTAACAGGTTCTGGAAGTTTCATCTGAAGGAGTCCTTCCTTTGGCACTTGCTCCCCTCTGGTTTCTTCCTCTCCTTCTTCAGACTTGAGCTCATCTAAATTCATCTCCTTCTCCAAGAAATCGGTTTCATCCTCTTGACTCATTGCTTCTTTGAAAACCCGGGGCTCAATCAACTGCAAGATGTGTTTCAGATCCCCATTGTTGAAAATCCCCATAATTAGGAGAGTATAAAAGAGTTTGATGAGAGGGACAAATAGAAATTCTGTGGAACCTCCAACTGGATCTCTGACATGGAGGCTGCCTTCCTGAACAGCTTCAGTCAGCATCTCTATGGTTTTGGCCTTCAAGATTTCCAGAGGGAATTCAGGGCTGAACTGAAAGCATTCACTGCTAATGCTTACAAAACTCGGAGAGGAGAACTGCATTCTTGGCCTTAATGATGTGCTAAGTCCTATACCTGGGAGGCCATGCTTTTTGTTTTCATCAGGAAACAAAGTAATACTCTTTGTCTCATCTGTCATTGGAACTATAAATTCATTATTCATCATTAACCTGGCAGTTGCATAGGTATTGAGATGGATATCAATGAGTAAGTCATAATATCCTGCACGTAATAATCCTGGCATATATTTATTCTCAATAGCATATAGGAGCTGAGATTCATCCACATGGCTACACATAGCATGAGCCACTCGGTTGTTGCCTAAAGCACAAACAGCTGAATATAATCGGAGGGTATGGTAGTGAAATTTCAGCAATTCTTCTTGTTCTGTCAGCTCTAAAATATCAATTGTTCTGCAGAGAAAAAAAAAACAAAACAATAAATTCTCTATCAGTCACAGTATCAGTTCTAGGGATGGACTTTTTCTACATTTCAGCTATCATGTAAGAAACACTGTCAACCTAAGAATCAAGGACTATGAACAATGTTCAATGATGAATTCATTCAAGATGTTACTAAAGTACATCTTCAATTACTGTCGGCAGAGAAAGACCAAAATTCCTTACATTACATAGAATACTTCTTCATACTACAAACACTAACAAATGAAAATGAAGGTTTTACAACTAGTATAGTTTGAGATATTTATAGAATTCACTGGGGTTTAGATCTGGGATTGTAAGATAGCAACAGAATAACCAGAGGCTGGAAACACAACAAAAGGAGGCAGATTTTAAAACATTGAAATATAAGATTAATTTTTAATATCAGCTAAATCAAAACACATTGACTTTAATTATATGTGTTATAAATACAGAGACAACCTTGCGCTTTTCTGAAAAATTTTATTACATGTCTAGCTTCATAATCCCAGCCTAGCTCTGGTATACTTCAACACACAAATATCAACCTGTTTTCTTCAGGAATATGAAGAGCCATAAACTGCAAAGGATTCAGGCACTGTATCATCCAGCCTTGACGTTCACTGATCCGAGAGACATCAACCTTCAAGAAGTGATTTGGCACTCTGCTCCAAAGCACATGAGTCAGAAATTGGACATGGAGACGTGGAGGACATTGAGAGATTGGATTTTTGTGTTCGCTTTTGAACAAGCCAGCAGATAATGGCATTACATTCTGGAAAATTCCAACAGAAGACAATCAGCTTCATCATCTTTACTAAGCAGTAAATATATGATATTTTTCAATAAATATAATAAATACAGTACAGTAAAGTGCAACACAAAAGTAACATTTTCAGTAGTTCATAAAACCAGCTGTGAACTGTTGACAGATTACCAGCAATGTCCAGAACCTATTTTTTAAAAGAGCTAAATTTGAAATAGAAATTTGAATGGAATGTGCCGTCACTTCCTCAGACAAGAGATCTGAACTCCACTCTTCTTTTAGCTCGTCTGATTTCTTAGACATCCATGTATGCAAAGCAAGGAAGTCAATTTCAGTTCTGTTTTCTTGAGCGTACTGCTTTAACGTATTTTAAGACTATTTTAAACCCTAACCAAATCTGCAGATAAACCAGTCGTCCATGTACTATTTGTAGAATAAGACCTCAGTGAATTCATTTCATTATGAAGGATGAGATACTGAAAATTCAACAGGACTTTGCAATATCCTCTACCAATTCTAATCACTTAAAACCGTTCTCATCCAATGTACTGTATTTTAAACAGATGAAGTATTGAAAAATGAGTTAATAATAGAAACAGCAATGGTGCAAACACTTGGAATCATAAAGATGTGCCCAATACCAAGAACACATTGCAAAAAATGTCCCAAAAATATTATTTTATGATATATTAGTTGTAAACCTGCACAAACCCAAGCATTATTTACCTTTACTCTTCCTAATTCAAACTGGAAAATATTGGGGCTTGTAGCTTGAGCAAATACAGCAGGAAATAACTTTGTACTGGGTTCAACCTAAACCAAAGATGCACAAATATATTATCACTATAGACAGCAAAATACTATTACACATTTTTAAATCCCCTTAATATCTGTATTGATAGTAAATAAGTGCAAGCCTTCGAATAAAACCCCAGAAAACCCAAACAGGAGAGAAAAATCACTGCCATAACAGCAACAATTACTTTTTTTTTCTGTCTTGTGCAAAAGTTTCCACTAAGATGCAGTCTGAGGATACAGTTTTCCCCCTTCCCTCCGGAAGATATCATCAGAAAATACTCACCTGATAATACGTGCCTAGTTCCTTGCCATTAGCTGTGAAGGTTAGCAGGCCACTGGCAGCATCAACCAAGCAACCAATCTCCAGACCATTATTATTACGTCCTTGTCCAGGACTCATGCTCTCCCCTGCGCACACCATATAGCAGTTGCTGCGTTTTATACTGAATGTCAAAAGACAAATTTATTCATGGATGGTGTGTAAACTTTATGTAGTGCACTAAGAACAACTTTGTACAGTTGCAAGCAACAGGTCCGTCTGGCTGAAAACAGCAGATCCCACCATAACCAATGTAAAAATGCAATGAAACCTAGACTTCATAATTGAAAAAATGAAAACTGAAAATGACAAAATTTCAACAAGCTGAAATCTTTTATAAAATTTGAAGAGACAAAACTGACTTTGAAAGTTAATATTTCAAATCATTTAATGTTAAGCATAACACAAAGTTTCAGTCATGGATCACAAGCTGAAGTGCTGAGAGCAGCTGTTATACTAATTTTGGCCCGCTCGAAAGCAAAAAGCTCCAAAAATACTACACGGTATTTTACTCTACTGTGTACCAATTCAGAATTCAATATTTACAGGATCATGGTCTGAATCTCCATAAAATAGCTGCGATACTTTACTTTTCAGAGTCTATTGATTTGATCAGATCATTACTCCGCTGTGTCTTCACAAGTAAGAGGGGAGAACAAGTAAGGTTACAGTTATCCTTTTTTAACATTAAATGGGGTGGAATTACAGTTTATAAATTATTAGTTGTTTTATGGGTATAAAATACGTATCTTTTTAAGAAAATAGTAACCAACCTCTCATGAACCTTCCCTTTTTCATCTCCCAGTGTAACTGTGACAGTACGCACTCTATCCAAGTCAAAGCTTGTGTCATACTGGTGAAAGTCAGATGTAATCCAGCCCACCCAGACATTAGCAGGTTCTTGTCCGGGAAATATTCTCACTGAATAATAGTACTGTTAATAAAAAAATATCAGTAATTGTTAGTATTTCATTTCCAGTGTAACAATTTGATTCAATTGTTGCTCTAAAATCTGAAAATATTTTACCTCTTCAAAAGTAGCACAGGTTTTTTCAAGGGCAATTCATAAGCAAAGCAATAAAAGTGTATAAGCACAAATTTTTATATACTAAAAACCAAACAAGATTAAAGATGCTTGTGTTGTACGGTTCTGCATGATAGCATTTTAGGCTGTTTTTGTACTGCAGCTACAAATTTTATACTGTAGGTGATTCAGTTACTAGTATCTAATATCTTTCAGAAAGATAAGAACACATCCACAAGAGAAGTAGTTTTTCCTTTGAACATTGAAGAATCAGAGTTTATTAAGCTGGTCTTGTCAGAGAAACATACACAAAACCTGCATAAAATTTCCCCTGTGAATTCCATGAAATAAGTGCTGAAGAAAATTAGTGCTGATGTTTTCAAATGGTCCTAAACATTGACATATTAGTTTAATGCACCTTTTCCTATTTATTCCATCGTTCCAGAACTATTTAGTCTTCTATTTTCATGTTTGGTGTTACCAGTAGTAATTTCGAAAATGGATTCAATTAATTTATGGCTTTCCATGTGGAAATTGTTTTAGACTGACAATCAAGTAAAAATAAAAGGAACATTGTGGTCTCAGCTTCAGTAGCACAGGATATTGCAGACATTTAAATTAAAAATTTTGCCTGAAAATTACACTGATTCTGAGACTTTTACAAATAAAAACATGTAGTTATTAAAAAGAAAAAGCAAACGGGTAAAATACCGTGGAAGTTTGCATTAAATAATCATAATCATCTCTATCATCTGCTAGTACATCCTCAGTAAGCCGTGCAGAGTGGCTCGTGCTATAATCCGGCTTCGTCCTCCTGAGCATAAATCTGTAATAAAATAAGTAAAATCAAAATCTATATGAAAAAGGTCAATATATCAATATATATATACAAATAAATTTTACATTAATTCATTATCCCTAAATACATTCTATTTATTATGCCAGCCCTAAATACATAGTACTTATATTATCCATATGCTCTCATTTATTCTACAGTTGAAATATTTAATGAACTAAGTTAGGTAAAGAAGAGCAGAAAAGGAATGAAAAGCTGCAATAATATTGTCTGGATAATGGCCCAGTGTTTGCATTTCCACAGCATCATTAAGACAGCTCTTCTGCTCCTGACTGCATAAGAAAAATTAGGGAGAATGAAAGTGTCAACTAGAGAATATTTTTATGATTATTTGATTCGTTGAGTAAGATAAGAAGCTAACATACACTACTAGCTAAAGAGTCTCTAACACATTCAGCTTTTTGGAAGCCACACGGAAAAATGTTCCATGTCACTTTTTTTTCACTATTCTGTCAGAATGGATCTCCACAGTTTTCGAGTGCCCTTCATGTGACGATCACAAGATCCTTCACAATAAAGCAAATGATAGGTTTCTAATAGCTTGAAAAAATGTTTTCATTTTTCCGCTTAATTTTAATCTACATATGGCACATGATGTAAACTAATCACATGAAGGTTAACTGTCCTGCCTACTGTGTTATAACCAAAGTCGGGCAGAATAGCTGCTGATTTGACCAGCGTTTTCTTATACAGTTCAAGAAACAGGAAAAAAACAAAAAGAGAAAGAGGGAAAAAAAGGGGGGGGGACAAAGCCAAATGTGCTACTACCTTTGTTTAAGACGTGAAGGCTTTTCTTGAACATAATCTTTATGGTTGTTTAACTCTGGTTTTGTGGCATCTTTTTCTCTTTCTGTCCTGTCAGGAGCTAGATGACCATGGGCAGTTTTCATCAGAACCTCAAAATCAGAATCGGCATCATAATCATCCAAGTCATTCTTTGGGCCAAAAAGACTAGAGCCTGGTAATCCTCCTGCAGAAGTTCTGGAGAACACCTCAGCACATTCAATGGGCATGCTTAATCGAAAAAACAAGACGTCTGTTTTACTGTTCTGTGAACCAAAGGACTTCTGTGTGACCTTCAGGCAGGGGCAGCTGTCTATGGTGCCATCAATTCTCATCACCTATCAAATGTAAAGATATAGTTGCTTTGATGCTGATGCTTTTTCCCCCTGGTACATATTCAACTTCTATTTCTAGAATAAACATCCAAAACTTGCAACAGTATGCCATCAGTGGTCAAATGTATTGTATTCATGTGGTGCCATTTTAAGAGGAAATAAATACTATAAGGAATGGACTTACAAGGTACGCATTCAGTTTATCACGATGCATAACTGATTGGGGCATAAGCGTTGATAGAATGGGCTAATAAATATTTATTAAAATCAAAATGAAACAGTTAGGGAAAAACCACATCACAAAATGTGTGCACCAGAGCACACGGTGTCTGTTACGTAGAAAGGCCCCATTTCTGGAAGTTGTTTACAACGTTCTCGCTGCACAAGGAGCTCTTAATGAGGACATCATCTACGATTTGTCTCAGAGGACGTCATGTTTACACACGTGACAGGTTTCACAGATAAAGAAATACTATCAACCAAATAACTACATTATTTGCATCTCCATTGAATGTAAGAAATTTGTAACAGGTACAAGGTTCGTCCAGAACTGGATCAACATATTACATCAAAAATCTTCTCTAGAAGTAGAAAAGTAGAAACATAATTCAAACATATTAAAGAATTGTCTAGAAACTTTTTAATAGGATCACAAACCTCAATATGTTCATGATTTTGTGGCACTGGTAGAAACTGAGGGAGCCTTTTACTCAGCCAAATGGTGATGTCTCTGTTAGTATTAACAGCAAAGGGTTCATATCCTTCCTGTAAGCCACAGATAGTGAAATATTTGAGAGTGCTGACATCTTTTCCGAAGTTCATTCTTCCCACTTGAGATGGGCCCAGGCTGCACACAGGTAGAAATCCTTAAAACAAGATGAAAGAACATGTGAGCTGTACATCATGAATATCAGAGAACTGCTCACTTCCATGACAATCAAAAATAATCTGGGAAAACAAATTAAAAAAAAAAAATCCAAAACCCAAACAGTATAAATGCAAGCAGTCATTGACAACATATCACCTGCTGAACGTCACCAAGTACTGTATCTCAAATATCATTCTGAAAAAAAAAAAGTTCTCTAATATCCATGGATCTCTTCATGCAACATTCAATTTCCTTCACAGAAATCTATAAGTAATTCAGAGACTCCAATAACCAGCTCTTGGTTAATCTCTCTGCTATGCTGGTAGTGTGTTGTAAATCTTACTCCAAGTATTACTACATTTTATATTCCTCCTAAAATTTCATTAGTCAAATTATTTTGAGAGAACCTCAAAAATCACTTTAGATGTAATATAGTGCTTGTCTATGCATCAATAGCAGAAAAAAAATTACAAATATGCACCAAATGCATGCTGCAGATTAAAAAAAAAATTGAATTACTTTAAAAAAACTCATTACACTTTGTGGCCCTGGATAATGAGAACTGACAATATGAAAATTAATACGATGAAACTTAATGATAGTTTGATTTTGCTTTTTTCTTTTGCTTTTTTTTTTTTAATCCACTCAACGCTTCTATGCACTTTCTCTCTTACTGTTTCACCAGAACAGGGAACTCACTTGCAATTCTTTTTTGCACTCTTTAAGAAAGGTTTGGTTTGTTTTTCTCAAGTTCAGCCTCACTATCTAAAAACCTAAGAAAACCTCTTATTTCTTCTACTCCTTTTCACTCTGATTTTGAATTTCCATGACTCTAAATGCTTTACAGATTAGTTTTTCCTAGCTATTAACAAAAAGTTTTATTTTGTATCAACAAGAAACATGAAGATCTTTTCAATTATTCTGATGCAAGTGAACGTATCAGATATTGAAGGGTATAAGGACATATTATAACTGGTTCCCTTTTCTCTAGGTTGCACAGATTAAAAACTATATGCAGAATATCTGTTCACAATATGTTCTTTAGATACTAAAGCAAATTCCACAATATCACCTACAGGAATGACTTTTCACTAGATAAAAGCTCCACTTCCAGTACCACCTTTTGAAGATCTTATTACAGATACACAAATATCAAGTGTATTAGGCACGATAAATTTAAGGACATACACTGCTAGTCATAAGTTCAAGTCCAGATTTTTAACTTCACATTAAGGCTTTTAAATCTGAAGGCATCAACTTCTCAGACAACATAGCTGATTTAGGCAATATGACTTATGTCCATTCTGCTAGTGCAAATCCAATGACAGACAATAATAAAGAGTATTTTCCAGCATTAAATGAAACAAAATTGTATTATACAACACATAATTACAAGAGTTACATTTCCATATTATATATATACACACAAACACACAAGTTCCAACACAAAAAAAAACCTGGAGACTCTGCCTATAAACCTTTATTTAACAACTTAAGAAAATTCTTCTGAGTTGACACACAGCTGCACACCATACTGCCAACATTCAAAGCAAATTTGCAGATCATGTTCTGAAAGGCTGTTGAAGATCTCTGTCAATTTTGCTTTCGCATCTTCTAACAACAAAAAATGTCTCACTCGTTTCCCAAGCTATAGGGTTAGTCTCGTTTTGTGGGGGTTTTTTTGTCAGACTTCATACTTTCATAGAAAACACTGGGGAACAAAATCCCCCAAAAAGTGTTCAAAACCAAGGAGGTGTAAACTGATCAGCTGTGAACATGCCATATCTATATTTATATTTGTATATATACGAACTATTTTATGTTTCTGCATAGGTCAAATATTTCATGAAAGGAAGTAGCAAGCTCTGTCTCCAGCACCTTAATGATTAATACATAACCAGTTCCTGTTTATGTTGCAGCCCTAAAATCAAATGGGAAATCATTGTTTTACAAACAAAAAAAAAAGCAATAGCAATTGACATTATCAGCAGAATTCAGTAAGCATATATTATAGAAAAAGGTGATTAGATAATTAGATGCAGTCCAAAATTCAACAAAAGATGATAAAGTCTATTCATGAAGACTGAGATGCACACATGACACAAAACTAAATCAAACATGGAATATTTAAAATGCATGCAATATCAAAAATACTATTAACATTTACCCTCCCTAAATAGAAGGCACATAAGCTGTTAATTTGTCTACCTACATATTTTCCTTTGGGGTCAGGAAAAAAGAATTCAGATAGATTCATTCTAAAACATGAAGCAAATATTTTACACACACACATATAAAATGTAAATGAGTATTTACAAGATTCCTGGAGAGAAAACAAAGAAACACAGAACAAAATTCCTACACAGATAAAATCTCATTAATGTTTTTTATTCAGTCTAGTATTGTCTGTCAACTCTGTAATTGTAGCCAATATAAAATCAAGATGAAAATTTGTCACTGATACAAATTTTATTGATGGCAGAACAGTACTGTACATGTAGCGAACTCCTGCTACATAATGTAAACATAATGTAAACATTTGCCAATAGTATAGTTACCATTAAGGTGTTTTCAGGGCTTTCCCTTATATATCTCATCTTATAGGGAGTGTGCCAGTCAAGCAGTTATATGTCTTACTACGAAATAAAAGTTAACTTTCAGTACCCTTCTCTAAACGGCTATCTAACCATTTTATGTGTGGTATTCACAGATCTTGTGCAGCCCTTGCATGCTGGAGGCTACAAAACCAGATGGTTTTACCCATGACCTGGCTCTTAATCTCCAGGTATGTAACTGAGCTATGGAGCAAAACTTTTCATTCATGTATGGAATAGCAAAACAAATAGAAAGACTTTAACACTACCACCAGAAAGACACTGTCTGTCATGTGTAGCAAAAGCATAGGACAGCGACAGTTTTTATAATGTCCTCTGCTTACGAGAAAACAAGATGAACTTCCTGCGCCCATTTGTCAAACACTCACCCCAAACAGATCATGCTCACTGAGATCATGAGTTGACAAAACAAGATTTGGTTTTCAGAGTGTACTTGTTCATATCTACAGCGTGAAAAATTTCTCTTGCACAAATGCATAATAGTATCCAATTCCATTTAACAATTTTATAACTGAGATGACATATAAAACTGTTGTAATCCGAAGGAGCTGCTCTTGCACAATCTAAGATGTATCACATGAGCTTTATTAGTAAACTGGCAGAGTGACGCATTCCCTTTTCACTGTTCCTAAGTAAATTAAAATTACAGGACTGATTTATAGTCAGACTGCATCCCTCAAAGCAGGGCACTGGGCTCTGACCAGAAATACTGACTTTTCTCTAAAGCAAAAAGTGTCTTTCTGCAGCAGCATATGGCATGCACACAATTCATTGATAGAAGTGACCTGCAGAAAGGCCTCAATGCTCTTAAGAGCCATTAAGGAAACCAACTAAAGCCAGCCTAGAAAAAAATGAAAGCTCTATGAAAGTCATACTTAATTCTGGTATTTCACACTTGTTTGTATACGCACGCACACACACATACAGATGTCCTCCCTCCCCATGAACTGCAGATTAAATACCCATAATATTTAAATACTGATCTGCAGTTTTTAAATCTAATATCAGTCACCACATTCCTTTAAAACAGAATAAGAGATCTTATTTCAAAAGCAACCTCTTTTCTAGAAAACAAGACACTTAAGAAGAACTTAACGCTGAATTAAAAGGATGTTGTGAAATATCTGAGAAGCTTGACACTGACACTGACATTAATTCTTTGACATGATTACCAAGGCCTTCAGATTCCATGTCAAACCAGGAACTAATTTATCAGTTTCAGACTCAGAGATCTGTTTAAATCTGAACCTGCAGCTAGAAACAAGTACCACGAAAACTACACTACTGTGATTTCATCAATGTTGAAATCAGAATAGAGATCAAACACACTACCCTCAGAAACTCATGGAATTCCAGTTTCTGCTAGAAGCCTCCACTCCTCAATGGGATTATACTGCCTAATAACTGGAAAACTATTATAATTTAATGACACCAGGATGATTTTATGCCTATACCACTAACAGTAAGCCAATTCATCCATCCCTTTCCCTCATCACAGTATAACAATACCTAAGGAAATCTGAAGGCAGTAAAGTCATAGGCATGTGTAGAAAATTGGTGGCAATTATCTAATTTTACATAAAATGAAATTATTCCTAATCCTTATGGTATGGCAGAAGAATTAAAACAAAAAAAATATTCTCCCAAAGCACTCCTAAAAGTAAGATACTCTGAAATTCAGATGAAAGTAAAGTGGTTAAAATTCAGGCAGGGAACTGCCTAATTAATAGTCATAAGAGATGTATTTCCCCTGGGAATATGTATCAGTAATCCAAAAGTTTAATTTGCAGCTGCTACGGTTAAAAAAATTTCTCTCTCAGGCACAGATGGATTATTTAACACATGAATAATATATGACAGCATATACGTAACCACAGCAAATGGCAGAAGATTAAAGCTTAAAAAACTTCCATTACCATAGTTCAGAAATTTTAGGTAGAATCTACAATATTGTAATTTCTTACCTCTTTATATACCTATTGACACACACATATGTACATAAATCTATAATAAAAATTTTGGAGGCTTTGTACCAGCTGGGTTTATCCTGGAGCAGGTGTCATTTAAAACAAAACCTTAAAGCTGCTTTAAACTCCCTAACATATGTTCTCACTAATCTGACAGAAATTTGATAGCATTTCAGTACTTGATCTGGATAAAATTTGATGGCCCCGCCCATGGTGTGGGGGGGTGGGCTAGATGATCCTTAAAGTTCCCTTCCAACACAAACCATTCTACAATTCATTCCATGATGTCTCATATCATATCATGACCTGCTGCTGTGCAGATGACATGGCAAATTTATGAATTTGCAACTGCAGACACATGCCTGCAGAACAGTCAGAAGGTCTGATCACAAAAGATGGATGAAAAGTTCACCACAGAAAAGGGCCTGTGTGATCCCTACCTAGGAATCATCCTTTCCAAAGGCTTGATCGTAATCGAATAGAGAAAAGAACACGGAGTAGTTTCTAGAGAGAAGGAGGGGGGGGGGGGAAACACACACAAAAAAACCCTACACGTAGCACATCACATTAAAGGGAAGTTGGAGCTAAAAATGGGCAGCAACAGCAATTTAACAGCACAATGTATTACAGTACTTACCAGCACCAACCTCAAAGTCCTTGAAGGCAAGTTCTGAACCTGAGTCATCAAGCAGGATTTCACCATTTAAGGTGAACATCATAGTGTGCTCATTCATGTCAACCATACATCCAACAACATCTCCTGCTAACCAAGAGCGACCAAAATGCTCATTACCTTGATGCCACCGTTGTGCCTGAAAAGGATTTAAAAGAAATTCAAAGAGTAATAGTGATAATGAATGTATTCCTCTCTACCTTAGTGTTATAGCTAATAATTAGCCACTGAATTAAGATGGCACTAAAATTAACACTTTCACAGCATTCCTGAACAATGACTGTGATTACTCCAAGTTGATGTCAAAAATGGAAATCCAACGATTAACTTCCTGCAACCACCTCTCACATCTGTATTGTAAAATGTTGCTAAGTGAGCCAACAGGGAAAACTGCCATTTCAACATTTTAGTAACAGGAAAAAGCATAGCTTATTTTTCTTCAGGAACTTCATGAAAGACCTGTAATGACAATAATACACTAACAGTTACAATCTTAAATAGCTGCCTGCCAAACTTTTTTTAAACAGTTGGTTTCACTTAATTTAGTAGTCTATAAATCCACTGCTTCTAAACAAACTTTATTGTTTCCCTAAGTATAATTCTAAAAATTTGTGCCCCAAAAAAATTAAACTTCCTGTCATACAAAATTTTGGAAGGAACAGATTAGTCTGCAGATCACAAACAGATGAGACAAACACTCTGAGCTCCTCATAGAGCTCCTTCCAGAGTAGTTGAGGGCATGATTAACGATTCATATAACTGGACTTCAAGTCAAAGACCACAAAGGCTTTAGATGGGGTCTTAGATAGGAAATCAAATAAATTAACATCTATTAAGGACTACTGTAACACGCACAAAACAAAGCAGTGTTAATAACAAATAGATTCCCTATTCGTATATTCCTTCACAAGCAGATTTTTATCCATCTTGAAAATCCTACAAATTTCTGTGTATCCTGAAGGTCAAAAGCTTTTTTTCCAAACAAGGAGAGAACCCATCTAAAATCAAAGACAATAAAATAGTTTTGTGGATTGAGACATAAAGGCCAAAACCTAAGATTCAGAAAGAAAACCTCTGCACAGCTATTGTAATAAAGACAAAGGACTTGAATAGTTTACTTAAGCCAATCAGATATTTTACTTAAACAACTTCTCATTTCTCTTTTTAAGATACCTTCTCATGTAATACAAGACCAAGGAAAAACATTAAGTTCCAACAACATGAATAAAATACTGCCTGATCTGACCAGGAACAGTCAGAAATACTGTTGATTTCTGTTATATATTGTAAAAGTAATTAATTAAAGTAATTAAAAGGAAATTAATTCCAACATCACATACAAGAAACATTTTGACATGGATCATCAGTAGCAAGGATGGATAGCTTGTTTGGATAGTGGTTTCACTTGCCTTCATACTAAAATAAAAGGTTTTAAAGAGTGATTTAATCTATTCTGATGAAAACCGGTACCTTATAAATTAGTTTGTTTTCCTATGTATTTTTACTACCAGATTTCCATCTGTTGTTGTCTCATACAGAGTTAAATTTTAGCAAAAGCTACTGGTTCTGTCGTACTTCTTTTACTCTAAACTGTAAGGATATACATGAAAACCTAGGTATACTCTTTATAACTTTTACATTCCTATAAAAAAACTTGTATAAAAGTTGCCTCAAACACTTACTGCTAATAATCTTAACCATATTTATTCCCTAATGGCACTTCTTACAGAGAGAGCAACAGAATAAAAATGTAAAGTTAATTCATAGTTAATTACAGCTCTGCCAGTATTTTGAATTTGAATAAGTCACTTAGATTTTCAATGCTTTATATATACTGTACAATTACTGTGAAGCTGTGAAAAAAATAATAGAAATGCCAAAGCCTACTAAGTAAGTTTCCAGGTGATATTGATCCTCTTTATTCTACCTGGGCCTCCAAAGAGAGAGAGAAATAATTTCTTAAAATACAAATGAGAGAAGAGAAAGTAATGAAGTTCAGGCAATAACACATAGAATAAGACATAAATTTTAAAGTTTTGCAATCACTCATATTATTAAAGATAAACATATACAAACCTTAAAGCCATCAAAAACAAAAGCTTCTTCATCTGAGCCAAGTTCCTGATCTGGCAGACAACCTGGCCTGGTCCAGCCAACTCTCATGTCTCCTGCAGTAACTGCCTCAAACTCAAAATACCATTTCCCAGTCTTCACTGCATATGTCTTTTCCGTGCGGAAGATCCTGAATTTTTCCATTATTCCACTGCACACGTCCAATCTCATTGCTATAGATTCAAATTAAAAAAAAAAAAAAGTAAAGGAAAAAAACCCAGTGCAAAAAGTACTGTATTCAACTACCGACTAAGTGAAGTTAGTGAAAACAACAAGCAAAGGAATTCCTTTGAGCATAGGCATGCAAAGAAGAAAGTGCCTTATGGGAAAAGTGGTTTTGCCATTCTCGGGAATTGGCACACTTGGATATCTCTCTGAAATAACTCTACACTAATTCATCCAGCAGGGGAGGAGGAGGAGCGGGGAGGAGACCTGAGTGCAAGTCACAGGGCTACAATCCTCACTGGGATTGCAGAAATATGGTGGTATAACTGGTATGTTTAGAGTATTATGATGGGTGGAAGTTTTTTGGAAAGGAAAGGCTCGAAGGTTATGATGAAGACTTGCCCTTTATCTGAGAGAGCAGCTGGAATGAATGGAGAACTTCTTTGGGATGGTTCAGGAGTCAGTTCAGAACTTATAAGTCAAGAATGCAGGCAGACCAGTAGGGGTGCTTTAGTGAAGTGACCCAAGGGTACTGGGGTCTTAGAGGGGTATTAGAGCCAATGCTGTTTAACATCTTCATTTATGACCTGGATAATGGAACAGAGTACACCCACAGCAAGCCTGCAGATTACACAAAACTGGAAAGAGCAGCTGATGCATCCAATGCTTGTACTGCCATTCAGGGGGGACCAGAACAGGCTGGAGAATTGGGCTGAGAATAATCTCATGAAGTTCAAAAAGGGAAAACGCAACTGCATTGAGGGAAAAATAACCCCAGGCAACTGAATACACTGGAGGCTGAGCAGCTAGAAACTAACTCGGCAGAGAAGAACCTGTGGATCGTTATAGACAAGTGAAACATAAGACAGTCATGTAGCCTTGCATCAAAGAATGACAGAAATAGTGTGGATCACATAAGGAACAGTCTTTCCAGCAAGTCCAGTAGCCTGTACTTGGTACTAGTGAGGCCACATGTGGAGGTCTAGGTCCAGTTCCAGGCTCCCCAGTGCAGCAAGTACAGCACAGGTTGTAAAGATAAGTAAGGTGCTGGAGGACCTTTCTTAAGAGAAGACAAAGGAAGACAAGACTGTTCAGCCTGGAAAAGACCAGCTCCTCTATTATCTGCTATTTTATACAGTTTTCTTTCCGTTAATCAAATAACATGACTCAGAGATCACTCTGTCTCTTCTTTTCAGGCCAGGAAAAAGAATTCCTAAAACATTCTGGATCTTTTTCCACAAATTTGCAAGGTATTAAAGCCTGTACAGCCTTTGAAAACTCAGCATTCCAGTCTGATCACTGTATTTCTTCCTCTTCCTGAATTTGTTACAAGCTCAGATATGTCTGCACCTACCTGTCTGTCCATTACACCATATTAAGAACTTCTCCTTTTCTCTTCTCTTCTCAGCCACATCAAATTCCACATTTCCAATATTCTCTTGAATAGCACATAAAATCATTTCCCTCAGAGCTTAGACACTTCTCATGCCATCACATGCCTGACTTCAGTTAATTCAAGCTCACTACGTTTCCTGTAAGCAACTTTGAACTCTGCCACATAATTCCTTACCAGTTAATTTTTCTCTTTGATGGTCTACACAATTAATGCCTTAAAACCACTTTTGAAGATCCTCAGTGCCTCACCTATACAGGAGGCGAATCACCACAAAGCATGGGAAATGAGGATTTGTTGTCCCTTTAGATTTTAAATAACCTCATGCATTCTAGAGTCTACACAGCCTCAAAAATACAGCTGGTATGGGAAATCAGTACGTGGTAATAATAATAATAATAATAATAATGCATAAAAATGACACTATAGAGCTTTGTAAGTCAACATTTAAAATAAATTTAGAGCAGAACACCACTAGAGGGCTCTAAATCCTTTAATAACAGTATTGGTTTTGGCTGATCCCGATGACGCGTTTTGTGCATCTAAACTTGAGAGGCCCATAAAATGTAAAATCTAAACCCCCAGAATGAGTGTAAACATCTTTTGCTGAATGAAATTCCAGTCTTTTTTTAAAGAAAGACTTGTTTGTGGGACACAGTTCTGTAGGTCCTTTCCTCTGGGAAATTTGCAACTGCATTGATGGCATTTTTCAGATGCAAAGATTGCAATTGTGTTCTTTACATTTTATTAGTAAGTCCATGAAGAGCACTAGCTCAAAGATCTCTGCATCTTAACAAAAAAAATAAAATTTTCCAGCAGTTTATTTCCAAGGAAAGGTGAGGGCATATGGTTCTCAGAGCTGTAGATGAGGAAAGAGGATTAATATCGTTCAGTGGGATTTGGAGTAGACTATGGGAAACAAGAGTGCTCTCTCTCCCTCTCACTCTACACCACTAGACATTCTCCTTTATCTTTATAAGAGGCAAAAGCCTCTTATACCGGTCAACTCACCTTCACAGAAACAAACAGAAGCCATGCTCATTGTCACTATGCCAGCATCTCCTTCCCATAGTGGAAGGGGAAAAAACTGACAACATCAAGCAGAAGGCCTTAAGCTATCCAGACTAGGCGCCAGGAGATTTAACAGTGAGGACATGGCATTTTGCTACCAACGCAATCTACTCCACTAGGAAACACTCTTTTGCCTATTCAGCAATCCAGCCCTTTTAGACAGTCGTATCAGTGATGCCTCATATCTAAAAGTGTAGTTTAATCGCGGCCTCTCATAAAAGATGAGGATGAAAGCCTGCATATACTTTGGAAAAGAAGTTTAAAACAGCAGTTTCCAGATTTTCTGCAGAAATGCTTTAGTGAAGGTCTATGGCCTAAATAGGTTCAATAATACTATCACTATATAAAGCAGTAAAAGAATCATTTATTACTCAACATATTGAAGAGTTTTATTATGTTATCATTTCCTTTCTACACATGCCATTAGTGTCGCAGAATAACAGCACAAAAACAAGAATATCCCTTATTTTGTATTCCATCTGACAACTTTATCTCAGCATGACAGAAGATTTATTTAACTCTCTTAACATTTTATATTCTTCAGTTACTGAGGTAAATATTGTATACAGTTTCTTTAATACAGTTTCTTTAAAACTTCTTTATCACAGGCTTAAAGTTTTCCATTTTTTTTCTGTTTAGGATGTCCCAAACTCAAACTATGGATGTTGAAAATACTGCCTGCCACATCAATGAAATATTCAATCTGGCAATGATGCAAATTCAAAGAAAACTAAGAAGTAAGTTAATGTATTTATGGTCTTTTATTCAACTTAAAAGACCTAAGAAAGTCCAGGAAGCTTAAATGCTTTAACAGATTGTAGACTTGCAGTTTGACATTTACAGAAATTTGGTTAATTAGCATTTGTCTTCCAAAATTAGATGTTGTAGCTTTTGATGTTTAAATCAAGATTGTACGTGAACTGTAGATTTCTTGATTTAGAATCAAAACTGTAGGAATATTATATTCACATCCACTGCATTTACATATAATCTTTTTTTTAGGAATTTTGCTATTCTGTATTGAAATGACAAATCCAGTACTAGTTAAAAAGTTTTTAATTAAAAAGTTAATTTTAGTTTGGGAACTTCAGATATTTATGCGTATTTTTGAAATGTAATCATACATTTTATTCCCTGGTATAAACCCATATATTGAGCAAGATGATAAATTCATGTTCCTCATTTCCTGTATTTTAGGGTTGTGTCTTGCAGTACTAACCATGCTGATTTAAGGTGCCTAATCTATTAATTTTGATTCATCTGAATTATATCTACAACATGATCAGTTAAAGGAGTGTAAGAAAAACAAAGAAATTGTATCACTGATTTAAAATGTAAAAGTGTTTAATTTTGTAATTCTTCATTTGAGACTAGAGGACAAGAAAAGGAAAAAATAAGGAAAGTAAAATCAAAGGGAAATATAAGCAACAAAAGATGGAGAAAAGTACTTATCATACTTTTTCAGATTGTTTTATGGAACCAAAAAATCCCATAGAGGAGTGTAATATTCTGATTTTTTTTTTTTTAGAGAGAGGAAGAGAGAGAAGAGAACAAAACAGCAAATGTAATTACCATGATCTTGATCGGGAGCTTCCAGGTTGTAACCATAGCCTAGAAGGGTGCGGACTGCTTCCCGAAGACTGTCTTTGTTTGACTTCTTTGTTCGATCATCCAAAAGAGCATAAGGTACAAGGCGAGGATTTCGTCGATTTTTCACATCCTGCAGAAATATGAAAAATCAATTCAATTTCAGAAGCTGTGCTTTGTCTTAAAGACAAAATTGTGCCATAGCAGCAGTACAAAAAAATACTATTTATACCAACTGAAATCATGGAACTGCAAATACACCAACGATTCAAAGAATTTGCAATAGTCTACAAACTAGCAACAAGTAAAGAAAACTGCATGGTTTATATCTGCTTTCATTTTTCATCAAATTTACTTAATACAATAACAGTACAAGGATAAATACAAAGAATCATAGAATCACTAGGTTGGAAGGGACCCACTGGGTCATCGAGTCCAACCATTCCTAACACTCCCTCCATGCCCCTCAGCACCTCTTCCACCCGTCCCTTAAACACCTCCAGGGAAAGTGACTCAACCACCTCCCTGGGCAGCCTGTTCCAGTGCCCAATGACCCTTTCCAGAGTTTAACTGAAAAATCAGAGCTTATACTTTGTACATTTCTTATGAAGCAGCTACCATAAGAAGCAAGTACACAATTAAAGCTCAGAGACATAACATTACCACAAATATATAGGGATTTTAATTATGCTACGAAACAAGATATATAAATATGCCAAAGACTAAACAAGATGTTAACAAAAGAACAAAATGCTGCTAATTAAAAAAATTAATAAACACATGCAATACTAGTTAAATAATGAAATATGAAATAAACCTATGCCCTATGGTGTCAAATACTTAAAACATAGATTTTTCCAAAATAAAGGGTCTTTTAAGAATATTAATATGTTTAACATGCAAAATTTTTGTAACAGGTACTTTAACATGACCTTTTCTCAGGTTGAAATCAATATACTATTAAAGTTTAATCTTTGTATTTTAGGTTTATTAAAGCAACATTGATTAGGTTTTCCTGTGCTGCAAAATTATCTTATTTGAAATCATTGTTTAACTTGATTATTTATATGGATAAATAATTTTGACTAATTGAATGACTAGTAGAATTGTTTTCTTGTCTACATTTTCTTCTCACATAGTGTCAGTGTTTGTTGGGAGTGAGAGAAAGCATATAAAGGATTCTCCATTTTCTTCCTAATATTTCACTTAAAAAAAAAAAAAAGACCAATACAAAGCCACTTGCTTTTTCTACCAAAGATATTGAGATGCAAAAATATCTTCTATAACTGGACAGACTTATTAAGACATTGTGAGTTGGTTATGGCTGGATGCCGAGTGCCCACTGAAGCCACTCTATCACTCCCTCCCCTCAACAGGACAAGGGAGAGAAAACATAATGAAAAGCTCATGGGTTCAGATAAAGACAGCGGGAGATCACTCACTCATTACCATCACAAGCAAAACCAGACTCGGCTTGGGGAAATTACTAATTTGTTACAAATCCATCAGAGAAGAAGAATAAGGAATAAACCCAAATCTTAAAACATCTTCCTCCCCATCCCTACCTTCCTCCTGGGCTTAACTTTACTCTCGAATTCTCTACCTCCTTCCTTGCAGCTGCAGAGGGGGACAGGGAATGGGGGCTGCAGTCATTTCATCACATGTTGTCTCTGCCTCTCCTTCCTCCTTAAGGGGAGGACTCCTTACATACTTCTCCTGCTCCAGCACAGGGTCCCTTCCACAGGAGACAATCCTTCATGAATTCCTGTAACATACGCTCTTCCCATGGACTGCAGCTCTTCATAGGGTGCTCCAGCATGGGCCCCTTCTCTGAGATGCAGCCCTTTAGGAACAGCCTGTTCCGGTGTGCATCCCCCATGGGGTCACAAATCTGCCAGCAAATCTGTTCTATGGCGGGTTCCTCTCTCCATGGGTCCACAGGTCCTGCTAGGAACCTACCCCAGCATGGGCTTCCCACATGGTAACAGCTTCCTCATGTGCATCCACCTGCTTCACTGTGGGGTCCTCTACCAGTACACAGACATCTACTCCATCATTAACCTCCATGTGTTGCAGGGGTACAGCCTGCCACACTATGGTCTTTACCACAGGCGGCAGCGGAATCTCTGTTCTGCCATACTTCCCACTCCTTCACTGACTTCAGTGTCTACAGAGTTGTTTATCTAACATATTCTCACTCCTCTCTCTGAGTGCAACTGCTGTTATGCAGCAACCTTTCCTCTTTCTTAACGATATTATGACACAGAGGTGCTACCAGTATCATTGTTCAGCTCAGCAGTGGGTCCATCTTGGAGCCAGATGGCATTGGTGCTATCAGACACAGGAAAAGCTTCTCACAGGAGCCCCACCTGTAGCCCCACCACGACCCAAACCTTTCCATATAAACCCAATTATAGGAAATGCAAATATAGTGTCTATTATTTTAGAAAGTGGTGCCCACAGTGAAAGTATCTTCCTACTTTTACAGCTTTGAAGTTCTACTTTTAAGAAGTATGTGGTTTTCATTCTGCCTTTGCAGGAGAACAAAAATGGCACATCCATTCTGACAAACTCTTGCAAGCTTCTCTGGTTGTCCATTAAGTGCGTCAATAGAAGGCTGTAAGTCTTCTGCCTTATCATGGTGAGTAAATATTGAAGTGCAATTACTAACCACTGCTTGATGAAATCCAGTCCTACCAGTTATCCTTCCTGAAGATATAGTATAGGAGAAGCATTACCTTTATGCTGGAAGGGCAAACAGAAACATAAAGGTAATGCATTGCTGGGGACACAAATTACTACACTATATAAGTTTCAGGTATATTCAGCGGGAAGGACAGTGGCAGGGCCAATATAAGGACCATTTAAGGGGACTACTTCCTATAGGTATTGTAAACATTAAAATTGTAATCAGCCCTTTATCCAATATTTATATGGTACAGGTGGAGAAGAGCTGATTACAGAACAAAAAGGTCGAAAGAAATTTTGAAGTAAATGCTATAAGGAATTCTTATTCGATATAAGAATATTCACATTGGCATAAGAGAGGAAACACCGTGTGTTTAATTATTTGTCAAGAAAAGGACATAAAAGGAGAAATAATTTCCTCTGAAAACCTGTATATCCAAAAAGATATTATGAAATAATACCTTTAAAAAGATGCATCAGAAGTTGGGAACAACAATTACACAACTTCTTATCCATGATATACAGTTAGACAAATGAACTGGTAATTGCCATGGCAACCACTAACCCACATTAACATACCTGCAATCAGCTGATAACAATGTATGATAATTAAATATAGTATGAGTGCTTTTAAAAATGCCTAAGCACAAAATCAGAGTGAGGGGTGGGAAAAAAAAGTACAAAGAATCATAAGTATAAAAAAATAAACTCATTTCTACAGATTTTTTTTTCCTTAGGTCTACTTTTATTTAATATTGTGACTTTTTTCACCAATTCAAAACTTTGGTTACTTCTTTAAATATGAATATGAGAATGGATTTTTCTCTTAATAATTTGGGGTTTTTTTCTCTATGATAAATTTTTTCTATATAAATTTTGAATGCTTTACTTATTGCTGAATTACAGACTTGTCATTGTTATACTCATCATAAGATTTTGCACTGAAACTCCTGCACCTCTCTAGTTTAAGTGATTGAGCTTTGCACAGTCACAATCAAGTTAACAAGAGAACTGATTAGCTGAGTGGTACATTTGCAATTTGTACACAGACTCAATTCTTCCTACTCACTACAGAAAACTTATTGTTTTGTATTGTAGACTGTTAAAAGAAATAAAATTCAGCATAAGTTTTATTTTTTTTTGACAGAATTTTCCAGGCTTGACAGTCAGTCTAATGTTTCATCAGAAGTCTGTGTTTGATATAGAAGTTTGTCTGGCAACAACTTGTTCACAGTGTCAGAAAAGCAGATCTCTTCCAGAAGACAAAAAAAATAAAAAAACTACCCCAAACTTAAGTTGGTTGACCAGATTCTGTTTTGAATTGTTTCAGCTGGGTTTACTTAAATTAAAAAAAAAAAAAGTATTGCAACCATGAAAAGTTAGAATGCCTAACAGAATGTTCCCTGGAACTAATACTAAGTAATGTTAAACTTGAGTGATGTTAACACTGACCACAAAAAGTCAGGAGTACGCTACAGATTCTGCTATATACAGCAAATGATAGACAAAGAATTATTTGAATTAACACACATATACTTATTTGTATATATATAAATGCATTTGAAATAGGTGATATTGGTCAACAGTGGCACTAACTGAAGCTCTCACAAGTAATAGAAAAGAACCACATTAAAATACCAACACGCATCAAACATCAGCAAGCCTTTTAAAACTTCCATTACACTGCTGCAAAATAATTTGCAGAGGAGGTAGTTCGGTAACAAATAAACAAAGCCTCATATACACCGCTAAAAGACATCTGAAATGATAAAGAATAATAGAGTTTTCACAGCTATAAATGTGATTCTGCAAACCTATGTACCCATGTCTTCCCAAAGCTTTGAGAGCTCCAGGACAGCAGGGATCACTAGATTAAAAGGAATAAAAAGACACCAGAAATACAGATTAATAAGCACCTATCAAAAAGAAAGGCCAAAAAATGACTGAAAAAACTAAAACACAGACTAAGAAGAGTGTAGAAAAAAATTATAATAATTTAATAGCTTTATAATGTAAGTGTTAGAGTTGTACTCTGTAGAGCTGTAGAATGTGGTACTGAGATTATTTTGTTCTCATAGCCAGGGCTGTTAAATGACAACCACAAAGCATGTATTTCACGTGCAGTGAGACAGACATGCAACTGATTTCCTAGTTTCATTTGAACCATTAGAAAATACTTATTCCACAGCTCTGAACTGATTCTGCTCACTACCATGTCTGTGCAGCTTGCACTTCCACAAAGATTTCTGAGCAATTATCACAACAAATGCTATGGGTGAGCTTTCCAGTAACACCTTCAGAAACCCAGCTCAATGAGCTGCTGTGTGTGTAGCATATACACTGTGAACAGAATCATTTACCTACACCATACATTTCGTATCTGGTTATCCAAAGGTCTAGCTTTCCTACATTTATCACAGCAACTCATATTTCACCATAAACCATTACAATTAAAAATTATAATGGAAAAAATCATGAGAACTGGAAAGGAGAGTAAATTTCTAATGAAGCCATATTCTTGGCAATGTTAACAAATACCCTAAATGTATCCACCCAAAGCAGAAATTATGTTCCTAACCCAGCATACCAGCAGCTGAATTCTGTCCTTAGAAGTACGTGCATCCTTAGAAATCTACATACAGCTTCTGCCTCTTCACTGAGGACCATACCTATATGGACTGCCTGTATACATGGCATCACAGTTTTATGAGCATCAACCAATAGTTTAGTTCATGGACAAACTATGTGGGTTCTAAATATTTTCCATTTGATTTTGAAGATTTAGTCACAAATGCATCCTTTTATAGTTCAATGCTATTTTTCAATCAATTTGTTATAAAAAAAATCCTTTAAAATTCCCTTACAAAAACCTCAGGTGCTTATGATAGGACATAATGTTAAAATCTGTACACAATGAAAAAAATTAAAAAGCTCTCTCTCTGTCTCAGCACAAATGTGATCATTGTAATTGACTTACACCAAGACTATATTGTTCCTTTGCCTGGATATAGCTCCATCACCAGTCTTGGATCATTTATCATTTCCCCAGTTCAGAGAAGACCAGCTTGCAGGCAACCACATTCTCCCTTAAAGGGACACTGTCAAGTATTTTCATTCTGGTTTTGTTCTTTCTTTTCCACTTACCCTTGATATTTAATATGTCCTTTTAAGCAGAAATAGTATTTTTCCTACCTTTTTTGCTCCTTCTGCTCCCTTCATGGAACAATAAGCTACTGTGAGTCTGTCCTACTAAAAAATACTTACTTGTTTGTGATCAGAGTCATCAAAGCTGTCAGCACAGTTCTGGGAACAGGACTTAACTAACTTGTGCTCCTTCTGCTGGCTGGGTGGTTGGCTCTGCAGCAGCAGAACAAAAATACTGTGTATAGTCAAGCATGAAGAGCAGCTATCTCTTGTTAAGAAAAAATCTTGACCAGCAGTAGTGGATTTAGAAGAAGAAAAAGGTCTGGAATTTAGGAGGTATTTACCCCACCAGATTATAACAGGAAAGAAATGGTTTGTACATGAACCACTTGACAGTATCCCTTTAATATTTCATATTATGTAATCCCAAAATGATGTGACACTCATGATGGAACATGAGATCACGGATCACCTAATTCATCCTGCAGATACAGCATGATTGCTGTTTAGAACATATTTTCCAGTGATTAGTTCATCTACTTTCAAAACTCTGTAAGTTTCTTTCCCTTAGGAAACTATTTCATACTCTGCAAGATCTGTTTATAGTACTGTACAGCATAACATCATGTCACTTTATTACAGTACTGTAACATGTCACAGTAATATGATGGGATGGCAAAATGCAGCCCATGAAACAAACTGTTGCAGTCAAGCAGAAGCATGTAGCAGATCGACAACAGCTCAAATCTTGCCATGGGATATGTGTGTTAGATAAATGAAAAGCAACTTTGCACTGCACTCAGAAAGGAGCACCTTGCTATTCTGCTCTCTTCTTCTGACTTTTAATGAACAGTATTTTTTATCTGCACAGTGTTGTCTGTCTTCTTTCCTGAAGAAAAAAACTTAATTATTTGAAATGGGAAAAATAATTGAATTAAGTGGTAACCAACATCAGTACCCCAAGCACAGCAGCTAATACACAACATGCTATTGGTGTGAAAGTTTTCAAGGACACCATCTACTTGGTTACCTGTACATGATACTGCTGTCATTTGTCTGCCAAGATATGGTAGCAAAGCATATTGCTGATCTTGATGATCTGTTTCCTGAAGGTCATGAATGTTCCTGAGCTCTTGATGATCTTTAACAACCATCCTCTATTGAAAGCATAACTATGACACTGTTCACTGCACTACACCATTATGTTCTCAACAACAGTTCCCCACTCAGCACACAAAAGTCTTCAGTCAGTTTGAATGAATCATATCAAACAAAATGTGTTTAAAGCAGAAGCACCCAAGACTGCAAAAACTCCAAACTTTCAGGCTTTCCAAACCTGAATGTGATCTGCTTCATAGGCACTTAAGCTTTTTACTTTTACATTTTCCAGGTTCTTCTTTGCACGCCCATAATTGTCTTTGCCTTGGTAAGGAAGAGTACAGTACTGATTGTATACCTAAGCTCAGTCAAGATTTAGGGTAGAAGCATTTCTCTAAGTCTCTTTCAAAGCACAAACTGGTAGTGAAAACCAGAGTCTGATTCACACTGACTGCTTAGAACATGTTCAAAAACCTAAGTAAGCGCTATCATTTTATTTCAAAACTTGGCAGTTTTAAGTGATGGTGAAAACCTCTTTATACAATAGCTTATTCTTCATTGTCAGAATGGATTTGGATACCTAATTCTTATTTGTTCAGTTACATATCTTTGAGTAGTTACAAGGGGTTCAAAACTATATCTCTCTCTTCCACAAGTTTTCTCACACCAGACCATAAATTGTAATGAGTGCAGATTTAATTTGGATGTTGAGCTTTGTCATCCAGTGACCAGGCATTTATTAAGAAGGAAACATAGGGGAGGTCTGGGTTCCGTCAGGACAGTTAGTAGAGTTAGTAGATAAAATACAGAGAGCTGTTCAGTAAATAGATCACATAGACCTCCTCTTTCCCTCTTTTCTATCCAGGTGAGCCTCAAAATGTCTCTTCACAGGTCCACAATAGTTTAGATTCAACAGTAAGGTCAAATTGTTTCTCCAGACACAGCACTGAGAACCTAAGACAGGCTTCATGATTCTTCTAAGATTAAGTTGAAGTGTTTGATTTTAGGTTACATCCTGTACTAGATTTGTCTAATCAATGTTTTTATTTTATTTTTTTAAACCAAATTTGTGGCCCGGGGCAACTCCATTGTCTTTTGGGAACCATAATAAAAATAATGAGTGATTACTCTTACATTATGCCTCTTCAAAAGCAGAACCACATCAAAACATACATAAAGACAGTGTACAAACACATCACATAGCTGTAAAGGAGACTTTTATTGCCACCCACTTCCACTACATCTTTTGCTTATCATTCCCAACCCAGTAACACTGAAAAAATCTTTGACAGAATCATTTAACTGCCTTTCTTACTTAATACCTCACTAAATCAGAAAACATATACATTAACTGCAAAATCACTCCAATAAATACGTGGGCTTTATGTTTTCGGATTGAGTAGGTTAAATTATCTTCAAGATCTAAGAAATTTTATTTACCACATTAGACTTGTGGGTTTTAATTTTCCCTGTGTTAGTTACAAAGGTAATTACACAAGAGATTAATTTGATTCCAGAAACTTCTTAACTTCATCTTAACAAATAAATTCTGGTGCAAAACTAAATTCAATTTGGGAAATGCAAGGGCTCTATGAAAGCTGCAACTATTTCCCAACTTTCATTCATTTCAAATCTCCTAATTGGCAAGGCCCTGTAGTGAAAATGTTTGGCTTCTGGAAGAATAAGAAGTATACAAACCATAGTGTTAATTATTGAATGCATTCTTTAATGTATCAGAAATATTTCTCTTGAGCTTTTAAAGACATACAATGTCTCATTCTATAAATGAATTGTGCACTGCCTTCATAAACACAGAGCAAATAATGGCTTCAAAGTGAACTTACCCCCTCCCTCTACCTGACAACAGAGAATCATCCCTTCTAACACTTCTCATGATTAAAAATCTATCAGAAATGTTAACACTTCAAAGGGCCAACTTCCCTTACTCAAAGGTGCAGCATTAGGGGAAAAACTACTCCTGTTGTAAGTAGGGGAGCTGCATCAACACTGAACTATCTTAAATGTCTGTCTACTAGGGGATATTACATACATTTTAATCTGCAAACACAAGAATTTGTTCATTGTCTGCCTAGACCCAAATACAGAACACAGAGTTCCTAAATGGTTTACAAAGTATGAAAATGAGAGCTTTATGGTAAAATACTATAATGGACAAAGCTGCAATGCATATATTTTGCATATTGAAGTGCTTAACTTAATATCTATAAAACCAGATTTATTATTTTTTATATACAAGCTTTGCAAATAGAATGAGTTTTGTCTCTGTAAAAAAAAAAAAAAAAAAAAGACAAAAAAACCCCAGTATTTGAAATGTACTGAATTGAAATGTTTGGCTTGAATTTTTGTCAAAAACATAAACACTGTTTGTAGGCAGGAAAGAGTATATGTACCTACAAAACAGCTATTTCTCATTTTTGCAAAAATAATGATCTATTACGCCCAGTGCAAAACCATGAAAACTTGTTAATTTTCCCAAGGGGTGAATTTTCCTACCATTTCACTGTGATATGCTACCACACAATACTAACAGAAGAAAAGAAACCTTTCTTTATATAAAATTCACAGATAGTGACAACAAGAATAGAATACTCCTAAGGGAAATTTGATATAGTAGCTGTCTTGAAGAATAATATGTAAGGCTCATTGTATACTAGATTAATTTAATTTTTTTTTTCAAAGAAAACAAAGACCCAGACTTTTGCTATTAACAATCCACTATGCTTAATTTTTACTCCTGTATCTTATAACACATAGTGATACCTACCACATAGCACTCCACAGAAACAAAATTACTGAAGTAAGATTGGAACCTGGAGACTGACTTAACTATTAACAGTTAAACATGGCGTCTGCCAGAAATGCAACATGTTAGCGAAGTAATTACTAGATCTGATTTTCCTGGAAAAACAAAATTATTCAATTCCCACAACTGTAAACATTTAAATTATTCCCCTACTGAGAATCAGTGTTTACATTTCCTAAAATATTAGGGCATGTAAGCTTCCTGCATGCAATTTTCTCACCTTGAGATCTAAACAGCATACAAAAACATACCACCATTTTTTTAATATTGGTCCTAAAAGTCTCATACTACTAGAAGATTTAGCAGGATTGCTTTAATTATGCATTTTTGCTTTCTTTGACTGACAGTTTCGCATTTGTTAGCTGCTTCTTCCTGCTCTTTTATCCCCATTATTCCTGTTTATCTGTGGAAAGTCTCAACAGGTAAGTACTTTTTCCAGTGAATGAAGTTAGCACCTACCTGCTGGATACCGTATGTCCAGCCTTGCCTTATACGGTCCCTTGCCCACACGTTGTGAGCGTTCTCTGCTAGTTTATCCACCATAGCTTCTTGAGAGGGGGTCAGTTTGATAAAACTCAGATCCATCGGGGCAGGCTTATATCCACTCAACAACTGGTAGCTGTCAAAATCCACAGAACTTGCAGTTACTTTTCAATAAGAAAAAATCAAAAGAAACCACAAAGGGAAGCAGTGACATTTATGCAATATATCTATATAAATAATCTGTCTTTGAAGATAAAGAATAATAATGCACCAACATTTGATTTTATCAACTCAGTTGGATGACGTATCTGGTAGTAAACGCAGCCCAAAATGGTCTGAACCGAAAATGTTTATAAAGTATTTTAGTACTTTCAGATATTTAAAGTAATAGATTAAAATGTTGCTCGTTTAAATATTTACATGTACACTATTATTGCTACCTCTGAGCACTTCATAACATTTACTAAATACTATCTGCTTCCTACTGAAGCATGGAAATATATTCTTCCTATTACACGAAGAGATGCGAGAGACATCAGGCCAAGTGACTTACCCAAGACCACATATGTAGTCCCTCTAATAAAAGCTTACCTTTATGATACTTAAAATACCTTAAATATCCTTCAAATCATAGCAGCAAATGTTTAAAATACAAGCATGGATTCAGGATAGAGAGATAGCTTCCTCACTACTTTTTGTGCTCCTGAGAATGAAGTGTTGTTTACTTTTAGGAAGTTGGTCCCATCAAATCGATTACACTCATCTCCCACTTTAGTTATGATCAAACATTATTCAATAAAGGATTAATCCATATGGTGATGGACGCAGCACATCAGGACTTAAAAAATTTACCTCTAAAACCTATGATACTACGTAGCATCACCACGGTGGCAGACGTTGCTTCCCTTACCTCAGCTGATAGAGAAACATGCAAGGTGAAGTGGAGCAGGAAAAGTAAAGCAGGGGACAGATACACAGGGACTGGCCTGGTGTCCATGCCCAGGTGCTATAGGGGGGTGTTGCAGAGTAGCCTCTGTGAGGAATGGCCAGGGCTGACCCATGCTGGGCAGAGCCAGATCCACAGGAATCTGCTGTTGGTCAAAGCTGAGCCCCTCAGCCACGCTGAGCCACATTTTTAAGAAACGGCAAAATGTTGCACAAGCAAGAGAGGAACGAGGAAAAAAGTGCGGAAAACAGGCTTGCAGAAGCCAAGACTGGAGGAGGAGAGAGGGAAGAAACATTCTAGGTGGCAGAGCTGGTGCTTCCCTGTGGACTCAGGAGAGACCAGGACAAAGCTGGTGGACATGCCCTGAATATTCCTTACTATGTCTCCTTAAGCACATTGACAAAACAAAGTGCTGTTTTGGGCATATCCAAAGGGGTCTGTGAAAAATAAACAACAATATTGTCTGACTGAAATTATATGTTTTGGAGTGTTAAAATAATAGCTAGTTTCAATAATTGTCTATTTCCTAAACAACTTTGTTATTTTCTTGTATTTTCTTTATTTAGACTGACAGAGAGAAATACAGAAAAAGAAACACTATTTATTCCCATTTATAGTCTAAAATATTCAAATACTTTACAAAAATTAATTAATTCTCTTTTGTGATACTATTGTAGAACCCATTTAAACAAACTATACGTTGAAAACAATAATTGAAAACCAGCAACTGTTAAAGGGGTTTATTGTCTAGAAACATGAGGTTATATCATCCTTCAAAATTACCACATTAAAAAAAAATTAAGTCAGAAAACAACAGTTCAAGAACATCAATTCAAAAAGCAATCAGTCATATAGCTATCAATCATTAAATTAGTATTACAGAACTAAGCAAGCAGTTGGTAGTCATGCTGCTGTCTCCCACACGCTGCCTAGCTGCCATCATGGTTACATCTCCTCAGGTAGCTGTGAAGTCAATTCATTGAGTAAAATCAGTCACTAAAGGAAAGTGTGAATCACACAGAATTAATGTGTTTATCAGGCTGGCAATTACTGTGTTCTCTCCTGTCACACTCATGTTAAGTTGTGCATATTAAAGCTACAATAGCCACGGCTATTTCAACAGAAGAACAGGGTCAAAATAACCAGGGTCTCAAAGGATGCTCACAATTTTGCCACAGAACACGTGTACACTATATTTCAACTTTGAACTTACGTCTTTGGGAGTTTCATTTTTTTCACTTTTTCTTCAGCATGTTCATCAGCAATTCCAACATGACAGCCTAATGCCAGCAGAGTTCTAGGACACAGAAATCACAGATAAACGACTGCCAGTGTTTCTATATTCAGAGCTATTGCTTTGTATATAAATAGCACTATACAAGAAATGAGACCTACGGGAATTACAACAATAAAATATATAAAACCTAACACAAGCCTATTAAAAAACAGGTAACAAGCCTTCTGACGGTGCTAAAATGCTACAAGATGTTCATAAAAAATTAGTAAAAATATAAGTGGACTTCTTCAAAATGGAAATATCACACAATCTTTCAGCTATATGAAGCATCAGTGGAAAGAGTCTCTGCCCTTGGAATAGATATTTCTGCTTTATATACTTACTCATACTGCTTATATACTCATTCATACTGCTTTATATCAAAATCTTTCTATGTCACATTATTTACTTCAACACTGATGAAAAGGAGAAAAGGCAGGAAATGTCACTTGTTATCCTTAGAATTTACAAAGAGAGGCTGTTATTCAGCAATTTTAATTGGATCTGGATTTTGTTAGGACGTGCTACTGAAGAGAGGACTGACAGCAGCACGCATGATAAGCATTAGCCTAAAACTGCCATCTTAATGCTAGGTACAGATGCTGCATGTTAATCCACTTCAGAGAAAAGGATTCAAGGTAGACATAGTGTGTTTTGTACCACAAGGCTTCTACCATAGAGCCACTGGGCAAGGCAGCCCATTCTGGCTTGACTCTGCAAGATGCAACTCATTTCAGAAAACAAACACACTCTACATAACCTTACAGTTGGGTCAACAATATTAATCACGTTTCTGATTATTTCAGACCTCTCCCTTTCCTTATAGTCATACTATCCAGCAGTGTGACTTAAGTCTCATTCATCTCCAGGGTTTGATCTGTAACTCACCAATTATTTACTCCTGCATTGACATTCAATATTGGATTATCAACTCTTAAGTTTCTTTAACCTAGGTGCATTACTAAAATATTCACATTGAAATTAAAAGAAATCCTGCATAAAAGTCAGAGGCCACTTTGGAGTCAGATCAGAAGTTTCTCAAAATCACATCTTTGATTGAAACTGATTGCACAGAAGAAACACAAGTATAAATCTTGGACTCCATTCCCAAATTTCCCAGCTTGGAAGAAAGCTGGAAAATGAGCTTTTTATTTATTCTTGTCTCCAATTAAAATAATGTTTTCTAATCTTTAACTACATTTACTGCTCTTGAACTGACTGGGTAAAAAAAAAAAGAGCATAAACATTGCTCTAGCAGTATTCCTCTTAGAAGATAAATCGTATGTTTCAAGAAGATTCTTACAGCAAACTTTTAGTGCTAGCTACATGAAGTAAATCCCACTGTTAACAACCCATGAACCCCGACTGAAAGTTAGATATGAGAAAATAAACATGCAGTGGCTACCTCCAGCAAAATACACTATCTGCTAAAAATACCACATTCAGCTAAATTTCAGTAGGCATAAATCATATCCAATTCCTATGCGGCTATCACCAGCAGAAGTAAGAGAATATATCTAACACTGGAAAACAGTACAGAGGAGCTAAACCCCAGTAACTCCAATTTTCTTGTAATTTTCTTGACAGGAACTTGAACCCTATGTTATCTCTGCACAGACAGCAAATTCAAATCAGAGAACCACAGCAGGATAAGAAAATCATACCATACTGGTAGAACCTGAAAGACCCCTAAAGCACTTCAAAGCTAAACAAGAAAACTAAAAGTGGCTGAAGTGATCCTTAGGATAGTATTGACACATGTAATTATCATACACAACTGAATAAATAGGTAGAAACAGGAAAATCAGTCACAAAACAGTAAACATCAAAAAAAACCCACCCCCAAAACCCAAGATCAAACTACAAAATATATATACAAATTGGTAGAAACAGCATGAGCAAGCATATTTTAATCCATGACATTTTCAGAGGTAACTCATTCCTGAATCTTGACACTTCATATAGTATAACATTTTTATAGTTCGTAGACATATTCAATTATACTGAAACATATAGACATCCCAATATATTGAAAAGATATTGTGCCAACAATATGATTCAGAAGTTCCTTGTTTTCTGCCTCTTTCATGTAGTAGAGCTGGCAGCAAAGTGGAAAACAAAACAACAAAACTGGAGAGCTTCCATGACATTCTCACATCTAACCCCTCATCCACAAAGGAGGGAATGCCTGCTGCTGTTTTGTGGCAATATGCACAGGTGACACAGAAATAACAGTAAGGTGCCCTGAAGAAAAGTTCTTTGCTAGTTAGATCCAAAAATTATCTACTGTTTGTGAAAGTGTGTTTTATCAATAAAGAAAATAAAAAAAAAAAAAAATTGAACTAAATTTAAACAAGTAAGAAGTGGTTTATTTCCTCCAAACTAGATAAAAACTTTGCAAGTTGCCATTTCATAATCAGCATTAATACAATAATTCTAAAATTCCACAGATATTAAAAAGACTATCAAAGTAATTTTCAATGCTCAATGCCTTATTAATTAACACATCTCACTCCTTTATTTTCATTATTTTCCTCACCTACGTGTAATTCATTGTAATTCATTTGTCAAATTATAATTCTGTAAACAGCAACTCCTTAGGAAAAACTCTCACTATAAGTTCTAGCAACTTACTTCAATGTTTCAAGTGACATTTGCAAGTTGTAATTTCTTTCCTGCTCTGGCAATTTTGAGAACTCCACTAAGCACGGGTGTTGTCTTTTGTTGTCATCTCTAACCTGAAAAGACAGTAAATAACTAAGTTTAATGTGTCTTAAAAACTAGAAGAAATTTTACAAGAGTCCAACCACAAAGTACTTAAAGCTGATCCTGTCAAATTACTTAAACTGAACAACACTTTTAAAACAGAAAGTATTCTGTATTCTCAGACCATGATAATTCTGTTCAAGTGAGACAGAATTTGCATTTGCAAATAAATTTCAGATACGTAGATCTCAAGTGGAATAAATGCTGATTTGTACACTTCATTATACAGATGTTCACAACAAATATGCAAAATTCAAGAACAGTGCAATATATGTTGTTTTTTCATACAGCCATAAAATAACAACTCTTCTTCAGCACCATATTTGAAAAATTATGCATCCAGTTTGTATAAATATGTTGATACAAATAGTACTAAAGTCCTTATCCTATGACAGTAACAATATAAGGAATAAATCTACCCTACCTCTTAGTTCTGAAAATGTGTTCCTTAGTTATATCTAGTAGTACACAAGGAGAATGCAGCTGCTTAGCAGTCACAACGACCGGAAGATTAATTTACAATAGTGACAGCAGAGTCATTAGGACTATGATTTACAAAATCCTACAATTTTTACACTTAAAAATTTAATTAGAACCATTTTTAACCGGCAACACTACTACACAGTTGTAGTCCAATACTGGCCATAACTAGGAAGGGCAGCCTGAGAGGCTGGGATTACTGAACATTTTACTGCTTCTTTGTGTCTTTATCATGCTAGAGTTCAGTCAACAAAATCTACAAAGATTATGTCTTGCTAGAATTCTTGACAAAAAATATTATTTTGAAAATATTAGCTAAAATATACCAATTAAGTGTTAACATTTCATCCGTTTAGAGTACATTTTTATCCATATATTAAAACGCTTTTGTGTTCATCTTTCATGGAGCATAAACTCACCATTTATATTAATCTTTAAAGCTGCAAACTGAGAGCTATTAAAAAATAACATTATTGACAACTTTTGATTAATCAGATAATTCTGCTGGAAAAATAATATTATTGACAACTTTTGATTAATCAGATAATTCTGTTGGAAAATGGGATGCTAACAGTTGAAGTTAAGAAGCCTAATAGTTACACTTTTTACAAATTTATCTTTACTTCTGTGGAGAATATCGTATTGCTTCTAAATAATTTAGGTCAAAAAAGACCAAGGCAGGAATTCTCAGTGAAGTGGTACTGTTGAACTGTGTATAATATGTTCTCAACAGTTTTATCTGTTGTTCACATACAAAATCAGATTTGATATTTAAAAAGGATAAGAAAATCACTAGCATATACACCGGCATGAAATCTTTGATAGAAAAACAATCTGTCACTCTTACTCTGATTGCTTTCCCTGAATATTCCATCAAATAAAGAATTTTCTTTAGATATTATAATGTAAATGTCTTATAGTGAAAAAAATCTTGGCAATAAATCCATATGCAGTATCTAAGATTATACTTAAATAAAATCATAATACTGAGACATAAACATTGTGTGTAAGAGTGGTGGAAGGAAAAGCAGTCATCTGCAAACCATAACCTATTTATAAAGTTTCCTTAATTTCAGGTCCTGAATGTTAATTATACATAAGTACCCACAGTGTGAATATGAAAATGGATCACTAATAGCTGAAATTTATTTTTTATTTATTGTCTTCTTGGTTTGCCCATTCTGTTTTCTTCCCATAGCAATAACTAAACTGTATATAAGTTAGATTATGTAGTAATGTGATAAAACCCCCCAACAGTCACATTTCTCTATACATTTTTGAGCAACATATTTTTGCTTTTTTGATGTAAGCACATAATGATTATCAAATTGAACTGCAGTCACTTGTTTATGTTTTGGATTAAAAAATTTTACACTCTTCAGGGGATAGTCATCTTCATTTGATGAGATTAATGTTCTTTGGATAGGTAATATAAACAATTCAACTGTCAAGCTACTTAATCAAACTTATTAACTGCTGAAGTGCGAAACATCTTTTAGCAGACACCAAAAATGTTGATTTGCAGATTTCTTTCTAAAACCTGCAGGAACTTACATTAATAAAGATTCAGTATAGTTTCCAATAAGAAGGACTACTTAAGATCTGTCTACAACTAATTTAAATCTTGGATGTCAGGTCCTTTCCTCAGAATTCCAATGTTAATTGGATTTCTTCTAGTGATGCTCTTCACTCCACAGCTACATCATGCAATGCTCAATTATGTTTATTTTGTAGGTTGCCTTTCCACCCACTTTGTTTTTCCTGAGCACAGAATGAAAATCCGCTGCTTTGCAAATAGCTTATGTAAGTGGCAGTACTTTTGACACCTATCAATTTTCATGGCTGGTTTTAAATGTACAACAAAGTTTAATAGAAACAAAGATATGAAGACGTGTCTGGTGTTCTCAAGATGGACAGCTAAATACCACTCATATTCAGACTTATAATGAAGCCAGTTAACAAAAGCCCTTAATTTTGCTATATTAGCTTGTCGTTTTATTTTGTTACATGTATAAAAGGCAGTACTAATATCACTTACAGTACTGAGTATCAGTCAGGTGATACTATGCACAGCTTTGATGAAACGGGTATGTAGGTAGGAATATAAAATGCAAATTACAGCAGGTTTTTTTAATATCTGGAGAGAAAATTAAACCTACGTATTCTCTGTCTTTCAGCCTTTCATTTTTTGACTTGGTGGAAAAAAAAACACTTTTTCAGAACAGCTAGTTAATATATATATAATGGATCATGCTCTTCCGTTATTATAAAAAGATCAAATCTGACTAATCTCATAATATGAGATTAGTGCACTCTTGTGAGTGCATAAAAAACAGGTGATTCCTGTTTCCTGCCTTCCCTCAGTACTGAGTAACTGCAGTGCATTAATCCAGGTAACTAAAATTGGCAACTGTGTCTTAAACTTATTAAATCTACTGTGAGAAACCACTACAATAAATGAATCACTCTCCGGAAGATGATCAACATATACTTTGCCACGTTTTCAAAGTGAGCATGTCCAGCCATAGAACACTAAAGCAAGAGAAAGCTGAGTAACTTAAAAGATTTAGTATATAATTTCATTCTTAATTGAACCACAACATTTATCACTTCTTAACTTGATATTTAGTATATATTGTTTAAACTGAAATAGTATTCAACTGTACAATTAGATATTCAGTGGTAAGTAACAGTACTCTGAAAGTTCCTGCAGATTGCTTCACAGCTGGTATGATTACACGACAATTAAAATATTTCGACACATTAACTGGGTTTTTGTGTTTGACTTGCTGGGCAAAGAAACAAAAACAACAAAAAACCAAAGATCTCTGTTAATCAAATGTTTTTAAGTACTGCCATACGCTACACCAAATACAATACTCATCCCCAGTTACATTAAGTGTGTAATCTGAACTTTTCAAAAGACCAAAATCTTCTTAATAACAAAAACAGAATACATATGTTTCTATACATGCTTCATGTTTCTATACATGTTCTTATATAAATATATCTAGCATCTACTGTATGTTTCTATATACTCACAGTAATAGTTCTTCATAAACTGCAGTACTTGTGATCCAAACAATTAGCTTGTATTTTTTCTTTTATGATTGATTTTAAAAAAATCTAATCAGTAGAATAGACTGCATTTTGTATCAAACCCAGAAGCCACTTTTTTTTTTTTTCTATCATACTCCATGAAAAGTAGGAAAGAGATAAGAAAATAGCTATGTGAAGAACCTAATACAGACACGGGCCCAAATAAGTAGAGAGAGGGAAGGACAGAAACATATTTATTGTCATTTTTTATAAGCAATACTTATTTTTCATTAAAAGTAAGGTTGGGACTTCCAAAAGAGTTACATCAGTCAGTACATGTGAAGAGAACCAATGTGCCAAATAATGTAATGTAATTAACAGAAAATTAAGTTGGAAGGTACATACTGGTCCATATTGCCAGCCAAGCTCAATCTTATTCATAACCCAAAGTTCATGGATGTTCTCTGCTAATTTCTCTCTAATCCTTTCCAGGTGAGGAGGCAAAACAATCTAAAGAGATAAGAGAGAAAGACACTGTTACAAATAAGCTGCTTGACAGTGCCACCCAAACTTTCATGACAAACTTTGAACAAACCAGTTCTTTCAACTAGACGTAAAGTATCCTTCAGTCCTTACTGACTAAAGGGAGCGAGAACTCTTAGGTGAACAGAAATACTTTAAGCTATGCATTTACAAGTTTCAGAGTTTGACCAGTAAGGGAAAACAGTTTTAAATCCTCCAAATGGCACAAAACACATTCCTGGTAGCTGGCTAGAAACTACTTAACACTATTTCTCAGCTTAAAAAATGCTAAAAATCTCAACAACCAAGATAACATTGTAAAACACATTTCACACAAATATAAACATTTGAGAACTGAATGCCATTTAAAAAAGTGATTAGATGATGATGACAGGTGTGAAATTAGGACAGCACATCACTCCACCTCCACAATTTAAAATCAAGTCTGATTTACCTCAAAAAACAGAGACCTCAAATATATGGTGCCATGAATCTTTATAGCACTACCCCAATTGTTGTTGTTACAGAATGATAATTACATGACACATGTATAATGCTGTATTCAGTGTATAATGGCAACAAACTAGCAGGTTTGTACTTCTTCATGTGTTTGGGTTTTTTCAGGAATGAGTTCCTAAATATAGTAAAATCTTGAGTACATAATTTGCAAGAATTTGTATCATCTCAAACTTTGGTCCAGTGTAAAATCAATTTTCATTATTTGTGATCAGAGATGGAGCTCTTTGGTATCAAAGAATTACTGTTCTTTGTAACTATGTAAAAAAAACAATGAAAACTATAACTTCAATGCATGTCATTTACTGCCCACAGTGAGTCAAATGCCACTCTCGGTAATCTGCAAATCCAGTAAGGAATTAGAGCTGAGCTTGGTATAAAAGTCTTGTCATAAAGCATAGCCTTCAGTAATTTTAGTTAAATAGTAATAAAAATGCCTAATAACAGAACAAGAATTTCAAATATTCTTTTTTGCCTACTGTAATGTTAAGGGTATCATACTCTTTATTGTAGTGTTTGTGAACTGAAATATGTAAAACTTCTAGTGAGCACTGTACGGACTTTAGACACCATTTTTCAGCTTCTCACAATGGAGTGTACCAACCAAATCCCAAGGAAAAAAAAAATGTTTGAGACAAGCTACTAATTCAATTACACGTGAAGTAGTATAGGCCTATAAAATATGTATTTGAAAATGGAAATGCAATCTTTCAGTTTCCATACCTGGCTAGTATCTACAGGAACTGGAGTGAAAGCTGCTTGTGAGAGAGAGATAGTGGGACCCAGTAGATCTCTTGTATAGTTACGATCCTGCTTGTACTCTCGGCTGTGTTCCACTTTCAACTTCTCTTTCGGTAGGACAGCTTCAAAGCAAGGGGCATATCCAGGTGGAGGAAGGAACTTGAACTCTCCATGGCGGCCCCCAAGTAAGAAACGTACCCTGTAAAAATCAGATTTACTTTAGATATCTGAGACACCTGTGGTGTCAAACCCGATCAGATTGTAAGCTTAAAAATTACTGAATGCTCTTTTTTTTTAAAGGGGGGGAAAAAAAAAAAAGATGTTGCCTCTTATTTCCATTGTTTACCATTTGCCCTCTTCTGAGTAGTGTTGGAGTTTATAAAGTATAAGGTGCAAAAAACATTTGGAAAAGTAAGCAATTCTTTCTTCTGGTTAATTTCTACTTCCATAAATGTATTCTAAATCATTAGACCAAAAAAAGAAGACACAGAAAGAGAGAGAAGAATCGGTTTACTATGCACAAATATCAAGTACACAGCAGCCTTTCAAGTCTCAGAAGGCTGATTATAACCCAGAATAACCCATCAACCACCTCTGAACAATCTCCATTAAGGAGTTCTCCATTAAGGAGTTCTCCATTCTCTCTCATTTGAGAAATGAGCCTGTAACTCGCAATGAAATAATATTGAAAAAAATCTTCCCAGAACATTGCCATCCAGAAGGAATCAAAGACAAAAAAAAAAAACCAAAACCACCCAAAAAGCCTAGCCTTACAGCAGAACCATTTTGTCTCCTATCTATTCCTGTATCCTGCAAGCTTTTTGTCAATGCTATACTAGAACACTCTTCAAAAACACACAAAGCACCTGTCAAATATTTCTCTCATGACAGAGATATGCAGGATTACAGTTTTGCATTTCATAGCACACGTATACAGTTTTGCCACACTGTATGTCCCATATTATCCAAGGCAAAGATGCGTTTTGCATCTCCAGTGAGAGGCCAGTATGCCCACTGTGTGACAGCTCTTATCTTTTGTACTATTCATCACAGTCTTTCAATGATCCCTCACAGAGCATCGTTCTGTCTCCAACAGAAATCAGATTTTAGCCTTTGCCTTTGCCAGTCCTGCTAAAGTTGGTCCTCCTGCTGGAACACCACACAATCACTTCCAATATTAGATTCTTACACGTGGAAGCAGAAGTCTGGCACCTCGAGTGTGATTTGAAATTTTATAGAAAACCAGCCCAGCAATCAGAATAAAGATTGACTGAATTCATATAAACTCATCCTGCTGAAAAGAAAGTGTACCACCAACATTTCTAAAGGTAAGCGCAAATAATATATCTTCAAATAACAGTGGCTTTCTCATGACAAGTAAGCTAGGGCAAATATATTTTCAATATCAAAGATTGATGTTTTCCTTCCCACACAGTTAAAATGCTGCCCTGGAGTGAATGTGTAGCAACATGTTAGCTAAGAAATTATAAAGAAGCCGTTTCTAAGGACTATATGCAAATCACTTTACAACATTGGTGTGCTGAAATACAATAGATACGTTCTCTCTTCATGACTGCTTTGTAGCTCCTACTACACAAGAACTGGAATTGTGACAAAGAAGTAGATGTCAGAAAGGGAAATGAGAGCGAAGACAGCCAGGGAAATAATCAACATATTCACACACAAAAATAAAATGAGACTGATAAAAAAAACTACACAGGATGCTAACTTTATTCCTGCAGAGAAGCTGACAACTGGGAAGAAGAGGCCATCTATGTTGAAATTCTCAAACATTCCTTGAACTGGCTGACCATTTATCCGGAAAGAGATGCTGGGGGCACTCAGGTCCAAACAGCAACTAATAACATCATCAGTTCTTAACAGGTGTTGGTTGGGAGAATTTACTGTTCGTGCTACACAACCTATGGAAGTAAAGGAGATGTGTTTATCAAAACTTCTGAAAATTGTACAAGTTTTCACAGCAGCCTAAAAACAAAAAAAAAAAGAAAAAGAAAAATAGCAATAGAGCACAGATACATTAATACACAAATATCACAAATATCTAACCTATAACAGCAAAGATCCAATTTTAAGTAAACATTTTTAGTAAACAGAGGCATAGAATCATATATAAAATGCTATTTTAACCATAAATAATACAACTAAAGTACATTTAATGTAAGTGAAAATAATTATTGATACTCTAATAAATAGTCAAAACCAAGAAAATTATATTTTATTCATTATAGTGGTAGAAGTGCAAATTGAAAAACAACCATTAGTATCTAATATGAAACCTAGTACAGTTTACTAAAGAATGCTTCATCAGGAAAGATAAGGACAACTATCATACTTTAAATTATTTAGGAAAAGTAAAGTAAAGTACTTCCTGTTACTAAGAGCCACATCATGGTACCCTTGCAAATTATATAAGATGATACTAGTCAATTTCATAATCAAACTGCAAACCAGCATTTTTCTGGCATATACAAAGGCATCAGCAGTTTTGTGGCATATATGTTCAGTTAAGTATGTATTTTTCTTTAACAGGTTTTGAATGAATTCTAAAGGACCATTCTCTCTCTTGCATCTAATTACATTTACATGAGTACACTTGCTTCCGAAGAGGAAGAATCTATAGAATACAAAAACAGAAAGTGATTGTTTCAGAAATTTACTGCATCTACAACAGAAAATTTATGGAAGAGTGGCAATTGTATAGAAATCTCTAGACATGTTTTCCCAAAAAAATTAGATATGCAATGTCTGCAGGAGATAAACAATAGCACATATTAAGAACAAAGCACTAACTTTTTAACTGTTTTACTTCTGTAAACATTAAGGAATTAACTAAAAGCCCTCTATTTCCAAGAAGATGAAGATGGCATATGGCAGCAAAAACATTAAAAGAAAACCCTCAATAATCCTTCTGCAGATAAACTTTCATACACACACCACCACTCCCACAAGGAAAAATAAAAAAACAACACTTCCGATACTCTATATGTAGAAAATTACTTCCTGATTCCTCCACAGAATCTCCAGACTGTAGGACAGATGGTCTTGGCAATCTGCCCCTCTTGATGGGGCAGTAGTTGGGAAAAAAAGTTATCAGATCATCTTTCTACTTCCCTACATCATTTCAAGACAGGACTGTCCTTAGCTTGGTTGCGGTAAGAACAGCCAGTTCCATGGGCAAAGACAGGGCAATGGCATGTAGCAGTCCTAAGGAAGCATCCATCACAAATGGAGAAATCTAAATGAAACAGTGCTGAAAAGCAAAGTAGCAGCACAGCGTAAGGAATGGTTTGCAAGGAAGCTACCTTCTACCAGCTCTCCATCCCAAAACTCATAGATCTGAGTAGGGAATAGCAGAGAAAAACATCACAAGACCTGAGAGTTAGTTTCAAATAAATCACAGAAAGGGACAAATGGCAGGGATAAATAAAATCCAAAAGAGCTATCAATGAAGTACAGCTATTTCATCTTGGTATGGCATACTATGTGTGACTAGATGCCTTTTTTACATGTTAAAATTTAGCCAAAAAAAGGTTATTAGGATCAATGCAGGGCTGACTGTTAACAGAAATCTGTACTGGTCTTTGATGAACATATAGTCAGACCAAATGATCTAAGTGCCTTTTCTGGCCTTAGGCTTTAAAAAAAAAATAATAATAATTGCAGGACTGAGTTAAAAATGTAAATTAAATGTGATCCTGATAAAGGTTTGGTTCAGAACAGAAACTTAGGGGTAGGAATTATTATTGCTATTCGTCAATGCAGTAAATGCTTCATGCTCAGAAGATTCACCTTAAAATGTCACTGCAGAGATTTGCCAAGATGCAGCCTGGAATTGTGGAAGGAAAGCAGCAGCCGTGATTTTCAACATTCAACTATTTGAAGACCTTCCGGTGTTTCACAGGTATGCTTTACATGAGAATGTCAATGAAGACACAAGTCTCTCCAATTTTACCAGGCACATCCACAACAGAGATTAACATATAACACCAAAACTGCACATGCAAAGGCAGTCTGACTTTTTTGCCTGGTCTAGATTACTGACTTGAGAACAATAAACAATTGTTCCTTTCTTCTTTTGTGACATTTCTGACTAAAAAGTTTCCAGTGGATAGAAAAATAATTTTGATTTTCAGGAATTTTTTATTTCTTCCCTAAAAGAGGTCCTAATTACAAAAGTTATTTCAGTTTGCTCATTATTTGCTGGTTCATCTGTAATAATACTTCATCTGACAAACTCAGTTATAACACAGCTTTAATGACACCACTAATTACGCATCATTGTTCCAAAGTGATTCTCATTATACATGATGGACAAAGTAGCAGTTACTTTCCTGAGATGCCGCTTCAGTTGATGTGTTATTACTTAATAATACAATCCATCGCTACTTTGATTAGAAAAGTCTTTTGAAATGTAAAACTGTATTCTTTTCCATGTACAAAGCCACAATGCCCCAAAACTTCAAAGACCTTGAATGATATATGCTGCTGACTCACTAAAATGTCTTTCTTATCTGCTAAGGAGTTTTAGAAAACTTGCTCAAATTTTCATAGTGCTAAGAATTGCCAGACCAATGAACCCAACCCAATTTCCAGTCAGTTCTACAATTCATCAATGTTCAAGAGTATCTCAAAATCAAAGGAGAAAAGCTTTTCCTCACAAGGTAAAACCACTGTAGAAAGCTTTTTCAGGAAGTTTTGGACTGTCTGTGTATAGCACTACTCATTCTACATTATATATGAGAATCTTTTCATTAAAATTGAATTATGTGAAAAAGAGTAAGAAAAGCAACAAGAATAAGCTTTCTTTCTTATTATACTGATTTTGCTGAACTAACCCAGTTTGAATGGAGAATGAGATATTTACAGAATTAACAGTAAATACAAGTACTTCAGATACTCGGTTCTGTTTCCTTTAACACTAGAATTTGCACACAGAAACTACTATTAACAAAAAGATCCAAGCTGGACCAATAACACCTTAAAGATGAATGCCTGACCAAACACACACCACATGCAAGCAAGGAATATGTAGCATGTCTTGCAATAAACAGTCCGTCTCAATGTAAGTAAATAAAACATCACTACAAAAAATCCAGTTTTAAAATGTGTGCCAAAAACCATACCTAAAAATTTTCAGCACTAAAGTAATTCTAAACTTCTAAAATAAAACTTATCTCATGCTGTTCTTACACTATCACACAGGAATTACAAATCCAGGTGAACATCAGATTTTATTTTTTATACATGTAAAATTTTAAATAAAGCCTTAAAGCTGCTACAAAAAAACTCAAAACAAAACAAAAAACCCAAGCAAACAAACAAACAAACAAACAAACAGAATTCCTAGGGTGAAACAGAAATTATGATTCTAGCTGCATTACTTTGTATAAAACAATTCTTTAAATATGCAACACCATCTTAAAATGTATTCTGTTTCGGTATATTCCTAGTGTCAACATAAATATCTATTTCCCTTTGCTGTTGCTGCAAACAAATCAAATCCACTGGAACTGCAGACCAAATTCTAGTATTTAGAACAGAAACGACAACAGCCAACCAAACAAAAAAGCAACAATACCTGACCACAGATGCAAACCATCGAAGCCATAGGAATACAAGTCATCACCAACACCATTTCCTCCCCATTCTGCTCCTCCCCCTGGATATGGTGAGTAGCCCTCCGTTGAAGCCCAGCCCACGCGCAGATGAGTTGATTCTGCAGTCACAAAGGGCTCTAGATGATCCACCATAAGTTCATAATACCATTTTCTGTATTGGGCAGAGCCTTCACTAATCCCCAAGAAGATGTTGGGTCGCATGCTTAAGCAGAAAGAATAAAAGTGGTTATTATAATCTTAGCTCAAAAACATGAACTACCTCAGCCTTTTCATTAAACTCAAATGTCATGCTTGTTTTGTGTGATTAAAATAGTAGAAGTAATTTTATTTATTTAATTATTCTGTTTAAAAATGAATACAGCTATATACAGCTGTAGTGGAAAAGAGTTTGTTTCAGTAGTTCAAGCAGTATCCTTACTCAGATATTACTAATAGTATTGCATGTGTTTGAATACTTAATAGATGTTACATCCTACAAACAAAAATGACAGCTATTCACCAATTAACAATAGAAATGTAGTGTACAAGCTGCAGGTTTAATTTTACATAGCAAACTGCATTCTGTAACACTGTTTATCCATTCAGGAGAACAACATTTACAAAGATAGAAAATTAAAGTGTCAATCTATTTTAAAATCCTCTTGTATTTCCCTTCCTTATTCCAAGCTTTGTATTTGCAGTGGTTGTACCAATCCTTAATATCAATTTGATGTTCCTACTGCTGATTTTAAAATATTTCTAAAGCATACTTGAAAGGCAAAACTACTGCTGTGCTTATTCAATATCTAGTTAGGTAGCGGTATGTAGAATTATACATCTAAAGGTCATGAGGGGAAAAAAAAAGGAAGGTAAGTAATGATTTTCTAATCCAAATTTGGGGATAATACTGAATCTAGAATCTCATTGAAAAAAAAAAAATCTGTCTCCAGAAAATCAATACTGTGTCAGCTTTGTATTAAGAAAGCCATCCGATCCTGAATTCAAGCCACAGGGTACAGAAGTGTCCAAAATGAATGCTAAGTATATTTCCCCAATGACTGGTTACCTGTACTGCAAGAAATCTTTCACATTTCTAGGCTGAATGCATCCCTCCACTGGATTGGCTCATAATGTCTATAAATATTCTTTTTCTACGTACAAACTCCCTAATCAACACAAACGTAGGTCTAAGACAGCCCCTTCACAGAATGCCTTCTAGTGCAAGGAATGCAGGGGAGAGGAAAACAGTTGATATTGGCTGTTAAATACGTGCCAGAGTAATTACAGATTTTACTTATCTGACTGCTTATAAAATTACTTCATCTAACACATTATAATAATACACTTTCCTTCCAGAAGTATATGGGATGTCTTTTGCCGCAAGTATAGATACTCATCCCTTTGTTACAAGTCAAACAGTTAATGTCCTTAAAATTATAAACAAAATTTCTTTGACAAAAGCTATCTTCCAGAAAAGTCAAATATTTCTAAGACCGCTGATTGAATCTTTTCTGCCTGAACTCAATATCAGCATTACTATGCATTTGTCCAGACTTCACAATTTAATTAACCTAATTATCCAACTTACTCTTTTTGAACAGAGGTTTGTGATTACAATTTCCCAGTCCCCTGAAAAAATATGTTAAACAGCAATATCTCAGAAAGTTCCTTTACCAGATATTTTTGGTGTGAGTAATGCAAGTCTCATCCAATCAGTAAATGTTTTCAATGTTTCATTGGTCTTTCTGACTATTGAAAAAATAATATTTTTTCCTTATAACTCACAGAATACCAATATTCTCATTTAAAATATAATGCAGAGTAAAAACATGTATCAACTGCATCTGATTTTCCTACAGACATATTTGGGAAAGAAAGCTCTACCTTTCCCATACAAGATCCAAAGTCAGTTCAGAAGTTCAATCAGTACTCATACATTTAAAATTTCTTCTTATGCATTTATAACCGAAGTTTCCATTAGTGATTTTAGCTTGTCAGTTGTTCAAATTTATTGCTGACATGGAATAATTCCCTTTATGCCATCTTTCCAAATGTTACATATGTTAGTGTGTTATTGAATTTGTTGCAGAAAGTCAAGTCACAAGTGGTTATGAAAAATATGAGTGAATGTATTAGCTATAAAAATAGTCAAGTTCATTTCACCATTAAATTTAAACTTATTTATACTTGAAAGGCCCCCTTGTAATATATAGTTGTGGAATTCTTGTGTTTTTCAGCATCTAATAAATCCCATGAACTCTGAATTATAAGTACTATTCCTGTTTCAATTTTCATTCTCAGTTAATGATTGAGACCTTTCAAGGTAGACGTAACCTTGAGATAGAGGAAGATCCCACAAATCTTTACTTAAAGTCAAAATCTTTTGCCTCAGCCAAAATTTAACCTGTGGATAAACATTTACTTTGTAAATATTACTTTGCTAGTTTAAGAAGTTACAAGCTTCATCAAACTCCTTACTGTCTACTGGAGATAGCTTCTACAACTCTGCCAGCAGAAGGAAGGTTGAGGGCAATTCCTCACACTGTCTGACAATACTTGGAAACCACAGCTAGATCTATGTAGAAATCTTTAGAAGAGACTCTACAGTTTCACAGATTTAAAACAGATTAGAGCAACTTTAGCTTTCAGCAGCTCTCTCTGACCCACGTTTTGATTCTAGTTAATATTGAAAGGAATATTTCAATAAATCCTAGTAAGAATAAAATATATTAATATAAGATTTAGGAGTAAAACAGGTTTTCTGTAGTGTCTATTTCTTTTAATCACAGATTTTATTCTGCTTTGTTCATAGATATAGAAGTTGGTTTTTTACCTGCTGACGTGGTTGACAAGGCGTGTCTGTAAAAGCAGATCTCTTCCTGGCAGAAGATTATCACAGATTAGATGTTGATTAGATCGCACAGCTACTCCATGACAAACACAGAGAGAACACAAAACATCCAAAACCTGAAAAAAAACCACCAGATTCTTTTCACCTTAAATATTTTTCAGGCTAAAGAGTACATAATAGTCTCAAGTAACTTCAGGCAACATAATGCTATACGCCTTGTTACTGGAAGTTACATAATTCATCCAACACAGTAGTTTTCTTTTACAACAATTCTGACATTCTCCTAACAATTTGAAGAACTATTCTTCCTGCTCCCCTTAAGATTTACTGTGTATCAGTGTTTTAAACAAAAAGAAGATCACGTTCCCCTTGGTTTTTCAAACAGCTCATATGCTGTCAGGAAGTTTCATTCCTAATTATGAATACAGTATTGAAGTATTTGAAATCTAACTTCTATGTGGAAGAATATGCTTGCTTTGTTCACCGATGTTCACCTAAATATACTTGTCTCTTTTTTCCCTACCTTATGGTTTCTTCCATGTTTATCCAAAAGACAAATGATTGACTTAATATGTCCTTCCTTAATAATGTTTAAAGCTTCTGGGCTTTCCACCAGCACACAGTGTAAAACCTCTAGAATTCCTTGGGAAAAAAAAAAAAAAAGAAAAATTATTTATTCAAAGTGCATAAAAAGTCATAACTGCATATAATACTTACTAATAGACTGCTCTATAACATGGAATAATTTCAAAAGTAATTTTATATGATAAACAAAACTAAATAGGATGTTGTACTTCTAGATTTCCCAAAAGAAGTGAATGCAGTAAAAATCAGAAAGGACAGGGCAAAAATTAATTTAAAGTTTTAATAATAAATATGTGATGGTCAACATTCACAAATCCAAAGAAACTCAGTAATACGTTGGTTTTCAGTGGCTCCAAAAGGTGAGGACTTTACAGTACATACATATTATACACATAAAATGTGCTCTCTATATTTATAGTTTTACATTTCTTCTCTTAGAAAACCATATGAACCACTAATGGAATCGTACACCTCTAAATAAGAAAGCAGAAGTAAATTCCCATTCTACTGATCCACTGTGTATAATTTTCTTTCTGTACATAATAGACATACTGGGAGCCACAGTGATGTTCTTAAAAGAGCAAATATAAACCAGCATGAAACCAAGATGTGCAAAAAAAGTAAAAACCAATAAATCTCCAGTGGACCCTCAATTAAATGCATTTTCAATCCAAATCAAGCAGCAGTCATTGCCATCAAGAATCATTAGCCTTAAAATGGTTCCCTGCAACGGAGCAGTAAAACAGTCTCCCAGGTGTACTGGATCATGTCACCACTTGTTTTGGGATCTTCCACATTTGGCAAAGAGAAATACTACACATCTGGTGCATCATTATCTGTTGCTACAGTTGTTGCCACAATGAGAAAAGACAGAGCACTGAGGGAAAGCTGAGAAGCTGTCTCATACCTATTGATCTGCAAAATTCCTCATCATTCTGTGTTTGATTCTGCATTCAAGCAAAGGCTCCAAATACTCAGCTTAACCCTTGCAAAGCAAGATTCTAATCTTTCCCACGCTCTCATTTACTGAAAGCAATTGTAGCACTGTATAAGCTCCTTTTGGTGTGGGAAAAAAAATTAATCAGACAAAAATGCTGTCTCAGTAAGAGTACTCTTGTCCTCCTATGATCCTTGTGAGGAACAGGTCATCAGCCGCTACAGTTGAGTAAGAGACAGCTAAGGCAAAAAAGTTCCAAACAGCTACTAAATGGCTTTTAGTCTCAGTGCCACGAGAGCATGATGACACAGAAATATTAAATTTGAAATAGTCTTTATGCTGATTGTTGCCTTCCTCTCAGTCTAACATTCCAGATTGAATCTAAAGCTGACAGAGGGGATCCAGTGCTTTTCTGTTAGATTTCCACTGGTTTTTAATAAACCACTGCAAAAATGTGTATCATAAATAAATGACAGCTAATATTTAAGAATTTTAAAACTGTAGTTCATCCACATAACTGTCCTTAGTACACATCTGAGCTTTTCTGAATTTGTAAATGATAAAAAGTTTTTTCAATTTGTAAACAATTAAAATAATTAGAAATACAAATTTGAGGAAAAAGAATATGCATTTTGATTTATTGGGGGAATTTTTACACATACATATCCCTTTTGTTTTTTACAATAATTCCTAGGTGACAGCAAAATAGTCTGGAACATTATAACTAACTGATCATAAAGCCTCTCACAAAACAAAAATTAAAAATGAAAAGTCAGTTAAGCAAGCATTTTAGAGACAGCCAAGCAAAAAAATAAATGAAGGCCGAAAACCAGAAACTCTGAACAGAACTTAAAATAGTGAGTATAAAAGTGTTATTGGGACCAAACAGAAAATGAAAGTGACCCCATACAGCTACTGTAGACAATTCTTCTGTTCTGTGCAGTTACTTCAAAAAAAAGTCACAACCACTATATAATGAGCTAGACATGAACTCCAAAATTGATTCTGTAGCCCTGAAGGTAGAAGCATAAAGTCACAACTATAAAAAAGAGAATGAATTAAACCTGAACTTGGCAGTGCTGTGATCTGGGCTCCAATAGATGTGCACTTCCAATATTGACAGTAACTATATTTATAAAAAGGATAATAACCTAAAACTCATGAGCGCAAGCCCAAAGAATAGATGTCTGCACCAATACATCAGGATCTACTCAGCCTGCCAAGCAGACAGGCAGAGGTGATCTAAACACCATGAAAATGCCTAGGGAGGTAAAACATGTTACAAAAGGATCCTCAATCTAGAGGAGTAATCTGTAACAAAACCAACAACTTTATTGTGTGCCATGGCAATCTAGGAACGCAGGGCAATCACTGCATTCAACACTTGGTAATTTAAAGTTTGCCACCTCTGGCTGTAGCATTGAAACACTTTAAACAGTAATACAATTTGAAAAGATACCAGATAATCTAAGCGTCATAACAATAATCTTCGAATTTTCAGATTTATGTAAGTAGATTCATAATCTTTATTTTATCTTAAAATAATACACAGCGGTCATTTTCTAGTTTTAACCTTTTCAATAATGGAAGTAAAAATACTTTGAAGGTGTAAACATTCCATAGAAATTAATTATATTGATTAGATCCAGCTGCCACAGTATCCTCTTCAATTACTGCAGCATCTGAATGATAATTATCATATGCATTTTGTTCTAAGGGTAAATTCCAGAAAAAAAAGTCATTTGAGGTCACAATGTCACAGAATCACTGAATCATTTAAGTTGAAAAAGACCTTTAAGATCACTGAGTCCAACTATAAACCAAGCACTGCCAAAGCCACTACTAAGCCATGTCACTAAATGCCATGACTATACTTATTTTAAATACCTCCAAGGCTGGTGTTTCAACTGCTTCCTTGGGCAGCCTGTTCCAGTGCTTGACAACCCCTTAGGCAATTTTTTTTTTTCCTAATATCTAGTCTAAGACTCCCCTGGTGCAATCAGAGGCCATGTCCTGTTGTCCTAAACACTTGTTACTTGGGAGAAGAGACCAACACCCATGTCCCTACAACCTCCTTTCAGGTAGTTGTAGAGAGCAGTAAGGTCTCCTGTCAGCCTCCTTTTCTCCTGACTAAATAACCCCAGTTTCCTCAGCCACTCCAGGTAAGACTTGTGCTCTAAACCCTTCACCAGCTTCATTGCCCTTCACTGGATAGGGTCAAGCACCGCAATGTCTTCCTTCTAGTTAGGGGCCCAAAACTGAACACAGCATTTAAGGTGCAGCTTCACAAGGACTGAGTAGAAGGGAATGATCACTTCCCTATTTCCAATACAAGCCAGGATGCTATTGGCCTTCATGGTCACCTGGGCACACTGCTGGCTCATGTTCAACCAGCTACTGACCAACACCCTGAGGTGCTTTTCTACTGGCCATCTGTTCAGACTTTTAGTTTGTCTACATTAAAGTCAACTGGATGTGTTCCAAGTTTGGAGTTGCTCAAGGCAGTACAGCAGCAAGTGTTAAAATACAACTCTCACAAATGGCATGATATGCAGAGTTCATGATAAAGGTGAGTGAAAATTCATTTTTAGTGACTAACAGATGAATGGAAGCATGTATTTTCAGGACAACATGTCATATGGTGGATATCAGAAAAAAATGCAAAAATGCATGCCCTCAAAAAAATAACCTCAAAACCTCATATTATCTGGTTCCACCAAACTTCACATGACATATATTTGATTACTAACTTGCCCTATTCTATTTTTTATCATCTATGTTTTAATGACTTTGAAATTTTCAGAGGATTAGTTAATCCCATCTGGAATATATTTCAGAGCAAAAGAATAATCTAATCTTAATTTATGCATTGAAAAGACAGTTGAAGAATTGCATTATTCACTCAGCTCCTGCAATATCTCACTTCTAACATGGTCTAGTCTCAGACAAACTTATACTTGGCCAAATCTTCATTTTGTTTCTTTTGCTTGAGAGAAGATCAGGAACTGAATCAATTTCTACTCTAATTTGTATAATCAACTCACAATTGCTGTTTATATACTTAATGCCTTTATTGTATTTTCATAACATTTTTAGTTCAAAGATAAGACAAAAAGTGAAAATAGGAATTTTATTAATAAAATTTTATGGCATCAAAGCTTTTTTGCAACACATTCAATAAAACACTCGCAGGGGATATAGCTAACAACTTCAGCATTGCAGATCAATTTAATTTTGGTGTGACTGACGGTGCACTGTTTCTTCCTTACAAAACTCTAAATTGAAAAAGTGAACTATTTTAGATGAATAAATGCAGACAGTTATACTTATTTTAAAGGTGTAATATAATTCATTATTTCTCCCGGTTGTAGATATACCCCTGTAAATTAAAACAGTGAATACCCTCAAGTCAATCAAACCATACAAAGCTTAAATTCTGGCAAGCAAAATTCCCACATAAAATCACAAAAGCATATTTAAATACTAAAAGCTAAACCTACTGTGCCTCTCAAGATAACTAACTTGCAGTATAATTAGCATCTGGTATAGCTGACTCCCTCAAAACCAAGAAAAGTCTTAATTATAAAATCAGTTTTGGAGGCAACATGGAAGCTATGTTACCAGAACAAAATGAGAAGGACTTCAAGTGGCCTTGTTCCTGGAAGAAAACTCAGGACAAACAATGCAAATATTAGTACCTTGTTGCAGCATGGCATGAGGTTCATTAGGCAGCACAACTACAATGTCAGATGACTTTGCAGTTTATAGGATTCATCTCATACCTTATTATAATTATTATAATACGATAAACATAAATACTTAGGCTTTAATTATCAAACCTTATTTGTACTTTGAGATTAGTTTTTAAAAATACACACATAACAGAAAATATGTAACACAGCATTTTTAGACTTGTTATAACATATTTCATATTAAATGTCCAAAATTTGAATGTAAAGTTTTGAATTCTTTCTGAATATCCTAGCCCTGAGAGTTTCAGTTGTAAAATAAGGTCTGAAGTTGTTATGAAACAACTTCACCACGAATAACTAGGGAAACACATTGAAATTAAGACGACTGCAGTCAAATCCCATGGAATTGCATAACTGTGAGAACATTCACCTTTGATGAGTACACTCAGACCAAAGGTGAACTGTAGTGGAAGAGTGATCTAGCCTGTGATCGAGCTTCTCATCAAACAGCACCCCCAAGTCCTTCTCTGCAGGGCTGCTCTCAAGTACGTCATCCCCCATCGTGTACTGCAAACTTCCCCTGTCTGTCCAGGTCCCTCTAGATGACATCCCCTCCTTCCAGTGTGGCAACTACACCAGTCAGCTTGGTGCCATCCGCAAATTTGCTGAGGGTGCATTCAATCTCACTGTCGGTATCAATGATAAACATATTGAACAGCACCTGTCCCAGTACGGGCCCCTAAAGGACAACACTCGTCACGGATCTCCATCTGTACTTTGAGCCATTGACCACTACTCTTTGAATAGGACCATCCAACCAGTTTCTTATCCACCGTACTGTCCACCCATCAAATCCATATCTCTCCAATTTAGAGAGAAGAATGTTGCGGGGGACCATGTCAAAGGCTTTACAGAAGTCCAGATAGATCATATCCGTTGGTTTACCCCTGTCCACTGCTGCGGTCACCCCATCACAGAAAGCCACTAAGTTGGTCAGAGAGGAATTGCCCCTGGTGAAGCCATGCTGGCTGCCATTAATCACCTCCCTGTCCTCCATGTGCTTTAGCATAGCTTCTAGGAGGATCTGTGCCATGATCTTCCCAGGCACAGAGGTGAGGCTGACAAGTCGGTAGTTCTCAGGGTCTTCTACCCTTTTCTACTCTTTTTAAAAATGGGCACATCTTGCTATACAAGCAAGAAGTACAGTACAGCTCAGTGTAATTTCATTTACTTTCTTTTTGAGCAATACAGAGACTAATTGCATCTCACAGACACGAAGGGGTCAACATAGTGGTTCAGGAGGATGATAAGATATTAGGTAATGGCAAAGAAAATAAATAAGTTAGCTTAAAGAATTTTTGTCTAAAGTGAGAATTCCCAGATTCACAAATCATAAATGTGTTTCAGGCATGTTCTTTCTTGTTAACTTCAAAGAGAAGTTCAGCCCTCAGAAGTGAAAGAGATCATGGAAAAGGGAACGTGTATGAATTATTGAGGTAACTCTGTTATACTAAAAAATATATGTACTTTCTGAATACCCATCTACCCCATATACATGAACTTCCCTGCGTTACCACTGCAGTCCTTCAAGATAACATGAAGGCTATCCATTCCATATGGCTATTATTACATTAAGTTTGACGCGAATCCTGATAAACATGTAGACTTCCAAAGAGAAAGAAAGGGAAGTTACTAGAACTAGTGAGAAAAATACTTTATGCAACTGAAACTGTAAAACAACTGTTTCAATAGTTTGTCCGAATTAAAAGACAAAATTACAAGCAATTGGCCAAGGAAAAAACTGACAGAACTTAAGGTAGAACTACAACCAAAGTCAAAATGTAAAAATGTTACAAATATATATCTTACTTAATCAATATAACTTACTCTTTCATAGGAAGAATTGCATGATAATTAGAATGAACAAGTATATCACCTATATTAAAGAACATAAAACTGGTCATATAAGGAAGTTAAAATATTAAAGTGCTTACCAGAAGAGGCCTCCAGTCTTTCTAATCTACTGATCAACCAGTCAAGAGATCCAGAAAATTGAGCACAGTTTTTACGATTCCCTCGAATCAGAGCCGCTATTGGAGAAAAAGAAAAAAAATCACAAAAATTAATCACAAATATATATATCCATTTAAATTAGAGGAATCCCTGTCTTGTCTTTCTTGGAAGGATCCAGTAAGACAGTTTCTTACTCTTTAATTATTGATGGTATTGATTTAAATTTATATAACATAAGTGACTGTTAGATTTAAACATAAAAATTATTCTTTGTATCAAGTTGACCTTTTAAGGTATTTTAATTATTTTGGCTTTACAATCCTCTCAGTTCCTGCAAAATGCTCAACATGAAGTACCCAGTATTGATATCACAGAAGTCAGCTTCTACTGTAGAATCAAATATTTATAAAACAATATTCTTGTAATGAAAGGAAACATTGGAAGAGCGGAATGTGAAGCCAATAACATAGATGATGAATGTAAATTATTTTCTACTGATACAATACCTTTCTTCAAGAATAACAGGAACTAAAACAAGATAGATATCCAGGAACTGTTTGTTATACTTTTGATAGGGCTGTAGGGAGGAAGTAACTGGTTTGAAATTCTTTCATCCTCATGTTTTAAGCTGAAGATTGAAGCAGACTGAATGCATGCAGTGATTTGGTTGATTTAACTGACTGGAAAACTCACTGAGCACTGTAGGCACCCGCAAGCCTGCCCCATCTTGGAATACATGTTTGTAAAGACACGCTCTCAGAGACGCCTCTGTCCTACTCCTAAAAAAGAGTGAGGCACTAACATTTCTGTTTAGTGTATGAAACTGTGCAAACTGCTTTTCTTAATATTGTTTTCCAATCTTGTTTTCCTATTTTGCCAGCAGATTATTTCAGCCTGAAATTTCTGTGGTCATTTTCAGCAGCAGCAGAAACTATAGGTACTGCTAAGCAGCAATAGCCTCTTATAATCCATGTTTCATTGCATAGAAATTCACTATATTATATTATGCTGTTTCATTTATAAAAGGTTACAATGACAGGTGCCTTAGCAGATATATGGCAATTGTTTTAAAGTGAAAGGGGGTAGATTTAGACTGAACATAAGAAAGGAAATTTTTATGATGAGGTTGGATGGACTAGGTGATCTTTAAAGGTCCTTTGTGACTCAAGCCATTCTATGATTCGATAATTCTTAGACGCAATAGTATCCAGTCTCAACTCAAAGTCTGGAAATGCCGCCATTCTCATCACTGTGAAATATATCACAACATCAATGACCTGACAAAAGCCATGAATTCCGGCATCACAGTTTAGTTTTATTTACATGCAGACTCAAAAACAAAGTACTGTTTGCTGAAGCAAGACTGAGCAAGCAATATCCATTTATCAGCCATGCAATTATTGTACAGCCGCAGCATTATTCAGAATAGAGCAACATACAAATACATTATAGCCAGATCAAAGCCAGGCTTCTCAAGCACTCTACACTCCAAAAGGTCACCAGTTTGTTTCATTGAGACATTGACTCTCTGGACCTGTCTACATACTTGTAAATGTTTATTCCTGCCACAACTTCATTAATTTACTAAGTCAAATAGCTACCATTAGTACACATGAAATAACTATCTTAAAAAAAAAAAAAAGTCTAAAGCAGATTCACTTAGGGGGCATATATGAGTTAAAAGATGTAAAATTTTGACCCATCTTCCTTCTAGATGATCTCTTTATCTCAGGGCTGGACAAGCAAACATCCTTCAAAACCACAATATATAATATCACATTTTCAAACATTCACATGGGCATTAAGGTGAGTAAAGAGAGAAGCAGACGGAAGGAAAACATAGCAGTAGCACTGCTGGAATGAAAACTTCACACTAAGAGTTAGTATAATTTTCACCATAAAAGCATAGTTTATTTTCACACATCTGTTCCAAGTTTTAACTCTTAAAGATAAAATTTGCTAGCCATTGTCTGGTAATGGTTGAGGTACATTCAAAAATTCGGGCTAAACGATCTGTTTCCTTGCAAGCATGAAGATAGCCAAAAGCTATATGGAGTTGTTCTGTTTTGTTGAAATATAGTGAAAACAGCAAGAAACATTTTCTTCATTTTCTATTATAGCATTCTGAAGAAAGACAGACATTGGCCAAAGTAAGTGAAGAACGGAGATATAACACGTAAACAAACATGACAAAGGTCTAAACCACTTTGAAGAAAACATAAGAAATGAGAAAAAAATAAGAGGGAAAGGATCTGGACAATCCACTTAAGAACCTAAAATAATTTAAGTTGCCAAGTCATAACATTTCTCAGTCATCAAATATCATAAATCCACCACCAAAACCTGCCATCTGCCTCTGAAACACTTTTTCATATAGAATTACAATACAAAGGACAACAGTACATCACTGTTACAAAATACTGTTAGCTGAAATCAAAGCAACCTGTTGTATCTGAATTTGCAGTCCTGCTTTTGACCCACATGGTGACTCACTCACCTGTCACTACTCAACTATGGAACTCCTGCCTTAGTTACCTCACTTTGCTGTTGAGTAGTAAGGAGAGTTTATGTAGAATGAAGTATGCCATTAAATTTTCATTTTCTGTACCTCTGAACTTCGAGGAATGCAAATTTTCAGTATTTCTTGCACACATGAAATACTGCTGAATATTCTGAAAAAAGGTCAGATCCCACAGCTCTATATTTGGGAACTAGCATTGGTAGAGTCTTTTACCTAAATTTCTCTCTGTATCTGTTCTTCTGAGTGAACCTTCTATCTGCCTTATTACAGAAGTTTCCGACAGAATACACATTTAATTGTTTCGATTAGTAATCATAAACGGCACAAGAGAACTCCGAGATAGTACATTTGGTTTTGAAACATGAATTAAAAGGCTCACAATAAATAAGGTTCAGTGCCACACACTGATCAGCAAAGAGAAAGTTAAGTATTTTTAGTACCAGTAACAAATGAGGACTAAATAACAAATGAGGACTAAATAACAAATGAGTCCTATAGAAAAACAAGTATGTGATTCTGTTTCACAATGCATACCCACAAAAGACCAAATTAATAAAATGCAGACTGTATTCATCCAGGCACTTCCTACCCACTTGACTCACTTCATTTTACGAACTCAACATTCTGTTGTGGACTCTTTAAAAGACTTTATTTAGACATAACACTACCTGCATACCTTTGCAATACCAATTTTTTCAGGAGTGAGATTTAGTATAAACGATACATAAAATATTTTGTGTTTTACTGGAAAGAACGATAACAATCCTGCACGAGGACTTTGTTCAAACTCAAGCTTTTGCCAAAACACATGCAAGGTTAAAGGCAGGCAGGCCTTCACATTACAGCTGGTGTGTTACAGAAAACATAGGCACGCATATGCAGCCTGCGAAAAGGACTGCTTAATGACAAGGACACATTACTTTCCTCAGTTACTTAAGGTCAATGTTAATGTTAATATTTAGGCATACTTGGAGCTTTGAAAAAATCTAATGACAGAGGAGCAAGGAACTGACAAAATGGTCTCTCAGGCTGTAAAATTTCCTTTTGTAGACAATTAACAACTCAGCAGGAGTAATACATAGGCAGCTATAGCAGTGAATTAATAACCCTGTATAATGAGTCATAGGAGAACATATATAACATATACAATTCAAACTGGTGAGCAAACAAATTAAATGCTACTACCTAAGTAGAAATTTGATCAGGATACTAACACTTAGATATTTACAGAAGGTATTAAGAGATTTTCAGTTACTGCAGGCGGACAATACCTTCATGATATATTGCATCTAAAAGAGTGTACCTTTCCATGGCATACTGTATCCTAGTATAATGCTGGAGTCACAGGTCATTACTAATAAGAGTGTTCTTAGTTATAGAAGTTCTAGATGTATGCTGCAGTCCTGTGGTCATATGTGTGAGAAATGGAAGACTTCTGAAAAACTGACCACAATGTCTTGGCTTATTAAGACAGGAATGACATATTCACATAGGCTTTGTTCACACACTTTCAGGCAGCATACAAGATACATTAGCAATATGATGATATGAAAAGGCAATCAATCATTTAATTGATGTCAAAAACAAATTATTTATCATCATGAATATTATTAGAAAAATCACACTATTTGAGCATTTTCTACCTATTTTATTCCTAAGCACATGCAAGGACCTGCAAACACAAAAATCTTGTTTAATTTGTATCCCAAATTTCTATATAGTGGAAATACTCCCATACTAAAACAGGTACATGTTTCTTCTCATCCAAGTACTCTTCTGACTTAAAACAATCCAAGTAACCCATTACATGTCTTACCTAGTAATTCATACAAAGAATTCAGTATAGATTTCCATGCTTCTCCAGCTTCCTTCCCAGCTACATCTGCAAAATGAGCTGCACTGCTGTATACATTCAAGCGATCAATACATTCGAGAACAAGGTTGATCATACCCTAGAAAATGGAAAGGCTCAGATTATCAGAGAAAAAAAGGATTGTTTAGGTGCAAATACATAAGATTTTCAGAAATCTAGGAAAAACAAAACATGAAAGGCAGGATATGCAAAACAAGAATACATATACATGGAGTCAGACAACCGGTGTCAAACAAGCAGTCCCTACAGAAGAGTTTTCTTTGACTGTGATAATGCAAATCTACCATTTAGGGTGGTCAAAACAAAACAAAAAAATAAACAGTAGTCCACATATAATTTTAGGCAAGTTTCTATTTTAGAAGGTATTTCATCATCTGACTAATTATATGCACCTATCACTACCAGAGAAATAAAAGACAATATTAAACAAAACACTTCAAGTACACTTATTAAACCAAAACATCCTTCTGTATCAAGAGATTAAACTATAACACAAGACACTAATTCACATATCAGGAGTAAATTAGGGTTAGAATTCAGGGCACAAAGTCATATAAATATCTCATTTTTTGTAAAGGAAAAGGATTCTATGATGTAATGCCTTAAATATATTTCTCTAAATATACAAGAAAATCAACAGATCGATCAACAGACCGCTGGGCTGAGACCAATGGCATGAGGTTTAACAAGGCCAAATGCCGACGCCTGCACTTAGGGCATAGCAACCCTATGCAGTGCTACAGACTAAGGGGAGAGTGGCTAGAAAGCTGCATGGAGGAGAAGGACCTGGGGGTGTTGGTTGACAGCCGACTGAACACGAGCCAGCAGTGTGCCCAGGTGGCCAAGGAGGCCAATGGCATCTTGGCTTGTATCAGAAACGGCGTGACCAGCAGGACCAGGGAGGTTATTCTCCCTCTGTACTCAGCACTGGTGCAGCCACACCTTGAATACTGTGTTCAGTTCTGGGCCCCTCACCACAAGAAGGATGTTGAGGCTCTGGAGCGTTTCCAGAGAAAAGAACAAAGCTGGTGAAGGGGCTGGACAACAAGTCTTACGAGGAGCGGCTGAGAGAACTGGGGTTGTTTAGACTGGAGAAGAGGAGGCTGAGGGGAGACCTTATTGCTCTCTACAACCACCTGAAAGGAGGTTGTGGAGAGGAGGGAGCTGGCCTCTTCTCCCAAGTGACAGGTGATAGGACACGGAGGAACAGCTTCAAGCTGCGCCAGGGAAGGTTCAGACTGGATATAAGGAAAAAATTTTTCACGGAAAGGGTCATTGGGCACTGGAAGAGGCTGCCCAGGGAGGTAGTTGAATCACCATCCTTGAAGGTATATAAAAGACATCTAGACAAGGTGCTCAGGGACATAGTTTAGTGGCAGATAGGAATGGTTGGACTCAATGATCCAAAAGGTCTTTTCCAACCTGGTAATTCTATGATACTATGAAAGAGATTATAAATGTAGCAAATAGTTTGACTCTTACAGGACCACTGCAAACATATCCCAGATTAGGCATCGACGCTACAGACACTGCGAGAGAATACTTGCAGACAACATGGTGGAAAATCGGGAATAAAACTAAGAGAAGTACCTCTTCCTGGAAGAGATTCTGGCGATTCTTCAGTGCTCGGAGCCTATTTTGTTTGTCTTCATGCTCCAAATGTTCATCAGGGGGGTGAAAGTAGCCAATCAAGTCCTGAAGGCTCAGACTGACTGACTCAATAGGCAAATCGACAGTGGAAGACTTTACTTTCTTGCTGAGAGCATCAAGGCCCCTACAATAAGATGCAAAGTCTCCTGAGTATTGGAAATGAATTTATTTTATTATTTAAACCACTTATTGATTTAAAAGTGAAGTTTGTTTAGATGCAAAGCTCAATTCATTTTCTGACAGTTACATAACATTCCATTTATAATTTATGGTCTGCTCCATTCTCCACTTATTGACCCACCTCTCCTTTCCCAAACAGAGAGAGGAAGCATGAAAAATGTTGTTTCCCTTAAATATTTTTTAAAAACCCAGAAAACACATTTTAATATTCTGTCTAAGTATTTAGCAGTACCAGAGAAAGACAAAAGATAAAGAGATAATATTGTAAACCTGTTCAAAGCATCACTAGGCTGAAATGGACAGAAGTCAAATGATCAGTCCTACATTGCCAAAGAGGGCGTAGCTATAATAGTCCATACAGGTTCCCAAGCTTATCTCTAACCTGTTCTTAAGCCGTCTTCAGTACAGGAAGATGCAGCTCTTCTGTCTCAGCACTTCACTAGCCTTTTTATTCCCCTGATATACAATTCAAGCTTGGCCTTGCTGTAGTCTATGACCATCCTCTCCTAGAACTGGGGTGCAGACCATTCTCATTCATGCTGCACCTGTTCCTTACTTAGCTGAATCTCCAACAAGCCTCACAATCCAATTTTTCCTCAGTGCTTTCCAGACCCCTGATATACCTTTCTCTTCCGTTTTAAACCTCATTTTTCTTGAAATACAGCTGTTGCAGCTGTGACCTCACCAGTGCTACACAGCAACTGGAAGGCGAGGGCTTTCCCATACACCTCCCTGCCTCCCCTCAGGTGGGCAGGCAGTGTCCCCAGAGAGAAGAGGAAGCAGGAGAAGCCACGAGGGGCAGAGAAAGCAGGCGTGCTGAGGGCCTGTGAACAGAGGATCCATCCTCAGGGAGGAGGGAACAATCTGGAGGATGCTGAAACTCTGCAGGAGCCAGCCAGGAACCTGAAGCCCTGGGAGAGTAGCAGCCTTGAAGGGAGGGGCCCATGCCGGTGGCACACAACAGGAGAGAGCTGGATGACGGGGCTTGTCGGACACTCATGAGATCTCTTTTGACTAATCCTCAAATCTGCCATTGTAAAAATGACTGGTTTTTTGCCAGCACATTTTTGAGTAAAACCCAGCTATGTAGCCAAGAGGTCCTTTTTTATTTTCACCGGTGCTCCATTTATGCTGATGTAAAGACCAAGCTTCAGCTGACAGAGGAGCCCACCATGTCCACACATGCACACTTTTAGCCCCAGCACTCATCTCTCTCTTTTCTTTCATTAGAGGTACCAAAGGTCCCTGACAACCTGACCCATGACTGTCCTTCACCAGTTCTCTCTCCTGAGCAGCACAGCACTCTGCTTGCTCCCAGGATTACTCTCCAGGCCACAATATCGAGCAGAAGCTTTATTTTATACTCTTGCTTTTTGCTGGCTTAAGACAACAGTGTTAAGAATTGGGGGGAGCAGGGGCCGGCATGGCTGGTTGGTTGTTTTGGGTTTTTTATCTTTCTAACTGGTTTGCCATTCTAATTTTCATCTCATGGTAAACTACGTCTGGAAAACTTCTACCTTTAGAAAACATCATTAATTCATTAGCAGCATTTACTTCTGAAGACTGCAAATCTCTTAGAATAAATAATGCAATTTCAAAGATGGCTAAAAAAGTTATCTTTAAACCAATTTTTACTGTAAGCACACTATCTGAAGTGCAATTTTTCTGCTGATGTTGTGGGAAAGAACTGAGTCACACACTTATGAGAATGATTTTGATCCTCTCCAATTCAACTTTTTCTTTTTAGTAACATGCTGCCAAAACTAAATTGTTAAACACTATATTGGACTCCCTGTGCACTCTGCAAAAATCTCCACTGTAATTTAGCAATACCTTGATTTCTGAAACCTTATAATTATATTGTCTTTCTCTGTCTCTATCTTTTATGGTATCATTAGAAGCTTCTAAGAAAACATGCTATTTACAGAGCGAACTAGGGCTCGTGTTTCTGTAATATTTGAAATGTCATACAGTAGGCAATTTTCCTGACAGGCATTTTTCTCTGTTGTTATTTAAGTACACAGATAAATGTTTTTCAACAAATTGACATGTCTATGTCTTCGCTGGGCACCGATTTAGAACATGGTCGCTTCAGATCATCATCTCCCACATTGTCTTGTCTTATGAAAAAAGAGTTCCTATGAAATTCCTGTCATTCTATATAGTCTTATGACATATCACCCTTTTTTTAATGCCAGCTACACTGATGAGAGGGAACTTTCATCAGTTACTGAGGTCACAAACATCACAAACGTTCAGGAATTAGCATTTTATCAGTGTTATTTAGAGTTGAAAGATAAATTCAAATTGCATAAATGTGTCAGTATTTTTAAATGGCTAAAATATGACACATGTTTTGAAATATTAAAGAAACATGTAGCATTAAAAGGGAACAAATAAGGAAAGTGCAATGGGAGTCTAGAAAGGTGTCATTCCATACATTTAAGAAAATCTTTTTCTTAAGACTGTAAATTTCTCCAGTATATTTGTGTCTTATACCAGTTTGTAGTTATACAGTTATCACCACCTTTCAGGTTTTTCAGTGAAGAGCACTTTGAAAAACTATACTGAGAAAACAAAGGCTAAATAATGCACCACATGACTTACAGCAAATTCTGGCAAGGAAAAAGTCTTTCTTTTATGGCTTATTTGCATTTTTGGTATGTGTATGCATTCAAATCAAGGTTGAACAATAAATCAATATTAGAAGACAGAAATAAGAAACTGACCAATGGCTCTCAAGGTACATCTCTGCTGACAACACAAAGAGTTAGCATAAAGTCTGGTTTGAAAAGCATTCATCTGTTTTTAGTTTGAATGAAATAAAAGAGGGGAAAAAAGAATGAGAAGATCGTTTTAGAAGCACACCTTATAAATCTGTTGAAAAGGAAGACTGTACTACGGATTACACGTGCTGTACGAGATTCTTCATTCTGAGATCTGGACAATGTTAAACCATCATCCATGTGACCCTCATGGTGCATTATTGCCTGCAATATAAAAATAAAAAGCTGTCACTGCAAAATGAAACATTATTCACAAATAAGTATTTGTGAATTATTTTATTATTATTCACATAGGCTTGGGAACAATGAAGTACCACAGAAAAAATAAACTTAATTAAAAACAGATAATTCCCTATTTTACTTCCTCATGTCCAAGGACACATTTGTACAGGTTCAATACCATAAGAATCTCAACCTTAAATAATCTTAAATAGTCTTAAAATAATCTTAAATAATCTTAAAATAATTTTTATTAAAAAATCAAATGTTTAAGGAGTTTTGTTTTCTAGGGTTTTTTTGTCCACCTTAAAAATATTTCCCTTACACAGCAGCAGATCCATAAAGTATGGAAGAGGTCAAAATAGGTACTCTTTACTGGCCTTGATTTCAAAGGATTTTACTGGCCTTCTTTTCTGACTATGCCTTGAGTCACTACCAATTATTTAGTTTTTCATGTATAGTTATCATGGCCCTGAAGGTAATCAATCCAATTTACACAAATATTTTAAAATATTTTAGGTAACAATGTTGGGGTTTTTTTCCATACACACATTCACATACAAACTATTTTTATTACTTACATTACTAATTATTCATTAATGTATTGTGTTTTCAATTATTTTAGAAATATTTAAGTATTATAGTTCTTATAATTATCAGTTATAGTAGTAGCACAATCCCTAAAGTTGTACATGTTTATAAACAGTTACCTAAATATATATTATTTATATAAAGTATTTACAGAATATATGTTTATGTATACATATATAATAAGCAAGCTTCTTTTATATATATATATGTATGTATGTATGTATGTATGCATGTATATACAAAATTATAAAGGCATGACCTTCCAAATATACTAGATGTGGCTCTAGCTTTGTATTTCTAGCATGTAAAACAGTTGTAGAAAATACTACAATGTGGATGAACATCACATTTCATTTTATTTTTTAAGAAGAGGCTAAAACTTTTTTGCCTTGCTGAGAAATAATTTCCTGCAAAGTTATACATTGACAGTAAAAACTAACATAAAGGTAGCTTCTGGAAGATGTGTCAAATTGTGAGAGAATCATTTTCCTTCTTTATTATACTAAGCAAGCATTCTGCTTGGCCATGGTTGTTCTGCAAAAGAAGAAATCCCCTAGGGCACAAGACTGGAACATTCCCGTCCAAAACGTAATACCCTCACAGTGTGGAAAGAAAAGACTTTGAACTAAAAGCTTCCTTAATCCAAACTACAGCACACTGCTATTACCTATTACATTAGTTTGATATCAAGCATATCCAGATTTATTTATGGTCTTGGGTTAAGGTCTATAGGCTAAAACATGTACTCTTTTTGGCTTTCAGTTTAAGAATTCAGAATATCACATAACTTTTCAATACCTGACTAAATAAAAAACCTTTCACAATGAAACAGTGACATACTTACAATATTTGAAACCCAGAAATCAGCTGTCTCCTGTTCTTCCATTCATTTCCACCCCCCACCCTATCAGACTGATCTAGTTAAATGCATTCCTATTTACAGCCTTACCTTCCGCTGCACAGAACCCATTCTTACAGACTTTGCATCAGCAGACTGGTAGGTGAGCCATAAGCCTGTATCTACATGTTGTATGAAGCATATTGAATCCCCGTATTTTATTTCAGGTGCTCCCATTCCATCCACTTCTTTTCTTGTTCCTATGTCCAACTTTTCCTGAAGAAGAAGAAAAACAGCGTACACACAAGCAACAACCAACATTTTCATACTTGTATAAAATTTTGAGTATTGGACAATTGTCCGCAGCAGGACCTAAAAGAATATTTTAGATCCTTCTTTAATGAAACGATTAAAAATTGGCAGAAATGTAACTTCTGTATGTAATGTATGAAATGTAATTAACGAAAATGGTTAAATAATTAGGGGAAAATGGAGAGAGAGATCTCATCCACACAAAAATCTAGCTTATTACACTAGGAAAGCCTGGCATAGTCATTTCACCTGACTAGGAAAGAACTAGGAACATAATTGATTGTACATGTCATTATTGAAACATAAAAGCTTAGAAAACAACATCAAATACATTGAATCCCCTAGCTGAACCAGATGCTAACATCCAGAAGATTTTCTTAGGCATTTTTTTTCCCAGCCTGGAAAAGATGAGCACCTCCCCATAATTTATTGTCAACTGCCACAGAGAGAAGCCCTTAACCTTCCATTGCCCATTACTGTCCAACAATGGGCTAAGCATTTCCCAAGAAAAGAAATCTATTTCCGTGTCTTTGTGACTGGCCTGTTGATGCACTGTAAAAGATGAATGGCATGACTGTGTGCCAGTCCAGCTGGTGGTCTATGCACATTGCAGTAGTTTCAGGGGAGGAAATTTAGTATCCCGAACAATACTACATGTGTAATTGTAATTTGAGGTGCTCTTCTAAGAACAAACTCCTGTCCCACAGACATCAGTTTATAAGAAAAACAGCCTATGCACCCTGGTTCATGGCAGAAAACATGGCTCAATCAACTGATACAGTTTTTGTCTGCCCGCACTAGTTGTTAAATCCAAAGGTAGGTATGGAAAAAGACCATGTTACGAACGATCAGTATATACCTTGTTAACTGTAGGAAGGGTGTTAATATAGTTATGCCCAAAACTTGTCAGGGGACTTTATCTTTCTTCACTGCAAGTTCCAGAGGCTTTCAGCACTACTTCCATTTTATGGAAAAATCTTTTCCACTGAGAGTTGTAAAAAACACTTTGACGACTTAGTTCTGATTCACATGATCAAGCTACTGATATAGAAACCAGCCATCATTCTTCTGTTAGGAAAGGCAATATATCACAATTGTTGCCTTTGAAGCTGAGACTACTATGATCCTGCAGTTGCTGTTTTGCTCTCTGTTCCACAACTTCAGCTATGCAGACAGGTTCATTGTTACAGTCACTCCCTGTATTCTGCTTCTACATATGCTCATATATACCCACATAAGCTGCTGCTTACTTTTCACCACTGTTCAAAAAATCATCTGTGCACGCTGCAGGCCTATTTTAGGCCATACTTTCACGGTGCAAGATGAACCCCTTAACAAAATATAGCTTCAGCCTTCTCTGCTTCTCCTGATCAGCAGCAGAGGACAAGCCACTTCCTTAAGTTCCTCAGAGTAACATTACAAACACAAATACTGCTAAGTGTTCTCTCCTACTACAACCAGAAAAGGTTATGAGAGTGATAACACCATACACATGTACCTTGACAATACACAGTAAGAGGTGACAAAGATTTGGTTTGAAATGAACAGAAAAAAAACCTCTAATTTATTAAAGGATTTTAGGAAGTGTTTGCATTAAGTAAAGGAAGATAGCATGTAGCTAGATTTTCACTCTACAATTGTAAGCACTTAAAAAATTAATTATTAACACTCAGGTGAAGTTCTTATTCTTACTTCTTATAATGTTAAGATGTAATATATTCATCAATTCAGGTTATTAAACTGTTTCTGGATAAAGATGTTAATTTCACTATCTTGTACCTCTCATACTCCTTAAGTGCTGAAATCCTTATTAAAATCTTGTCCATTAGTATGTGGTAATAATTGATTTATTAATATATCTGATTTATTACTGATTTATTGTGAGCTTCTACTTCATTATTAATTTTTTGTTCATATCATTTCTCAAAATGCTGTATTCAATTCTTTCAAAACCTAGCAGAAATAACTTGAATATAATAACATTTGGCAATGAAAACCTACTTCTAATAGGACACTGCACACAAATGATGATACAAGAAACAATAAATTAGGTCTTGCTATAGCATGAAGAAATTACAGCCTGATTTCAAGCTCCAGTCTTTTCCATTATCTTCATAACTAGAAGACAGTGCAAACCTTTGTGAAGATATTGTGCTTCTACATTTTTAACATTTTTCTCTTCCAAGTCTTCCTCCTTGCAAACAACTTCTTAAAATATGAATGTATGAATTCACAGATTTTCTCAAAAAACACTGTCAATAACATAAAGGGTCATTAATTTAAAATCTTATTGTGTACTGTCTTTAAAGTCTGCTGGCTATAACAGATATTCAAGTGGTTTGATATTGCAGTCTTCATTCCAATTAGAATTAACATTACATTGAATTAGCATAAAAATTGTAGCGTTAACAATTTGCCAAACAAATTGTCCTCACTTATGTAAGTACACTGATAACTCAGCGTACATGTAAGTTCAGAGCCCAGACAGAATTCAATCACAATGAGTTGAGCTCTTTCCTGCAAATAAATATAGCAGCCAGGAAAGCACAGAAGCTGGATTGAATACAAGAGAGAAGATGGAAACCTAGGGGATGGTGTGGGGGTAGCAGGCATTAAAGCGTTCATTTGGGAACTTCAAGACACTTGGCATTTTGGAGGAGAGAACAGGAACCAGAAATTGTTTAGAAAGTGGAAGATTTGAATGGAATGCTGGATTTGTGCCAATAAACGGCAGGTAGATGTGAAATTAGATTTCATTATCTACCAAAAAATATATTAACAGTGAAAATCAGGATTGGAAAAGCATCAGAAATCACCATGTGACTATTTAATACTTGCATATTGGTATAGATACTACTTGATGCAAATTTCCAGCCCATTCTCAGCATAACCTGTCATTATATAAACATCTGCTAATTCTTCCCACAGTATATCTACAAAGAAAAGCTTCAGTTTTATTTGCAGTCCAGGCCCATTCTCAGATTATCAACTTTATCTAAAGATCAAAAGCCTTGATTCATTACACTGGAATAGACAGAAACAATTGGGGTTTGCAAAAAACTGTAAGCCATCTCAGTAATGCAAAGCAACAAAAATGCATTGGAAATGAACAGGTTTATTGAAGAAAACCCCAGATTTTCTCCAGAAGGACGTACTCTTTATGAACAGATTTTATTCAATGCATAAGAGAAGACAAGCCAATCTTTACACATTTTTTGTGGACTAAATGGGCAAAATAATTTTAAATGGTTTTTATCTTAATTTCAAAAAAATACCCAATGAAACCTACCTTTAAATGTGTTATTTCACTCTAATGCTACTGTTTAGTTCCTTATAACAGTACCCAAAAGGGTTCCCATGACAAAGGCTTGTCCTTTCAATTTTATCTCTTGTCATCTGATTCAACATATACCTATTGTGGCAGCCTTTCAGGACGGACATTCTAGCAGTCTCACTAACTGGAAGAAGCTAATTTGTGCCCGTTTTAAGCTGGCAATAATACATTTCCTATTAAATTTTATTAAGAAACAGGTAAAGATATAAAAATGCAGGCTATAAAAATTTATTAATTGATATACTTCTAGCCACTGGAAAAGACTGTGGACAGGAAAAGCAAACTATACAGAAAATGTATAAGCATTTCTTAATTAGGAAAATTACCTTATTTCAGTGGAAAAGTGATATTAAGCCAACACTTTTCATCAAAAAGAATCAATATTTAGCAATTGTGAGAGAAAAAAATTTACTGAACCTAATCACTACAAACTCAGGTCTATAAAATAGCCATATATCTGGGGAATAATTTGTTGATATCAGTAGAAATCCTAATATGAGTAAAGCAAGACTGGAAGAGAGAAAAAACCAATTTTTTGAATTTCAGATGCTTGATGATTATTAGGGTAATACATAGTAAGTAACCGGACCATAAAGCCCCGGGGAAAAAATTCCCCGGGGCAAAAAAAAAAAGAAGACACTGTTAGCTGTTTGTCTTGTGATGTTATTAAACTTACACATTTCTTTATTTTGTTATGATATTTTTCACATAAGAAGATTCTGACCTCATATTTCAGCTTCTGTACCAGAATGTGGTGCTTTGGGGGAAATAAAAAAAAAGGTATGGGTGCGTGCGTACACGTGTGTGTCTGTGCGTGTTACTTTGAGCATCTGAGAAAAGTATTCTGGCTCATACGAGACATTTTATAAAAATCTTTAGCTTCCTGGTCCTCTTCAACTGAATTTTTAAATGCAGCACTGGTAAACTAATGTGTCTAAATTTACGAGTAAAGGCCTTGCACATAATAAGCTTTAAAACACCACCAAATGTTGAGCATTAACATTTCCACCTGAATTTTCAGATTTACAGGGGATATATTTTCAATATTTTCTCTGCAAACATGAAAACTGCTTTCCATTTGGAAATTGGAATTATCACCTACTCACATGCCTGAAGGAACCGTCTTTAACACTGCAAATAAGGGTACTCTTCCCCCATCGGATTTTGCTAACTTTTTTATAGCACATTAAATGCTGTCTTTTCGTGTACTGGGAGGAAGTATTATGTTTGTGGCAGAAAAAAGTATTAAAATTGCTATAAGACCTAGTTACTTGACAGACTCTTACTATTATTGTTCCATATTCAACAGAGAAGCTGAGGGGCTGCCTCTTTTCCAGGACTAATTCTTTTGGGCTAAGTACAAGCAACAACACCAGTAAAAGAATGGTGTCCATACACACTCGGAGAAAAAGAGATGTGCTAAAACTGCTTTCCCTCTCTACAGAACCCTCTCTAAGACTGCTATTATTTTGAAATATTTATTTAATGCTCTTTTCCAGAGAGGGAAGGCACCTAAAAATTAGGTGCCTGTATCCTAATAAAGTGAAATCTGACATTCCTTTAAGAATTCCTAAGCAGGATACTGGATTCATCCTCAGCAGCAAAGAGCAAACAGTATACTTCTGTGGCATCCCCATAATCACTTCCTAGTAAGTTTTTAGCTGAAATGAATGCTGACATCCACAAAATTATCATTAGATATGATTTTTCCAAGTTTTCAATTTCTTTGAAAATGCATTCATAAATAACAGTAAGATTATCTGTCACATGCTGATTAACCTATAGAATCCTCTTAAAATACCATTGCGTTATTTCAAGAATTGCCTACTATGACATGTTTTCACATGTCCCAAAGCCTTTCATCTCTGCTCTGCTCAGCACAGAATAGGTTTGGTCACTTAATAACTAAATCTAAAAATGGTAGAACAAAACCACTTCAAAACATAAATCTTCAAAAATACTTCACAGAATCACCAGGTTGGAAAAGACCTCCTGGATCGTCGAGTCCAACCATTCCTATCAACCAATAAACCATGCCCCTGAACATCTCATCTACCCATCTTTTATATACCTCCAGGGATGGTGACTCAACCACCTCCCTGGGCAGCCTGTTCCAATCCCAATGAACCTTTGAAAAATTTTGTCCTGATGTCCAGCCTGAACCTCCCCTGGCAGAGCTTGAAGCCATTCCCCCTTGTCCTGTCCCCTGTCAATCGGGAGAAGAGCCCAGCTCCCTCCTCTCTAAAACCTCCTTTTAGGTAGTTGTAGAAAGCAATAAGGTCTCCCTTCAGCCTCCTCTTCTCCAAGCTAATCAACCCCAGTTCTCTTAGCCACTCCTTGTAAGACTTGTTCTCCAGCCCCTTCACCAGCTTTGTTGCTCTTCTCTGGACATGCTGCAGAGTCTCAACAGCCTTCTTGTAGTGAGAGGCCCAGAAGTGAACACAGTATTCGAGGTGCGGTCTCACCAGTGCCCAGTACAGGGGCAGAATAACCTCCCTGGCCCTGCTGGTCACACCGTTTCTGATACAAGCCAAGATGCCACTGGCCTTCTTGGCCACCTGGGCACACTACTGGCTCACGTTCAGTTAGCTGTCAACGAAGTGCCCCAGGTCTTTCTCTTCCAGGCTCCTTTCTAGCCACTCTCTCCTGGTCTGTAGTGCTGCACAGGGTTTTTTTGTCCCAAGTGCAGGCGTCGGCATTCGGCCTTGTTAAACCTCATACCATTGGTCTCAGCCCAGCGTCTTCCAGATAAGACTTGCAAACTCAGGTTGAAAAAAACAAGTGAAGAAATTTTAAACACATTTCCTAATCTCCAAAACTAATGTGCATATGCTTCTAAGAAAACAGAGACAAAGCACCTTCTCCATATCAACAAAAGATACTGTGAATTGCTAACAATTCTTGCTTTCAAATATTTTTTTTATTAAATAATGCATGTAACAGTAGAGTACAGCATATTGTTCCACTCTTTTTGGAATAACCTCAAGTGAAGACTACATCTTGAGAATCGGTGAATGAATTATTTTATTCTTTTTGCTGCAAAGTGGAATAGCTGGTGAGATCTACAGTAACTGCAACAGGAACTCTCCAATACAGTTGCACTGCATTGTCCTAAAACATTTAAGTATTTCTGTAGCTTTTCTAACTGGTTTAAAAAGAAATCAAACACATTGTCTGGGTCTCCAAACAATCACTTGAGCTAAAGTCTTTGTTATTAGAATGCAAATTTCTATATACCTGCTTTCAGGTATCTATTAATTTCTTATCTTTCCAAGAAGACAAATAATTAAAATTATATAACCCACATGCTAAAGAAAAGTTATTCAATAATTCTGTTTATTATTTCTACATATTTTAGAAGATATATTTTTTAAAAATGAAGACTATTGTAGGAAAGATTTTAGCAAAATCATGCTGCAGGAGAAAAGTATGAGAAATCAAAGGATGTTAAAGAATTTAACACATTATCATTTTTAACTGTTTACCATTATAAAAAGTACAGTTCTGAACTTGAAATGCAATATTGAAAGTGTCAAATGAAAAATTCAACTACGGTAACTTTAGACTACAGTAAACTATCAAATCCTGATTTTCCAATATTATTTAAATAACCCTTAATACTATTAATTTTGCCTATGTCAGCAAACAGATACAAGCAGTGCAGTACCATGGAAGTTCATTATGAAAAAAAAAAAAATTAAAATATTTAAAAAATGAGGAAACTGTTCAGAAGTAGACAAGCAGAACAAAAAAAAACAAAACAAAACAAAAAAACAGCACTACAAAATACCAGACAAAACAGCATTATACAATGAGAATATGACAAAAGAAGCTGCTTAAATATCAATTATATTGAAGTGGAATTTTGTTTAATCAGTGAAAAGGTAGAAGGCTCTGATAACTCATGCAATAGGAAATATCTAAATCTTGCTTACAGAAGAGACTGGAATTACTGCTAATGATATTAATGCTGCACTGATTCATACCTTGGAAGACCGAAAACAGAATGCCGTAGATTTCACATCTGCCTTCTCTTTGTCTGTAAGAAGAAGAGTCTTGTCATCCAGGAGACTTAAATATTTTCCCGTTGTTATATGTCTTAGTCTGAATGGCTGTCCCCATCTAATGTGGCTGCCACTCCACCTGAGAAAGTTAATAGGAAATGTTTGGGATTAGTTTACTAATTAAACTTCTAAAACTCTTTACTTATTGGTTTTAAAGAGGCCATACAAAGAGATTTTCCTCTCAACTATTTTCTTTTGTAAATTAAATTGTCTCTTCTGTTTAGGCTGAGGGGAGAGGACTTTGAGGAGGAGGGAAATATGGAAGCTTTGTATCTTAGAAATACATTTCTTTTTTTGTCTTCTACACAACATAGTCTGTATACTCCACAAATTCACATCTAAGTATTAGCATTCTAGTGCAACTTCTGCTTCTTAAGAAAAAGCTCATGTCATGAATCTCCACTATTGTGTTGCTGAGTCTGGTACAACACATCAGCTCTGCACCTTCCATACTATGAGACATGCAGGCAGACTGCCTTTTCTTCTTCTAGTTTGATCCAATTTTCTCTTGGACCCTATAGCTATGCACCATAAGGAAAAGAAAACAATAAATGTAGTGCAATTGAGCCATGCCCGTAAGTCATGCATGTAGGACAGGAAAAAAAGCAATTCATGTGCACTTACAAGAAATGCCTTTCGAGCAGAAAAGTATCTTATGAAGCCATTTCTAACTACTAGAAATTCTTTTCTGCAATGTGAGAATATGAAATCCTGCCACCTTTCAAGAAAGAAAGCAACACTGAACGATAGCATCTGTCATCCCATGATACGGCATCCCATGGTACAGCATCCCAAGAGTCAGCCTGTATACATGCAGCCTTGTCCAGGCAATTTTTATGAGAGTTTTCCACTAACAAGAAGAGTTCAGAAACCATAATTCCTTCAGAACCATATAAAATTAACAGAATTAACACTATATTTGCAATCATTCTGGGAAGGACTACAACTGATAGAGGAGTTCAGGCATGCATATACTAAGTCATAAATTGAAGCATTTGCATGAATATGCCCACAACTTAATAGCAATGAATGTATATTGCTATTAGAATATCATACAGTGAAATAAGGAGGTGGTGGATTTGTAGTGTTATTCTTTGGGTTTTTTTTGCCTGGTAAGAAAGTCAGATTCCTTAAAAAGAAAGATTATCACTGCTTTTGCTTAGTTGTTTTGACAGTTCTCAGTTTCTCTCAATTCTATATGTTGATATGTTTGCAGTTCGAAAATTTGTATACAGTATCTGTCAAAGTGAGATATATGACAGTCCTAAAACAAACCCATAATTTTGCAAATCCCCACGTTATTCTAGTACCACTGCTCATTAGGGAAGTACATGCAATGAGGAAAATAAAAAGCCAGAAATCCTTCCATAGTTTCATTTTTGTCACTTAAGCACTCTCAAGCTAATTTTAGCCCAAAGCAAAAAATCTTACTGCCCTATCAATGGCCTTTAACGTCATCCTGTTAAATAAAATGTACACACAGAAAACAGCATCATTAGAGTGTAACCTTTCCCTAAGCAGCCTTGATTTAATCTCTAAAAAGCCATCATTTATTAGTCACTAGAAATTTTATCATAAGCACATACTGTAATGCAATTTAAGTGCACTTTTACAGTGCAATTACCTTAACAAATAAGGGACAATTCCTTACTATCATTCCAACACTCACGCAAGGCAGAATTTTTTGATAATTATTGCCTTTGAAGACTTCCAAATAGCTTAAAGACCTTAAGGGGTGGCACACACGAACTATTATTTTCAAGAAAACCAGTTCAGATTATGTCATACCTATGTGTTAAAAATGTAAATGGTGAATTCACTGACAAAAAAATAGTCAAAACACACAGCATGTGTGTCAACAGGCTATCTCTCGAGAAAGTCGATTAATTTTTGATGAAAGTGTTACAGAGGAGTTTTTGAAGATTATTTTAGTATTATCAGTCTGGCAGCATTTATCACTATTATCAGTAACACTCTTACAAAACAAAAAATGCTCTATCAAATTGGTGTTTTTTTCTGAAAGAGATTTTACTTACGCAACTCTTAGCGTCTCTAGTCGCCAAAGGGAACGAGCATGAATTGACACAGCACCACCTTCATAATGGACAGTTCTGAAAACCAAGCAAAGGCACAATCTAAATATTCAGCTCTGTTGTAAGAATTCATCATATTTGTTTGTTTACTATATCTCTCAAGACCACCAAGACAATTACTGCAACTGTCAAGTGCAAATATTATCATATTCAAAACCAGCTCCTATCAATTAAATTTCAGATCTATTCAATTTTATTTTGTCTTTAGTGTCCGTTATTGTGATATTTGTAACAATGAGGATATGCAGTGTTTGCTTAGACATCTTTCGGAGTGTTTTGAGGATAGGGAATTCAGGAAAAAAAAAAGCAAATAACTTTATAATTTCAATATTTCTAGATTCTAAGAAAAAAAACCCCAAATATCACATGATGATAAAGATTTGTGATTATTGCATACAACTCACACAAAAAAGGCAGTTTTTTGTCAGAGCTTATACTATTAAAATAACCATGCAATATATGACATTGAATTACGAAGATCCATCTGTTTGCAATGTATTTTATTATTGCAGCACCTGAAGTCCCACAGCTGCACTGATACAGTCTTCAGTCTTCACTGATACAGCTCAAATATTAACAGCTTTCTATCTCCCAGTTTTAAGATGTAATAACACCTCCAGCTGCTGCACATACGCAGAAATCTGAGTGTTTCGAAACAATCAACTGAGCCTAAAAAATTTTGAGGCTTTGTTTTCCTCCATTAATCTACACACAGATAAGTGGTATATATTGGATCCACAAAATGGTTTAGATTTACAGTTACCAAAAGCCCTAAGTTAGGTAATCTGACTTCTCTTCAAAGGAAACTCCGAGGAATATGGTGAGTATTAAGCACTGCCACTTCTAGATTTAGGCAGTCATTCTTCGGACTGCTTCCTGTCTGCACCTTTATTTCCGCCCTAACACACTGCAAGATTTTAAAAAGCTAGGCCTTTCCCTTGGGAACATGAATAAAGGAGTCACTTATGCAAAGGAGTGCTTTCACTCTGCTTATCAGATCAAGCATGTCCGGGAACACTGCCAAAGAATGGCCTAATTTTATGGATCCAGGAAGATCTTATGGATTGAGTAAATGTTGTGATCTTCAGCCAGGATCAGGCACTGCCAAAAATACCTAGAGGCATAACTTTAGAGAATAGTAATATTGAAATTGTAGACATTTCCCATTTTTTGTTAGAAGCAATTTTTTGAGGACTGCAATTTTTGAATTAGGTATCTAACACCTACTAGGCTTTAGCTGCCAAAGACCTCCCATGGAAGTGATACAGAGGGACTGAATGTTTAGGACAGAGAAAATCCCAGCATTGAAAAAGATGTTTAAATCCAAAAGAAACAGCAAGTTAGAATATACTTCTCAGTACTGCTAACAATACATGAAACTATAGATGCCCTAACATTCCTCTTGGAATATCCTAAAAAGTATTAAGGAAATAAATGCTCCCATGCATTGCAAATAAGGACAAATTATACAGGAAAAATTAAAAATTATACAGGAAAAAAAAATTAGTCAAAATACAAAACCAAGATTTTCTCACTACAATTATGAACCACTCACACTGAATATTCATGACCAATGTTTAAATAGAAATTATGGCACCTGGTCCATGTACCATAAATAAGTTAAAGATGCATATATGAACATGTATGAAATCCTCCCCTTGACCTTATATCCAATATTTTCTCCACGTATTATCTTATTTTTTTGCTGCAGTGGTTGTGGTGCTAGGAGCCGTTGGCAGGTAACAGTGTTTCATACCATCTTTACAGAAAGGAATGAAATTCAAAGTAAATGTTACTTTTTTATTGAAATTGACCTTCACTAGTATAGTAAAATGCAGATGGTGAACTATCTTGCTGTCAGCTGCTTCTGTGTTCAGACACTCTTCTCTTCAGGTATTTGTTCAAATTCCTGCAACAGACTGGGATTATGTTGTACCATTTAAACAATAACAGATCAGATGACACCCTGGTTGGTTTATTTGGGTTGTGGCTGGAGCAGTGGGTTGCATGCTTTAGGGGCTTGGAGGGGGTTGTTGTGGGGTTTTTTTAAAGTTGAACCATTCTGATTACATCTTGGTTTATAACAAAAATGCATTTGGAATCTTTGCATAATAACCAACCTTATTTTTAGAAAACTGCCTAGGAGGATCCTTCACTTCAAAACAATTCCCATTAGATACCAGGTGACATTGCAGAATAAAATTGTTATTTTAGGACTCCGAATTTTTTTCTTTTTTATTGTTTGAAAAGGCATAAAGGGAAGGTATTTGCAGAAAAATAAAAATGAGAGTCATGACAGAGATGGAACATCTCAGTGTCCTTTGCTGCTCTGCAGAGCAGAGTTATTCTTCAGGCATATGCTGAAACAAAATAAACCAAGTGCAGCCACAATAACCTACCACATTTTAAGTCTAATCATTTTGAAATATCTTCTGTGTCCAAAAATTATTCCCTTATCCAAAGACGAGAAATAGCCAGAAAGGCTTGGTTAGCAGCTGTATAAGAAAATCACAAACCTTAAGTGAAACACCTTAGGGCTTTCTCATTAATATTTAGAAACTCATGGAAGATTGTTGTTATATTTTACGAGAGTTTTCAGTATCTTGTTCTTATCTTTACAAATAGGACTAAAATAGAATAAAAATACATTTCTATTTGCAAAGCAAAACCCCTCGTTTGGAAATGAATGAATAGCACTTTCTTTGTTATGGAAATGAAGTTCTCCAATATGCTGCATTAAGCAAACAATTCCAAAAGCAACATTATCATTTAGCAATCTTCAGACGAAGGTAGGAATAAATCACATGATGCTGCCTGACAGAAAAGAAACTTAGGGTATATTTTATTAGAGCAAATACATGGGTCTTCCATTCACTCATGTAACCACTCTACTGAGACATGCCAATTCAGTGCCAGTCATCTTACCATTTGAATTTATTAGTTAACAAAGAGAAATACATATTGAGCTGTTATCACTTCTCTACTTCCATTCTAGGATTCCTTTAGTCAAGAAAATAACCATAAATTAAGTTCTAGATTACCATGTCAGGTACACTGGAGATCAGTACCCAGATTAGTAACCTTGAAGGAATGGGCAGTAAATGTAACATAACCTGTTCTGAGGAATTTTGCATAACTATATATATATATATTAAAAAAAAAAAAGCAGTAAAGAAAAACACCACTTTTCAATCACAATGTTTTTAAGTCATTAAAGATGACACTAAGTTATCAAAAATCACTATTATTTGTACACCTGGTAAGCAAAATCAGCCTAGAACAGTACTGAAGCAAAAACGCAAGAAGCTCATGTTCAAAGTTCACCTCAACAATATTCCTTCTCATGAGTAATACATCTCATCACAATATCCTTAAGAAATCTGTATTGTGAGTGACACTTAATATTCATTCCGTAACACTTGTTAGTATACTATTATAAGCTGGAAACCTACCTTCTTTGTTCTTCTCCATGTTCACCTGAAGGGACTGTCAAACATTCATCCATGTGACCATGCAACAACCTCAGAACATCCCCTCCAATCAGATATCCTTGAATAAAGGGAGAAAATTAAATGCATTTGTCTGAATGCAGCAACACATAAAACTAAAGTTCAAATTGTAATAAATACTATCAGTTTTATTTCTTTTATTACTGTTGGTATTTAATGTTTCTTTAGAAAGAGTCAGAAGAAGGGGATGATATCTTGTACTCTGGGGAGCCAGTTGAACATTATCAAGTGAGAAAAGTTGCAAGTCTATTTAAGTAGGAAAGAATGGGTCTGGAAAGCCATAGACAAGGAACTGTCCAGAGGTAGAGCAACCTAGTAAAAGATTGATCCAAAAGAAAAAAAGGAAGCGAGTACTTCCTTCCCATATTACAACAGATAAAGTGGGAGACACTTTTCTATGTTACCTACTCACTTTGAGGTTTGATTTAAGGAATTTCAGTTTATATATTAACAAACAAAGATTGATTGTTTCATTGATTGATCTAGCTTTAAAATCCATTTTGACGTTATTGAAAGTCTTCTGTGAGAAAAACTTCCGTGAAGATCCATTCAAAACTGTTTAACTTAAGATTCCCAACCTACAAAAGTGATTTATTTGCTTTCCAAAGGGAAACTCTTATAGTGCCTACACTAGCACCATACATGCAGGTTCAAAGCCAAACATTTGGCTCTGTAGAATCCAGCTACAGGTATGGATCTTCAGAAATGAAGGCACAGAGCACACGCATAGCATGCCAGTGTTTGAAGAGCCAGAATATGTCAACCAGAAGCCAAAATTAAAGTCATAATTGTAATCAGTAAAGATATTAACAAGGCAGGGGCTTTTTCATCAGTCTCGTTGCATCAAAGATGTGACACTAAAAAGAAATTTAATTTTATGTTACCCTACAAATATTGTACTAAAATCTAGTAATTGTACTATAATCTAGTACTAAGACTCAGTAGATTTGAATTGCAATTCAATGATATTTTTTTTCAGTCTAACAAGTTAAACAAGTATGTATGGTAATTTCCTAAACTTTTGCTAAAACTGGTTATCATAAAATTCTGCATTTGAGCAGGATGTGGGAACATAATTGCTTGGGTTTAGTCTTATAACAAAAATATTTCAAAAACATATTATTAGAATAATTTTTTGAATCTCTGTAGATATTAATAAGTAATGCTGTGCAGTAAAACAGATTTGTACAGGGAAATGGTGCTGAAGACCCAACAGTCACGCTGCACACATTTCACAGGTTTATTTTGAAGCTACGGGAAATCTTTTTCCTGACTATATACCAGGCAATATTATAGGATATTTTTTAAAGCAATTTCAATCAACATCAAATTAGTATTTCTGTGGAAAATTTTAGTACTGAATATTTAAATCCTTGATTTTGACACAGAGTGTTATGTTCAGTATATATAAAACAGTATGAATATAAATTTTTACAGGGACCCCTGTCAATGTAATTCTGGAGATGTTCTGCCCTGAGCAGCTTTTGGATGTTGTTTTGTTTTTAAAGTGCCTCCCACCCATGTCACCATAATTAGCAGAATTACTTGATCTGACTCGGAAAATCTGTTTTGACTTAAACAATAAACTGACTTCTGCATAAGCCAGTTATGCAGACACATATGTAAAAAGAAATAATTTCCTTTTAACTCACTACCTCCAATATCCTAGTTCATTTCACAGACTAGCCATTATTTTCATGTCAAAGTAATTTCACTTAACTTCTCATATTAATCTGTTTTTAATGGGAATTTTTGATTAAGAGATAGCATTGCAGTGTAGTTATTCCTACATAGTAATGTTTTATTCATGAAGACGACAACACATTTTGCAGATACTAACAAATTAGCTTTATTTTCCTCTTCCCTCTTTTTAAGGTAATTTTCTCCAATTTGGCTACAGTTTTACTGAAGCAGATGGGGTAAGGTCTTACATATTGTCAGATTCACTTTTCCCTCACATCAAGCACTTCGAGCACAGGAGCAATTGTTGGTTTAGTTAGAATAAGACCTTTTCCTAATTCTTTTTGACATCATCCAGCTGACCTTCTCTAGAAAAGGTACAGCTTAAAGATAATTGATGTCTATACCCGAGAAAAGTGAAAACAGAAAGGCAGAAATGCACAGCTGCTAAAATCGTTTTATATCATTTTCACATGATTTCCTGTTGGTATAATACGACATTATACTCTATCATTGTGGAATTCTGCTTCCCAAACAGCCAGGCAGATCTCGCTAGTGAGGTTCACCAAACAGAGAGATATGGTGTAGCAAAATCTGAGTCTCAGCTAATAAGCTGCACTAGGATCACTAACACGAATGCCACACCAGTGCTACCAGCAGTGGGAGAACAAGGAGAATGGAGTTTATAGGGAGAGGCAGCAGGTTGGAGAGTAGGTTTTCTCATCTCATTTCATCAACAGAAAAGTTTCCTGAATAAAGCTTAGGACATTGTCAAGCAATGCACTAGCATTTTTTTTTTTTTAAATAACAGATTGCAACAAAAATCACGTCATATGATTTGAATGTGCAGAAACATTCTCATAGTCTAAAACTACAGTCAGCATGTAGAAAGGTGTTGATAATTCTGTCCCTGCAATCTGAATAAGCAAAACTGCAAGAGAATTTCACAATCATGTTATAAAATATGCCAGATAAAAAGAACTGATGTGAAATTTCAGTGTATTGCCTTTTCAAAAATTTGTACCCAAAAATCCCAGGGAGTAAGAAAGGAAGGTCCTGCAGCTCAAACCTTCTTATGGTTCTATTACAAAATCTACTCAAAACTTGATTCTGTAAGAAACTAGAAATCATCTGTCTTTACATCATAGAAAGGTCTAAGTTGGAAGGGACCCCAAAGATCATCTAATTCCACCCCCCCTCCCACTAGACCAGGCTGCCCAAGGCCCCATCCAGCCTGGACTTGAACACTTCCAGGGATATGGCACCCACAACTTCCCTGGGCAACCTGTTCTCACTACCTTCAACTTGAAGAATTTCGTAGTCTAAATCTTTCCCTCCCCAATTTATAGCCATTCCCCCTCGTCCTATCGCTACATGTCTTTGTAGAAAGTCTCTCCCCAGCTTTCTTGTAGCCCCTTCAGGTACTGGAAGGTTGCTATAAAGTCTCCCTGGAGCTTTCTCTTCTCCAGGCAGAGCAACCCAAACTCTCTTAGCCTGTCCTCATATGGGAGGTGCCCCAGCCCTCTGATCATCTTTGTAGCCCTCCTCTGGACCCATTCCAACCGCTCCATATCCTTCTTACATTAAGGATTCCAGAACTGGACACAATACTCCAGATGAGGTCTCACAAGAGAGGAGCAGAGGGGCAGAATCACTTCCCTCGCCCTGCTGGACTCACTTCTTTTGATACAGCCTAGGATACAGTTGGCCTTCTGGGCTGTGAATGCACATTGCCAGCTCACATCAAGCTTCTCATCGACCAGCACCCCCAAGTCTTTCTTCACGTGTCTGCTCACAGTCTGGTCATCCCCCAATCTGTACACGAGATTCACACAGACCCACTTCTCCAGCTTGTCCAGGTCTCTCTGGATGACATCTCATCGTTCCAGTGTGGCAAGAGTGCCACTCAGCTTGGTGTCATCTGCAAACTCACTGAGGGTACACTCAGTCTTGCTGTCTGTATTACTGATGAAGATATTAAACAGCACTGGTCCCAGTACAGACCCCTGGGGCACACCACTTGTCACAAGTCTCCATCTGGACATCAAGCTGTTAAGTACTACTCTCTGAATATGACCATCCAACCAATTTCTTATCCACCGAACAGTTCACCCATTAAATCCATATCTCTCCAATTCAGAGAGAAGGATGTTGTGGGGGACCATGTCAAAGGCTTTATGGAAGTCCAGATAGATCACATCCGTTGGTTTTCCCATGTCCACTGATGTGGTTACCCCATCACAGAAAGCCATTTTATTGGTCATACAGGACTTGCCCTTGGTGAAGCCACGCTGGCTGCCACTAATCACCTCCCCATTTTCCATGTTCTTTAGTATAGCTTCTAGGAGGATCTGTTCCATGATCATTGAGGTGAGGCTGACAGGTCAGTAGTCCCCAGGGTCATTTTCTCTACCCTTTTTAAAAACGGGCACAATGCTACCCTTCTTGTAGTCACCGGAAATTTCTGACTGCCATGACTTTTCAAACATCATGGAGAGTGGCATGGCAACCAATTCCCTCAGGACTCCGGGATGCATCTTATCAGGTCCCACAGACTTATATATGTTCAGGTTTCAGGTGTTCATGAACCTGAACTTCCCCTACAGTGGGAGTGGTTCTACTCCCCCAGCCCCCCCCATATTGTTGTCCATTGATCCAGGAAGGGTGAGGAGAGTGGTTGCCAGTGAAGACTGAGGCAAAAAAAGTTGTTGAGTACCTCAGCCTTCTCCTCATCTGTTGATACAAGGTCACCATTCCCAACCATCAGCAGGGATACGCTTTCTTTAACCTTCCTAGGGGGTCCTACTAACTCCTTGAAGAGCTGGAATTCTGCTTTCCTGAAATTTAGGGTCCTGACTATATTCTTCACCTGTCCCATATCCCTCAGGATCTTGAATTCCACCAGTGTGTGATCACTGCAGCGTAGGCTGTCTCCAATCTTGACATCACTGATGAGCTCACTGGTTTTGGTGATCATCACGTCCAATATTGCATCCCCTCGGGTGGGGGTCTCTATTAGCTGGGTTAAGAAATTATCCTCAATGCACTCTAGGAGTCTCTTGGATTGCCTGCAGCTTGCCAGTGTACTTTTCCAGCATATGTCAGGGTCGTTGAAGTCCCCCAGCATGATGACAGCTTGCAAGCTTGAAGCCTTCTGTAGCTGAAGGAAGAAGGCTTCATCGGTTGGCTCTTCTTGATCAGGTGGCCTGTAGCATACACCAACCACAAGGTTCCTTTTGCTGCCTCAGTCTTTTATTCTGATCCACAAGCTTTCAAACTGTTTGTGGCTACTCTTCACAGACAGCCCTTCACAATATATCCATTTCCTGATATAGAGGGCAACGCCTCCACCCCTCCTTCCCAGTCTGTACCTTCTGAACAGCCTGTAACCATCAACAGCCACACTCCAGTCACGGAATTTATCCCACCAATTTTCAGTGATGGCAACCAGACCATAGCTTTCTGGTAGCACGGTAGCTTCCAGCTCCTCCTGTTTGTTGCCCAAGCTTCGTGCATTTGTAAAGAGGTACTTCAGCTGAACTATTGGCCGCATCGCCTTCTTAGTGGAAGACCCCGTATTTCCTTTAAGGTGTTCTGTGGAATTTTTCTTGCCAGCACCTACTACCTCAGGACCTCCCAGTCAACTCCACAAGACTTCAACTGTGCTGCAGCACCCCCAGCATGCTCTGGGGCAGCAGGTGGAAGGCCCATACCAGCACCCCATCCCTCCAACCATTGTGTGTCCTCCTGAAGCTTGTCATAGGCAAGTCTGATATTATCCCCCTCCCCCTTCACACCTAGTTTAAAGCCCTATCATCCAGAACAACTTTTCTGAAAATCATAGAATCATAGAATTGTTTGCGTTGGAGGGGACTTTAAAGATCTTCTAGTTCAAGGCCCCTGCGATGTCCCAGTCCCCCCCACAAGTACCAGGGCTTGTGGAGGTGAGGCTGTGCCTATCTGTCTATAGAGGGCCTCATTCTCTTGCTCTGCCTGGTCCAGTGGCCTGCAGCAGACCCCCACTGTAATGTCATTTGTCCCTGCCCCTCCTTTAATCCCTACCCATAGGTTCTCGGTCAGCTCCTCATCCACTCATAGGTAGAGATTCATGCGCTTCAGCTGGTCATTGACATAGAGGGCAACACCCCCTGCTCACCTGCCCTGCCCATCTTGCCTGAACAACCTGCATTCCTTCATTTCAACACTCTAATTACCGGATTCTTTGCATCATGTTTGCATGATGCCAATGAGACGATAGGCCTGTGTCTCTAACTTCACTTGTTAGATGTTTTTTTTTTTTCCTTTTCTCTGGAACCAGCATGTCATAAATTCAGGAATACTTGTCCCTTCACATCAGAAGACGCATTAAAAACCCCTTCCTAATTCCTAAATAAAATAAACAAAATTTGAAAGTTGTGTTAGCCTGTCTCTTCCTGTCTTTCCCTTCCTTTTGTTTTTCCCCTCAACCATATGCTCCCAACAAAACCATTCCCTGTCCTAACTTCTAGGATTTCACATCCTACTTCCAATCCTCTTGCACAACATGTTTTATTTAGTTTCGGGGACATGTAACCACAACCACATACATCAGCATAATCTGAGATAATTTAAACTAGGACCAAAAGCCATTTAAAAAACAGCAAAACAAGATTTTAACTAGCTGTTCAGTATTAAAAAAAACAATGTAGAAAACCATCAGTGTCCCTATCAGTATAATTTTTCCTCTCTCTTTTCAACATTTACATAGATATTCACTGGACTGAATGTTTACATAAGAGAAACCCGCTTCCATACTTTAGCCACACTTGGCAGAATAATTCGATTTTTCAGAATTTTCATTTACAATCAGTCTTTCAGTAATGAAAATTGAGTCAATCTTACCTTGGGCAACTTCACTTCCTGAACTGATCGGTGCTACACTCCAAAGTGTCTGCTGGAAAGCTGCATCAACATGCAAGCTACCATTTCCATAAGAGAGATGCTAAAACCAGAAAACAGAGAGGCTTTTATTTGGGATTAATTAAAAATCTCATTACACTATACAATAATAATATCAAAAATACTCTTTATGTATGAAAGAACCAATTGTTCATATCGACTGTATGAATAAACACAAAATCACACCCAGTAACTCTCTGAGGGACATTAGAAATAAACTTACAATAACAACAGCATGTTTGTGTCAAAGAGACATACTTAAATGACACAGAAGGGTCAGCCATCCAGGATATTAGACCACAACAAACACGCTGAAGAACTGTGCTGTGGGAGTCTTACGCTGGTGTTCTTCCTCCTATATGCAATGGGATTTTCCACAAAGTTCAAACACTGGGATGGAACATCAATTTGTATTTCAAGTGTAATTTTCCACTCTATTATTTATTGTGGGCCACTGGCTTCCTAAAACTGCCACCAGATCAAAGAAATCAAGTAATTAACTTGTAAGGTGTGTAAGGGAGTTCCCAAAATATATTCTTGCAGAAATTTTTCCAAGCAAATCTGAAAATATTTTTCCCTGAAAGACTCAGTTTCTGCCTAAGAAGTATTACTTTTTGTGGAAAACACATCATTCAGGGTGGGAAAAAGAGAAAGAAGAAAATAACTGTCATTTAGATCTGCCATCACCAGAGTAGTTATTGTAACTGTATGTTTTGTACACATTGTTTTCACACCATTGTATCAACTGAAGTAGTGTTGTACTTAATAGATAGAGCACTGAACAAAAATATATTGCTGACATCTCTCTTCAGAGCACCTGTTTATATCCATTCTTTTGACTCCAGTTGGAGCTCTGATTATAACTAAGGTGTCTCAAGCTGTCACCAGAGAATCATATCTTTAAAATATATGGTTTAAATTACCTAATACAACATGTGACCACCAAAACATAGAGAGTATATCTCTGCAATTCTCTGACCTTCACTTCACTAGATCTCTTGCTGCATCCTTCAATTTACAAATGAAATCAGGGGTCTTGACAACTACAATTCTATATTTTATGGTGGTCAACCCCTGGACACCATCAATAAAAACAATAAAATGAAGCTCCAAACATGTAGTGGAGGTAGCCTGTTGATGGATATTCAAGGATTTAATTACATCACATGTATGCAAAGAGAAAACAACAGATTAAAGATGAAATCTTAATCCTGGCATTGCCTAACTCCTCAGTGCTGCACTTTACAATCTCAATGTTGTTTTAAAGCAATCTGCTGCCTATCTGTAACTTATTTGGAGCTTATCCGCTTGGTTGGGTACTTTCAGCACAACAAAACTATCAAAATGAAACCAAAATTCCGTAACGCAATGTCCACGATGTGGACATAACACTCATACTGATGTTCAGTAGCCTCCATACCTACTACATAGATCCTTGCTATAACAGAGCATCCAGCAAAAACAGCAGGATGTCATCATCCACAAGGACTACAGGTGTAGCATGTGTCTTTCAGATACACAGTGACAACATTTGCAAAACAGAAATACATTGGGTTCAGGAATCCTACTGTCTCTTCAAATCCTGGTATGGGTCTTCACCCAAGGTCATTCAGTCTTCTGTCTCACCCAAATAACATCTTTCTGTCCAGGCTTAACCAAAAAAAGCCAGATTTGTGTTTCCTACTGATAGACTAATAATCTGCTAAAGCAGCTTTTAGCCTGCAACAGGTTTTTAATCACTTTTCAGAATTAAGTGATGGTATCAGATGAATATGTGTTAACACTACAGTCTACAAGCAGCTTCTCAAGGATAAATTCCAGGATTCAAATCTCCCAGAACACTACAGGTTTCCCAATTAAACTTACCATCATGTTACAAACTCTGTACTGTTCTGCAGAAAAGTAAACACAATCACACCTCTGTTCTTAGGTCTTCAAGAAGAACAAAGTATATTCAAGCTCACTGAAGAGCTTAGGAATCAGAGGGCAATTTTCCCAAGAACCCTTCAGCAGTGATTGCAGCAGCTTAGGTGCCTTTACAATAGTGCTAAATAACTAGATGTATCTAAATTTCACAGTCAGTCTGCATCAAAGTTTCTGTTCTCCGAAATGTGCATGTGCACAAAAAGAAAAAACAAGTCTTATGAGAAGCGGCTGAGAGAACTGGGGCTGTTTAGCCTGGAGAAAAGGATCCTGAGGGAAGACCTTATCACTCGTTATAACCACCTGAAAGGAGTTTGTAGTGAGGTGGGTGTCCATCTCTTCTCCCAAGTAACAAGTGCTAGGACAAAAGGAAATGGCCTCAAGTTGTGTCAGGGGAGGTTTAGACTGAATATTAGGAAAAGTCTCTTCTCTAAAAGGATCGTTGAGCATTGGAGCAGGGTGCCCAATGAAGTGATTGAGCTACCGTCCCTGGAGGTATTTAAAAGATGTCTAGATGTGGCACTTCAGGACATGGCTTATTGGTGGGTTTGGCAGTACTACATTTATGGTTAGACTCAATGATCTTAAAGGTCTTTCCCAAACTAAATGATTCTGTGATACTATGATAAAGAAGGCAAAACTTTTGCTTCAAGCTTCCTTTTGGCTGAGGTATGTCAATACCAACATCTTGTCTAGAAGCATCTGTATCTATCTGCACTTTATATTATGATGTTTCTGCCTTCAATCTCAGGCTGTTCCAATTAGTGAGACGAGCAAAAGAAAATTAATAAAGAAGGTTTATTTTCTGGTACATTTTCAGAACTGCCTACAAGACAGTAGTAGGCTTCAATAGTTAGTACCAGCTGCTGCAGAGATGAAGGCTATAGACATGATCCAGTTCAATTGCTTTCTTTTCTGTGCATGGAGACTCTTGACAGCCTTTGCTAGTTCCCCTTTCTCTCTGACTTTCTTAGAATTACTACAAAGATTAGGCTTGAGAAGCAGCTTCAAACCATTTAGTCACTTAGCCTCAGTGACCCAAGAACCCCTGAGGTTTTCCAAGTCTTAAACAGACACCATTCCCACAACATGCACACAAGACAGGATGCACGCATCAGTGAGAGGGGACACTTCACACATTTCTCTGCTTTTCCTTAGTCTGTCTGAGACCAGGCAGAGCAAAACAGGAAGATGTCCACATTGGAGATATTTTTATCTTGGGAAAGAAAGTAAAAAAGCATGTAACTATGTATACCTGAAAAAAAAAATAAAAAAAAAGAAAAAAACCCAACCCAAACCAAACCAAACCAGAAAACAGCTATACTCCCTTTCTTTTTTTCATTTATTAGGAAGGAAAAACATTTTAGATTAAAAAAAAAATAATGAATTAGCAAGCTAAGTTTAAACTAGACATACCATCTCTAGAACCAAAAGATAACTATTTGTTATCCTCCTACTTATCAGATGTCACTTCTATTAAAATTTATTACCAGAGTTAGTGAAAATGTATTTTGTAACACAAATTACTATATTTACACTGTCAAAAGCAATTAAAATTCAGTCTCAAGGAAAAGAGATATTGGAAAGAATTAGAAGTAACAACTGCATCTGTGTAAAGATTTTATACCATTATTTCTTTGTGTTTATGCCACAAAGCAGCAAGACATTTGCATTCATTGAAACATCTATGAATACTTTTAAAAAGTTTCATTAAATATAAGTAAACATAGAGTGCAGAACAACAAATTATTATCTAAGTTTTCACACAAAGCAGGCAAAGCTCAGGAAATTTCAGGTGGGTTTTAAAACTCTACAAAACCCTGAGGTTTTTGCATTTCTGTAAAGTGGTTTAAACATTTGATCACCAAATCCACAAATAAATACTTTTCTGTTGTTGTTGATAAAGAATCACCAGCACTATATTAACCGATTCCAGTCTATCCACTCAGCATAAATGCATCATCAGCAAAGTCAGAATAGTAGCTGAAACCCACAGATACACAGAAATTACAAATAAGCCATCAAGAATCATCTAGTCCACTATCACACAGTTGGCAGCAGGCAATTGCAAATGCACGGCAGGAAAACATAAGGATCCCACAGAGGGTAGATAGAGGTAGTCTGCATTCCTCCTCTTTATATTAGCTCTGCTTCACTATAACCCTGAAAAGCCTGAAGCACATCAGCTACTATGCTTCAAAATTATTATCATTTAGTATGATTAGACGCAAGAGTTTTCATTAACAAAATATTAATGTTAAAGAAATACTTATCAGAGGCTAGGAAATGTCAAACAAAGTAGGCTATGGAAAAAAGAATGGCTTCTGGTGAATGCATCATATTACAGTCCTCAATGGCATGATACTGTTCAATTTTTTCCGTAAGTGCTGCCTCATTGTATATACAGGATAAAGGAGCTCACTTCACGAACAGCTGTTTAGAGCTTTGTTTTCTCCTCAGTCTTTAGTCTGCAGCCTCGTGCTTTATTCAATATAGTCAATTCTTCAAAGCAGTGAAAAGAGAATTATTAATTTCCTCTTAGACTTTTCTCTTGCTAACAACTACAGCACTTCTCAAAACACAACAGTTATTAATTAATTTATTTTCTCAAAACCCTAAGAAGTAGCATTATAGCCCATTTTCCAATGGGGAGTGGTGGTACATAGATTACACAAAGAAATTTTCATTAATCTAGGATACCCAAGTTGAGGTGAGAAGAATGCATTAATTCCCACCGTAGACTGCATTATATGCTATTTTAATGTTTGAGGCACGTCTTCCATTCACCTCAATTGTAGGTGTCAAGACTAAGCAACTCTGAGACCTCAACATCTAACAGAAGGAGGAGAACTCAGAGCCAAAACTTAGGTAAGGAAAATTCCTGGTAAGGGATCATACAATCATAGAATAATAGAATGTCCTGTTTTGGAAGGGACCCACAAGAATCATGCAAGTCCAGCTCCTGTCCCTGCATAGGACACCCTCAACATTCACACCACGTGTCTGAGAGCATTGTCCAAATGCTTCTTGAATACTGTCACTCTTGGCACCATTACTGCTTCCCTGGGGAGCCCATTCTGGTGTTCCACTACCTTCTGGGTGAAGAAACCTTTCCTCATATCCACCCTAACCCTCCCCTGACATCTTCCTGCTGTTCCCTTAGGTCTTATCATTGGTCACCAAAGGGAAGAGATCGGTGCCCGCTCCACCTCCTTCCCTTGTGAGGAAGCTGTAGACCATGATGAGGTCTCTTCTCAATCTCCTCTTCTCCAGGCTGAACAGACCAAGTGACTTTAGCCACTCCTCATACTGCTTTTCCTCTAAACCCTTCACTAACTTTGTGGCTGTTCTCTGGACACTCTCCAGTGGCTTTATATCCTTTTTATATTGTGGCACTCAACCCTGAACACAGTATTCAAAGTGAGGCTGTACCAGTGCAGAGTAGAGCAGGACAATCATCCCTCTTGACCAGCTAGCAGTGCAGCACTTGATGCACCCCACTACACAGTTGGCCCTCTTGGCTTGAAAGTAAGCGCAGTATAAAAGATGATCTGCTTTACTAATTCCACAGAAGAGTCTGGTACAGAATCTAATTCTCAAAAAAAACAATTAACCAAGCATTGTACCACCATCCTTCTATGTGCAACTCCCAGCTTGAAATTTCGTCTTCAAAGTTGTTCCATTTCACAGCCTCTCTGCCTCTCAGCCCTGACACACATCAAACTTTTATGAGCACCGACACAGCATACCATAAAAAGTCAGTGCAATTGCATATTTAAAAGACTTCATAAAACATACCAGTGCCATAAGTTTTGCATTTTTTAATGGCATGTTTTTTCAAAATTTAAGAAACTTCTTTTTTTGTGTTATAGTTCATATGTAATTTTCCTATATTTAAAAAAATAGGCAACCTCCTTCACAGTTACAGTAGGTGGCGTCATGCTGACATCCACGTGCACTTTAGGTAGAGAAGGAAACTTCAAAATCACTTTTCAGACATCTGCTACCTAAACTAACACGAACTCACGAACAGGAGTAAGCTGTCAGAATACCAGAGTGACTATTGTGCCATAATACAATGGGTTTCCTAGATAAGGTTTCCTTGCTGATAGCAGATACATAGCCTAATTGTTCCAGGCTACTCTATTTATATTTTCCTCTCCAAATCTTTAGTCCAGTGCCATATCTCTCTTCCTAACCATCTTCCTAACCCAGTTACACATTCCTTATCACTCAGAATTAGGACCTCTTCCTACTTCAAAAAGTTCTTCTCAGACCTACAATGCCTCAGCCTGCCCTTTTGTGTTTGTTTTTGGTTTTGTTTTTGTTTTGTTTTGTGCTCAGCCTCTTCCTTACCCTGTCAGCCAGCATTAGACATCTTTCTAGAAACTCATCACAACTTCTGCCACTCAATTCTGTTTTCATTTCCTGGTCCCAGACTTTCCTCTCTCTGGATCTTTGTTCTGTTCTCCCCAGCCACTCCTCTACAGATCCCTCTTGTCATTCTTCTTTTCCAGTCTCACTCCATCAGTTCTTCTTTCAAGTACAGGTTTTCTGCCCCAAATTTCTACGACAAATTTAACCAGCACTTGCCTACTCCTCCTTTGTCACTAGCTTCTTGTCCCAGGTGATTTGTTAGTCCCTTACTGCCTGTCTTCTTCCTTCAGCTGCAAATTTTTTTCAGCCAGTCATCACCTCCCACTCAATTTTCCCTCCTTCCCACCTTCAGTCCGAGGTTCTTCTCCCTGCTACATCACCTGCCTTTTGTTCCTTCTACTTTTGCATAGCTTCCTCCCCCACATATCTTAAATGACAGCAGATGACACACTGAGTTCTCAGCTGTCAACATAGTGCCTGACTTCATCTCCTCCTTGAGCCATCCATTCCAAGGAGTATCTGGTTCCACCAGGGTTGTGGTGTATTTAATTATTCACTGTAGAGGGAGTTAAACAGTTCATTAACTTAGAGGATGTGCAAGAAGTCTAGCTTCTGCAAAACAGACAAAGTCATAAAACTTTTAGCTACTACAAGAAAACGTAAAAAATCTTCCCTGGGGATGACCAAGCTGCATTATTTCAGAAAAATGGGGTTTTTACTAAGTTTAGGAAAGGAGAGACTTGTTCCCTATTTCTTTTCCTTTTTTAATTTTTTTTTAAGTTAGTAAAAATTAGACTTGTGGTACCAAGGACACTCCTTCTAATTTCCTGTAGTTGTTATAAAGCATGGGATATTCAACATTTTCAGAAAATTATATGAAATTATTTTTTCTTTCCTGTCTTCAAGCTCAGTGACATCTGACCTTTTCTGCATAAACTATGAGAAAACTACATCAGACTGACTTAAAAACCAAAAAAAAAGATGCTACTATTTCTAATAAGTATTTCTTACATTACAAGCAATTGATTATAAGCACTTGGAAGCAGAATATTATATAGCAGAGTAGCTTGACAAGATCTTGGTAAGCTTGGTAAGATCTATCAGCATCCACAATAACATTCCAAATTTTGTAAAGACATCATGGGAACTGCATTATGATCAGTATAACAGAGCAGCTCAACATTACCTTGTTCCACAGATTTCAGGTTTGTTTATGCAGATTCAAATTATTTAAAAAAAAAAAAGTTTTTTACTATTTTTCAACAAAAAATAAGTTACAGAATTGTGAACTTACACAGAAGAAAGCAAAGGCCACCTACTGACTTTCATACTCTTAGGAAAAAATTAAAGGAGAGGGAGAATAAAATTTTAAAAATTAAAAAAAAAAAATCAACACTGCTGTGTTTCCTGGAATTATTGCACCATCAAATGCTACAGATATTTAGAAGCTGTCTCAAGTATTTAATAATAATAGAATTAAAACTAAGAGCTGAAAACAATGTATTTGATGCAAGATGCAGAGGGAGTTCCTTTCCAATACTTAGGAACCTGTTCTGTTCAGGACAGACAGACATCACGTCCACCTTTTGAACAATCTTCTAATTTGGACAATAGCATTTTAGAAAGGTAATTCTGTCATCAGTTAACCATGATAAAAATCTTCAAGGAAAAGCTTACACTTCAAAGGAAAGTTTTTTAATTAGTTTCATATTAGGTTGCAGTATTAAAAAAAAAGGTCATTTAAGTCAAGGAGGTAAACCGCAAGTCTTGTTTGTAGATTTACATAATGTAGCTGCAGATCAGCATTACTGTCACAATAGTACCTACATATATATCATAGTGCAGAAATTGTTGCATTCTACCGAAATTTCTGCACTATAGGTTCAAAGTTGTGGGAGTTTGTTCTTCTTTCCTGTCTACTTAGTCTGAATGTCTAGATAACACTGACCTCCTTCATACTAATTTTCATTTTTATCTTCATTTATGCGTTTTGTAATTTCAACTTCATGTCTAAGGAATTTTTGTTGAATTATGTTTTAAAAGACTGTCATCCAGATGCTTCATGAATTCAAAAGAAATTACAACTAATTGAATTTCTAAAATATTGAAAATTGGCAACTTTGAAAAAAATCACAGAATATAGTCAAGAACAGACATAAGCAAACCTCATTGCAGGGGTACATACTATTACGTACAAGGTAGGGAAACATGCTGGAAATACAGCATCTGTTCATCAAGCTGCTAAATGGTGACAACATTTACAGCAGAACATCTTCTCATTGTATGCTAACAGGATTCAGCAGAGCCAAGTTTCCTCTCTGAAGGATCTGGCGACAGCACAGCTCACATATTATAGAATGCCACAAGTACTTTTGTAAATCGTTTACCTTAGAAATTCTGCACAGAAAAATAAACATCCAAAATCTCATTGTATAGGTAAGGATAATATGAGTCAGAGCAAATTAATAACTTGCCCGGGGACATTGCTGTGAGTCAACAAACATGCAAAATTCCACATCTCTGGACCTTTAGCTTATTATTTTAACAGTAATCTGTTTACAGTTTAGCGTTTGTTCACTGCAATTAAAAAGATGACTCTCCAGCGCAAAAGGTCACATCAGTTGTCCCAATTCTTTTTTTTTTTTTCAGGTGGAATGCAGGAAAGGGGAACTACAGTGAAGTTCAGACATTTTCTTAGTACTTTAATAATAGTTGCCCATCAAATTAAGTCTAAACACTAATCTACTGGCTACACTGAGATCATAAAGTCGTAAAATCTATAGAGAAAAAAAAATTAGTAATTGACCTGCACTCAGACAACTGGAAGACTAGCCTATGAAGCTGATGTAGTTCTGCTCTCCCACTGTATTATACAGATTAAAGTAAATTCTGACTGCATTACGCAAAAGCCATGCCCTCTGCATGAACTCTACTCATCTGTTATTTTCACATACATGTCTTTACCCCAGGATCATTAATCTGTTTGTCTTACTTAGAAGATAGTTACCAAGTTGCTTGAAAACATTGAATAATATTGCAGTACTAAAAGGTGACATTCCAACTCTATTTCTAACAGCCTATAATCATAGAATGCTAGGTAGAAAACCTACAGTTAAAACCTTAGGAAAAGGAAAGTACACAATGTACATAAACCTAATTCTCTGCATCCTGCTGAACATCACTCTGTCAAGGGATTTATATGAGGAATTCCTCACTCTTAGAAAAAATATGGATTCTTAGAAAGAGTGGCTTCAGTAGGGCCTATTTGGCCTCACTATCCACGTGAATTCATAAAAATAACCCTCTCTCTCTCTACAGTATTGTAAAATGTACCAATTGCTACATTTTTTCAAGTGTTGTAGAAAACAGGGCCTACAAGTATGTCGTTGCACTCAAAAGGAAAATACTGTGTTTATTTTCAAAGGTCCATCCTTTAAAGTTATTTTGTAGATGGCCTAATAGATTAAGACAGTTTAAGATGAAGAGACAGCTTTCATGAAAAATATTCAGTCATTTATAACTGGCTAATTCAGTCTTTATCAACTGTTTGAATTTTGATTAAAGTGTCATTGCTATATTTACAGTACTAATGTAACTACTGAGTAGGTAGCAGAAACGCAAACAGTTTTATGAATGTTAAGCTACATATGTTATCAGCACTTAATTTAGTCTGGAAAAACATCTGCTCATAAAAATGTGGGGGTGAGTGCATGTAAAATAAAAATTAATTTGCTGAATCCTTGCTCCTTATTACTACCAAACCAGAGCTGAATAATTGAAATAGATTTAATAACTATCCATTAAAACCAAGCTCTAAACTATTTTAAGATTATAATACAGAGATTAAAATATCAAGAACATAGATTTGTGTCATCTCTCTACAGTGAAAATATGATTTTTAGTATATTGATATTTTGCATGGAAGATGCAGTATATCCACTAACACCATGTGTAGAGGAAAATCAGTCTGTATAAAAGTACACAACAACATTCAGAATCAACAGTTGAGGCACAACCTCTGAATAATATAAAAAGCTTAGCTGACTTACTAATTAGTGGGCAGCAACCATGAGTTCAGGTGTATAGCTACATAGAGACACAATCTGGAGCAAAAAATTTCCTTTTTAAGGATTCCTGTTCTATATGTAGACATATTTGCTAAATCACTGGGACTGATTTTAGAGACGCTTCTAGCAGACTGATTTTCTTCTTGTTTTTATCTTTCTTTTTTGCCAGACAAAGTAGTTCAGGTATGTGCAACACCAAGAATACAAGAAGAAATTCATCTTCAAACATTGAAGAGTTTCATTACAGAACAAATGGAAGATAATTTGATGAGTAAGAAAGTTATTTAAACCAGTGATAAAAAGCAGATACTGCAGAACTTTTTAAAATATTTAAATTATATTTAATTATGAAGTATTTTAGTTATACTTAATTATGACATGTCAGTACCTTTACATGTTACACTGTACATAATCCTATGAAAATACTGACCTTTTAAAGACCATAAAATGATACATATCTAAGTTGCACAGTACAAAATATTGGTATATATTTTTAATTCATGCATGATACTGCTGTTAACCTCTGAACACTAAAAGGGACTCTGAACGCCTCAATTATGCAACTTGGACAGATTTCTTTTTTTCTGTATTTTCTGTTTTTCTTCATTAGTAATTTTTTCAACTTCTATTCCATTTTTCAAATGAACACAAATTAGATTAGTTGCATATCATTGTCACACTTTCCAGACCTTCAGTATCATGGTTTGCAAAATGGTATCAAATACCAGTTTAAACACCTTAAGCTATACTACTGTAGAGGTGGAAATTTAAACCAGACTTTAGTGCAACACCTTTACTAACCATTTTTTTCTGTAGAGGAAGCATTGTAAATATATTCTTACAGAACTTACCAAATATCTTTCTGAAGAGACACTGACTAAAATAAGATCATCTCCAACACGTACTTTTTCTCCTTCTGACCGTTGCTTGGAAGCAGGATGGATGGTCCACCAGCATGCCTCACCTACATTGTTATTGAATCATATAAGAGAAAGAAATTGGAAAGAAAATATCCAACGTTACTGTCATTACTTTCACATTTATCTCAATCCTAAAGTTCTGACCACTTTGTCAGAAACTCAGCTGCAAATAATACCTATATGTAGAATACAGCAAGACCTCTGGAACACGAATTTCAGAGCTGAGTAAGGAGACGGCTCTCTGGTGTTCTCTAGACAACCCGGTCTAGGTTGCTTTTGCTAAAGAGCTTTCCAGTCACCTTTGTTCAAGGTTCTGGGAAAGACATTCCCAGAAAGAATATTCCACCAAGAATTAGGACAAAGAAGTGGAGCAACCCGTTACTAAGGGCAATAAAAATAAGCATCCGCAGTATCACTTAAATTAATATTAGAAAGATCTAATAAATCCAAATTCAATTATATTCTTTCACTTCTACTGACTGTTAGTTGCAAATTCCCCAGAATATTCATAAGCATTGAAGTCACAAATTTTATTCCCATGATAAACCTCACATTCAGATATAATTTTTGAACAAAAAGCATACTTTTCAGAAAAAAATTCTTCTGTCTTGGCACCATTCAATTGTTGCTGTTATCACTGTTACTAGTCCTAGCTAGAGCAAGGCCACCAGCAGTTTTAAAACTGTAACAGAAACTTTCTTTAAAATAATACAAGTTTAAAAAAATTTCAGCAGAAGGCTTCTACAGGAATAACAACTCTGGAATATTACTTTACTTACTGAATATTATAAATCTATATTTAAGCATCGAAAACCACATTTTACATGACAGAAATTACATAATCTACCAGAAAATGCAAAGATAAGACATATGTAAAACTTAGAAACATTAAGCTTTGTTTCTTCAGTCCTTAAAAGTCTTAATATTTTATGAATTATATGCGTTTGTAGGTTTCTATTCTGACTTTTAGACTGAAAGTATTCTTCATTACATAGTCTTTTAAACTAGTGTTTACCTGTTGTGTCCTCTTGCAATCCTACATCAAACGCCAGCTTGTCCATTGAAGATCGAGATGTAGAGAGGCAGCACAGATACTATCAAAAGAAAAAAAGCTTGCATTACTAGTTCTGCTCTCATCTGATAATCCACTGAAATAGAAAAAAAAATCAACATACTAACACAGGATTAAATATTATTAAACTAACACCACCACTTACTATCAATAAAATATGTTCCTGACAAACTGAAGGACACTCAAGGAGACTTGACAAAGATAAACGTTATAAAACAACCCCTCAGTTTATCCTGGTTATCTTTCCACTGAGACGGAAATAGTGAGAATGGAAATAAAGGAGCTGGTTGCATCGAAGTTCAGCTCCATGAAGCCTTGCTTGTAGTTAAAGTGTTTGAAATCCATATAATTCAACAGGGAATTGAAGAGTAACTCTTCTGTCCAAAATATGTGCAAGAAAGAATTTTCTTTTCCACTCAATCTCCAATATAAGTTCAGGTTGCCATCCAGATGCCAGCTGTGGATTCAGTCACAGCTTATGCAATATCCAAAGGCAAAGAAATGAGAAATCATCAACTCAAAATAGACAAAGAAACAGGGAGGTCATCTATGGAGCCAGACTTAGTTTTAGCACTTACCCAGATATGACCAGCTTGGTTTCATATTTCCAAGCATCTCCTCTTCACAAAGGTTTCCATTAGCCATGGGTAAAATGCCTCTTTAATGTGAATAATCCTCCAGATACCAGTAAATGGCAATAGTCTGGGTCAAATGTAACTCTGATACAAAAAAACCCAAATCACTGTTGCTATCAACTCCTGTTACATACCATGCCACTGTAGGAATGGCGCAGTAGGATTGCATGCCCGTAGAGTAGTGTTCGATGACCACCACCTTGTGCAGACTGAAAGATAAAGAGAAGTGATATACTGGTACGTTGAAATAAAATCAGGCCTTTTGAGAAAGTAAAACGAAATCATCATCAATCTCTGGACAATCTGTATTTGCGCTGCAACAGAGAAGTCTGCCTCTTAATAAAACACTATCCAGAGACTAGTTCAAGAAGGTAGTTTTATGGATGTGTTTTCTTTAGTTTTGATTGCCTCTTAATATAATGACCTTTTAAGTCCTTGGGGCAGATCTAATATAGAATTAGGAAAGGTGAATCTATAGGCTAATAACTTTTTCTATTAGAAATGCTGAATTCACTGCCGAGGGAAAATGGTGTACTTTGTACAGTCACCAGTTTGGTGTTAAATACATGCTAGAATCTTGAATCCTTCCCTGGGCTGAAAGCAGGTGGCCTCTAAAGAAGAGCAGCTTTGATACATTTCACACTACCCTCCACACCCTTATGTATTTTTAAATCTCTCCATATTCACCTGTTTTCCCTCCAAATTATATACTTTTCTACACAGAAAGTATGCAGAGAGAGATTCTGAACTATTATCCTTGTTTTACCAGAAAGTATTAATGATATGTCAACCACATTGAAGATTATCAATCTCCAGACTGCTTGTCCCGCAGTGGTTAAATTCTGTAAGACAGAATTCTTTATCTGCTAGGTAAAGTAAGTGCTCAAAGATGTCCAAGCTAACTCAAGAGGATTTGGGGTTTCTTAAAATTCAGAAATCATGACTTAATAAATGTTCCTCTTGAGAAATGCTGCAAAAATCTTGACTGTAAGAAAATTAAAGTAATAAATTCACTTTTATCCCAAGAAACAGAACCCATTTTTTTCACCGTATTTTCATTATGGTTTCTATTTATCTATAATCAGTTTAACCGCTCATGTAAGAATAAATAAATCTCATTAAAGCATGAGCAACCTTTCAATTTCTGCTGAAGATTTATGAATTCTTTAGACTGAGATGCAGCTGACAGACACTGGTCAAGACCAGAGACTGTCAGACAGACACTGCAAGAACATAAGACCCTTTTCTTCTGACAAAACATCTTGCTTAATGTTATGCCCACCACACTCTTCAAGTAATATCAATAAATACATATTTTTTAATCTATGCATGTGGCAACTCCATAAGTAGCATTATTCTTTCATATATAACTACTATTTCAATTTCTTATATACGGCATTTATACCCTTTCTTTTATCACAGTGGACCAAACTTCTGTTTGACTGCAGCATCAAATTCATTACAGAATAAATAGGAAAGAATCATACTATGTTATCTCTCTGGCAGCTTCATTTCAGTTCTAAGCATCAATTTAACTGAATGGCTAGACTGACGACACACAATTATTTCCTCTTCTAGTTTGCTTGTTGTCCTTCCTTATCTTCCATCCATTAGCATATTATTGTTTTAATTTTAAGTTACTTAATCAATTAAAACAAAAAAAGCAATAGGTGGAGAAAAAACAAGCACTTAAGAAAAATTACAATTTTAGCACTTTTAAGAAACTGACAAGAATTTCTGTCTTTTATCTGAGAAGAGTTTATCTTGATGGACACTAGGTATATTTTGACTTTCAACAAATTATGTAGCAGTCAAAATACAGGGAGGCATATTCAGTAATCTCTGTGGAAGACTGAGTGACATGAATTTTTATTAAGGAAGAATAAAAGTCATAGTCTTTGTCACAAAACTAGTCTTGACAGTAAGACATGAAGATTTAGCTTTGAACTATGATTACTACCACCACTTTTTCCAAAGGCGCAAGAAAAGAACACATTTGATAATGTCAGGCCCATTGTGCCAAAGATGAATGATGAATGTCCACTGTGCATCACACTGAGAAAAAGGGGAAAAGTTGCCTTGAACACACTGCCCTACGAACAGATTTGCCCAGAACCTCTATCAACAGCAGGCATAGCTACACAACAAAGTCATTAATATGGACAAAAGTTCAAAATGTCACTGATACTTTTATGCAAATTATTCTATGTTACTAGCCATAAATTTGGTAACTAACATGTATAATCTGTTGCCTGTTGTACAAAAGATGAGAGGAACAGTACAATCAACAAAATCACAGCTATGTTATCTTGCTCTTGTTTTGGCTACATTGATTTGTCTGTTTAGCGCCTATTTTGTGAAATCCCCATTTGTAGTGGAACAGGAGAAAGGTTGGCTCAAAAAAATTAAACCAATTTTATGAAAAATGAGGGAATTTTTTTTAGACATTTGTTCCCAATAAGGACTAAAGTAATTTTTTATAACCAAAATTATTTTGCCCATTAAAATGATGCAAGCAAGTCTGCCGTCTCTGCTTCTTAGAAAAGAAAAAGTTGCAAAAAAACATTTCAATCATTTTCCATGTAAAGGTTTCTGAGAGACAATTACAATCAAGCCATCCATATGGAGGGAAAGTGAAAAGATGAAACAGAAAAATACAGGAGATACTGGAAGAGAAAACTGGTACTATTGCCTCCCATTTTGGAACCCGTCTTCCAGGATATGCACATATCTGTAAGTTAATTTTCTATTTTAAAAGTTCATTTCTTAACTAAATACTCAGCATGTAACGTTATGGTAGGAACTGCACAGAAGTAGCTGTTGGGCCATAACTGTCTACTGAGTCAGTCTTGCATTTTCAAAGTAATCCATTCCTACCTAGAATGTTGCAAAGAAATGTAGTTTTCCACATGTTAAAAAATAAAATAAAATAAAATATGTTTATAAGTTAACAATTGGACTTCTATAGCAAAGATGCAACATTCAAGAGGTGTGCCACTAAGTTTTATCAAGTTTCTAGTACTATTCAAATAATAACATTTCAGAAGACACTGCAAGTAAGACTTCTTGGAAGCCACAACCCTGACTAATTCTATTTGCAATGGCCACAGATTTTTGGACAAATACATGAATGGCATTATCATGCAAGCAAGTTTCTAACAATCACATTCTTTGTCATGAGTCTTATTTGCTTAATGTTTTTAATTTCTAATTTTCAGAGTAATAGCTAAGTCGGACAACACAGTCCTTGAATAAAACCAGGCTGGAGAAAAATACCTTTGTGTTCAATGAAGAATTTATCCACTGAAGGTCTAAAAAATACGTCATTCAGAGGTATCAATTATACGAACACAAAACTCTTCTGCTCATTTTATCCTCCAAGAATCTGGGATTTAGAATAAGACTTAAAATGTCTTCAGATACTACAGTCAATAAATTGAGATTAAAAGCATATACAGGAAAATCACACTGCTTGTGAAAGCATTTAAACTGACCAACTCGAGTCTAATATTTCTGTAGCTGGAATAGACTGATTTGGAGTCATCTCAACACTTGAGGCAAAGGCAATTTAGAATACAACAACAGTTAGAGCGGAATAAATTACTGTTCAAAATATATAAACAGCTTTCAAGTTCAATGCATTGTTAGACCAGTCAATTAAAACAGTCTAGTAAGATCTGAGCTTCTTAATTTCATGTAAGGAGTGTTATCTTGAAACAAAAATGAAGGAAAATAAGTTAAAATTGGGAAACATTTATTTTCCTTGTTCTCTTAATGGAAATAGCACTAAAACACCAAAAAGTAGTTGACAATTACAGCCTACGAACTATCTAGTAAAATGTGCAAATTATGGAAGCAGCATAACATGAAATATTTTAAAATAAATTGAATAAAAATGTATGTGTTTTACTGTCAATACCAATCCTGCAGTAAAGTGTTATACATGATCCAACAAACCCTTTATGTCTGTACAATTTTGTACATACACAACTGCCATACGTTCAGACATGCAATCCCTTACTTCATTTACATTAATCCATACAATAGCACGTATGGATTAAAGTAATGCAACTGTGCCTGTGGCTGCATTGCTACACTTGTGGTCATACAACCACACAGGAAATTAATCATGGTGACATTGAACAAGTGGTTTGGAGCCATTTGTGCTTCTGGGAACCTGATTACAATGAGAATTTCTAGACACTAGTGAATACCCTGTGGCATCCGAGGAGATTTTGATTCAATAGCCATTACCTTTCCATTCTTTTCAAGAGAACAGCCTTGTTTCTACTAGACAAATCATTCCCTAGACCAGTGAGTACTCTACTGCAAGCAAATGTCCAAGTTTCTTTACTGACTTCTCTTTACAGGACTACACAATTTCCAGATATATGAAAAGGGAAAAACTATGAGCTTCAGGGAGGTACCAGAGAAAAACAAGGCATGTAATTAAATAGGATAGTTATTTCAGTGTTTTGTATGAGTACAGACAAAGCTTTCATAAGATTGTCATTATTCAGAAGTTTAATACTTCAGGAAGCCTGACAGCAATTGCATTTAGCACATGGCTGTTCTGACAATTCTAGTCACACACGAAAGCAGTTTTAAAATACTGAACGCATCACAAGAACACAAGAACTGAAGTACACCCTCTAGAAAATCATATAAGAGTGAGATTTTCAGGATGATGTAACAGCTTTTCCTGCCTTATTCCATGATTAACTGAGAACAGCAGAATGGAATTAGTGGCAAATGCCATAGGGAAAGCGACAGTACAAAGAATAGATTATAAGTATAGTTTTAATGACCTTAAAAAAAATCCAGTCAAACAATAAGCTACAAGGCATCAGTAGTCAATCCTTCAATAATGCAATCCATATAAATTACAGTAATGGTAAATCACAACTTAATTGCAACCTGCTGCTTAGCGTGGTATTTTCTCTGTGCTCCAGACTCAGCCACAGGAAAAAAAAAAAGCCTAAATGTTCAAGATGGAACTTGGGACCACTCAACGGTTTTCTGAAAAAAAATACTACACACCTGTTTTCATGGCACTGGAAATTTTAAACGTGAGAGCAGCTGTACAGAAAAATTCGCTCCCAAGTTTTCTTCACCAATGTTTTCTAAAGCAAGTACTGCAAGATAATATTAAAAGTTTCAAATACAACTTTCAATGGCTATTTCATATGCTGATGGGAGTAAAACAGTGTCCTTCAAAGCACTGAGTACTTATACTTTATTAATGAACAGGAACAAGCTTCTGAAACAAAGCCTAAGTTAACATTTTATTGCCAAAGCCAACTGGGAAATCAATGCTTACTGAATTTATTTTTGTCACACACTTAAAATGCTAACAGCAGCTTAAAACTGCAATATGTAATAAATGGAAAATTGATTTCAAAATACACCAACTTTGTATGTAAAGTAAAAAAATTGTCAACTTTCATGTTTAAACATCAATGTGACATGTTTGGATGAGCTAACAGTTTCCAATAAGGACAACTTTCTTAAAATAGATGCTGAAGACAACAGCAAGTCAAACAGAGGACATTGAAATCTCTATAAAAACACTTTCAAATATAAATGTGAAAGCATTATTTTCTCCATCACAAGCATATTCTAAGCCTTATGAAAGTCCACAGTTTATTTCTAACATCTATACTGGTAGAAAACTACAGAATGAGAGGGAAAAAAAAAATCCTATCTCTAAATCCTTAATCTCAACATTACGTTCAAATGCACAAGCAGAAGTATAGAATTAATCACAGAACATCCTACAGTTACCTGGTTTGAACCCTTTTCAATCAAAAACCATGACCACCACAAAAGTAAACCAAGCAGGAAATTGCATCCACCAGTGGCAGAAACTTCCCAAAGACTCTTCCCTGGGCCCTATGTTGGGGCTATCAAATTGCCCATTCAGAATTAGTCATTACATTCCCAAATCACCTTTTGATTCACTTGATTATTTGAGAAATCAAATGGTAGATGTGGGTCTTATCACAAGTACTGGCTTGAAAAATATCAACTACACACTTTCTGAGTAAAAGTTTATTTATGCCCTGGATTATGCTGTTTCCAGTCAGAAACTACCTGTGTCAAGACCAGAGATGTAAAACTCTTGGCATCAGTGCCTTTTCAAAGAGGCTAATGAAAGTTTTTAAATCAGCAGGCCAAAGAAATATTTAACCTGAACCAGTTCTTCAGAAAGAAAACTGAGTGCAAAACAACGGACATATGCTTTGTTTACATGTAATTCTTTGAGGCTTCTGAATTTAAGCAAATTAAAGACTCTCATTTAAGTAATCTGCAAGATAGAATGAAAAGTACTCAAAGGATATTGAATAAATAGAGATTTTGAAAGCTTTTGAGTCCTCACCCAGGAGAAGGTAAACTCCATAATGGTGGAATAAAAAATGAAGTGAAAAAATCACAAAATCACAGAATCACTACACTGGAAAAGACCTCCTGGATCATTGAGTCCAACCATTCCTATCAACCATTAAACCATGCCCCTGAGTATCTCATCCACTCATCTTTTAAATACCTCCAGGGATGGTGACTCAACCACCTCCCCAGGCAGCCTCTGCCAGTGCCCAAAGACCCTTTCTGTGACAGTTTTTTTTTCTTATGTCCAGCCTGAACCTCCCCCGGCAGAGTCTGAGGCCATTCCCCCTTGTGCTGTCCCCTGTCACTTGGCAGAAGAGGCCAGCTCCCTCCTCTCTACAACCTCCTTTCAGAAACTGTAAAAAGTCTAAAAGGAACTGGGTGGTATAGGAGGGAAGGATGTCTCACAGTCTAACACCATCTCACTATGATTCTGCACATAAATATTTGCATGATGTTACAATGATTTCTGCAGAGGAGAGGATGCTTAAAATGATGTTTCCATGGTAATATAAAAAATACTTATCTATTGATTTCATTATTAATATGCAATTTTTAAGCTGTTCTAGACCAATGCTGATGGAGGCCAGTATTTATCTAAAAATAGCAGTAATGATGCAATCCTACAAGGTGTGTAAAACAGGAGAACACTAAAGGTAAGTATTTGATGAGACTTCTTACTCACCACAATTATATCACTGTCTAAAGTTTTTTACACAGAATAACTTCAGATGACTAACAAGAGCTTCTTCCTAATACTAGGCAACAGCCAGCTGGAAAACACAGACAGGCTCATTTGCTTAATACCAGCATGGCTGATAAGAGCTTATGAAAAGCTAAAATAATTTCTCGATAACAAAACACAAACTCAGGTTATTTTAACCTAAGAAAACCAAACAGCAAGTGAAGAGAAAAAGGCACTTTTGGACAGTAATTCAGCCAATCTAAAACCTGAGCAACTCTGACGATATCCATGCTTCTGCTTGTGGTTACACAGGTAGCTTAGGATATTCATAGCTTTAAGTCAAGCATATCAGTTTTGCAGGATGAATGCCAGCCAGAGAGTCCAGAAAACCCCTAGCTGTGGTGAAAACAGAATGTGCGAAACAGGCTGAGTCACTCCAGAACTTGTGAAGTAACCCTGGAACACAGCTAGAAGGCTTGTGAGACAAGATAAATCAAGCAAAACTAAATAATTCAGACTTGGAATAGCAATGCTGGGAAATTATATTTCCAGAGCATCTGAGAACTTGAAAATACTGCAAGCAGTAAAGACTACAAACAAAGCTACAGAGTGTGAGCCAAGGACTTTTACATGTTCTTATTGCTCACAGAAGTATCCACTTTCTTTAAAAATCTTGACATAAAAGATCACAGAATTTAATTTCCAAAGTAACAGCATCCAGGCCCAGGCGTTTTGAATTCTTCTACCAACAAACAAAAAATGGTAATGAGACCATTCTGCAATTACTGTGCTCTTGAGCTGCCATTTCCAGTGGCTAGCACCAAACCTACCGCATTTAGTTGCTTAGATATTAAAGATGCAAAGTAATTCAATTCCTTCACTAGCAACATTGTGGGAATACATTCCTTCACCCTCCTTGCATCGAGTAACAGCAACACGAAAGGGCAAATTCAATCCAGTGTAAAACCTATTCATTTAGCTAAACTACAGTTTTCCTAAAGATGTCTTCTTGCTTTAAAAGCTGCATTGCAATGTGTAATTATGTTTTATATAAACATTACATAAAAATCGGAACCCAAATAAATCACCCAGTGAATAAAAATCCTAAGCATGTGTGGTACAATGGACCTGCCCAATTTGCCAAGGCTGATCTTGCAAGATGGGGGCAGTCACAGAAGTCACTGTGACTTCTGGGAACAATTCAACTTGAGCAACTTTATCTGGTAAGATAGATGGATCGGGTGGTGGACAAATCAGCTGAGTGACATCTGGAGTGAGACGGAGGCCTCAGAGTCTGTTGTTGCTTCATTAGTGAGCAGAAAGACCACCAAGAGCCCCTACTGAGCTCCCTTCCTCAAAGGCGTGGCTAACCACTCCTGTCCCCGCTTCTGACAACACAACCAGCTGCACCAAGAGCCAGTCAACACATATTCATTTACTTAGTTCCCCCTCACCAATACGCGCCAGAAGGTTTTCGTAAGGCATAAAACTGGCACCTGAAAACCCTTTCCCTGGGGAGGAAAAATGACCATCTTACTCAACAGATGGGTCGACAAGCCTGCACCTCTCTTTCCCCCAAGAAGCAACGCCTTTCCGGTAAGAGTCGAGCTTCTGACTTTGTCAGATGGTCCCCCAGGAAAATAACTAGTAACTTGAGTTTCAGTTGTTACTTTTTATATGTATGATCACTGTTAACTGGTTGTAATCATTTAGCACTAGTGCAGGAAGTGAATTTATCAACAGCAATCCCAAACTCGTTTTACCCATTGCTTTAAATAAATTACTTACAGTTTCAGCATTGCAAAATTGTCTCAGTGGGAGTTCTGTGAGGGGCTCTGACATGCACTGCAAAATTGTTTGACTGCTCTGCTGACAAATGATTTGGCTCACTGGCAGCAAATATTAATCCTGTGTGTGATGGCCTTTGAGGAGACCCTCACAGGTAGCACTAACTCTGACTGATGGCTATGCCATATACATATTTATCCCTCAGACATGTACCAGAGCCCCACCTATTTATGTGTCACCATGTTTTATTCTGTTAAGAACACAGAGATATTTTACTATCCATAGTAAAAAAGATTGGAATAATTGGTAATGATGATAAACATTTGTGTCAGCACCATGCTAAATGATCCCAATTTTGCTAATATTGACCTGTCAGAAGATAGAATAAACAGCCTCATAATTAGAAACATTTCAAATATACCTCATTATTAATATTTCCAACACTACATATACGTTATCACCTTCCTAGCAATGGGAAACTTCATATTAATGAAAAGCAGATACAGCAGTGATAATAAATAAAAAGTAAGTAATATTGATCATCTGTTTCCAGCCTTCTATGTAAAGCAAACATTTATATTTATGTCTGAGGCAATACTTTTCATTACAAACTCCTACTTTCAAGCACTTTCAGTGGTTTGGAAAAAATTGCCCAAGAGGATAAAATTTATTGATTTCTCCCTTAGCTTAGTGAAGATTTCTCTTTCCCTGAACTCCTCCTCCTTCACTGCATAGGAGATAGAGGCATTAATAAAAATTTTCCTGGTTATTTTAGAGCTAAATAAGTGGAGGAGGGAGGCATTTTTCACAGGTTAGCGATTGTGCCTAAGCTTTTTCTGTAGCTGTATGATACAAGGAATGTGAATCATACTTGTCACTTGAGAAAGAAACTCACAGATAAAGAATAAGACAGACAGCCAAGTGGGAAGCAAAGATCGATCAGCAGAAAGAGTCATGCTAAGAAAATTTCTCTGACATCATTAAATCCAGCCCTTAAAATAGCACTGCTTATGTAGCCCAGCATTCTTCCCTTTTGGAGAATGACAATGAAGCAACACTATATCAGAGAACAGCAAACTCTTAGGGACCAAAAGCAGTAAACAAATCATTTTAAAAAATGAAATTGGAATAGAAACTGATAATTAAAGGAAAAAGTAGAAAATGGATAAACAACACATCTTGGCTGAAATCAGTCAGTTATTCATGTCAGCTTCCCAAAATATTGGGAGGTTCACTAAATGCCTTGTCATAGTCTTAATATTTAAAAAAAATGTTAAGACAAAAAAAAAGGCACTGAGAAGAAGAGGCAGTGAAGGGAAGAGACTCCCACTCCAAGGGTTCCCCACTCAACCCACTGAGACACCATACCATCACAACAGCATTCTTACAAAAGAAGAAATAGTGTGCTGTCTGCCTGTTTTACTGGGATTTTTTTTATTTATTTATTGTCTCATGATTTCTTATTTACCAGATAGTGTTGCGTTCTCACTGAAGAGGGTAAGCATGAGTTCAGAATTAGGAACGATATCCCAGAGTCCTCTTTCCACAAAAGTGCCTGTCTTCGGTCCCTCATGATGTAAATAAACTCTAATCCCGATCCAAAATGGAGTCACTGTGGTTTGTAACCCAAATTTTTACAAAATTCAGTATGTGGTATTTTAGTGAAGGCAAGTTTGATGCCGATGTTAAAAATAAAGAAAAAGAATGAATTAAATTAAGTGTAGGAATTCACAGAAAGTATAATACTAAATATTTAACTTGCTTACCTTCATCATAAATTTCTGTAGAGCCATGAGAAGGGGAAAAAAAAGAGAAAATGTGAAATGAATATTTGCTTTCAGGTGCTTAAAAGTGGGGTTTGTTTTCCTTGGAAAAGTGAGTGGGATACACAGAACTACAAACCACATTCAAAAGGAACACTTATCATTGCAATTAGCATAATTATAGCTCATGCTAAAAAGCAAAACAGCTGCTCAGAACAAGGCTTCATCTTTTTTTATGCAATAGTTTTTTCAGATCTTTTTTTTTCACTTTAAATAATATAGCGCATTGAATACTTGTTGCTTAAAGATAAAACACAGTGTAAGTAAAACAGGAGCCATGCCTGATCATCTTAAACCACTTGCTCTGCAGATAGTTTTGGAGTAACTATAATGTGCGTTTTAAAATCCTGCATTCAAAGTGCAGTGCTGGAGAGTAATAACACTATTGTACTAGCATTATCATATGTAAATACACAATAAATTAAGAACATTTAAATGTTACTTATATTTGGTGCAGTAGTTAAAAAAAATGAAGTGCCACATGATGATGTCAGAAGATTATGGAATTGTTTACATTAATTTTGATGGAAGTGCTCAAGAATAAAAGAAGAGTGATATGTTATGTTACATGCAGTGATTTGTTTATCTTTGTTCCATGTCCACCTTTTCCACATTTGACCTCATAAGTTCATGTTTTGATATCAGAGTGCTTGAAGTTGACGACTGAATTTTGGCAGCAAATCTCTATTCCACATGAAAAAATGAATCTAACTGGAAAGCTTCCAAGCAAGACCCAGTGCTTTCATTTCATACATGCTTTTAAAACAGAATAAACTGTTCTCAAATATGTACAAGATGTTCTAACTAAAAAAAAGGTTAGGACTAAAGTTTTTGCTACAGAGAGTTGTGCCCGTGGAGAGTTGTCCTAGACCCTTTGGAAACAAACTGACTAAGACCAAAGATCGTGCACCCTGTTCACCATCCTCACAAAGCAATGATTTAAAATACAGTGTGATCAGTTTGGCTTTATTATTCACCCCATTTCTTGTCATCCCATTATTCTGTTTGCTTTTATTGTATAGTTCCAGAAACTAAAGAGAAGGCTTTGCTGAGCTGTCAACGTTAGGGAGGGTGTGTGAATACATTAATATAGAAACAATTTAATTACATGATCAATACTAATACAAGTTTTCCTATATTATTCAGTACAGAATTTCTTTTGCCATGATGTTGTCAGTCTATCAAGGGGATTAGATCCATCAACGACTTCACTGTCTTCCAGCCGTCACTGAACTACGAAATTTTCTTCTGAGAACTACACAACCCCACTGCTTTTACCATATTACAAGTACATTAAACAACAGTCCTTCCATGAAACCTTCTGTTTTCCTTCTTGGTAATTCATTTTAACTGCTTGATTGCAATCTCTTAACTAGCTTCAAATTAAAGTGAATAGTTTATCTCTTCCCTTGATTACTGAAATTATAAACAGCTTTCTGTGCTGGATTTTTTGGAAAAGCATATTTAACAATTCGTTCCCTTCAGTTGGCGTATTAAATGAACGACAACAAATGAGAGAGAAACAATTGTCATCTGTGTGCAGGAGTAATGTATTCTTCAGAGTTTTCTGGTTCCTTACTAATTATGAAGATGATTTACATGTCATTAGAAACAGAAAATGCAACGATCGGTCCCCTTCAAGCTAAAAAAACTAAAAGACAACAAGGGGTAAGTCCGAACACATATATCCACCTAATGCTTCAAAATCAGCAGGGGAGAAATACTTGGAAACTTAACTGTTGTAAAAATGCTTTCTCCTCACGACAAACACTTAAATGCATGATATGTCCATAAGTGTGAAGAGAATGCCCCTGTGGAACTTCAGGCCAAGCCTGAGAAATTACATACCATGAACTGTGACCACCTTAGCTGCCCAACTACCAGCAAATCAATGAGGCAGTGGGTTCCAGGTACTTTTTTCACACCCTTCTGCAAGAACATTCTTCAAGATTTTTAGACCAAAGTCTTTCTTTGCTAAAGCAGAACACTTTTTAAACCATTAACAGTCAACCCGGGAAAAAAAAAATCAGAAAGAAAAAACCAAACCCATGCTTTGAAGGAAAACATGCATTTCAGGTAGGCAATAGGCCATTATACAAGAAACTTCTCCACCTCATCTTCTGTAGAGGGAAGACATTTCTGCTCCTTCACAGTTGTTCTCTCTGCCTCTGCATAACAGCACACATAAGTTTCTGGACTAACATTAGCAAGTCAGAACATGTATTTGAAAATTAAACGGATAGAGCAGATGTATAATTTGAAATTTCTTTATGTCAGTTTAACATCCATTGCTCTTGAATCAGTTTCGCACACACTAACACGAAAGTGTTAAAAGTGATAAAAAGACAAACCAATATAGTCCTAAGTACAACAAATAATTGTTGTATATTTCAACACTACCTCTGGTAGAAACAGAAGAAGAGATCAAATTATGATAACATGATTCTAACTATACACAAAGATCCTACTCCATCAGTGGAGCTACACAGATAACAGTCACATTTACATTTGAAATGTGAAATTCTACCCATGCTAACAAACCATATAGATGTATGCAATATCCAGTAAGAAACACTATTAAAAACAAGCTCAGTCTTAAGACTTATTAAGGACGAGATTTATCTGCACTTTGCAGATTTAATCTAAGTGTATAGACTTACTTTACAGTCAAGGAAGAGACAGTCATTAATAGAATGCAATCCATCTGATTTTTTAAGCTGACTTTTTCTGTAGCGTGGGACCAATGACACACTAGACATGTTTGATTCTCTGCCTTGATTATAATTATGAGTCTAAATAAATTGCTAACCTTACACTGTCTACAGCATTAATGCCTAAAGTGCTGACCAGTTATGAACTAAGCACAGAACATATATATTGTATCAGACACTGAAATTCAAGAATCCACTAGAGGTTTTCTATTGAACATTGAGAAGTAAAGTAACAACTGAACTTCTAACATAATCTTGGACTAAAAATAAGTGTCTGTAAAATTCCATCCTACAGAAATCAGTGCAAATTTGATGACTAAATGCATTGAAGACACCATTTCACCCTTAGAAATCACTTGTTCAAGAAATCAGAATGTGCTGTTTTAATAAAGAAAGAAAGAGAATTTAAAACCTATTTAATCTTTATCATGACGTTAAGGTTGTGTTTTTAGCAAATATTTACAGAAATTTGGGGCTATTACATTACTTGGCCTCTTGGACAACTTTTGGATAGCATATCACTTACAATTATTGTTCAAATACCTCCCAACTCATCAAAATCCCATCTTAATTCTTGGACTCTCTAGCTAGATGAAAAGAGCAAAACAGTAATGTTATCTCCTGTCTATATTTTTCACACTATTCTTATAATATTGCTTAGGTAGGAATATCAGATCTTTACACTAACCTAATCAAGAAGCATTAAAAACAATTAAACTGAAAGTAGATAGTTTGCTTCAATTCACAGTAATTACTATTGATACTCAGTATTTCTAATTCATATAGTATTTCCATAGTTACTCCATTTCAAAATGTCTGTTCAAGTCAAAGTGCTACTTCCACCCATTTTGCAAAGTTTGCAAGGTCAAAGTGCTACCTCCACCCATTTTCCCCTCAAAATCTGTATGATCTAAGTAATAATATGCTAATGCTGCTGACATTACTCTCTACATTGAGTCACTTCCGCATTCTATGTTACGTCCAAAATTTGAATGCAGATTCTTTAAACTAGAGGATCAAATATTTGTGCACAGTGTGTTTCACCACCACAATAATCTGATAGGTAAGTCCATAATTAAGTAAATTAATTTACTGTGAACAAAAAATTCTAAAAAAAAAAAAGAATCAGTGCTTTAGATCATTGATTTAATGATTGAAAAATCATACTGATTATAAAGCACAGATATGCAATTAATTACTTTAATGACACAGAACTGCATTCATTTGGCTTGATGAAGCTTTCTTTTGCAGCTCACTCCAAACTCTACAAGAACCCTAGCTTGCTTTCTTTAGTCAAAATCCACTTGCTATACTTACCCAGTCCACACTACATCCAAAGCCAGAACTTATTCACCACTTCTCAACTCAGAAGTCTGTAGTAAATGCTATTCCTTTGAAAAGTGTCTAAAGTGTGTTTCCTTACTCTGGAAGTTTGTTTCCTCCATAGCAACTGAAAATTAGTTTTACTAGTGGCATAGAAGTGAGCTAACACAATAACTCTCTGAGGGGAAGAGAAAAAGATTTACAATTACATTCAGCAGAAGAGGCTCCTCTGTCTATTTAAAAGTTGCAGCTTTGCCATTAGCCATTTTAAGGATGAATATCCTAGTCTCTTGCACTCTAACTTTAAGAACCAATACCCTTGGCTTCCTTTCAGCTATAAAGCTCTTCAGAGCACTCTGTCTTGAAAATAATCATTCTTGACGGCTCTGAATGCCATGTTTTCAAAATAATTCACCAACTGTATGTAGGCAAATGTGTAAAAACAACCACATTTTGGAATCCATAGATGCCCACTCCTTACGCTGAATTCTGTTAGAATGCTAAGCAGTTGCTTTGAAAGCTGAGACAGACATTGAGGTGCTTTTATGATAACAGAAGTCCCTTTAAAAAATCAAACTCTTAAAGTGTACAACACCTTGAAACGTTAAATATGCAAACAGTAATAGCTGCTAATTCACAGCAACAGGGACTTCAAAATTATTTCCCTTATTTCATAAATACATTAAAAGAGAAAAAAATTATAAGTATATTGAAAGGAGTTCCTTTCACTGTGTATTATCCAGTTTTAGCTTATTTCATTACTTATACTTTCTCTGTGAATAACATATATTCAGTGTCTCTAGCTTCCAGTTGAATTTTAGTAAATCGTTCTGGTAAAATGTTGGGTTCTCCCAACCTATCCCCCACATTTTAACTAAAAGAAAAAAAAGCCATTTTCAAATATGAAATGGGGCAGGATGGAAAAGGTAAGTCTTACTTCCACGAGTTTTTACATTTGGTGAGACACCTATAACCTGTTTGACCCTGCGCTAAAACAGACCTACACACCCTCACAGTCGCAACTGCAGAGAGCCCAGAAGAAAAAGCCAAAGATTTAAGGAGCATCTTAAACCCATTTAATTCTTACCTAGCTTCAACTGCCAGCAGTTGTCTTACAGTAGAATAAAGATTTTGGAACAAAATCACTAGACGAATCTCATTCAATGGGAGATGCTCAACAGAACTGGAGTAACTTGATCCAAAATTTTCAATAGCACACTTTACAGGCTGAACAGCTCAGAAGTGGATGATTTTAGCTTATCCTTTGAATGGCATGAAACTGCTTGCAGCAAGGTTCAGTTACTAATCTGACATGAAGTTTGTCTACCTCAAACTCTGGGCTTAGGCTTCACAGTGTTCACAGATATACAGACATAAATGAACACACATGCAATAATACTGTGTGTTCTACATTGGAAAATTGCTTATGAAGAAATATATATATTAGAATGGAGTGCCTGGCTTCAGTGCACTGTGCAACGGCCAGCCACCTGCTGTATTACTCTCATATGAACATCTGCAGTTCACCAAAAGACCTCTGGAATTACAGAGAGGGTTAAAAGTTGATTTACAGGGCAAAACGAGGCCCACGTGATGCTACTAAATTCTGTATTTAAGGTTAAAAATAAAGCACAACTGACTTGTATTTATGCAGGTTATACTGTCTTTTCCAAGAACACACTCTTTGAGTCAAAAAACAGCCATGTCAGAAGGTAACCAATGAAATTCCAACTTACAGCTTTTCTTGCATCATGAAGTATGAGGCCAGGTGCCTGTAACTACCAAACTTCTTTTTTATTTTTGTTTACGTTTTATATATATATAGCAAAATCCTTTATAACAATAAAAACACAGAATCTAAAGGTTTATAACCAGGCTCTCTCTTTTAACTAAAAGGATGGACAAAATAAGAATATAACTTGACCATCTTCATGGCTTAAAAACATTCCAAATCAATCCCTATAAAAATTTGCTCTTTGTCACAAATATCAGATCCACGGAATATGGATAATGCTGTCATACTCATATAATTAGATAAAATTAATACTTAACTACGCTTACTGCTTAACTACACAGATAGTTGGGAGTACACAAGTAGAAAGTGTGTTGAAAAGTCTAAGCCACTCTTTAAAAAATGGACTTACCTACAGGAGCCTCAAGCAAGCTATAATTTGAGTCACTACTTACTCTAAACATGTAATAATCACAGATTAAAAACCTATAATGTCTGGATGAAAAAGTGAGACCAGTGCTCTAGCTATGTTATTGGCCATATACCAAAGGACATCCGAGGTTGTTTCATGTGCAGCTCAAATTAAGTATTAGGAAATCATGGAGGTCTATTATGGTCCCAGCTTGCAGAGAGGCTTCTAACATTTTAAACACGAATAAACAATTCTACACACACTCCTATGATCATTAACTCATACATATGCAGATGTTAGAGATTACATCAGAGAAAAACATACATAAACGTGTCCCATATAGGGGAACCCGAACAAATATGTATGGTATACACAGACACATTAGGAAAGATCTAACAACACATTCAGCCGAGAACTGTTCTTTGACTTATTTTGCTAAGATCTACAAACATTTATTGTAATTCTGTAGCAGCTGTTCTCCATCATTAAATATTTCATATCTACATATATTATTTGCAGCTAGATACAGCATCAAACATTACTTGTCAGTGATAACTATCTTACTGTCATGCATTTTAGGATTACAGTGTCTATACTGGAAAAGACAGGGTGGGTTACAGAATGGAGTTACAACATTAGACAGCAAGGCTCAAAACTGACAGGCAATAATCACAACTTTATTACAAAATTCTACAATCAAATTAAAAGACAGAAAAGTCATTGTGGTAGCATCAAATATAGCATGACAATTTAGGAATAACCAGATCCTGCATGACTATGTATTTGCCTCTTTTTTTGAGCCATGCAAGTTGAAGGGTCATGAACACAGAGGGTATCAAAACAGACAGGTTAGACTCAGTGGCAACACGAAACATTTGGGATCAGGTGAATAAAAGACAGAATCACATACCCATTTTTCCACATCAACTAGCTGTAGGAAGAAAAAGCAAAAAATCAGTAAATCTCTTTCCTTAAATATAGCATATCAAAGTCTATTTTGAAGTTAATATTTCACATTTTCGGAAATGTATCTAGTATGAAAAGACATGAGTAGAAGCTATTCTCCTGGCATCTCCTCTTTAAAATGCCAATACCTCACTTTTTGTCTTTATTTAATGGGAAACTGATTTAATTAATTATGAATTAATTCCATATTGTATTGAGTACCAACCAGTCAAAACTACAGAACAGTTTTCCACAAAGCATTTCTCCATTTTCTCATGAGTAAAGCTCTGTCATAAGTGAACATTATTCACTTGAAAAGTTTAGTGCTATTCAAGCTTTGACATTTTAATGAATGCCATAAGTATGAAAGGTAAAATTAGGGTGTGACTGTCGAACCCTGACCCTACAACCTGCAGTGTAAGAGAGTATCTTGCTTAAGAACAGAGAACAGCACACCAAAATGTCACTGATTTTTCCTATGGGGAGTGACAGAGAATCACTCTGAAAGCTTAAGGTTTGTCTATTAACAGAATTGTTTCAAGGTTCACTAAGGAGACAGATTTTAAATTACTCTCTTTAAAAAGTCTTTGGACCATCTTTTAGTCTCAGAAAGGATTAAGAATATGTAATGGAACACATTTCAGCTACTAGAAAGGTTATTATGGCACTAACTATTAAAAACTTGGTTGGCACCAACAGTAGTCTATGTGAAGTATATCTGCCTCTGGACTTTGCACAGAAAACACTGCAGCATGTCAAGACTTCTCTGGTTTTACTGCATGTACACAATGACCTTTACTTAGCAGATGCCATGTAAGAGTTTAGTAATAATTTAAGACAGCTTAGTGCAAATTGTGTGCCATTTTCAAAAACAGTAGTACTTGCATTTCAGCTTATTTGTGAAATTACTGTAATAAAAGGGAATATCATTTAGCTCATCTATAGAAATAGTTTAATTCAAAGTAAATGTTCTCAGTTTTCAATATATATTTCAATTAAGTTTTTATATTTGCAATATTGTTCAGTCCTGCTAGCACACAAAGGTTGTAAAACACCATCTGGCCTGTCAACTAATTAATATGATAAAATTATAAGCAATTGTTAATTTGACAATTCCTCCCTTTCTTCTGAGATTTGGACTATATTTGGGCTTATAATAGAAATTCTGTGATTTGCCTCTATTTTATTTTTTATAATCTTTACTCTGACTTTTGTGATCAAGCACAGCTACAGAAATCCCTCCTGAAAAACACCTAGCATACTAAAACAGAGGCAATATAAGAAAAGATACAATAAGATGTTGATAAGTTAGAAAAGCAGACAATGGTTTAAGTACAAATAATACAATTATGATGTTACCAAAAAAAAGTATAAAAAAAATAACCCAGACAGATTCACATACATGTCTTTCATTTATAACCTTGCTTTTGATACCTCTTTTGTTTTTTTTGAAACTGTATACACACTGAGAACACCGTAACGTAAGCAACTTTACTGTGCGACACTGTTAGAAAGGACTGAATCAATTTATGCTTCAATAAGTTCTCACTATCCCAAAATTCAAGTTAACAAGGCAGCTACAACTGGAGTCAGAAAGACTAGACTCAAGGGTTAACGTACATTTTCAGTTTACTATCAATTGCCTTAAAACTGCTGAATTGTCCATTTACTTTGTTTTAATAGACACCTGTTAGCTTCAAGAGTGAAATGCAGTATTTGCCAAGTGTTTATAAACCGTACACACTAAATCTGCATCGGTATAGCCATCTTTAAATAGAATTGTCAATAGGCTTCAGCATATACCAAAGGCGCCCATATTTAGTAGTCTCTCAGAACGATCACTTGAACTGTGCACATACACTTGCCAGATCTTACAGTTTGACACCCATGTGATGGTCATAAAGGAAAGACTATGAATGCATCCAAAGAGACTTGCTTTTGAAACCATGGTACAGTGCACACTAGAGTGAATCTTGCATTTTTAATTATAGCCACATTCTATAGCCCTCCTACAGAGCAGCTCTCTAGAGCCTTCTTGGATCTGGTATGCTCCATTTACTCTAGCCATCTCGGGGGGGAGCTTTTCCATCTATTCAAGTTGCAAGAAGATATTTCTTTCTTACAGACCACCTTCCCTGAGTTCTAAAACACCAAAACATATCTTCAAACTATACGGTAGTGTTTTATGGTTACTAAAATGGTATGATTCGTCTAAGGAATACAGGTAGTGCTATAAGGAGAAAAAATAAGGATGTAAAATTATATTCTAACAATCAAGCAAAAGATCAAAGATGGCATTTGGAATTACAAAATAATGAAACTTCTTGAACCAGATGAGAACATTATGGAGTCTTAATACTTCCTTTAGAATTTCATATAAATACAGTTAAAAGTTCTCCATGAAGAAAATACAGTCATGTTTTAATCATTTACTGCAATGCTAACCCAGAAAATTCAGAGTGGTTTGATAACTTCTTTTCATAGACATGTAAGAGCTCCAATCTTTTCAGCCAAGCTTTTATTTTAAATCCATTTAATCCAAACTGTAGTGTTGATTTTCCAACATTTTTTTCTGAGCACTGCAGACACCCAGGAATACATTAACCAGACTTAAAAGCCAGTTAAAACAGCAGGAAGGTAGTTCTGTCAACCTTCTTTTCTCTTGTCACAAGGAGTCATGAACTAGATGGAAAGAAAAAAGGGACCTTTTCACCGTTATGAGAAGACATTCACGAACTCACTTTTTAAATACGGACACAAAGCAAGCTCACAGAACTTATGCTGAATATCCACTAATACAAAATCATTAATCAGCGTTGCACAAAGCTGGAAAGTAAGCTACCTTAAGCTGCGCAAAATAGTCTACCATTCCTAAATCTGGCTTCTGTATTATGTTTTCTTTCATTTGCTTCAGCAGCATACAATAACACCAAGGAACTTTATTCCTTGCAGTTTAGGAGGATCCTAGTTGACTAAAGCTAATCACATTCTCTACCACTACTTATGAAAACTGCAACAGATACACTGCCATGATCCACAGATGGAACCGTGACATGAAATCTCAATGAAGCCATGCATTACAACTAGTGGATGTTATATATTCCTCTAGGCTTACACTCATTTTTCTGAACTGAAGCAGGAAAATCTTATTAGAAAAGTAAGATATACTTTTTTCCCCATTTCTCGTTGAGGAAACCAAGAACATACAGCAAAAACTCTGTCTAAAACTCTCTAATAGAGATAAGCAAGATGAGAATAACAGGAATTAAACTCGATAGAAAAATGCAATTCAATTTTCAATCTTTCTGATACAACACTTGACCGTTTTCATATATACCTTTATTTCCTGAATTTATTCTTCAACATAGAATAGAATCGTTGAACGGTTTGGGTGGAAGGAACCTCAAAGAGGTTCTAATTTCAACCCCTCTCCCATGGGCAGTGACACTTCCTGATAGATCAGGCTGCTGAAGACCTCACCCAGCCCGTCCTTGAGCACTTCCAGGGAGGGGCCACCCACAGCTTCCCTGGGCAATCTGTTCCAGTGCCTCACCACCTTCAATGAGAAGAATTTCTGCCTAATGTCTTCCAATTTAAAGCCAGTCCCCCTCATGCTATCTCTACAAGCCCTTGTAAAAAGCCTCTCCTCAGCTTTCCTGTAGCCACTTCAGGTACTGGAAGGTCGCTATAAGGTCTCCCAGGAGCCTTTTCTTCTCCAGGCTGAAAAGCCCCACCTCTCTCAACCTGTTCTCACAGCAGAGGTGCTCCAGCCCTCTGATCATCTTTGTAGCCCTCCTCTGGACCCGTTCCAACAGTTCCATTTCCTTCTTATGTTGGGGATTTCAGAACTCCACTACAGTACTCCACGTGGAGTCTCAAAAGAGTAGAATAAAGGGGAGAATCATCTCCCTCAACGTGCTGGCCATGCTTCTTCTGATGCAGCCCAGGATCTTCTGGGCTGCAAGCATGTATTGCTGGCTCATGTCAAGCTTCCCATCCACCAGCACCCCCAAGTACTTGTCCTCAGGGCTGCTCTCAATCACATTGTACCACAGTCTGTGTTGAAACCACAGACTGCCCCGACCCAGGAGCAGGATCTTGCACTTAGCCTTGTTGAACCTCATGAGGTTCTCACAGGCCCACTTGTCTAGCTTGCCCAGGTCCCTCTGGATGACATTTCATCCTCCTGGTGTGACAACTGCTGTCATCTGCAAACTTGCTGAGGGTGCAGTCGATCTCAGTGTCCATATCATTAATGAAAATATTAAACAGCACTGGTCCCAGTACGGACCCCAGAGGGACGCCACTTGTCATGGATCTCCAAGTGAACCAAGTGATCGAGCCATTGACCACTACTGTCTGAATGCCACCATCCAACCAATTCCTTATCCACTGGACAGTCCCATCAAATCCATCTCTCTCCAATTTAGAAAGAAGGATGTTGTGGGGGACCGTGTCAAAGGCTTTACAGAAGTCTAGATGGATTACATCCATTGCTATCCCTGTTAATTGACATGTTAATTGACAATCTGTATTCTCTTCCAGTTGTCTCCTATTGCAGTCTTTTTTCTTTAAGATGCTTCAAGATCTGTGCTTCAATGTCTATTTGGTTTAGCTCCTTCTCTGTCTGCATCATAGATCAGAAAAATTAACTGAGAAGAAATAAATTAATTTCTTTTTCTCCCAAAGTCAGGTTTTACTGACCACAATCATGGAAAAAATACTTTGGGCACAGCAGAGATCCAGTGGTCATAGTAAGGCTCGAAAAAGGCCTGCCAAACATCTCTGAAACAGGAAACCTGGTTGAGATTATAAAAATGTTTGCTTTTATGCAATATGTCCTCATATATCCTCATTCCAAATATGGCACACTCAAAAGAAGAGTCCATGTGCAAAGCTAGAAATATTTGCCTGTCAAGATTCTGTGATTTTAAATAGATAATGATTTTATTCCTGTCCTTGTCTCTCCCTGAGGATAAGCAGAATGCAAAAATACTGTGCCTGTAATTCTTGATTTTTCCCAGTACTCGCATTTGATCAAAGTGCAGCTGATCAAAGCCAAGTCTTATTCTTTTTGTGCCTTATTTTAAATGGTCTGCTAATAATCACTTCTGATGCCAAATAAGGTGCACTGAGGAGAAAAGGGAAGTATTTGGTTTTCTGAAAAAGTTTTGTACTTTCTTTTACCCTGTTGTTTTTCCTGATCTCCTCGTTAGCAGCGTAGCATCTCTAAAATGTCTGAGAATAGTCAGAATTTTAAGTAGAATAAGCCTCTAAACTACCTCACCTTTTCTTAAAGCTTTCAAGTGGTAGCCAATGAGTCCACCTGCATGACAGTAATGACCATACTGCATTAAATACTTTGAGCTCCAGTTCTCTTTCCTTTCTCTTCCTTTCTCTTCTTTCTCTAGCTTTCTTTCTTTGCAGTAAGAAGCTTTTAGGTTATGCAAATTCAAAGTTTGGAAGGGTAGACCTTGCAATACTTACAAGCTAACATTGCTGAACATAACAGCTCTGTCTATCTTCATGGCACACAACTATCTGAGGAAGACTTATCCAAAGAATTTCTGAAGAAAATTACTGCTGCCTTGTTTTGTTACATCAGTGAGTTATGCCTGGCACCTGTACACAACAGTTAGATTAATGGAAACACTCATATAAACTACAGATCTATGACATCTATATCAAAAGAGAAAATTTTCTGGTAAGTGCTAGGAAACCAAGAGAGCTCTGGTTCATTACGTTAAGAGTCCTCTGGTTCACTTCTGATTCTTCCTACATGTGGGGGTCTCCAAACCTGAAAACATTTTCAGCTCATCCTATTTACAACTGCTGCTAACTTTCAAATATGTTATTAACCAGGCTACTGTAGTATAAATCAGAGAGCACTGTCAAGAGTGCATTTAATAGCCATTTTTTTCCTTTTGTTTAAGAAAGTACCTTGATAATTTGGCTTGTTCATTAATATATAGAACACTTATTAAAAGAAATAGAGTGTTACCTTTTTCCATGATGGATGAAATTACTTTCCCCTGCTCCCCATGCTGAGAAAATGATAAAGCCGCCACCTCTCCATGTTATCTTGCTGCTTACTAATATAAAGTAATTAATGAATTCACAGTTGGAAAGAGATTATCTGAATATTCAAAAATCCACCAGCTACAGTTACATTCCTGTCCCAAAATGCCTCCATTCCTTCCCCAAAGCATGGGAAATGTTTTTAGCTCTGAGGAAACACAAGTTTTCCTCCTCCCTTAAACACGGAAGGAGAATTATACACACAAGACACTTGCATGTGATGATTCCTTTACACCAGGCCCTTCGGATCTGTGGAGGAGCATTGCATTTTCCTCCCATCAGCAAAGACTACTCCAGACATTAAATTAGACAGTAGTTTGCTGGTCAGTGACACAGAAAACAAATTTTATTAAAACAAGGCACAAGGAGAGGTGATTAATCAGCCATGACTGGATGATTAGATGGGAGTTAATAAGCTCATGATGCAATTTAGCTGGAACTCTGCCTAACTGATGGGTATCCACAGACAGCATTTTCCTGAAAAATGAAGCCATCAGATATTGGAGTGGAGGGTGTGAAATTAATTTTTTTTGTATTACAGAAACAGTTTAGCATAGGATGTACACACAATGTGCTAATAAGGTCCGACATGGATTTATGAGTGCCCCAATATGAAAAAATCCTAGCATTAATTACAATGCTTCACCACAATGTAACTGAGAATTTGAAATGAAAGTTAATGGAGATGTTTCTTTTACTGCTATTTTCTCATGTTTTCCAGGCATTATTTCTGACTGTATTTCAAGCTTTTCTAATGTAAGTGGATCAGGGAAGGAGTAGTGGAGGGGAAATCTGTGACATCTAGAAAAAAACAAGGATATTCTGGAACTAATGCTACCGATAGAGGAAAGAAAAGTCAGATAATAGTGTCAGTAACCAGGTTGTATACTGACAAATTAGTCGTGGATGCCCTCAGGCCAGGTTGAATGGGACCTTGAGCAGCCTGATCTAGTGGGAGGCGTCCATGCCCATGGCACGGGGGTTGGAAGCAGATGATCTTTAAGGTCCCTTCCAACTCAAACCATTCTATGATTCTATGAAATCAGTTCTGCTCAAAAGTTAAGAATTACTGTCATTAACAAGAATGAAACAACAATGTATAAAAAACTATCAACCCCATAGATGTGAAAAATATGCAGCAGACCAAAAAATAAACTATCAACCCCACCCTTTCTCCTCTCAACAAGAGGACAAAGCAGGCTGGGTTGGTGCAGACTTCTGAGCTACAAAAAGGCTAAACAGTGTGCAATACTGAATCGGAGAAAGTCTGTGTTTTAACTGCAATTTCCACGCAAAGGTCTCAGTTTCCTGATATTATCTACTTTGCAGCTTCTCGCAATGCTCAGAGAGTCACAAGAAGCCCTGGAGTCTTTTACATCCTGCAGTAACAGCATATAAGGATGTTTCCTATATGTTATTTTCCTCAGTGGAGAAACACCATAAAGCAGCTATACAACATCAGGTTTGGGTATAGAGAATGTAGAGCTACAACACCAAGCCAAATGAGTGGGTTAATTGAGCATTCACTGCCCAAAATACGTACCAAAAGAGTCAAAGAAATGTGTTAGCATTCCAGTACACAATTATGATATAACCAGTTTACACTGGTTAGCAACCTCCCTGAAAGGGGCCAACAAGAAAGCTGGAGAGGGACTATTCATAAAGGCTTGTGGTGACAGGATGAGGGGGAACGGGTATAAACTGGAGAGAGGCAAATTTAGGCTTGATATAAGGAAGAATTTCTTCACCATGAGAGTAGTGAGACACTGGCACAGGTTGCCCAGGGAGGTTATGGATGCCCCATCCCCGGAGGTGTTCAAGGCCAGGTTGGATGGGGCCTTCGGCAGTCTGATCTAGTGGAAGGTGTCCCTGCCCATCACAAGGGGGTTGGAACTAGATGATCTTTAAGATCCCTTCCAACTCAAACCATTCTGTGATTCTATGATTCTATGATACATGTCTTACAAGTTGAGCTGTGAAACAACAGGACTATTTCTCTTAGCTGAACATAAGTGTAGAGTCCACACCAAATTCTGTAAGTTTGGTTCACAGCATATTCCTCCCAAATTAACAGAAACATTGAGAACATTGACAAATGCAGAAGTTCTTTTGAAGTAGAGCTATACAGAGTAAATGGTTTATAAGCTAACAAGCAAACAAACACCACCTGGAAATGGAATTTTATGGAAAGAGAAAAAACACAAACATCCAGTCAACTAAAATAGTCTGCTGCTAAATGACCTACACATACACAAGGTTACATGAATTCACCACATTAAGTAATCACCACTAAAAGAATTGGGAAAAAAACAGGATTTCCAAATTTGTCCCTTTACTTCTGCTCTGTATGTACCATTATATTCTGTGACTCATTCCAATATTTTTTTTTAAATAGAAACTTCTTTCAAGAAAAGTAAGTGTTCTGAATATTTATCAACAGACTGTCGGCTACCAAAAGCTGCTGCAGGAGAGGAAGCTGCGGGTATTGCCATAATTACAAGCACATTCCACAGCATCAGCAGTATCTGCACAAACAAGCATCAGCTACAGAAACCATACACAGGACTTCATAGCTCAGATAAATTAGGTCTAAAGCAGATGAAGACACTTAATCAAATAGAAGTCAGATTTACTGCTAGCAGCCTGTGTGCGTGTCCCTTGTTCTTTTCAAGTTTCTCTGCTTTGTTTTGTTTATTTCCAAGTATGGTGTTTACATGAAGAGAAGTAAGGCGTAAGCTTTTACTGTCATCACCTAAAAAAAGAAAAAACAGTCTTATCTATTTATGCACAAAGGAAATGACAATTATTTGGAGGACTAAAGGGCAACAAACTGTCTAAACAGCAAACAACAGAAAAGTCTGCAGCCTAGGCAAGAAAAAGGAGAGTGCTAGGGGAAAATTATGAGAATCTTCAGAGCCTGGCAACTATCACACGTTTATCAGAAACCTATTAATTGATCAAGATCAAAGTTCTTACAAAAGTAATGGGGGGAGGGGGTAGGGTGGGCAGGGAATACCTCCTCACTTACCATGTTGACAGGACTCTAAAAGCACAGGTATCAATTTTAATTTGAAAACTGAAGGACAGACGCCTCTTTCTAGAGGTATCTCTAGAGCTCAGGAAGAGTCAAAAAGAGCATACTTCCTTTTTTGAGTGTGTGTGTGTATTTGTGTATATAGATGTATAGTCTACAGGCATGCTTTTGAAGGGGAAGGACTCAATCCAGATTGCCTGCAGGAATTCAGCAGGAGCCTTTACTGCAGCTGAAATCCTGCAAACAGTCCAAAACGGAGTCCACTGTCGCAGGACCTGCTGCCCATCACAAAGACAAACCATGGCTCAGCAGGCTGCCAGCCATGGCTGCTGCAGTGGGCAGTTCCCATCCCAACCAGGGCTGCCCAAGAGTCTGCTGTCCTGCCCCTCGCTGAGACAAGGCCCAGCCCACAGACAGCACAAATGCTCAAAACTAAAATCCAGGTTTGGGAAGGGCTGGGTGATCCTGGTGCACACTGAGGCAAGATCTTGGTTTATAGTCCCCACTGAGTTTTCAACTCATCCCAAGCCCTGCAACTCTGCTGCTCTAAGGTGAGCTGAGCTGAGGTGGATAATGCTGCCATTCAAAAAGGCAAGAAAGTGCCCATGTGAGGAGCAGGGCTTCGTAGCCTCTGCTGTGCTTTGATCCCAGCCCAGGCTATAAATCAGGCACCAAAAGTCCTGAGGCAGAATCTGACCCCTGCAAACAGAGCTGCTCCCCCTTCTCAGCCTTTGTTCACTTACATGCCCGGTCCTAAATCCCTTCATTTCTTTCACTTTCCTTCCCCCTTCCCCAACTCAAGAGTTGTTGTGATCCTCATAAGTAAATTGAAAATGGTAATTCTCTATGATAAGAGAAATAAAGAACAAATCTCCTGTTAACTTTAGACCTGAAATATTTTACCTCTTACACTACAGAGCACTTACATACTTAATACAGACTCATCTGCTTGAAGACTTTAGTTTTACTGTTGTTTTGAAACAAAATGTTCGACGGCTCTACAGCATGACTTTCCAAAATCAGAAATCATACCTTCTCAGTGAATCAACAATATCACAGTTGCTAAGGAATGGCTGTACATCAAAAGAAATCATATTTCCCTAAACATTTGTTAGGTGTGGAATAACACCTGTTCTCATAAGACCTGTCATTTTTGCTAAGACATTGTAGATTCACTCACCCCATGATGGAGCTACCATGGATTCAAATTTCTTATTGCCATGGGAAGATGCAGTTACATATCTACAGAGGTATCCTTATGCTTATAGTACCTATCCAGACCTGTTCAGCAACAATGTTCAGCAGCAACTCTCAGGAAGCCATGCACATTTATCATCCACTCTGATGCATCACACAATCAATACAGAGATGAACTCTGCTCCTTTCCAAGCTCAATTCCTTCCCATTTCCTCTTCAGGACAGAACTCAAGTCTGTTCAGTCCTTTTCAGCCTCACAATCCTAACTCTATCTCTTCTTTCCATTTAAATGCTACCCATATTGCTTCAAATGTTACCCCTGTGGGGAGGACTATTCACATCCAAACTTAAACAATATGGAAGTCAATGGTGCACATACAGCATCATTAGCACCAAAGCACCTCAAGCTGCTGAACCCTGCAAGATAAGGAGAGTTAGAAAAAAAAAATTGCATTATCTACCACAGAAGGTATTGGTACAGTGTCGTCTGGAGCACACTGAATACATCTCAAGAGGAAGAATCCCTTGTGTAATCTTCCAGCTGCAGCTGCTTTGAGGTCCTATGGAGATGCCTGATAGCAGACTACTTCCTTGTTACACAGTTCTGCAGACACCATTAAAGTTTTCCACACTTGGAGCCCGTATAGCACTGCTATGCATTTCAAACACTGATAGCATTGTGCACTTGCTATTATAAGCCACTAAGATGAGACATAGGATCCCTCTGTTTTTGAAATTTTGCATCCACCTAGCTGAATATTACAGAAAGCTATCCATACAAGAAGCCATTATAACGCAAATATAGATTTGGAGAACATTCATATATACTGTGATATGTTTACCTGGTGTTATAAACAATCTGCTTAAAAATAATGCAAAATTATTCTATTCTCAATATCATTGTATAACTTGGCAAAACCCAAAGTTATAGCTTATTTAATGCAAGGTCTTGGGTTTACAAATAATTCAGATTACAGCTGAGTACAGTGCAAAAGTAGAGGAAAACACAATGTTTGAGTATCACGCTATCCAGGTTTTGCCTCAGCTGTGAGATGGAGGTGAAGCTGCACTTTGTATGGTCAATAATAGGAAAGCTGTAACAGACAAGAATTATATATTATCATCAACAATTTAAATTTCAAAACATTTTAGCTTAATGAAAAATATCAAGTTTCTGCATTTTCAAAAACAATTATGCTAATTTTTACCCAAAAGAGTTAATAAAATTAAGGCAAACAGAAAAAAGGCAGAAAGTGACAAAAGTCACCTATGCAACCTCAACTGCAGTCCATTCCTGTCACTGTCTCATGATAAAACTTTCCACAAGTCCATTTCCTTTTCATCATCAACTCTGCCTCATTCAACATGTAAAAGAGATGACGATCACTAGTTTATTTCATCCCGGCTCAGTGTGCAACAATTGTACTGAATATTGATTTAAAAAAAACCAACCTTCTAAAGACTTAATGATAAAAGCCATCAATTTTATGATGTTCACTACTGCAATGCTAATCTCACAAATAATAATTCAATGTTCACAATACCCAGGATGACATATCAATATATTTACTGACTCTAAAGCATCCATTAAGATCAAAGTATACACAAGTGAGTTCAGTTTAAGATGCCTAGGACCCAGTTTCTAATATTACTTTACATTTTACGTGTAATTTCCATCAGCTACAGTCCTTAACACCTACACAAATAAGTCCTGAGGTACGAAGACACAAAACTAGGAAAAAAAAAAATTAGTAATCACTACTTAGCTTAATCGACCTGCTATAAAAGCTCAGTGTTAATACCTTTGTAGAACCACCTAGCTGCATTAAGAAAACAAGTAGTTTAAAAGACTACTTTGCCTTTACATAGGATTGTGTAGAAAAACTGATACTCTTCAGCATTCTGGAATGTCATTTGAATGTTTTGGGGTATTTTAACTTTTCATCTTGTCTTTTGTGAGATTTGGTGAGAATCGGCAGCAGGGACAGTGAGTTCCACGGCCAGGCATTAGATTGAGGCTAAAAGGCAGTTGCCTGAGGGAGGAAGCCCAGAAAACCCAGGAGGGAGTGAGGGGTGAACAGAGAAGGCCTTGTGGTAGATGTGACAGTTGGAGGACGGCTGGAGCACAGCGATCATGAGGTGATAGAATTCTCAGTTCTAGGAGAAGCAAGGAGCAAGTTCAGCAGAATGGCCACTTTAGAGTTCCAGAGGGCAGATTTTGGACTGTTCAGAAGGCTGGTTGATAAAGTTCCATGGGAGGCAGTCTTTAAGACCAAAGGAGCCCAAGAGGGCTGGATACTCTTTAAGAAGTAAACCCTGGTGGCACAAGAGCAGGCCATACCCATGTGCTGGAAAATGAGCCGGGGGAGTAGGAAACCATCTTGGTTGAGCAGAGATCTGAGTGGATAACAGAAAAACATATGAGTTTTGGAAAAAGGGGCAGGCATCTCAGGAGGACTACAGGGACAAAGTGAGATCATGTAGAGAGAAAATCGGAAGGGCTAAAGCCCAGCTAGAACTTAGATTGGCCAATTCTATGGAAGATAATAAAAGAAAGTCTTTCCACAAATATATCAACAACAAAAGAAGAGGCAAGGAGAACCTCCATCATTGACTGGAAGCAGTGGGGACATTAGTGAAAAAGGACAAGAATAAGGCTGAGGTGCTTTCTTTTCTTAATGCCTTCTTTGCCTGTCTTTAATAGTAAGGGAGAATGTTCTCTGGGTACTCAGACTCATAAGCCAGAAGACAGGGAGGGAGATCAGAACAAAGCTCCCACAATCAATGAGGAAATGGCTGAAGACCTGCTCAGCCAATTAGACATTCACAAGTCTATGGGGCCAGATGGGATCCACACGGGGGTATTAAGGGAGCTGGCGGACGTGCTTCCCAAATCTCTTTCCATCATCTACCAGCAGTCCTGGCTGACTGGGGAAGTGCCACTGGACTGGAGGCTGGAAGATGTTACACCCATTTACAAGAAGAGCCAGAGGGAAGATCTGGGAAACTAAAGAGCTGTCAGTCTGACCTCGGTGCCAGGGAAGGTCATGGAGCAGGTCATCTTGGGTGCCACCTTGCAGCACACACAGAACAACAAGGTGATCAGGCCCAGTCAGCATGTGTTTATGAAAGGCAAGTCCTGCCAAACTAAACTGATCTCCTTCTATTTCAAGGTGACCTGCTTGATGGATGAGGGAAAGGCTGTGGATGTAGTGTACGTGGCCTTTAGTAAAGCCTCTGACACAGTATCTCACGGTATTACTTGAGAAACTGGCTACCACTGGCCTGGACAGGCGCATCCTCTGCTGGACTAAAAACTGGCTGAATGGCTGGGATGAAAGAGTGGTGGTAAATGAAGTTAAATGCAGCTGGATGCTGGTCACAAGCAGTGTTCCCAGGGCTCAGTGCTGGGTCCAGTCCAATATCTTCATCAATGATGTGGATAAGGGGATTGGATGTACCCTCAGCCAGTTCACAGATGACACTAAGCTGGGAGGAAGTGTTGATCTGCTCGAGGCTAGAGAGGGTCTACAGAGGGATCTGAACATGCAGCACCGATGGACAGAGACCAACAGTATAAGGTTCAACAAGTCCAACCTAGGGATATACGATTCTACGCTTGCCTAAGTATTATTTAGTAATCAACTTCCAACCGCTACAATAAATTAGTTTTGTGGTTCTAAAGACAAATCTAATTGTATCATTTTCAATTTCTCTATGCTTAAATTTCATCTAAAAAATAAAATAAAATAAAATAAAACAAAAAAAAAAACACCACAAGCAACCTCTTCCAGGACTTAACAGAGAATCTTTACAGAAAGGCATCAGTATAGTGGGGATAATACCTATGGAACTGATTGGTAAAAAGCAGAGAAAAACAATGCCCTTATTTTCTCATCGAAGCTAAAAGCCCCACGGCACACTTTGAGTTCCCTATCCTAATATTTCTCAGCTGTGCTCATGGCAGCTCATTACATCAGAGCCAGTTTCATTTCCTTTCACACCAGCCATTTCTGAATCAATTTTTGTTTTAGTCCTTGTGTCTAGTCCATTTGGAAACTGTGCAAAACTGAAATATCAGGGAAAGGTTAGATCATTTTCACCATCTCCTTCTCGAATGCATAGCTTTTCTATTCCACCTTGATGGCAGAATTTAATTGGCTCTGGTTCTCCCTGTGTTCAATACTACTGCAATAGTGTCTCAGTGTTTCAAAACCGTTATCTTTCACATTGGTTTTCTGCTTTCAGGACTAGTGTCCAGCTTCAGATAGGTTTGCAAAACACCCACAAGTATTGAACGGAAGTCTGCTTCCAGCTCTGAACCTCAATCTCTCTGAGAATGGCAGATGTGCAAAGAGTAGATCTGAGAAACTCCAGCGCATTCATTTAGCATGAAGTCTTTATTTGTTATGAGTGCCTGAATGTCTTTACTGAGAAAGAATACATGAGATGAGATCCTTTCTCTTTTTATTCTTCTCCTCCTCTCCCATTCCCCTCATGTAAGACCTTCCCTCAGGAGTTAATAATGGCAATGACAGTTTCACATCTTCATTACCAGCGAGGAGGACAAGATAGAGCTTCCAAGCACAGAAAATCTCCATGACATACAGTAGTAGTAAAGCACAGCTGCTGTGCAAACACTGGGGAAAAGATGCAGAAAATTGCACATAGAAGCGTTTGGTTACCAATATAGCAATTAAGGTCAATTTGCAGGAAACTAACAAAAGATTCAACCCTACATTTCATTTTGCAAGAAAGTGAAAAAATTGCAAGTGCATTAAGGCAAATGGGAGCCATTTATATGTACATATACATGTAATGAAGTCCAGGAAGACAAATAGTGAAAAACACTTCAAGTTTACTCAAGAGTTTTTCAGTCAGTAAGTAAACAACAAATACAGTGCGATTTCCTGAATAAGCATTTAAAATCATCTCCATACAAATGCTAGAGAGCCCTACACTATCCTGACGTATTCTGTTACACAGTATACAGTGTCATTCAGAATATAGAAATTGTAACTATATGTACATTCACTTTCTTGCTACAGACAACACACACAGAATTCCTTACTTATTTCAGTAGTATTGGTTTTTTTCTAGTAAGCAATCAAAAAGCTAACACTTGCTGTGAAAGGACACAGAAGTAAGTGAGAGAAATCCATCTAGTTTCATACAGAATAAATGAGTTTGGGGCAACTGTCCTTCAAGTCATTAAATCACAATTTCAGTAGAAGCAAGTAACAGTTCAAGTGCAGCTGATTTTACTAGTGGTTCATGTAGCATGGAGCCTAGCCATTAGCAGTGGAATTGAACTTTCTACCCACTTTGCAGATAAAATTGCAATGCAAAAAAAAACAAAACCCAAACCCCATAGCAGTCTCACACTCTTCTATATATCCTGTTGGGAGAACAAAGCACAGATCAGCAAACAGGAGTTCCAGAAGATCTCACCAGAATAGGCACCTCTACCCTCCATCCTCTCAATGAAATAAATTTTTGGTACAAAATGGTACAACAATAAATTTAGGATGGTTTGGCACTCATCTTCCAGCATGCCAGAGTGAAAAGAATGCTTTACCACTGTTGACATAAACAATTAAAGCTGCTGTGAAAGATAGTTTACCAAGAGTTCTCAATTAACAACTCTCTGCATGGACAATATATACATCTATATACATAGATATATACATATAACATGTCCAACCCACACAAAGACACACACCATACTGGCAAGTGAAAGCAAGTCACGTACCATGTGTATTTATGCGTGTCATATATGTACATGTATACATATCTTATCTATTCGTCAGGGTATGGCATGTAACATACAATCCAGAGTCTTCAAATTTCAATGGGCTCACTGACAATAATTATCATTGAGGACTATAAAAGACATTGCAAAGCAAAAGAGTAGTTCATTATTTACATCATCGGACTGCTGGATATATTCAGAAAACCCAAGCAAAGCAAGTGTAACTGGAGGAATCACAAGCTCTTATTCATTTCAAAAGAAAAGCCAGTTTGTTCTAGCCAATTTAAAAGATAAATGGGTTTGTGCTTATCTTCTTACGGTAAAACATCCTTTAAACATCAAGCTAACTTAATTTCCAGAACCTACTTACTGTACCCAAAAATATTTTTTATCTCTTTAAAGTAATAAATGCATTAGAATAGAATGAATGTTCAAACTAGTTGTGTTATATACACACAGGTAGTAGCAGTGTTTTAAATCCTCGAATTCTCCCTTTAGAAAAAAAATCATTTATATTGAAGCATATGAAAAGAATACTTTTGAAATCTATTTCAAGTAAGAGTCAGTAGCAATAGCCTTTATGAAGGTTACCTTACACTTCATTTTAATTTGTATACCCTCTTGGCAAATTTTATTTCAACAGCTATATTTTATGCAACATGTTTGTTGAGGGTGATTTCAAAAAGCTTTGAGACAAAAGTCGAAATCGTTTGCTAAGGTACTGAGGCTAAGAAAATACTTGATGCTTTTCCTTGTAAAATATGTCTGGTTACTTTTTCCTTTGCAGCTCTAGAACTGTCACACAATAAAAAAAGCAACTTGGTGGTCTGCTTTGTAGAATCTGGAAAATTCACCTGTATGTCATCAGTAGAGATTTAAAGTAAGCAAGCTTGCTCAAAAGTATACATGCTTAAAAGTATACATGCTTGCCCTTATTCTGGCCAAGAAACTGGTAATAACCAGTGTAGTAACCTACTTTGTCTGCTATATATCATAGCTGAAATCTGTGTGACTAGATCCAGCATTGTAAATTCTGTTATGAATCACCATATTACACATGTCTATTACACGTCACTAGCAAGACGCAATATGATGAAAATAAGAGTTAAGGCAAAACCTGGATATTCAGGCAGGATAATTCAAATAGGACACGGGGAAATAATTTTCTTTGTCATAAAAGGTAAGACTGGATACTACGTACAGAAAATGTTGAACTTTTATGAAGAAGATGTTCAAACTCAAAACTGAAAAAAGGCACAAAATCATAAATACCTTCCTCACACTTGGCAACTTGGCAACTTCCTTCCCACGTACCTGTGGCATCTCTTTTGAGCGAAAAACAGTAGCGTAGAAGGTACACCAGCACAAAACCAGTTGATGGTAATATAATATAATAAAACAGTCAACTTTGTCTTTCTTTTCTCTTATAGGGATGTAAAGTTATGTCCCTTTCCCCTACCCAATATCCATCGCATGTGGAGGAACATACCTATCTACCCATTTCTAATACTGCTAATATTGTCCAGAAATCTCAGACGTTATTGAATATGAGTACTGATAGATAAAAGGCCAGGCTTCATTTCCCAAGAAAATAAGGGAAAATTTCCTGGAAGTTATTTGATTATGGCATTTCAGGACTTTCACAAGAAGAAAGTACTAAATGTAAGAACTTTTGAATCTAAAAAACAGAAGATTTGTTAAAATAAAAACAACAAAAAAAAAACAACCTTAATAATCAGAGTAAAAAGAATTAAAGTAAAATAACAAAATAAAAGTTACAATATGCTGTGGTGACCATTCCCAAATTATTCTAGGAATCTGTGGTTTCACTTTCTCAGGATCATTCAGTTTGATAAGTCTTAGTGAAAAACAAGGCACGGGACTTCAAGGAGAGCTCACTCAAAAAATGTAAAAGACCAGGCTAAAACCAGATGATTTCAAGGCTTTTCATGGTCTTAAATGCTTTATAAAACCTAAGGAACTCCACTTTCATATTTCACCTGATTTTCTAATAGTAAAAAGTTACACTTAAAAATCAAGTTAAAATAACAACATACTACCTAGGCTATAGGCTCATCTAGGACAGAGCAGCTATAATTCTGCTTGCCCAGACTCTGGGCACACATAGTCATAGTCTTCATCTATATGATTATTTACTATTCTCATTTACTATATGATTCCTCCTGTATCCTTTTCTTTTTCTGATTCTTTTCTGTGGATGAACTAACAATAAAAGCAGTAGGTGCATGCAGCACTTCAGTTCTCAGCAAGCACAAAAATATGCTTGTTTAAAATGAAAAGTGTAAATAATGCTGCCTGAGCAAATAAAACCGATTGTCATTTTTAAACCAAAAGCAGACAATCAAGCTATTAATTTCCATGTTTCAATAAATCACCAGAGCTAAACACAGTATTTGAAAGGGACATGATAAAACCTCAGAGTTCAAAGTAACTTCTAGTGGCTGGGGTTAGAAGAAAGAGAGCAGTACGCACATTCCTTCTTATCAAATTTTACTCATTTTCCACTGCTGTCTTTAATGCTGGCATTTAGCTGATTCAGGAGAGAGAGGCAGAAATGCTCAGATAGCTGATTTCATGAAGTATGGAAATTTGGGATTCTTGCACTAAAAAGGTAGGTTTTTACTGCAGAGGTAATCTTGCACATTTAATGCATACTAATTGAGAATTAAAATTAAATCCCTTTAGTACACATCATTATTCTTTCTCAAGCACAAGGAAAGCTGTTTGCTGTTCTCACTCAAGTCAGTGTGGGATTTTGTTCATATTACTCAACCATTTCATTACTGCTGACCTAACTTCTATATAGTAAGAATTCCTATTACACAAACATAGCATTCAAGAGATTACCCACCATAAAAAGGAAAGCAGCATAAGGAGATGACTTTTAAACACAGCATCCTTAATGATTTCTAACATATTGAAAAGCAGTTGAAGAGTGAAAAGACTTTCCTTTGCAGGTTTTTCTGTTAGAAAACAGGTCATATTGAATCTGGTTTGTAGTAAATATGTCTTAAGAAATTGCTATATTTTATTTTCTTCTCCTAAATGAAAGAAGATGCTGTTATTCTAAATAAAAAATTGATGCTGCTCTAGGAAGATAATAGTTCTTCACATGCATGCACAAAATTACCTCTTCTCGTAAAACTTACAGTAACCACGTCAGTTATTAATGCAAAACTTAAATATTCTAATATTTACTTCAAACTGCCTATATAAGTACCTACCCTATGCTAAATGCCTGTAAACATAAAGGAAATCTTTATATAAGGTACATAGAGATAGCAAATATCAGTTCTGTTAACTTATGAGCAAGTACATATTTAGTCATTTTAGTATTATCATTATTCTTGACTTCCAGAGACTTACCAGAAAGAAAAATAATGACATTGACGACAATATGACCTTGTTCATCTACAAGATACTATTTGCAAGGTTATACTCGTCTAATAGCAATATATCAGTATGTAAGACAGACAGGCGGACTCCTAATGCTTTTGCACAGAAGTCAGAAAAAATTGCAGTAGAAATATATTTATTATTCAGTGAATACCATCCGTCTAGGTGAGTATAGCTGTAATATCTTCTCAAAGTGTTGGGATTTAATAGGTGTGGAGAGCATAGTAAAAAGGTAACAACCACACTCAGGCATCACATAACAACCACATCTCAGAAGACCAGACAGTGCAGAGCACTGTACAGCAGTACAACTGCCATCACTTTCCTTCGACACAGATTCAAATGTGCAGAACTCTGACCATCATGGTTACGCAAGGAAAACATCAACAACTGTTTCCATGAAATATCAGATTACTGCCAAACATGCTTCTTCCAGCTTGGAATGTGTAGGTCTCATGAGTCATTGTGCCCTCCAAAAGTCTACTTCTGCTCACATCTAGCACAGAAACTAGTTCAGAACTAGTGCAAATGTTCTGCCTGACACCTCTGTCTACAAAGCCCTCTTTAACCTTCCTACTTCCTACAGAATCTCCAAGTTCACATTTTCTAACCATTCTGCAACGAACTTGGTTCTTTACCACATGTTCTCTGGGTGTGATCTCTGTATTAAGAATAAATATTCACAGTTGGCTCAAAGACCCTGCTGAAGACAGCCCAGCATAAAATATGCCAATTCACGTTATTATTTTTTTTAAAAAAATCAATATTTGGTATTCAAAAAATTGATTTTTTTTTTCCATTCACTCTGTTCTGCCCTACAGCACTTCTTTAATGTGCATTCCCCTCAACATCCTTTAGTTTCTGCCCCTGCCCACATCTGGTGGGAATAAACAGTAAGGAAACTGTTGCTCTCTTTTACATATATGGTGGTACATGGTTACCACTGCACATCCTTGGATTTGAACTGTGATTTTTCACATTATGCCTGTATATGCCTGTTCTTTTGAATTTGTTTGTATTTTTTTTCTGTGGATTTTCTTGGTCTTGGTATTTACAAACTAAGGGAAGAAAAGTTCCCATTTAGAAGCAGGGATCTGCTTACTCTGGTACCACCTTTTCTCTCAGATGTGTTTTTCATTTTCTTGCTGTTAGGGTTAGTCCTTGGAACAAATTCTCACAGACAACACAGACTTTGGATCATCCATGGGACTGATCCTGGACTTCCATTTCCCAAATATCATTTGCAGTCTCGGTGCCTGGTATTTTATGGGACTGACTGCTCTATGTTGATTTAAAGTCTGCTTTCTCAAGGCATTCCCAGAAATATCAGAGGCATGCTTCTCTCCTGCCAGTTCTCCTGAGTGACAGACTTATGGTTAACCTCTCTTTCTCTTCTATCTGTATAACTACTGGGCCTCCAGTCACTCTTCCTCACCTCTAGTTTATACGATTTGAGCCGGAGCATGGCATTCAAATTAACCCTAAAGAGTGTATATGGAACACCCAACTGTATCATAAGAAATCAAATTAATTATGCAATTGACATTAATCACACAACTATGATTTATTTCCAAATTTGCTAGTCAAACATTTAACATTATTCCTATAAACTTTATCTTCCAGACTGCAGAAATGTGTTAGTTTACATATTTCTTGTCCAAGGTTCAATAATATTCTATTCCCAGCTACAAAAATGACTTAGGACATTTTGGCTCAGGCCACATAGAAGAATTTCATTATTTCCAGAGAAAAATAACACACATCCAAGTCATTTTAAGAATATTTGATACAGTCAGAAATCCTCAAAAAGCATAGCCGTTCTGACAAAGTGATGAAGACTTAGATTGTACATTATGAGATCTCAAATTAAAATATTCTTGTTAGCTCTATGATGACCTGAAGCACATTGAAATTGTTGGGGATTTACAACTCTGGCAAGCTTTGGTGAATGGTGCAAGTTTTTAGAATTTCTCAGAAGTCAGACCATTCCTACAGCAAAGGAGGAAAATTAAACATAAGGAATTCATGACGCTATAACCTTGTGCCAGTCATGAAATCTGTGGTGCAGTGGGGAAAAAAAATTACTGTATTTTGTAAGACAAAAAAAAAGTGAATACTTAATAACTTACCCCTTCTGCCTTTTCTTCTGTGTTAGCCAGCATTTCCTGGAGGGCTCGTACTGATAGAGACTGCTCCAGCACAAAGGTGCAGATGGACAAATCAGGCGGAACATTCTAGGTGAAAGAAAAACATGAGATCACATTAGTGACAGATTTGCTGAATGACACTTTCTAATGCTTCTATTTTCCCTCAATTTCCATGTATCTGAAAGACCTACTACATGCTTGAGGCTATGAAAGCCAGCCACATACTGGGCTGCAACAGTTAAGACTTAGCCAGCAAGTGATGTGAAGCAATTATTCCCTCTGCTCAGCATTTGCAAGCTAACACCTGAGGTACCAGGTCCCATTCTCAATAAAAGAAAGAAACAAATAAACTGTGTCAAGTTCAGCAGAGGATCATCATGATTGCTGGGGCTGGTGCACTCACCCTGTGTGATCTGGGGTGAGCTTGATCAGCCTGGATGAAGGGGAGAGAGGAGAGGGGGATCCTATGGTTCTCTTTACAAATCTAGTGATGATTACTGCAAAAATGGAGGCAGACCATTTTCAGTGGTGCTCTTTGAAAGGAACACAAGCAGCAATACAAGCTGTACAAAAGAAAATTATGATTAGATAGTAGGGAGTAAAATTCACCCTGGGAGTAGAAAACACTTCCAAAGGTTGTCAAGCGAAGTGGTGAAAGCTCTGCTTGGACATTAGTATATGGAACGTACAATTACAGAATCCTTAACCTAGCACTGCCAAATTCACATGTTCTCAAGTGCCATATCTACACATCTTTTAAATACCCCCAGAGCTGGTGACTCAACCACTTCCTTGGGCAGCCTGTTCCAATTATTTACCACTTTTTCAGTAAAGAAATTTTCCCTGATGTCTAATCTGAACCTCCCTGGTGCAATTTGGAGCCATTTCTTTTCATCCCATCACTTGTTACTCAGCAGACCAGCACCCGCCTTGCCATAAACTCCTTTCAGGTAGCAATAAGGTCTCCCCTCAGCCTCCTTTCCTCCAGACTAAACAATCCCAGTTCCTTCAGCCACTCCTCATAAGACTTGTGCCTCAGACCCTTCACCAGCTTCATTGCTGTTTTCTGGACATGCTCCAGCAACTTGGTGTCTTTCTTGTAGTGAGGGGCCAAAACTGAACACAGTATTCAAGATGAGCCTTACCAGCACCAAGTACAGGTGGGCGATCACTTCCCTAGTCCTGGTGGCCATACTGCTTCTGACAAAAGCAAGGAAGCCATTGGCTTTCTTGGCCACCTACGCACCCTGCTGGTTTACGTCTTAGATATTATGCTCAGATTGTGGGGGAAACAAAATTCAGTCTAAAGACTGAACAGCCAGACTTCACCTTTACAATGCTCTCCCTGTCAAGATGAATTTTCTGTAGCAGAAACATTAGACTCTGAGTATCAAAGCCAAGCCAATAGCTTCTCAGCCTTGCAGGACAGTATGCTTCACCATATACTAAGTGAGATAAAACTAGAAAAAGTCTTACCAAAATAAATATTAAACTTGTCATGATGGTAAACCAAAAATCATTCAGCTATTGAAAATCTTATTGTCTAGACTATCATAAAAATACATAATAAAATTGTAATAGTAACGTCTAAGTTACAAATTAGCAAAGTAAAATTAGATTTTATGCAGGGATCTTTTCTTCTGTTAACAGAAGGGTATACAACTCCCACACACCTTCTTCTTGCCTCCAGAAATTCTTTCATGTTCTTTCGCTTTTCTTTTTCATGTTCGTTGCATATTTTAGTTTAGGAATACTTTTACTGACTACTGGAAATCAGGTTTTTTACACCATGAATGCTTTTACTGCTAAACTTGTAAAACTGCACATTTACTCAAATTGTGTACAGTTTGAACAGGCCTCTTCCAGGCTTCAAACATTAAACTGTAGTTAAAAGGCAGTTGCAAGAACATTTCATTCCCTCTTTTTCAAAAGTTAGTTTACTCAGAATACCTCACACTTTTAATAGCTTATTAAACTACTGTTCGTCACTCCCAACTATGGTAATTCAAGTCTGTTTATTAACTAGATCTTTCATTATCTAACATCACTCACAATTCAATAAAATTAACATAAAATTGTATTTTAAATTAAAGTTTTGACAAGATCAGAAATATTTAAATACTATACTCTTTTGTATTGGATTTTGACTGTACTGATAAGGATTATGCAATGATACTTTTTAAAAATCAGGCCTTTACCTACTTGTCAGTGTTCTCGTTACCATTTTTCTTTTGTAGCTACTTAGCCACTACAACAGTCTTTTTCATATGCTAGTATTAGGCCAACAGACAACTAATTAGATTCTCTTCAAAGCATCCTTGTAATATTAGTACTTTTTTAAGCCCTTATTTTAAAAGCAGGAGAGTACTTAAAGATCACAGGTTGCATGGTGTGGTTTCTCATGACAAATGGGATTTATAACCACATGCTGCATCCTATAGTAGTTTTATTAGGTTTACATATACTATACTTGTTATTGACAGTCATCTTATCTATGAGGTTATGGAAAATGATCACGTTTTGAAAGACTTCACAGACTTATTTTAAAAATATTAGAGGGATGCTTAATAAAAACAAAGGGACGGCTGTTAAAGAATATTGTTTATTCCGAAATATAATCAATCCAACTTTTAGAGTCAGTTGCTTAGCATTAGGCAGTAAAAATGAACTACAGATGAAGCCTCCTGAAACTGCAGCATGACATAACTGAACTCGCTTAGCATTAGTAGCCCAATTTGTGAAGCTGGTAACTTTCACTTAGATACAATGAACTTATGCAGAACTTTTACTGAAAGTCCCCAGAGACAGTTCAAGCCAGAAGATAAGGGACCTACAAACAGATGCAAACCTTAAAGATAAGAAGAGATGGCCTGCCAAGAGACAAGAACCCAATGAAGAATGAGAAGACTTCAGCCCCTGAAACACCATTGCACCAGCTACTCCATGGACAAAGCCTCAGAGGTGGAAACTTTGATTGTAAAGGTATAATTGCCATGGCATGAGTTTGTTTGGGGGCCCTCTCTGGAATCACCTGGCTTGAGCTGTAAACCTGATGCTGCACAATCAATAAATTTCCAAAAAATATTCAGTGTCTGAGACTCTGCCTCAGGAAACCTAGGACAAAGGAAACAAACTTCCTTAACATCAGTAAACACAAGTAAAATTTTTCATTCTAGAAAGCCCCAGAGCCTGACAGTCCAGCTCACCCTTAATTCTCCCCAGTGAAGACAGACTGACAAACAAGAGTCTGAACAGAAAATGATGTTCCATATACTGTGCTCAGAAATGAACCGAGGCTACATTTTCCTTATCTGTTGTTTATAAGCAAACATATATAAGCAAGCAAAGACTCCATAACAATGTTTCTGTTTACTGTTATTGATATTATTTAAACCAAGGTATTTGCTCTCAGAATACATCTCAGACACATCATTGTGACCTATCAAAATTTTTTACTACTGAACCTGCTCTACAGTTCATACACTCTAAAATACAGAAAATCCTGCACCATTACACACAGTGATCAAGCCAAAATAACTAGGACACTCTTCCTTCATCAGTTGAATTCTCCTTTACGCTCAAAAAAGCCGTAAGCATTTTCTTTCCTCCCCACTGAAATTGAGAAATGAAGTCCCAATGAACATTTTTTCACTTATTCTCATAGCAGATGAGCGAGGCACACTGAGTAGCCAGAGAGTAATAAAGGAGAACTATATGAGATCATCTTGCTTTAATTAAGTGAAAGAGGCACCTTTTTCTTATAGTCTAGCAAATTGTTAGAACCAGTTTCTTTGCCTCGAGACAAAAGAGAGAGCACATTATGCCATCTTATCTCTCTTGCATGAAAGCCTAGACATTTGATGGCCCTTGGAGAGCAATGTGTTTCCCCTAAGTGCTGAATGAAGATGCATCTACTGACGTTCATGGTGAGCACGTGAATAGAACTCTTCCTCTCTCACAGTTTCTCACCCAAATCTTCTCTACTGAAGATCCAACATGGCTGCATGCAGTGTACAACAGTCAGAGCATGGACATAACATGGGATAGATGCAGAATTGCCAACATATTTAGCTCAGACAATTATAGCTCTGCTCACATCTATACAGTCCATTTGATATTAATGCTTTTAAAGCTCTGGGTTTAAAAACAAAGGCTTCAGGTTGGCATACATACATTTTCTGGAAGTTCCTATTCTGAATAGCCTCCTCCAAAAACCAATAATTCCAGGTAATCTTTAAAATCACATTAAAATATATTAAAATTTTACCTCTTCAAAGCATAAAACAAAAATGAGGAAGGAAAAACGTGGCGCTTTTGCCACTCCACTGATTATCTATCTTATCTCTCATATCAACTCCATATCAACAGATGGAGGAAGGAATACAAAAAGTAAAGGTGTTCTGTATTACACACAGTCTAACATTCGTTACTGAAAGCCATCTTCATACAAATTACACAGTAGTTTTTAGTTCCCAGTCTGGAAAGTGACTGCTATTCTAGAAACTGCAAGTAAAATCTGTAGCAATCAGTTTACAGTATCGGGCTCTTTTGAGGACAGGTCAAACGTGTAGGCAGATATTTTAGTAACTGCTTTGCTAGATTATGAATACACTATTAAATAATAAATAATTTTACAGAAAATATTTTTCTGCATTCCTAAAAACCACCCACCAATGCACTATTAATAAACACCAAAACAATCTGCAACTAGCTTAAAATTTTCAACAGTTTAATGGTAATAAAAATCTTTAAATGTGAATGCAGAGCACAATTCATACCCCCAAAAAATCATCAGTGCCCAAAAGCAGATATCTCAGGCAAAAATACCCATATTGGTAACCCTTTTCTTCCCACTAATTTTTATTCTATTCATCTTTGCTGCAGTAACTTTCTAAATGAAGGCATAGAAAAACAGTTCATATTCCAAAAGGGTTTTTTCATTTTGTTTTGTGACAGAATATGTAATGAGGTCCTTGGACAGTCCAGGGACTCTGTACCACTTATCTTTCATGCAAAAGACCAGTAGGAAATTCTGATATGCAATAGAATTATTGAAAACAATTTCTTTTCAATTTCTTTTCAACACATTTGCAAAATCAATTATATTTTAATGGTTTGTAATTAATTATATGTTTAATGAGTTTAAAGATGTCTCTGCTCCTGCAGGGACTAGATGACCTCTGAAAGTCCCTTCCAACCCAAAGTATTCTATGATTCTTGTTGCAAATTATTTGTCTAGACAATCCAGTCAGTCATAATTACAACCTAGTAATTAGCTTGATAAAAAAAAAATAAGCTTTTATACAAATAAACTAGAAACTTTTTATTAAATTTCAAAAGAAGATTCAGTAATGCTAGGAGAAAAATAATAAATTACATTAACTTTTTCTATTGATCTTTCATCATTGTAATAACACAGTCAGCAAAAGTAGTCAAATTAAAATAATGTAATTCTCATCTGCAATTTTTAAGGCATACCTATTACTGGAGTAATTGTTGCATTATTTAGAAAATCTGAGGACTCTTTATTCTTTCTGTGCACGCTAATATATTTATATAATATTTATTGTGCACGCTATAGTAATAGTAATATTTATTATTAGTTATATTCCCATAGTAATATTTCCATAGTAAATTATGCTTTACTCTGTGGGAGGCCAATTTGCAAATTAGATAATTATTCCCTTTATTAAAAAGGTGTTTTGAGTAATGCTTTTAAAATGCTATCTAAAATACCTAACTCTAGTCCAACGCACAACTGAATCATGGATACTGGATGTATTCATTACACACTATTTCAGTTTTTAGTGAATTTTTATTTACAAGCACGCCATACTCCAGTGTGATGACAATGTAAGAGGCCAAGATGCAGAACTCAGTCTGTTATTACTCTGACGATGACACAGTGCTAACAAGCCACAATAATGTATGACCTGCTCATATGATGCATACAACTCTGTGAATGTAAACTGAACTTCTGCGTCTCATAAATATTAGTGCAAGACTGAAGAATAATAATTCGCATCAGCAAACACAATTCTGTCTCTAAGAGTAAGCAGCTATGCCTCAGCTTTTTTCCTCTTCCTCTTTATGTACAAGCTTCCTAATTTTTTTTCTTGGGCTCATGAATATTTTATCACTCTTCTAACCAAATTCCCAATGAAATTGATTTGCAGGTATTTCATCTCTGGTTGTATAAAAAATATTCACATATCGGTGCCTAAAAAAACCATTCACTAAGCAGCAGAATCCAAGTAGGAAGACTGAAAAAAATAATTTTTGTACACAATTTAAGCAAAATATCTATATCTCTATTTATGGAAGTAGCCTGAAAGAAACTGAGCTAATCATCTATTTTCAAGTCATATTTTAATGTATACCTCTCTGCCTTTTACTTTCTACATCCTTTCTACTCAAATGAGATTCTTTCCCGTGATAATGATGAAACACACTCAATATTACCAAGTAAAAACATCCACTTCTAGGACTCTATATTGAAGGCATAGATTGCCCTGTTTTCAATTTTGTCATCAAAAAGACGGACCCAGTACAGAAATATGTGGCTGTGACATCAAGTCCCATCAGCCAAATAGGATGAATCATATTCACCAAATCCCAAAACAAAAAAGACAGAGAATGAATTATGAGAATACAGTTTCAGTTCTAAAAGAGAAGATCTTTCAACAACAGTGTCAAGTTCCTGCACACTTATCATTAGCAGACCATAAAATTGCCTGCAAAAACTTGCTTTCAGTTGCTTATGACTGTTTCAGTCTGAAACCATGACTTTCTGTACATGGCAGCTGCAAATGACTGAGCATTTATAGGGCATTCCATCCAAACCAGTTGTTTCCATCAAAAAGCAGAGAATTTTCCAATATCCAAAACTTTCTATTTTACTATAGTTAAAAAGTGTGGTGTCTTCATGGGTTTGGAAGTGAGGTTCAACAAGGAAATGGCCTATAAAATGCTTTTCACATTTTATAGGAAAAACTTTGAGAATCCAGTCAGGTTCTACTTCCTCAAAAATATAATTTTTAACAAAGGGAACATTTTCCTGTTAAAAATTGAAAGCTTTGAAGATTCCTTGTCTATGGGACAGCAGTTTCAGGGGCTAAAACTGGAAAACAACTAGGAATACACAACAGTGAAGACCGAAATCATTCCCTACTTTGACTCCCAGAGAGTGAATGTCATCTGCTGATCACAGTGGAACAGTTCATTGGCAAAGACAAATGTGTTACCTGAAACTTAAACTGTACAGACTAAAGGCATAACAACAATCAGAAAGCATAACAACGTTCAGAAGGAAACTGCTTCTTGTTTTTTTTCCTCTTTCACGACCTCCTTTAAAAACGCGTAAGAAAGCTATTTCTACTTAGGCCGTTGTTATATGAATACAATTACATTCTATTATTTTATGGTTGCAAAATCATCAAAATTTTATGTCATAATTCTTCTCAGAGTCATGAGGCTATTATTAATAGAACAAACTCTCTTAACTGCTTGGAAGTTGTAATTCCCAATATGATACTTTCTTTATAGATGGAGAGCCTCATACATTCCATCTCTAAACGGACAAGTAAAGAGGTTTTTTCCTCTTATCCTCCAACTTATGTATGTTATTGAGAGCTGATTCTCCGTTTCATCTCTTGAAAATTTAAAACTCTTAGCAACAGATAAGAGTGATTTTGGGTAAGGAGCTATACAAATACTTTTTTGCCTTGATGGATACCAGGTCAATCAACTCAACAGCCATTATAATATACGCTGCTGTAGCCAGTGGCTTAGATGAACATTAGCTAATAGTATATCACCCTGATGCAATATAAATGTGTTGATTTTTAGGGTAATTAGAAAAATTCTATGCTAATTAATAAAACTAAAAAATCTCAGAGGATCAACAGTTCTACAGAGGTTCTAGGCACACATCCAAATTAACAAAACATTTTTGTTTAACTTCATGCTGATCCTGCAAATTCTACCTTAGTATGCTAATATTATGTGTATTAGTCAAAACTTACAGTTCGCTTTTATTCTTAGAGATTAAGTTGTATTTGTAGCTACTGCAACAATTAATGAAAAAATCTAGGATATTACCAGTTGTGAGAGTACTATTGATTTAGAACCTGGAAGGAAGCAGCAAACCTTGGATTTCTGAAGCATCAGAAAGATGATCTTTATAAACACAGCAGACACCCAATGGGAAAATCTTCCTAGTCTCGGACCAGATTTATTATAAACCATGCACGTTACAACAATCATATTTCAAAGTAGGAATCCTATAATCTTTCAGGACCAAACAAGTAGGGTAAATGTGCACGTCTTTTGTGGCTGTATAACCTGGCATGGCCTGACCTGTCTCAGTAGAAACCTTACTTCTAATAATCAATAGGACATTATTTGCAGAGATTTTCTTACTGTTAAATTTATGTTATTTTTTTTCTTTATCCTGTATCTGAAATATTCACAGTGGAATTAAAAATAAGGTACAAGTGAAATCCAAAGACATATAAACATGAACCCTTCCAGAATACCCTACACCAAGTCTAACGAGCAATTCACTCACTTTGCGGTGAATATGAAACAATATATCAAAGAGAAGCAAAACCTGCTTATTTATCTCATAAACTATCAACTATAAAACATAAAAATGGTCACTAAATTCTAACTTCCAATGATTTTATTGTAAGATTTCGGCTACTGCACTACGAAAACCGGTGCCCATCAAATATTGCTGGAATGGGGGACTGGGAATTTATGCTCTGAGTCACCTCTGACTTGTCCTTAAATAATGGAAAGGAGATGCATCATCAGCTCTCTCCTAGGCAACACAGTTTTAAAGTAGCAAGCATACACAGCTATCAAAATCCTTTGTGGCAAGATGCAACAATGCACTTAGGCACTTACAGTACTAAATTGCATATTAACAGTCTATATTTTCTTTATACATATGTAAAATAAACCAGTTCTTTTAACCAAAATGAATAATGCATACATTCTGCTTAAGTTAATATTTATTCGTGTGCCTAAATCAATTTTTAAATTTACTCAAAACAAACGAAACATAACTGCCCACAGAATTTTCAGTCTGTCCCACCAGCATTACAGAAGCTAAATGTGCTTCATTCAAATTTAGGTGTGCCAGTCCATACTGCTTGCAAAAAAAATAATTAATTACAAAGCCAGTTTATGAAGATGAATAATGTACCAATCCTCAGTACTTTAATTCATTTTATCACTTTTATTATTTGTCTTTTAAAGGTAATATGTCCATTCTGATTCAGGATGGGTGGAATATTCCCCAGATAATTTTGCATTCTAGACTTTTTTGATCCGATTTACTTGATTTAAAAAATAATTCTATTCAAATCTGTACACTTATCTTAAAAGGCACACATATTCATATCTTATGTAAAGCAAATCAATTAGAAAGACATTTTGAAAGTTGTTCACTCAAAAAAAAATATATCTTTAACCATGAAATTTTTGTACTCTGAGAGGAAATCCAGCAGATATTTGGGTCAGGGACAGAAAGACTTGAAAAGCCCTAAGAGCAAAGACTATCTGTCAGGAAATTCTTTATGGATTTAGGAACATACACTGTCAGAGTTTCACTGTTCATAAAAAGTGCAATAATATTTTCAAGCATAAATATCTATTTTAAAAATCTCACCATATATGCTCAGAAATTGTAGTTTCTCTGTAAGTGTGTAAATGGAAGACTAATTAATGATTATTTGTTCAGCTTTTTAAGGATAAAAATTTTGTCATTTTTCAGTCTACGGAGCAGAAATACTATTATTAAGCTTTTAAGCAAACAACTGCTGCTTTAAAGGACTTTGCTTATCATTCAGTAGCAAACCAGCACAAAAAGCTGCCACAAAGTACTGTCTAGACAGAAGTACCCTCATGCATTTCCCAGTAAAAAACCCTCCTGCCTCAGAAGAAAATTATGCAAGAGGTAATAAGCAAGAGGCTTAAACATTCAGAGACCATAAAGACAGTCTCAAGGACCTGGCAAACTATGTGGACTTTCACTCTTTCCCTGCCACTCTTGAGTACACGTTCAAGAAGGGAGTACCAGAGGTTTACCAGTATCACCCCTACATGCGACTATCGCACTCATTTAGGTCATTCACCAAACTGGAATTTCCTTCCTTACCATATTCAAGTTCTTCCTTTTCAAAATTTCACATTTTGACATCACATAAGATATTAACTGCAGTATTAATAATTAAAAAATTCCATACTCTTGCAAATTTTCCAAAATAACCAGAGTCTGTCTTAAATAATTCTGGTAAGAAATACATTTATCCACTTTTCCTGCAGAAATAAAACAATTCTAATAAGAGTTATGTGCATGTGAAAATAAGACCTTTAATGGAAACCATACTTGCAGCTAACCTTCATGATAAATAAGCTGGAAATGTACAGAATGGGAAAGAATTCTTTTAGTATTTTGAGCTTACAAAGTAAGGGTTTCATAATCATTAATCTGGTATGCATACTTGCAACTGTACCAGACAAAAAAGGATCAAATTAATTGTAAGTGTGCTACTAATCAAATATCCAAATACAGCAAATCACATATCAAAGTGATATTATTTGCACTCAAAAGCATATTAATCTTTACTCTTACAACAGCTAAAAACACTAGACAAATTTCTTATTTAAAATAAAACCTCATTGTGATTGTACTTCATTTCTATGGACCTTCTTGCCTAATCCTTAATTAATTTATGTATTGGAGAAAGAAATCCTGTATTATTGCCATTTGCAATTTATTGAATAATGGGCACTCAAATATTTTCTTGGCAAGTCCAGTATTATATATTGCACATATGTTTGCTTTCTAGGACCTCTGTCCAACCTTCTCATGCAAGTCTTTTGCTGTGCCTTTTCTCTCACAGTACTTGAAAAGTCAAAGAGCTTTGAAATTTTCCTTCATATAAAAATAACTTCTCCCTGCTGTGTCTTTTAATGATGTTAACACACCTTGGCTGTCTAAACTATTTTGACTAACTCATCATGTATTATCTAAAGCCAGTTGAACAATTGCTGTTACTGATTTTTATTCACATTTCCCTCGGTTATGGCCTTATCACCAGCTCTAAATATTGTACTGTGCAACTAGAACTGGCCAATACTTGGAGAACCATCAAGAAAACCTGAAATTCCTAACTCCTTGTTACCATTAAAAGATATATAACATTGATAGAGGTAGAGTTTGCAGGATTGTTAAGCAAAGACTGTATCAGTCTTTCGAAATCAGCCCAGTGACATTAGTTTCCTGTTTTTTCAATGGAATATAAAAAGTCAATTCTCATGAAAAGGCAACATTTTTGTGGATTATATATTTGTAAATATGTCAAAGAGTACAAATACAGAAGATAGAACAGGTTTCCCACTCCTAAATATGTTCTTCATTTCCAGAGGGAGATAATAGACAACTTCTAAGGAGTTAAAGCTCAAAACCAGTGATTATTATTATTCATAGGGACTCACTAAAGAATATCATTTTCTCTAGAACAAGAAAAACTCACATTCAAATAAGCAGAGCATTAGCTTCAACCTCTTCTAGCTCACTCAGCTCTTCAGCTAGCAGATTGAAGGCAGTGTAAAAGTAGACCGCACACAGTCACTACTTTACAAGACCCTTGCACTGGAGCACAGAGAACCATAAATTTCTTTGGCTTATAAATTGTATTTGAAAAGGCAAAGCGAAAAAAGACAAAGAGGGAGGACATCTTAAGCTATTAATAATACTGTGGGAAACCACAGTATTATTGCCATCCTCCAGCTATTAGTAAGAAAAAGCAGACTGGAGGTGTCAAGTGTCATTCATAGTTCATGTATAAACTGCATGTCCATCACTCATATCTTGAGGTTTTCAAACAAACGAAAATCTTTCAGCAATTATACAAAATACTTAAAATGGGAAAGGCTGCCTGAACTCTGGCCTTCTGAATTTATTCATACTCTCTTAGAATATAATCACTTCTTTTACTCTGTGGCCTCTGTTTTTAACACACACAAAAAAAAAAAGCAACTGTTCTTTTGCTTGTGAAACCAGAAAAAGTTATGCTTGTATTTGTATATGGCAACGCCCCTTGCCAGCATGAGAAAACAACTTGCATTTGAGTTTCAGGCAGAGGGACACAAAACATACATCTTCAGCCTCCAAGCTATTTCCACTTGAACCAATTTCTCCTTTCCAGTCCAGAGTATAAACTAAGACCACCAATTTAATGTTGCAAATATATTGTTATGATAGCAAGTTTCAGCATTCCCTCTATTGTTAAAAAAGCATAAATCCTCTTCCTTTTTTCACATGGAAGTAATCAGGAGGAAAAGCCTAGGATCTTGAATATTACCACACAAAAGATAAAAGTTGCAAAAAGTCTTAATAAACCAATATAGTCTTTGATATTCTTTTCTTTTTGTTTCATTTCAGATATAACTAACTTACCTCAAAGAAACAGATTCACTCATTAATAGGCCATAGTTCTTCATTCTACTTTGTGAGAGCACATTGGGTTAGGATCACTCACAGGAGTCTGCCAAGCCTGATTTAGCCCAACAGTGCCTAAAAATACTGAGCACAAACTAACGATACCATGGTTTCAAGTATTGAGCAGGGCTGCACAGCTACTATGAAACGCTACTGTAGATGAACATTTGTCTGAAGGGCTTTAAAAAAGCATTTGCACTTTCATGTGTTCTTAGCTTGAAGCACACAGATTTATGAATCTGGGGGTTTTTTTCAGCTTTTCAGATGCACAGCTACATATCAGCCCAATTAAAATTCAAATGACTGCTTTGTAACTACTCTCTGTGCACTAATTAAGTACATTCTGCTATAAACCCATCAGAGAAAATATTTAAAACGCTGAGCTCTAGAGGACTTAACAGAATATGCCATTGTGTACCCTTGTGATGTTCAGTTAGCCAGGGTCATGCAGCAAGCCCAAAGCTGCTGGAGCTGTGCTTGAATCAAACAGTTTTAACCTCTATATAATGAGGCCTAAACAGTTACCAGAAGTTGAATTCCTACCTCAGTTCCACTACAATAAAAAAAATAAAATAAAAAAAACACCAAATCCACCACTAACCACCATCGTATGTGCATTTGTAAACATCTTGTGTTTATTTTCTTACTTTTACAAGACATTTAGATAATGAAGAAAGTCACAAACTACAGATTTGACTGGAGAAATTACAATTCCTGTTTTGTTCGTTAAATTACAAAAATTATACAGCTTTGGGTTATGTTTCTTGAATGGGTGACCTATGTTGCTAACTGTACGAAACAAATTCTTAAATTGAAAATGAAATGAGTACTTTGAAATTTGTCTTGCACTGGTTAGTTGGTAACAGACATAATGTACACATACATATCACATGTACTGCTCTTTCATGCAGTGCCATCACCGAGTATTACCATCACTTAATTAATTCCTTTTAACTACAAAATTATTTGAATTCTATCTCTCAGCTTTTGTAGTGACATTTGCAGGTTACATGTCATGTAGCCTACCAGCATATTTAGGTATTCCATACTTCCCTTTGGAAGTTCTTTTTTTAACTGCTTCATTTATAACAATCTCTAATATTTCTAAAACACATTTTGACAAAAAAAAAAATCCCAAGTACGCAACATATTTTTAGTCTTATAATAAAATCCCATGGATTCTAAGTTATCAATGTTAAGCATGCAGAGTTATCAGCAACAAAGAAAGCATAATTACTGGCAGATGTATCCAGAGAACTGGCCTATAGTAATATCACATTTTTTGTAGATTGGATATATTATGATTACACTATTTGGTTGGAAATGCTTTGAAAATTACCACATATTTTCTTTACTTTTTTTAAAACTACCTCATTACAGAAGACAGTACCAACACACTATGTTGAATTATTATGCCTCCTAATACCGCACACAATTTTGAGCCGATATAGAGCCATATTTCTTTTACTACTATACATCCATGGAGATCTCACCCAGTGTCTTTCATAGTCTGAATGTTTCACATTCATTTTAATTTATTTGCTTTCCATCTCAATAAGTAATTCTGATTGCTTGTGGGATTAAGTGAAAGGATTGCCATCAGGTTTGGTGGACATGGCTACACATCTGCATTTAGGGTCAGGATTTATACAAGATTTAAAAAGAATAAAATTGAACCTGATATACATAAATAATAAATATAATATTTACAATTATAAAAACTATGTACACGTAAAACTACATAAAAATGCAGTGTAACATACTATGTTCTTATTTACGTTGCTTCTACAGAGAAGCATTCTACTGGGAAAAAAATATTCATTGAACAACATCCTGTTTGACCTACACCTATCCATGTCTAAGTTACGTTATAAAGTAGGGCAAGTAATATGTAAGCATGCATAGATTTGTTACCAGCTCTTAAGTAAAATTATTAAAATCCATTATCTTAGTGAATGTCTGCTAAATGGATTCCTCTGAACATGTGATTACATAAGATTAAGAAACATACATATTTAATGGCAAAGATGGTAATTTTGGCAATGTGACACAAAGGCAATTAAAACAGCCTCAGAGGTGCAGCTACAAAGACTTGCCAAAGCCCTGACAATCTTTTTAGACCTTTTTTAGAAGGAGTCAATGGAAACCACAGAAACTATTAAAAAAAAAAAAAGAGGAAACACCTAATGATGCACTGTAAACACAAGCAGATAACTCTGATTTGTTTCATCAGTGTAAATCAAAGTTTAAAAAATGTAGTATTTCATTATGCAATAACTGCTCAAACACAACTGCTTGCATCCGTATATTAATGGACACCACGTGCTTTATTTTATATATATGGATTTACGCGATCAAGAGCTGTGTACAGCACAAGTACAGTTTCTCAGCTGTTAGAAGCAGTTTCAGACTCAGTTTCTCTGGTGTCAAAAAAAATATTTGCCTTTGTCACTGAGAACATGCTCAAGTGTTTGCTGTACAAAACAAAGAAAGAAGGCAATTCTTGCCTTCAGATCTTACACTCTGGAAGACAAATGGAGAAAAGAGTTTTTCTCCCAAAGGCAATCAAAGTAAAGGAGTTAAGCCAGTGTCCCTGCCCACCTTTCAGGATGACACCCTTCTCTAGACACACCTTTACAGCATCTGACTGCTGGCAAGGAAATTGCTTGTGTAAATACACTAGTGAATCATACTTTCTTGTAATTTCATTTGTGCCAGGTGGCCATCCTTCTCTATTCTCCCTCCCTTGATTCTCTTCTTCCCTTCCAGCATAGCCACCTATCCATCTCCTGCTGATTCACCTACTCACTAAAAACAGAACGAAAAAAAGGGCAAATAAAAAATCCAAAGAACTGGTATTTGGCAGCACAAGAAACAGTGCTTAAGTCTTACCATCAGGTTTATTTTCTATCTCCGCACACAACAGCAGTATATAGGAACCAACAAAGAATGGAGCGCCACTGATGTACATAGCTCTGGGTTGTGGAGCAGCAAGGCTCAACCACCTGGCTTACATCAGTCCAGTACCAATCTGCAGAATCTTTCCCTGTGTTCTAGCCATGCCCTGCCACTGGAGAAAAGTGACTCTTCAAAAGCAATATTGGAAAAAACCATAAAAGCACTACCCTAAAGTGAAGCCTTTCCTCACTTTACAAATAGAATTATTAAGGGTATAGTAAGCTTTCAGACTATTCTTTCAGCAATGTAGTTTATATATAATATGATTCAAACCATAGGATCACACATTGCACTGCCTTCTTAAAAAAAAAAACAAAACCCAAAACAAAACCCAAAACAAAGGAGTTTTTTTCAGATCTTCAAAACTCCTCACTGTTATCCTTCCCTCCCTAGAGCCCAAATTGCTGAGAGCTCAAGGAAACAAAAAAAAAGACATAATTCTTATCAGTCTTCTTTAATGATGGAAAGCAGTTCTTTTAAACTTCAAAAGCAACTTGAAATTAAAGTATACAAGTTTACCACCTGCCATAAAAACAAGAGGGGAAAAAAAACCAGCTTATACCATTAGAAAAGCATAACTCTCAGTGTTCTGCTGTGCAGTGCTTCACAAGGAATCAAAAGCACCTTTGCGACTGGCCCAGAGCTGAGCATTTTTCTACACCACGGATCAGTATACTTTTCAGGAGCTGTAAAAATACAGATGTACCTTGTTTGCTTTTCAAAACTCTGTGCATTATTCAGATCTAAAGAAAAAATACTTCAATGGCAGACAGTAAAATCTTTTAATTAATGGACTCCTTTGTCTTAGCAATCTATTTGTATACAAGAAGCAACAACCTAATTTTCAGGTGCAAAGAGACAGATCTCACTAGTCATTGAGATAAATTAACTATTCATAATTCTTGTTGCAATAAAAGGGATGGTCTTCCAAAAAAAGGAATAGATTTGAAAGTACAGCAAACACTGATGAAGCAAAATAACCTATAGACCACTGTCAAAAAAAAAGTTTATGTTGGTTGGGTTTTTTTGGTTTTTTTTCTGGCATGCATCCCTTACTACTTCTTTTTTTAGGAAATTAAAATTAGTGATGTAGATGTAACAAGATTTGCTGGAGAAATAATGGGATAAGACAAATAAACTAAGCGCTTTAAATTTTGTCTTCAGTATGTCTTCTTTGGGTTTTGTTATTCTTGATGTTGCAACTATTTGCATTATAAAAATTTTTTAAGGTTTATATATTTTACATTTGGAATGTGCAAACTATGCCTAGAACAACATCTATTTTGAGATAGATCTGCTTTGAAATCAGTAGAGACTGAAATAGAATTATTTTTCACTTGATATACTACACCTCTACAGGTGATGTAATCATGCATTTGTCTTGTATCAGCCTTATTGTTTTACACCAGAACTTTCTCCAATTAATAAAATTAGGTGTAATTTAGATCTGACATCTTGTTTATCTATTCTTTTGCTCTTGGAGATAATGGAATCATTTTGAGGAATCTGGTGACAAGCTCTGAGGAGTCAGGAAGCTGCTATACTGAAAGTACCAGATCAACTGCATTTACAGTGTAAAGGCAGCAACTAATCTTACTGACACTCCCAAGTCAAAATAACAAAAGAAATAAAGACAACAAAGTGCAAAATGCCTTTTCTCTAACTACCAGTCAAAGCTAAAGCATAGTCTCTAGCAGAACTCAAAAGAATCTTAAAAAGACACATCCCTGATTTTGTTAAGACTCACTAATACAGAATCTAGTCCCTCTGTGTGTCCTTCACAACCACAATCCAATCCACTGGCTCAAATAATTCATTTCAAATCAAAAACATACTTGCTGTACAAAGACCCAGTACTCTCTGACCCAGTTCGGGGTCCAACTGCCTAGGATGTAGTTGTGCAGAAAAGGACCTGAGGGAAGTAAGGTGGGCATGACCCCACAGTGTGACCCGGCAGCAAAGCCTCTCATGCTGTACTAAAAGTTGTGTAGCCTTGATGTGCTGTTTTTCCCCTTTACTGAGCACTTCCTAGACCATATAAAATCATAGAATACTTTGGGTTGGAAGGGATATTAAAAATCATTTAGTTCCAATCCCCCTGCCATGAGCAGGGACACCTTCTACTAGATCAGGTTGCTCAAAGCCCCATCCAACTTGGCCTTAAACATGTGATGGGGCATCCACAACTTCTCTGGACAACCTGTTCCAGTGCCTCACCACTCCCACAGTAAAAAATTTCTTACTGATACCTAATATAAATAATTCCTCCTTTAGTTCAAAGCCATTACCCCTCATCCTATCACTGCACTCTCTGATAAAAAGCCCCTCCTCAGCTTTCCTGTATGCTCCCTTTAAGTACCAGGAGACCACTATAATGTCTCCCTGGAGCCTTCTCTTCTTTAGGCTGAACAACCAAACTCTTAAATCTTCCTGTAAGAATGCACAAACCTATGTACAAAATCATTTACAAATTTAGAAATATAACCATATTTTGAAATTTTATTCCTTAAAATTTGATTTTGTGATACAATGCACTTCTCAGGAGTCCAACATCAAATCTAAGCGCAAAAGATGTTTTTCCATATGCTCCAAAGAAACTAACCACAAGTCTAAAACCAAGCTCTAATGTGGCTCCAAATATGAATGAAATTCGTATTTAAGATTCAAGCATCTTACAGAATATACAGAAAAACAATGAACTCGCAGAGCTAAGAAATAAAGAGAATACGTTTGCTCAGTCAAGTGATTTGACAAGCATGGATTTCTTACAAATAAAGGTAAGAAAGTAGAATTTAGAGAGTTCTGAAATATGAACACATGTAAACTGGTAATGCTTATTAAAGTGTTTGCTAATTTAGCCCAAAAATCATCTTTGATCTTTTGTTAGAATGATGTTTTCAAAATCTGCTATTCTCCTCCCATGCTGAGTGAATGTACATGACCCTCAAAAGAAACACTTGTGTGTAATGAACAGGAGAAAAAAAAAGATTACACAGTTTTCATAATGGGTATGCCAGTGTTACTGTTGTAATGGGAGAAGTCTTAGTAGTCAGTACTTGTCAAAGTATTCCATAAATATATATCTTCAAATCAACCATCATCTTTATAGTGTGAATTATTCAATGATCCCAGGGCAAGAAATAAGCTGTGCTAATAAAACAACAGCTACACCACTAGGAGTCACATCTTGAAGGATGTTGGGGAAAACAGGGGATTGCATCAGGCATTCTCAAGAAAGCAAGTCCAGGATGAGAGTTGTGGTCTATTACTTGTGTTTGGCCTATTACTGGTGCTTGGTTTGGTACCTCATCCTTAATACCTGTCTGACTCAGATGCCACACTACAGTTTGCATTAAAGTGCATGACAATCCCATTGCAACTGGAAAACAGTATTAAAGACATGTAGGGAAAATTTTAAATGCCTCAAAAGCTCCGAGGGATCCTTTTTCAAATCATCATACATCTATTGTAATATTTTCCATGCTCTTCCTTATATAATGCAATAATAACATTCTATGGACACAGACATTAGGAAAAAAAAAAAAGCCTTTTTCTTTACTCTTCTTTACAGTCAACTTTGCTTTAAGGAATTGGAAATTTTATGGCTCCCTCAGTATTTATATCTCCAAATGACTTCAAATGAGCTCATCCTAGAAACCGTCAGCCCTTAAAATTAAAACAAAGAGGAGCTGCATGGTGTTTCTTTTGTTTGTGTTTTTCCCCCTAGCTCATGCAGAATGAGCAGAATAAATATTGCTTCACAAAACATGTAGAAAAAGCAGCATCAACAACAAAGCATAGGAAACTGGCATGAAATTCATACTGTATTCCATAAAGACAAAGATGTTCAGAAGTTTTATATAGTAAGAGAGACACTGTAAAATTAACATCCAAACTTACTAAATACTACTAAATTCATTAAATAGATTTTTCTGGCCTCACAGGCTACTAGCACTGCAACCACTTCCCTCCCAGCAAATTTTTATTGTTAAAATGATTAACTTAAAACAGAGCAGCCCAAATGGATTCATCATGATCACTGCTATTATAATGAATCATTTATATCCTAGTGAAAAAATTATTATTAATAATACATTCAGAATGATGAGACAGAAGATGAAGCATTACTCTGCAATGTATCAGAGAGAATTGTGATGTTACAGAAGTTGGAAGGCAAAAAAATTATCAATTTTTCTTCTGAATCTGTCTAGATGTTTTTATATTTCAGTTGAAGAAAAAACAAATATGTTAAGCAACATTATTTTTGTATAAGAACATGTCCAAGTATACGTATTACTTTAATCACAAAATCAGTTCTACCCACAGACAGCACATTTTTGTCTATGAAACACTTATTTGAACATACATGATTGTGAAACAAACCCCCTCCTTTGCAACAAGTACCAAAGTTAATTTTTCAAACTACTGTATCTACTGCATATATGGAAGAGCTATAGGAGGCTTAGGTAACAAACATTAGAGGAGATAGTTTTGATACTTGCACTATCACTCTGCTTAGATAGGGAATTAGAAGGACTTAAAGCAATAATCAGCTCAACTTTACTGTCAGAATAAAAACATCACAAATTGAATAATCACTCTCTTTCTTATGGATGTAAAATCAGAGTTATCAAAAGTGTCTTTTGATTGCAGCACACCAAAATTGCACTTACAGCTTACTACAACTGAGTTCAGACACTGAAATAACAAGCATATTACCGAGATGGGCTTCTGCAGCTAACTAGTTCTAAAGTGAACCCAAAAGAGAAAGCACAGCATTAGAGTTCAGCAAAAGGGCCATTACAAAGGAAAAATTACACTTCAAAAGGGGATTAAAGATTCCTTATGCTGTTGACAGATGTGATGTTTCCATTCTCCTAGACAGATTTCTGTACAGTACAAAGCAATCAATATTAGAACTTGCTTCATATGTGACACAAAACACAGCAGTACCTTAGAGTTCGATGTGGATTCCAAAAAGCAAAGCCTGTTGCCAAATCCTTCTGCCGCAAGACACAGTTTCTGTTGCTCTTTAAGAACAGTTGCAGTGCACTGCAGAACCACTTCATCATCCTACCAAAAAATAAACAGAACAGTGGTTATACTTCTGAAACAACATAGTCTGAGGAATGACTTAAAAAATCATTGCTAAATTCAGCAAGATATCCATGAACAAAAGGAGAATCGAATTCTCATCATAATTTTTGTCCTCAGAGTTGTGAACGTGGGGGAATCAATTAAAATAATTGTAACAACTGCATTTGTGTTTTTCCTGTTTGCCTGTCCTTGTAACAAAAGCCAGTATGCATGAAATACAAATGTTATGGAACTAAATCCTCATAGTAATACAGTCAGAGAAGATCTTGCCAACAAACCTGAAAGACCAGAAGCAGACCCTTAATTAAATCCCAGTTCTTCAACATAACACAACCACAAGCTGGAGAATCCCTTTGCAGAAATATGGTTTTAGTTAAAAGAAAAAACTTGATTGTAATAAGTCTCTGTTCTGTTTAAGAATAGAAAAAGATATTATCACTCTGTGCATTCTGCCCATTCATTCATGAAGAAAATTAGGAGTTTCCAACAATAAATTTCACATGAATGATTATGAAGAAGTCACATTTAACATCAAATGTAAGTAAAATGTAATATAACAACAGAACTATAGCTGGGGGAGCTGGGGTTGTTTAGCCTGGAGAAAAGGAGGTTGAGGGGAGACCTTATTGCTCTCTACTCACCTTCCTTGGAGGTGTTTAAGGGATGGGTGGACAAGGTGCTGAGGGGCATGGTTTAGGGAGTGTTAGGAATGGTTGGACTCGATGACCCAGTGGGTCCCTTCCAACCAAGTGATTCTATTCTGTGAAACATGCAACTGAAGCAGAACAACATGAGACTGCAAAACTGCACACATAAAGGCAGCCATGTTTACCATAAATGTTGTTCTTCCAGGAACCTTTTTACAATAGAACATGCAGAAAAGTTCATTAAATTAAATAAATGCCTGAATGCTGGCCTTTTACTTTGTTTAATTTACTTCACTCTAATAATTAAACTAAACTAAATTAAGGTATGTTTAATTCTGAAAAGAACAGGCAATTAAACAGAGTTTAATCAGATATTTAAAAAATTAATTCATTTAATCTCTTTTTAATTGTTGCCATGTAGCAAACCATAGCCCTATGTGTAGGCAAAACAATTTTCCTTGTATCCCAGCAAGAGTGCCCAAACTGCATATCACTTACAACCCAGTCAACTGGAAAAGCAAAAAGTAGTAACTACTTTCCAACAGGCATTAAATCCAGGAAAATGTAATATGCACATGCGTTATACATGCAGTTCACAATGTTCAAGTGTAATTAATAAAGAGAAATCCCTAAAGGCCAAAATCAAGCATACAGAAGACCAAAATACAGAGCTAAAAGCTAATCTTAATTACACTTGATTCAAGTAAATGTTTATTTTCAGATTAAAAAGAGTGATGTTAAGAGTGCAGCTATATACCCACCCTCCTACCTCTTTCTCTTCCTAGCTTTTCTTTCTCTTCCTAGCTCTTCTTCCTAAATAACCACACGAGCAGAACGGAGACTCCAACAACCCTATCACCATCATACCCTGTGTCAGAGTTATATCCAAAAAGAATCATTAGAGAACATGCTAAAATACCCATATAGCCAGAGACAGACAAAATAGTAAGGCTGCTTTCTACTGAAATAGACTACCAATTCCACTTTGTACTGCCCCATTCCCTACTATTGTATACTATGCTTTTAGTAGAAGTCTGAAAAGCGTTCTACATAGCCCATCTACAAAAATGACTATGCTGACAGCAGCAAAAATTTAAGTCTGACTGAGGCAAGTGCCTGACACACTTAATTTTAGTTAATGATCTAATGCATCATAACCTTCCTTGCAAACCAATTATGCACAATCACCAAGCATATATGTATGATGGAGAGGCTGTAGAAGGAGGATTAAGAGCAGGGATATATCAACTGCTGTATTTCCTGACACAAAAATTTCCTCAGTTACTTTTACAAATGTTTTCTCTTCTTTTGCTGTACAGTATACAGAGTACTTGGCTTATTTCGCTAAATACATAGCTCAAAAATAAAGACTAATTTATTTTAAAATGCTTAATAATTAAAGAAAATTAGTCATCCTCCCATGCCTTTTTCCAAAGGTAATTCCTGGTTTGGCAGGACATGATTATTAAAAACACAAAGCAAATCACAACTCTCCTTTGCTACATTTTCCTTGTTTTGTGTTGTAGATGGTTACAGTAAATGTGCTCTTAATTCAGGCCAGAGTCATGCTGTTGTGGAACTTTGCACGCCAGCCAAGTGGGGTTGATAAAATTAATAGGAAAGCTTAAGAAAGATGTGATGCCAATGTCAGATTGTGTGAAAGGTGATCACAGGTACTGATGTGTTATATACAACCAGCTCTAAGTTCCTTTGCATTTCTGTGCACATATCAGAGAAGAACCTGATATCAACTCTACCTTGGATTCAGTCTTCCAGCATTTACTGACTACATGTTCAGAACATTCCTATACATACGCAATTTGATTGTGTTGCAGAATTATATAGAGATATACTATTCCATTCCATTTCTTTAGATAAGACTGGTAAGTGGGCAAGCATCTCAGCACAGTCTTTCTAAACCTGTTTTCAAATCAGCAAATGCCATCCAGTTCCAGTACCAGGAGAGCTAAAAATATACAAGTTCATTATTTGAAGTCACACTCCAAAGGAAGCTTTACTGAAGGTCATTTCTCTCTTGTAGAAAGAAAGCTAAGTCTGCATTACAGTAAATGTCTATAAAAGAAAAGTATTTTTCAAATATTCTCAAATCTTGAATTACAAGATGTCTGAAGTTGGTTCATTTCTTCCTATTATCTTCTGAGCACTTTCACATCCATAAATTAGGCAGATGAGGTTTTAGATGATCAGAATTTTTTCTGTCAGTCACTGTTAGATTAGAACTGATTTAAGTAATTTACTTTTCAAAAGGCTTTAACTATAACCTTAAAAGTTAAGCAAATACATCATTATATATCCAGATACAATCCTATCCACCTCTTTGCTAACTCTTATTATACAAGCCTGAAAACTGAGGGGTATAGGCAATACAGAGGTGCTGACAAGAATATTAGTGACTTAAACAACTCTGTCAAATGCTGAGTTACTTAATATCACATTAAACTAAACAGAGATTAAACTAAACAGAGATTAAAATTTCCAGGAAGCCAACCAAGCAGAGATGTTTAGTGCCAAAATGTAATCACTTGTAGGAACTTTTCATCCACTTGGAATCTAAATTCTTGGGCAAACTGCTTTTCAAGACGTAGAAATACTTGTCCATGCATTACAAATATTTAATGGATACCTAAAAGAACACCTCCCATCCACAAGACAGGTCTTTGTAATTGATCAAGGTAACACATGTGTTAATAAGCAATAGCGTGTATCTGTCATACTCAAGGAATGAAACTTAGCATGTGCTTCATCTAATTAAAATCTCCTTTAAAAAAAACAGTCTCTGTGTTCTGGCATGACTAACAGAAGTATTTGATTTAAACTTCATGTTGCAAACAACCACAACAAACAGAGTATAGAGAACAGCGTATAGCCTTGAAGAAACTCCAGCAGAGTTTGGAAGACAGAGCAACAGCACAGACCTCAAATCCCTACAGACACTTCAACAGGCAGATATTTCTGTTATTCTTTTTATGCTGAATAACTATCACTTTGATACACATCTGCCATTTTCCTCTGTGGAAATTGGAAAATTTTAGTATTTCCATCACAATTGGCTATTATCATAGTAGCCTTCATTAGTAAACTCCAAGATATTACTTTGTCCTTTTTCTGGTTTTTGGATACAGAAAAAAAATTATCAAGAGAATAAGGAAATGTAGGTGTCCATAACCACACAATTTCTGTGTACACAGTGGTGTTGCAGCTTATTATCAAACGCACAAGACAGTCACCATAACAACAATGGGGCATAGTCTCAGATATAGCTGCATTTATTGCAAGTAGCAACTAATCCAACTTGAGAAGCTGCCAAATTTGTTTAGATACTTTAATGGATAATTCTTCCACCCCTTCTCATTCATCCCTCAGTTCAGAGTCTGGTCAACTTTGTAAAACTCCTGGAAATACTGTTATCTCCATTCAACAAATAGAGAGGTAAGGAGCAAAGATGACACTGCCTACCTACAATAACAGTGCATGGCTATGGGATAGCAGGAATAGTATTCAGATTGCTAAACTGATAACCTGAGTCAGAAAGCTATTCTCCTTCCCAAGTTTCCAAATGAACACTCTGAAACCAATGTGCAACTAAGGCTAATGTACAGACAGACACAGTGCTTTAAGATTATGACCAAGTACCATCTTGGACTAATCCATTAATTCTGATAAATTCTTATGCGTCAGCCGGTAAACTAGTTCATAGTTTTACAGATACCATATCTTCCAGCAAAATGACATTCTGCTTTGTGTTATGTCAGGTACCTGCACTAAGTCAAAGAGCATAAGCTTTTGATAAGCACATCACTGCATTTATCATTCTGATTCCTCAAGAAGCGTTCTGGCAAAACCAGACAGATGTTCTGCTTTGTATTCTACAAAGCCCTATTTATTTGTAAACATCCAATTTTGAAAAGCAAGGGCAGTTACTGAACAAAGAACAGCACACAGCAGATTCTTAATATTATCTATTCATTATGGGCTACTTAATTATTTTCATGAAATCTTTATAATCACAGAAACTAAGAAATAACTAAATAATTTAGCAGATGACCCAGTAACTAAAAACAAAAAAATAAACCCACACAACATGTTTAGAAGCATCATAAGTTTCTATAGCTAAAAATTGCTCCTAAAACCTAAATGCTGCCAGTAATAGCCATAAATGGGCAAACTGCTTGCTCAGAACTGCATTTCAGAAGACCAGATAAATGAGGTATGGGTTTGCTGTCAAATCACAATATTAAAACAGCAAACTTTCAGAGCTCATTAATAGCACTTGCTTTCAACTACAGTAATTATTTGACTTTTCTGTGAAATCCACTCAAATCTCCTAAGATTACTTGAAATATATACTACCCAGTCAAGGTTAGTTTCTCATGCAAAGATGTGGGCGTGTTATGTTCCAACAGGAATGTTTTTCCAAGATCAGCAATTTAAAGTTATGGCTTAACAAAACATATATATACACACACAAATAAAAATATTTCCCTGGGATAGACAGTTTTACTTTGTCCTATTAAACCCTAAAAACTGATACCTTCTGTGTGAAGTCAGCTTTAACTACTCATCAATCTTCTCAATATGTTAATTCTATTAAAGGACCAAAACTCATTCACTGAATTGAGTTGCCAGATAGGCATCATCAATAGTGCTATAGCTGTAAGCATCTCTTCAATATGCTTCATAAGCTGTGATTTTGAGAGTGGAATATTTACATTGTGGCTTTTTCCTTTTTAAAAAAATCTGCTAGTTGATTATTTGTTTGGGGACTTTTTAATGTTCTTCACAAGTTTTGGGGTTGGTTTTTTGTTTGTTTTTTTTTTATTCTGCATATTTTGGTACCTTAAACTTTTAATAATTACACATACTTTCAAAACTGCTGAATTCATATCTGGTACTGGTTTAGTAGGGAGTCAAAGGATAGATTAAGACCGAATAATTTCTTTACTTGCACCCTTTGAGAATAATTTCTTACATTGTGTCTCATAAATCAGCCTGTTTTATACTCTGTGCATTACTACTTCCGAGTCTTATTTTAACCATGCAAGAAAAGCACAATATTGGTGCTTCTAGTATTGCTAAAAATCTCTGCAGAGGAAGTCCATGATATATGAAGTAGCAACACACTACAAGTAATACATTTATTTAGAAACACTGTATGATCTTTTCAGCTCAAGATGCTTCAACTCGTTATGCCATTGCTTCAACATCCGCATTTTGCTTTCATTTCAGGACAAAAATATACAACATTTTTGGGTATTTTCCTTGGTTTTATATTTTATACTTTATATTATACTCCTTTGTAAAGCATGTAGCAAATGACATATGAACTATTAGTAATTTAATTAAACTGCTGTGTTCTTCCTAATCTGACCCATTCTACCTCCTTTGAAAATGTAATGCTGACTGCTTCTACTGCTCCATATATACCTCTCTCTATATATAATTCTGAAATACATAACAATTCTGAATATATAACCATTGTGAAACAGAGAATGGTACAAATACAAAAATAAGCATTCAAAGGTTAAAACTGATGTTATGCTTGTACATTCAAACTCAATTCTACTGCTGTTTTATATGAAAAATACTGCAGTTAGAGGAATGTTTCCATCAACTTCCATAGGCTATAAATCAGGATCTCAGCACAGCCTTTAATAGCTCAGTCTTTAATAGCTTCCTCAAACTCAACATATGCACAGTTCTGCTTCACTGCATCACATTTACTGTTTAGGTGTGCAGCTGAACTGTGCAATGATTATAGGAGCCACATATACTTTAAAAGTAGAATTACAAGGAGAAATTTAGCCTATACAAACTGCTTTATGTCTAGGAAACTGCAGAATATTTCTTGACTTACAAACTTAACTTCAACTTCTCTTTGTTTCATTGGGATAAGTACTGGATTAAAGCGTAGAATAAAAGTTTCAGTCCGTTGGGGTTTTTTTTCCTTCTCCAAATCCCTTCTGATAACAAAAGCCTTAATGCACAGGGTTTATTAAACATCATGTACAAAACATGCAAGAGCAATGATCACCAGAGAGTAAATATCTTTTCAACAATTCTATGGGAGATACCAACAAAATAAATGGTGAGACAGTAGCATTACTTAAACTGCTAATTGTGTTGACAAATCAACCAGTGTCTTGAACAAACTACTGAAGGCTATTTTGAAATACCACCCTATTATTGAGATTACTCTAGAGCTTCTGACATCTGAATGCAAAGGAAGTCTGTGACAGAGGCAAGAAAAGGACCCAAACTTCTTATTACTGTACCTAAGCTTGAACCACAGCTCCACTATCTTTTTTGTAGCAGATGACCATTTAATACTTAACAGTAAAATAATAAAATTAACATCCTTAGCCAGAATTAGTGCTCAGACTCACTTAGGGAAGAACAACCTACAAGGAACTGAAAACAACCTTAGCACAGTGCACATCACTTTTAGCTAGGGATACAGGATGAAAAAGCAATGAAAACACAGTGCTGAGTAGAAGGATTTGCTAGTTACAGTGATCATGAGTCACCAGGCAGCTGTATAGAAGCCAAAAAAACTAGGCTAATCAGGAAACTGCATGTGACTACAGGAGTAGAAATCCTTTGACTTTCGGAAGGCCTCAGCTGAAGTTAAACAGCCATTTTGACACTTTATTTCAAATAGAGAAAGCAGACATAGCAACAAGACCCATGACACCTGGAAAAAAAAAAAAAGCAGGAAAGATATAGAAAAACTTTTTTGATGCAGTCTGCTTAGACTGTAGGGAAACACGGCAACAATGTCAAGTATATGATATTGTTGTAAATAAAACATTGAATAGACAGCAGGTAATACCATTCCTCATTTCATTACGAAAAATTAATATTGAACAGTCAGGAAAAATGTTTTCTGAGGATAGCAAAGGATTTTCACAGACCAGTGTAGAAGCTTCAGCACTATAAGACTACATAAACCACTCAAGAACACCTCTGCCGGGAGGATTTATTCATAGCTAAACTTGCTTTAAGAACGAGAAGGAAGAGAGATGACGCTTCTGGCCACAAAATTCTAGATAGTCTGGACACATTTTACTGCATGTTTCAGTTTTCTCCTGTAGAAAGAGTAATTTCATAAGAATCCAATGCTATTCCAATGGAATTATCCTTTGAGACAGAAAACCCCACGCAGAACAGCTGGAATTCCAAGGGACTAGACTAGCTGCTAGTTCTCAGTACAGTTCTATGAAGCAGGCTGCCAATACATTAAGCACATCATCTCCTCCTCCTTCCCCCAAAAGCTGTAACTTAGTCATCAAAATAACAGCAGAGTCATGGTGACCTGCAGTAATAAATAAATAAATGTAGATTCGCATTCTGCACTTGTCAGAAAAACTCTTCACTAAAGAGCAATGATACAAAGAGCTTGTCAGAAAGAAATCACTATGTGAAAGGCTAAAAACTTGTTATGCATCACTTTAATAAAGCTATATGGCAGAGCAGAGTTTATCTAGGACTTGTACATCAACACTGCGCAGAGCATCTCAGGCACAGCACACATCCCTATCTATTGGTCCCACAGCCACCAGAGGGAAATGAAGTACACAATTAGACTGCAATGAATAAAACTTCATGGAGGAACAAGCATACTACTGAGTTTGACCTGACTGGACACTGAAGTGATATCATAGAATCAGAATAGTGTGGGTTGGAAGGGACCTTAAAGCCCATCTAGTTCCAACTCCCCCTGCCATGTGCAGGGACACCTTCCACTAGATCAGGCTGCCCAAGGCCCCATCCAACCTGGCCTTGAACACCTTCATGGATGGGGCAGCCACAACTTCCCTGGGCAACCTGTGCCAGTGCCTCACCACTCTCATGGGGAAGAAATCCTTATATCAATTCTTCCTTTATTCCACCAAGTCAGCATGAAATACTGTCAAATTTGGTTTGTCAATGGCCTTGTGTATGCATGTGCTAGTATGCTCTTGATTGAATTTTACTAAAAATATGTCTGCAAATGAACATATTTCCAATAGAGATGACTCATTTTATTATTTCTCACCAATTAGTTTTTGTGGTCCTACAATTCTAAAAAAATGCCAAGTTCAGCTGTCAGTGCCTAATAATAAATCTGTCTGTAATCATAGTTAGTCATAGTTAACTCTGCATCTGACACAGTTGACAGAGAAGTAGTGAAAAATATCTACAATAACATATGAATACCAAATTAAACAGAAAATAGCCATTAGCCTGATTTCAGCTGCTTAGCAGCCCCAGTATGTCAAATTTATCTCTGATGTAATTCCACTTATTTTAGGAATTTGATAAGAATTCTGTTGCGTTACACCCTCACTCACTAATCCCAGGCTATATATCTTCTGCAATCAAAGGTGTGATTTACAGCATGGGACATACTTATGCTATATTTGGTCTTGCTGCCATGAATAACAGTACCAGTAAAGGCAGAGGTGAGAGCATGCTAGAAAAGGTGTTCACAAGGTTCTGCAGGCAAACACAAGCTTACATCTATAATACAAGCTAGGCAGTTAACAAGACACCTCAAAACAAATGTCAAGTATAGTATCTCATATCTCTTGGTGCTTAGTTAAGGCTAATAAAACCACACTCTCATCAGTAATTGAAAATGTTGCATCTGAAAATAATCACTGAAGGGTTATAGTCTTACAACACTTTTCTGAGAAAGAGTTCATTAATGTCATTTGGAGAACAGAGGCACAAGTTAAATAATTTGTTCAAGGTCTTGATACTTAAGACTCAAAGTGAACACTTTTCCTTGTGTATGCTGCCTACCCCACTAACAAGTTCCACAGAGCAAGAAGGCTCTGACAGTATGCCTCCCTCATGGACAAGGCCTTCTCACTCCAACTCAGACTGTGAAATCCTCCCCTCTACAAGAATACACAAGAAATTCACCAGCCCTCAGCCTTCTATCTTGTGAGCAGACTCAAGAGGCTAAGTCAGTAATATGACCATCTGGTTGAGTTTGCACATTCAATCCTACATTACTTTCTCTTCTCTCAATGTTTTTTCAGCAGTAGTTCTTGAATCGTTCCACTTCAGTGTTCCGCCAGACTGATATTGTGCAGCTGCCCAATCGATCATGCAACCTTTCCTCTCTAATTCCCCAAAACTCATCTGCCACTGTATTTTTTATTTTTGGAGCAAGGTTAAAGATTCATTCCAACCTTCATCTGTTTCAGCCATGTAATTATCTGTCAATATATTTCTTCCTGCTTTCACACTGAAGCTGCTCTAACTGATGAGATTCACCTTTTCACTTAACACATTTTCCATGAGATGCTTTCTGTCACCATGAGAAGACTACCAGTTTTCTGAATTATTCCTTTTTAGAGTAAATCAATTTAGAAAAATCCTTTCAGGCAACTTCTCTTCTGACCATCTTCAATTTATGGTCTGTTTTTTCCTGCAGACTATTAATGAAATTAAGACAAGATGTCGTATCTTCCCGTGAACAACTCCAACAAGGGCTATTAACAACATTCCATTTCTGCCGAGCTTAAAATGCCACAAAGGACCATCATACAGCTGGAGCTGTATCATATTACAAAACATCAAGCAATCGTAACACTGAAAACCCCATTCCTTGACGGCTTCACTACATAAGCCAGCACAAAGGAGACTTCCAGCCTCCCATAAGAGAAACCAGTTGTCTCTTCAAAAAAGGGACCAACACTCAATCTATCCATCTGTCTCCAAATAGTGCTGCTGTTCTATATTCGTCTCTTCTTAACCTGCCACAACAACCTATTTCTCAAAACATCATTGCAGAAAATAAAGACTGCATCAGTCTTAAAATACTAAACTGTAAATTTCATATCTAAATAACTACAGTACCCAGATATGAGGAAATAATTGCATTCTATAGGGACAGCGCAGTTTGGAGGGAAGGACACTAAATTGAGAGAAGTGGCAGATGGATTTTGTTCCCAGATCTCCCATCAGACTTTTATTATTTATTACTCAAGATATTCCCTGTGCTTAAGCCCTTTTTCCATGCCTTTCTGACTGCATTTGTTTAGACACTGAGTTCTCCCAGGCAAGACTATTCTGAATTCAGTTTGGGGATAAATCACACCATTAATAAGCACAAGATAACGTACATGCTGTAACAGGAAATAATAAAAAATACCTTATACATAGCATGAAATGCTTTGTTTGTTGGGGTCTTTTTTCCATCAAGACTGAGTTTAAGCAGCACCTATAGGCAATGTCAGGAGAACGATCGACTAGTCCTCCATAAACACAGTGCTAGAAAAAATACACAATAAAACAAACCAAATGCAAGTCTGCTTGGTGGCTTTACCTGCAGCACCTTGGGAACAGGCAACAATGAATAGGTCAGGTACTTGGCTCAATAAGCTGCCTGTAGTCCACAGCTGAGATATCTTTCCTCTGCTTAGCAAAAATAGACACCAGGTTTGAATAGTAACTATATTTTGCAAAATCATAATATTGGATATTTACATCTCTTCAATGAGTAACAAAGATAAAAAGAAGCAGCATGACAAATAGGGACAAAAGCATTCAGAAATCAGTGATTAGTGATTTTAACTACTCTCAGTGATCCAAGTTAAAACTACACACAGCAGGAGAACACCAGGTACAGTCGACCACTCTCCCTTGAATATGAAACTCTCTTTATGGCTTGAGTTTTTAATTTCTTATCTATCCATCTGTGAAAAAACAAACAAACAAAAAAAAAAGTCCACCATATTTGCTTCTAGATTTCCAGACATCTCTTGTGAAATTAATCCTCCCAGCTGTGTTCTCTGTTATTCCCTCACTTCTCTAACCCCACTAGTCCCATGATAATCTACTCCTCCTGTTTCACACTTCACTCTCCCTTCATTCTTCTTCCAGGTTCATGAAAGCTTTCAGCCTTTCTGTGAGAGAACACTACAGGAGCAATGGTGTCCCCAGAGCAGCCAAGGGGATCCAGGCCAAGGCAACTATCCTAGGGGAGCGGCAGCCCACTCATGGGCAGGAATTGCTCCCCTTCACTGGCTGATCCGCTTCTGCGCCCATCTTGTGCCAGCTAGCATTGAACTCAGTACCTCATGATGGGTAAATGGAACAGTATTTCAGGAAACCAAGTACTCTGGTTGAACAGCTGCAATGGAGACGCTGGGAATTACAAACAACAGTCTTTACAAAGAAAAAAATTCAGACATACTTCTTCAGTTAAAAAGCTTCTCTGATTTCTACTTCTGTTCTAATGATGCAAATACTTCGCCACACTGAGCCAAGTAAGAAAGAGAGTGAGGCTTGATAGCCCTTTCCTCGTACCCAGGGATCTCAGGGAAAACACAGCATTCAAGAAAGAAAACGAAAGCAAAGAAAATTAAGCTGCAGTAGCAGACTTTAGCATACTAACACCACAAGAAAGTCAAAACGCGAAACAAAAGATGAGAAGTGTCCCAATATTGATCACAATTAAGAATAAATCATTACACCTAGCACAGCGCAGTTTATAGACATATTGTGAGACAAAAATAAAATAATTTCTATTTGGGGGGAGGGTGTTCTGCCTATACTACTGGCTGCTAGTGAAGGTAGCAGCAGTGGGATAGCCAAGGATTCTAAGCTTCACCTAATCCTGGTGGGGCCAAGAGGGTCATTTTTTTGTTGCTGGTCATTTTTTTCTTGCTAGACATTTTCAGTGTCAGTAATGGTACTCAGCTTTACAAGGAAAGTGTTACGAGGAAAACTTTCCTCAAGTAAGGAACCACAGATTGTGCAGACAATTCTTGTTAACTTTACCCAAGTTTAGAATGATAATAGTTAAGCCATATTTATTCTACAACTTCAATCAAGTCAGAGCAAAACAATCCACAATAAGTCTTTTTTTAGTGAACCTGTTTCATGTGAAAGATGTTCTAGACAACAGTAATTGGGCATTGTTTTTAACTTGCTGGCTCTATTTTTATCTCACTTTTATGATAAAAAGAAAACTTGAAAAATATTATTTTGGCTTTTAAAATTAGGTTTCAAACTGCTTTTATGTAATCCATAAAATGCCCTGATATGTCCTGGGAAAAGTATAATGCCATTAACTAAGAAATCATCATTTCATTTGACATATCACAAGATATACCATGCTTACAGGGCTTACTCAGCAACAGTCGTCCCTGAGAAGTCCTCCCAAAACAAACAATGCTTCATTTACTTCACATAATTTTAAAAATAACATGTATAGAAGGTGTAAAGTGACAAGAGTCCTTCCTAAATGTAGTACACGTATCTAGACAAAGTGCTACAATAATCAGAAAATATTTTGCCAGGAGTCAAGTGTTCTAGCTGGTTCTTGTGCTTACTGTTTCCAAAACAAATAGGTCCCTGCTTGCCAACTCCTACACCAATGCTGAATGCGGCATGGGGCAGAGGGGTGGGAAATGGATCTGTGGCATCCTGAAACACACAGGATAAATACACATCTTAAAATAAGGATCAGTATACTGAATACCAAAATACTTCAACAGTTTTTATCCTGCCTGCATTATTCCCTGCTGAAACAGAACATGTTTTACACTGAAGCTGCCATGCAAGGTCTGCCAGCTGTCAAGATTTCTGCTGCAGAATTTAGGTTCAGGTCAAAAGTAGCCATGTGTGTACAAGTTTTAGAACAGAGGACATTGTTCTGTACTTTACCAAATGCTGCAGCTTGCTACAACCCAGTCAGTACAATCAGAGAATGCCTCCTTCAGAGAAAAATATACTATAAAAATTTTGTAGCAATTTTCTTGTCATTCCAGTTGCATTCTTTTTCATAATCTGAAAAATAATATTAGTACAAAAGGACAGAAATATTCAGCATAATAGCAGTATATGTTGGCTTGACAAATCCACATAAGAAATCAAAGCACGCTGCAGTAGAAGTTCTGATTATTAAAGAGTCTGCGTAGGTATTAACAGAACAGTAAGTAGATCCTGGTGCATTCTGTGCTAAGTCTATCTTTTGAAAGAATAAGAATTTATGAGTTCCTGAAAGAATTCCTCTTTATCCCGGCTGGCAGGGCACTCTTAATTTTTAAATATTTCTCTCAAGTCCTTCATAGTCTTACTGTGGAAAAATCTGTGAGATTGAATTAGCACACTGAAACTACTAACCAAGGAAAACAGAGGAATCTTCAGATACAAGAGAAAAAAGATTTCTATCAGTACATTCTCATACTAGCAGGTAATTTTTCACAGATTTTAATTGAGTGCAATGACAGAAGGCTGCAGTGAACTGTGGGTCCCAAAAAGTGTTGTAAGGAGGTGCAAAAATACCTTTCAAGTTTATGTACATGCCACAATGTAACATTCAGAGACAGTCGGACTTATTTCTCATTTCCTCCCCTGAACAAATTCACCAGCTATCATACGTGATACTGTACTATGAGAGTACTGAGACAATAAGAAGTATCATGTTATCATATGAGTTGCATCTGGTACTAGAAGGCCTCCCAGAAATCTATCAGAAACGTTACTAAAGAAGAGAGCAAAATTAACATTTTTATTTCTGGTATGAAGCTATAGGTACAGCCTGTTTTTCACAGGCTGCTATTTATCAAGTGCCACCCTCGCTAAAAACTGCACTATTACATTAACTATAAGTCAGAGCAGTCTGAGAAAAAGAAAAGAACATTTTAACCACAAAAGCAGATTCAGAATTATCTGAGTCAAAGAAAATCAAGACTGGAATATTTAATGCTGAAGGGTTTATTTTCTGTTCTCTGCATATGTTATATGACTAAAGAGCTGTATTTTAACTATACCTTTCAAATTTAATACTTAACGTAAGATATGCCTAAGTCACAGAATCTGATGTATTAACTTGTCTACTTATTACAGAGAATATCCCTCTGCATTAACATGTTTCATGCCTTCATGCACATCTACTGATGGCTGACCTCTACTGTTAAAACATAGGTGTAATTCACAGTCCCATGAAAGTTCTCACATTGCCTCAAACACAGTACATGCACATAACTGCATTTTGTGTCACAATTGTATTTCAGTGCTTGCCCTCTAAATTCACTAATTCTACTGTTTATTTAAACAACTTTTAAGTACAGCAGCAAAGCTAGGCTGATAGCATCTGTCTATCAAAGATTTTAAGAACCAAAAGCTCTTACATGTTTCTTCCGGCTCTAGTGAGTTCTTTCATCTCACTGGTCTTCTGCAAACCATTTAGACTAGGATGCATCACACCTAACTTAAAGCATCTATGATTCCCTCATCTAAGTTTCTTTAGCTACTATCTGTCATTTGGCTGTTTACATCTACTCAACCTCAGCTGCCTTTACAGCCAATGGCAGGAGATAGGTTTTCCAGAAAGTGAGGCACCTTCTTTTGAAACTGGAATTTAAGACAGGCATGATGAACTGGCTTCTTCTGCAGGTATCTCGTCATCTCCTTGGACTCCGTGACAATCAGCTTAGGTGGGTGGCCAACGCTTGGGTGTCCCAGTTTAGGCTAGATGAATCCCAGCCTCAGCATGCTCACAGTGGCTTGTCCAATGGTAAAAGTGGCAACAGAGAAACATTTGTCCTCTACAGAACAGTCTCATGTTTTCAGTGAAGTTGCAGTATGAAAACCTGGCTCACAATAGCTCAAGGCATTAAATTTACAGAAGTCTAGGCAAGCTTTGCATGACTATTGAAATTACAGTTATGTCCTAAATAACAACAAATCAATAGCACACAGCTACTGTGATGACAACACAAACAAATCCAAGATTCATAGAGACCTTAGCTAACATGAGCGTTGAGCCAACCATCTCTCCACTGCTCCACAACATTTAAATAGAGCAGGAAAAGCAAATTAAAATTCTGGGAAGCATAAATTGGTCAGGCTTTAGCAGTCCAACACGGCTGGCTGTCCTGGGAAGGGAAGTGGGATTGCTGCAGTCAGGCTTTAGGCATCTATGTCCAAGCTAGTGCCATTATGCTCTGTTTAATTGTCAAAGAAGGGTGTTTTCAGGTACTCTCTTTACTAAAAGGGGAGACTAGATGAGTGCTTCAGATGTAGACTTTTAAATCAAATAAATCATATCCTAAGAAACAGATTAATATGAAAATAAAACTAACAATAGCTGTCATAAATTCTGCTATACTTCTCACTTTAGGTCAGTATTATCAGTTGTTTTCTGGTGCAGATTTTGTGGGAAGGTGTAAGATATTAGTCTAGAGATAACAGAACCAAAATATGAGTCAGAAATCACTAATCCCTAGTAGTTAAAACTCAGAATTCAAGGTTTCTAGTTTTACTTGGCCTTCAGGAAAGCTGGAGAGGGGCTATTCACAAAGGCTTGTGGTGATAGGATGAGGGGGAATGGGTACAAACTGGAGAGGGGCAGATTTAGACTAGACATTACGAAGACATCTTCACCATGAGAGTGGTGAGACGCTGGCACAGGTTGCCAAGGGAAGTTATGGCTGCCCCATCCCTGGAGGCGTTCAAGGGCAGGTTGGATGGGGCCTTGGGCAGCCTGATCTAGTGGGATATCCCTGCCCATGGCAGGGGGGTTGGAACTAGATGATCTTTAAGTTCCCTTTCAACCCTTACTATTCGATGATTCAATCCCCAATAATTCATCTTAAGTAGCAATCAGACAAAAGTTTTGTCTTTTCCCCACATATTATCATAAACTTTAAGAATATTTATGGTTAGGTAGAGAATTGCAGAGAATTGTCTTGAGCAGGTCATTGATCTCAATACTGCAGATGTAAAACAAAATGGAAAAAGATTTTTGCTGTATAGACAAGAATACATAACTTTAACTATGAACTTTGCTTACACTAACATGCTGTACACAAACACATTCTCTAACTCAATACCAACACCATTTTAAGTTCATCCTAAAGCCTGTATTTACTACTAAACTAGAAAGATGGTGAAAATTTAAGTAGAATGAAGCCTACAGAATTGAGTGATACAGGCCCCGCTGTACCTTACCATTTGAAAACACTACAGCACACAGGAGTTAAACCAGTTTAAAGCAGAAGTATAGCATAGGCAACCATAATGAACAACCACCTAAAGCTTCAGAAAGGAAATGGAAAGTTCTGTGAGAAACTGAAAATTAACTGACAAGATACTTCCCTGCTATTACAAATCCATGAAGTATGGAAGAAAAAGTTGACATCACCTAATAAAAATAACATTTTTCTTCTTCCAGGATAAACAATCATCCATTATAAAAATCTCTGCTGATTTCATTTCAGCAGTGAAAACCAATAGATTTAGCTCTAATGCATCACTGTAGAAGTAGAATATTTAGTAACTGTCATCAGGATTATCTGGTAATAAAAACATTAGTAGAGTTCAGCACAGCAGAACAAAGTCTTGTAAACAATTCTCAGGGAGTCTTGAAGTGATAATTGCCAAATTAAACTAAAAGGGATCTACAGCAGTTGAACACTTGCTGTGCTCATCTCCCCTACTTCTACTTCCCCAGCTCTGAAAGAGTAAATTTTTCTGTACCTGCCTCCTTGATATCGTCATAGATTCCTGGTTGGGCACTTCACCACTTCCATAATCATAAACTGAATCAAAAGTCCATAAAGCTTTTCATATTGATTATTGTAGTTTAGGATGGAAACCCACAATATCTGTATTTGAATTGTCCTGAAATTAGTAATTTTTGATCTGAAATGCTCGGCCTCAGTCTTTACTCAAAGAAAACTTGCAAGGATGTTTTTAAGATGACTTTTAAAGACCTAAAAGCCTGAAATCTTTTACACACACTTACCTAGGAAATTAAAGCATATATAGATGCAGTGAAAAGAACAAAAGGGCAGAATGACAAGCTGCAAGAATAAAAAGTGCAAAGATGTTCCAGCTCTCAGGTTCTGGCTTTCTCAGGAAATACTTACATTAATAATACATCATTGTAAAACTGTTTACTTTTGCTTTATGACATGCTGAGAGCTTTCTGGAAGGTGCTGCTTTTGGCAGAAACATATAGCACTATATCCTGTTGGCAATGGTAGGCAGATCCTAGAAAAAACAGACTTAAATAATTACTAAAATAGCTAATACCAAATTTAAAGCAATGAACATGTGTCTTAACAAGGCACGGTTTACTCAAAAGAAAAAGACGTTACAATAATATGTTTAATTTAGCAGCTTACAAATTTTCTTTTTTGTAATATCTTGCATCTGCTCAGTTAACACAGATGGGCCTACATATCTGTTCAGTCCCACTTATCAGCTTGAAAAAAGGGAGCAAAGTCAACGATGAAAGCAAAATCAAAGAGTTTCTGGGTCTCACTGTGACTCACGGTCCATACGTAGCCAAAGTATATCAGTTTGCTTTCAGCAGTAGACTGTTTTGCCAAATAAAATACAAGCATGTTTGAAGGAAATACCAACATACATTGGAGGTATCAAATCTGCACCAGAAATTGGTTGAAGTTTTGCATGTGTAGAACTCGTTTTTATTCATGGGTGAAAGCTACTTCTGTTGAAACAGCAAAATCATGCACAAACAGCACAGCCTTTTATACTACAAAACTATAAAGCAGATGGACTTTTGATTTGACTTGGTTGGGTTTTGATGTGTTCCAGTTAAATTAGTGTTGGTGGGGAGGATTGTCTTTCAACATTAAACTCCATTTAATTCCTGCAATTAGACATGCTGCCTATACAAAATAAGACATTGTCGCACACTTACAATCCATGCAAGAAACAGCCAAAAGCCTGATGTTCCCAGGACTGTCAGAGCAGGCAATGCCACGATCCTCTTTGGCTTACAACTTGTATGTCAGGCTTGGATCTCATGCTTGCTCTTCTCAGACATCCCAAATGACATTCGGTCCTGACTCTTTCTCAGCATCACCTCTCTGTCACTGCAATTTTTCTGCAAGCTCTTGTTCCTTTTCATCTTAATAACCAATGCGCTCACTTCTATTGCCTTAATCAATATGTTCTCTTACAACTCCTATCTTGTTAAAATGCAAATGCAAGAAAAAGTTCCCTAAACTTTCACTTTGACCCTATTGTCATCTTTCCCATTACTGTCTTGGTTTTCCTCAAGCCAATTCATACATATATCCTGATTCTGTTATTAATTTGAGATGGTCAAGAAATGTACTACCGGGTTAAAAATGAAATTTATTGGGGGAGGGAGGGCTCTAAGAAGGGCCAAATAGCAAATTATAAGAAAACCACTTGTACATTCAAGGAAAATACACGTAATTTCACACTTTGCTGACTACATATAAATTTTAGGAAAACTCCATGCAGTTCAAAAATCCCCTGTAGCAAAGCTTTGTCTGTTACTCATATTTATTGAAAACATTTTGTATCAGAAAGCAAAAATAATTCCTAGGTAAGAAGAAGAGTTTATGTACAAATATACCACGTTTTGTTTTATGTTATTGCTGGCTGCTGCCCGAGAAGCTTTTACAGTTTAGAACATTTATATTAATTTTCTAAGAGTGTTTAAGCAACTGCCCTGGCAAAGCCAGAAAACAAGCTACTTCTCCATTATTACATGCAAACAAGATGCCTTTTGGGGGGATTAAGATCCTTAAGAATCATGCAAGTTTTAAATAGATATTTGAATGTGAAAGTAAATATTTACATAGAAGATGGTGGTTTGTGCTTATGTGAAATTCCTATTAAACCTCTAACCAAACATGGAGAAACACATCCCCAGAAGGAGAAAAAAACCCAAAAATGCTAATTTGCAGAGGTACTTCAATAGTCCTTCCCACATGAACACGGTCATCACCTTTCTGCACAGAAATTAGCAGCATGTATTCAGAACTGGAAGTTGATTCCTGAACACTATAGAGCAGTAGATTTAATTTTACTGTAACTAGTGCTGCTATTTTTCCTTTCTTAGGATAGGTTTGCAGGAGAAGGGAAGTTTGTTTTGTTCTGTATGGTTTTTTTATTTGGTTTGCTTTGTTTGTTTTTAAGATAATATTTTCCCATCTTTAACAAGTTGGCGTTCCCAGGATAATTAATAAATTACTCACCTAATGTTATGCTAAATTCCTCTAATAATCTATAAATAATTTTTTATAAAAAATTATACACAAAACCAGAACTCACTCTTTATTCTAACAAAAAGACAACTCAGTTTTATCTACTGCTGAATACCACAGCCAGAAGCTTTCAAAAGTGTAATTACCACAAAATCTTCTCTATTGAGTACATAAAAGAAACTATAAAACCACAAGATTCTTCGTTGTAGGACAAGGAGAGTGTTCTCCTTCTGTTCTTTTCAGCAATTGCATTGTTGAGTTCGTTTTGCTGATTTTTAATCTTAGAGTTCCCTAAAACAAATTTTAAAAATTTCATGGAAGTGAATTAATTTGGGGTAACTGTTCCTGTAGGTCATCAAGAGAAATAGATATTAATATCTGGTCTATCGTTCCTTGTTATTGCAAACTGCATCTATTAAAAAATTACTTGTCTTTCAAAAACCTATTCATTATTTTGTCTTGCATAAGAGTTATAGTTTTTAACAAAAATAGAAACATCTGCTACAAAAAAAAAAAAAGAAAAAATCTTTTAGTAGAAAATATTTTCAGGTAAAAAAAGTCTTCACAGATATTTTCAATGAGCTTCGATATTATTATAGCTATGAAATTGACCTCCGGTTGAAAGGAAAAAATAATAGTAAAAATTTTCCATCTGGTTCTCAAGAACTGGAGATGACTCATTTTTGCCTCACCACTGCTGCTATCTTTTGGCATATTTTCGTACACACATGCCAAATTTAGCAAATCTCTCTCATCTCTAGCTACAGCAAATTACTCTGATTGCATTCAGATGTTCAGATTTTGCCAATTTTTTACCTGTTTCAGTTTTTGAACTGGTATAATGCAGCCATTATATAAAAGTGTATATAATGAATTGGAATGTTTAATTTGTGGCTATGAATAACACAAAAAAGATCATTTTTACCATTTTTAAGGTCCATTTGCTGACTGACCTGCAAATACATCTCTTAGGTGTTGCTTTTTTTTTTTTTTTTCTCTATTTCACACCCCTTTTTTTAATTAAGTATTTACAGGAGCTCTATTAAATATTGCAATCCTTGACATGGTGAATAGCCGTCACACACCAGAGAAGAAATATAAGCTGCTATAGCTCTACGTCCCTTCTCAGTGTTTCTGCTCATATGGGAACACTGAATTCAACACATTGCTATCTAAGGTCAGGTTTAAAATAGTTATTCAAATCCCACAGCATTCACAATGGGAACCAGGACAGGGAAACCTCTTTCTTGCTGAAGATCAGGTACCTTTAGTGGACTACATACTATCACATATCTTAACTTTATCAAATAATATTCGAGAGGCCACCAGGTTTCCCTTATTCACAGTTACATCTGTGAAGAAACCACTTTCGTTTGAGTTTGATTTCATGCCAGGTTAAGTATGAACACAAGTAATTCAATACCTTACTTCTGCAACCTTCATGGATTGAGCACATGAAAACCCACACATGCAAACAGCTCTGCGAGTGGTTATTCAAACACAGGTCTTTCTTCGGCACAGTGAGGACACTTCAGCTGAGAAAAGCACTATTGGCAAGCACACAGTTAAATGCCCTTGGCAGATATCAGAGAAGCAATGAACACTGAATCCAAGGGGCTGCAGAGGGCATCTCCGGTCAGAGCTACAGGAAGGTGAACTCAACCCAATCACCTTGTCAATTATCAAAAAAAAAAAAAAAAAAAAAATTAACTTCTGCTACATACTGAGATGATGGTAATGGTTATATGTCCCATATGTTAAGATCATATACATCAAACAGCTACTTCCATTCATGTTTGTATCTCTAAAGCAACTACAAACTATTACGGCATAAAATGAAATAAATGTAAAACTCAGAGTAAAGTCCTTTCTTATTAGCACTGAGGATCTGCTGAGATCTCAGATTTCTTGCATTACTAAGGTAGGGTGAGCTCATCTGCTTTTATTCAGTGTCATTAAAAATAGGAATATAGAGGAAAGCTGCATCAGTGGTGAGATATGACATGAAAGAAAGCACTTTATCACACTAATGAAGTTAATGCTTTGATAAGACAGCTGAAATCTGAAGCAGTACATAATTAGTAAGATTACTGGAATAAAGGAATTAATAAAGTGAACAGGAATGATGCACAGACTCTCAAAAAACCCAAAAATATTATTGATCCATATCCATGCAGATCTTAAAGTTTGGCCCCTGAGAAATTTGCTTCCATCAGTAATAAAGAATATAGAAAACTATAATTTAGTCACTTAAATCATTGCATAGTAACAAGGCCCTTAGTGTTCTATGGGGTCTGTCCATGAGTTTGAAGCATATTGTCTATACTTTAAGCTTGTACATAAATGGAGGTAATAATATAAATCAGCAGTTATATAGCTTGTGTCTTTTCAAAAGTCTTTTTGTAAAGAGATCACGTAATTACTAGAACTGACTTTACAAACACTTAAGAAACCCCATCCAGGAATCATACATGTGGGTTAATAATGTGGTATAACTATGCAGACTGCAATGAAACCACACAGAAAAAAAAGCCCAAGAAAAAGAATTGAGCCGATACTAGCAAAACTAATGGATTACTTTTCACAGCAGTAGTCCATTAGTAAGCTAAAGGGAGACCATTATTTTCACATGACCACTTAAAAAGTGGAAATACAGCATCTTCAGAAGCAAAAGGCATTGACTCTCACTGTTGCTGTGTGTAGTATTTAGGTGAGTGGCAGATCAATTCTGTGAACAAACATTGGACTTCAACTCTGTCAGCAGCTCCACCTACCGTAAAATGCTACTGGGCTTGTCCTTCTACACACTTCCAGCAGACAGCTGCACTGCTCACATTGTTACAAATGCAGAAGGACAGCACCTATGACTCCATCATTTGCAAACCACTGGAGGCTGAAACAATATTCTGGGCAAGTACCACATCCTGCTTGCACTATTCATTTCCAAACATCCTAACTTACGGTTGCCTGTTTCTTACTGTATTTATTTCAAAACCTCAAATCTTCTTAATAACATTGGGTTTCAAAATCCAGCTTTGCAAATATTCTCCTTAATATTGTTTTATAAACTACTGTAAACATTGAAAGGCAAGTACAATTGAACCTTTTTTTTTTTGTAAATGCTCGAAGAGCAACTGAGAAAGTCAGAGGTGGTGAGGCCCTTCTACACTGAATGAAGGGTGGTGAGATAAAAGTCCCAAATGGCTGCTTATTCTATTGATGGTATCTTCCTCTCTCTTACAACAAAACACCTAAGTCATCCCAGAGGCTCTCTTTACAAAGAGCAGAAAGCCAAATCCTGATTTCCATTTAATTAAGACACGCATTCCTCTGCCACAGCACGTCAGAGGCCAGCCTGGTGACATCATTCCTGCAGATAGATTCATGACAATAACTCAGAAGTGACAGGTCTCTTCTCTTCCTGCCCAGAAGAGAAAGCATTAAGAACACAGAGGGCTTTGGGAGAAACAAAACTGTAGGTGTTCAGGGCAGAGGGAGAGTGAGACAAAAACCAAACAAAAAGGAACTAATATCCAAACATACAGAAAGTACTGTTCCCACATCCTTCCAACTTACTTCCTATAGCACTTGCTATTTTAAGCTCAAAAAAATATCTGCAAGTTCCAAAATTGCCCCATTACTAATCTGGATTTACAATCATTTATTTAGACAGAAGCCAAAGTGGTCACAAAAATTACAACAATTCATTAAAGTCATGCTAATTTCTTCGGAGTTTGTTACATTTTAGACTGCCCTTGTTCAAAGAATCCCTTTTGTATTTTAACCAAAATAAAGTAGTCCATAAGGAAAACACGTTTAAAGAAAAATCCATAAACTACCCATGTTTACACATTAACATGAGAAACGGGTGCAAGATTAACAAAGTACTTACTGATTAAGGAGGACATAAAGGAGAAAAATATTATTCAATCTAGAGGACTGTGAGACAAAGGATACAGCAGAAAGAAACAGAAGTATAGTATAATCCAATGGCACAAAATAGCAACAATAGCTGGAAGCTTCACTATGCACAAATACAGCATTCTGTCACAAACCCAGATTAGTAAACTAAGGGCCCCTAACTGAAGAATGCCATAAGACCTACTACATACAATCAAGGATCCTCCAAGATAACACTATAAAGAGGCATTTATAAAGCATGAAAGAAAGAAAACACTGAATGCTAAAAATACCTGAAGAAAGGGCAGCAGAACAAGAACACTCAAGGAGGAAGACTATTTTTTTGTTTGTTATCTAGTCTTGTCCAGTCCAATCACAAAACAGGAGATACACAGAGTTAAGCAAGTTTTGGAAAACTCTTGAGCATGCTTAGTAAGGACTCCTAAGGCTCATAACAATAAAAGATTACAGATAAATAATTTATAAATCTTTGCAGAAAGCCACAGAAGCAGGAAATTATTTGAACAGTCTTTTGATAAATTTACCACTTGAGAGTTGCTGAAACTCAAGAGAAAACTGATTTGTTGGGGCAGAAGAACTCAAGGTAAAAAGACAAAATGTTAATTTTGAAAAGGTATTGGGTTTGGGTTTTTTTTCTGTTGTTTTTGTTTTGTTATGGTTTTTTTTTTGCTGTGACTTTGCAGCAAAAAGGAGATTAGAGAAATGCCTCCAGACTTTTAAGCATTGTTAAATTTTTATGGAAATCTATGGTTTTTATTATAGAAAATGCACAATTACGGGTATACTGACAAAAAACTGACACTGAACAATATAATGTTATACCATTTCCTTTTCCATCCTTCCACTTGCAGAGGAAATCAGATTTCCTCCTGCTTGAAATGAAAGTCATGCTTAAGTCATTCTTGCTATGATGCAAATTTAACATTAAACTGTTAATACTTAACTGCCAAACAACAGACAACCCTTAGAAAACAAAATAGTGTTCAGGAGCCAAAAAAATGGCAAAGAGAAATGAGAACATTTAAATACAGAGGCCAAGCATGTATTAAAACTGCAAGAATCTGTGAAAAATGAAGCATCCTGAAAACACGATTTTTGAAACAGTACAGATGAAAGAACTGAGACACACTTGGAAAGGAAATAATTCTGGTTCTTCAGAAGATGGTACAACAGTGGGTCCTCATCTGCAAGCCCAAACGGAAAAGCCCTGACATCCAGCAGACCAACTTACAAGAAAGTCATAATATATCACCCGAATGGAGCATAGCTGATAAGATTGAGTCCTGGACTTCAATATTAAGATGTGGCAATCTCTCTTCTCTTGATTTATTTAGTGCATTCATTGATTTAGAATATATAAGGAGACTAAAACCTCTTTTACATGGTCCCAGCTCCTTACAAGACAATGGACACTCGGATGATTGGACACATTTAAAAATCTATTAAAACTAATTGTTTAGGCAAATGTCTGTGTTCGTTAAGCAAACTGAGCAATAATAACAACACAAAAATAATTACTCTTACCAATACACGTGTCACAATCTGCAAGAGTTTGATATGGCAACCAAATAGCCCAGACAGTAGCCCAGACAGCTGATTTGTCATCAGCAATTCAACAGATCATTCCAGAAAGTAATCTGCTTGTAACATATAGAGTGCTTTTAAAGGACTCTGAAATAAAGTTAAGAATCTACCTCCAGAGGCCTGGATTCAAAAAAAGCATTTATCTCTTCATTGTTTACATTACTTCAAATAAATGGGAAGTTAACCAAAAAGTTTTTCTGAGTCTGGGCAGTGTCTAGGCACAGAAGGAAACAGAACAGGTCCAATGGGAGACAGTGAACAGACAAGTCAATATGTAAACTTTAACTCTATTTAAGCATGCACTCACACTCCCCACAAGATCATGCCACGTCTCTGCGTGTCCCCCATTCACATCACAGAAGTTCTTCTCTTCTGTGAAGCAGTTTGAGATCAATGGACTAAATAAGAAATTTTATTACAAGACTGTGGTGCTATGAATAGAGTTAATCTTGGCTTTAAGTGGTTTCTATGCGTGATTTCAGATACAGTATAGTAAAAGCAAATCTCTTAAGCAGCAAAAGCATCTTAATAAAATGCTCTGATTCATAATGTAATTTCCAAGGTACTATTATGGGAAATAAAATTTTCACTTTTCAAGATAGCCCAGTTGTAAACTCTCTGTATTAACTATAATTTCCAAGTAATAAACATGCTGAACTAAAGTTAAAAGGCGCATCTTAAATAGTGTGAAATGCAGATACATTTAAAGATGCTTGTAAAATAGGACAGAGCTTAACTCAGTTGTTTGTAATATTGATACAGGCAATAAGAAAAATCTCTGATGGTTTTAAATACTCTAAATTGTGCAAGAGTTTTTTCTAGGTACATGAACTTAAAAAAGAAATCTATTTCCTCCTATAAAATTATTTTTTCCCTCTAGTCTCCTCGAGAAACCATAGCCAACTTATAATCATTAAGAGTTAAAATGAAAACTATGCAGAAGATATAGTCAACTTCCTCGTCCCTCATCTAATCTGAAAAGGACAAATTTTAATACTTATATTGCTACACATACACGTTTCTTTGTTTTAGATGTAACGCTAATGAATGCTTAGACTGAAATTTACTTTCTGAGGGATACTACTTCACCTTCTGGCTGATTCTTCTGCTTAAGAACAATAACGAGTCAGCTTAATAGAAATGTACAACCATTTTATTATACTATTTAGAACAAACAAAAATAATTATATTCCCTAGCTATTTCAACTAATAATACAAAGCATTAAGTAAAATGCTGCAATTAGTGCTATGAAGAAGAAACAATCACTATCTCAATGTCAGAATTTAGAAGCACATGGCGGGAATAAATAGAAGCAATTATGTGTGCTTTTAAAATTGTAAATATATTGAGCCAGAACAAGTGATGTAGGTATATGTTAAAAAATACTACTTGAATTCATTGAACATTCACGATTTATTAAGAATTAATACATTTTAAATATTCAAAATTTCAGATTTATGACTAACTCTTAATGTTAGACCAAGCCCATCCATCTGTAGAATCACTGGGCTACTTCATCTTATTTTGTATGAATAGTTAATGCAAAAGAATGATGTGGAAAACATACTCAAAGTACAGATAGATATCTTTTACATAATGATCATGTTCCTTGTCATTATTCCAATTTACTTTATTGTGAAACAACAAAAAAGTTGTGTTCATACAGGTTCATTGAAAGAAACACTGATCACATTTTGAACTAATAAGTGACACCCACCGTGTCTCTTGTGCATTTTTATTTTAGCGCCCTTTATCTGCCTTCATAAAGAAGTCCATACATAAGAGGTAGTAGAATGCTATAGCAGTAGTGGTGCTCACATTGGGCTGAGAGCCCATATTGCAGCACACCCTCATACCAAGTACAGAGGAGGCTCCTGCAGCTGTAGGAATGTGCCGTAACAGACAAAAAAACAGCAGTGTCAGTGGGAGATTCGGTAAGAGCACTTGTGAAGTCCGATGGGACTGGTCCGTAACTCATCCACCAAATCAAAAAACTGCAGAACTTTCCAGAAAGTTAGATGAGTTATCATTGTACATGAAAGAGAGGTGTTCATGGTCACCATCCCTAACGGTACCCTAGGAAGAAGGAGAGTGTGGGAGCAATATTCTGAAGGTTACATTCAGTTTCTTGGGTAGGAAAGTGAAAAGCTTCCAAGTTCATAGGTAAAGTGAAGAAATGGTCTGAGTCTCAATGCAACCATGAGTAAAGAGTGACAAGATGAGTTGGAACTGAGGAAATGAGAAATAAGTGGGAAAGGCAAGTCAGACCACCTGCAATGCCAGCTGACTGGCACATGCAATAGGGAACAACAAAGCATAGGCAAAACTTCTAAGTGTTTATGCAATAATATTAGAGGCCCAAAAATATGTTAGATATGAGAATTACCAGGCATCAAATGACAACCCAAACACAGCAGGTGCCAAAGAAACATGGTTAAATGCACATAATCATTGGGATATGAAACTGACAATGTACCAGCCTTTCAGGGATGACAAAACAGTATCTGCAGGTGGAGAAGGGAGACTGTACATAAAGGATAACAAAAATGCAAATGGTTAAAAATATCTTAGGAGGGAGACTTTGACAATTCCACAAGCAGGTATTGAAAAAGCAGTACTGAGACTGTAATATGAACTCCCTGACAAGAACAAGTTCGATGAGGAGTTGTTATTTGAGACATAAACTCGAGTCATATGGAGGCAGCAAATTTCAACTACCTATATGCAGTCCGAACTAAAGTCACATCAGGACAAGATGCAGTAATATAATTTTTGGATGCAGTAACTGGTTCCCAAAAATCTAACCTTAGAAGCCCCAAGAAGAGACGGTCTTCAGGCTTTTGTGGGAGCAGAGGACTTGGATCAAGTTTTAAGTGGAAGGACTGATCTCTAAGAGTAATCACAACACAAGTAGACTTAACACTGTGAAATAAAAAACATGGAGAATGCCAATAAATTCAGCATAATGAATCTCAATGTTAAGAAAGGATGTGATGTAAAATGGTACAAGTAGTCAAAATAAATGAAGAAAATCCAAAAGAAGTAGTCCAAAAAGCAAGTAAGATTGCAGACAGCCCACAACCTATTCAAGCCAATGTACTAAAGGACCAGATAATGTCTACCACGGTTCTAAAAGAAAACAAAACAATCAGAGACCTCAGTTCAACAGAACACTAAAGGAGATAATCTCAGATAAAACATTAACCATTAAAAGGCCTGGAAGCTTGTCCAAACAGGGAGAAAAAAGCACACAGACCATAACAGATCTCCCCGTATAAATAAGGGGAAGAGGGAGAAGAATTTGAAGAAATCCATGCATGGTTACAACAGAGAGAACAAAATTCTCCCACCCCAACCCATTTTGAGGTTTTGTTTGTTCTGTAGTTTTTTTCTTTGGTTTGAGGGTTGGGGATGTGTTTGTTTTTCAGTCACAGAGTCTGTAGTTAGCTTCTAGAGTTTCTCACAGGGTAGATAGTATCAGCAGGAAAAAAAGCAGATTAGAAAACCTGGTGGTCAGTACTTCTCCATGGACAGACACTAAAGAGAACATGCACTGGTGTCCCCTCTAACAGCCCCAAAGCAACAATTCTGGATGCTGGAGACATAAGAGGAACAGACTGTAGAAAAGATCCAGGTTCACATACCATCCTGAAATAGCGTCTTCTACTTACCACTGTCAGCATACAGGCCTAGATGGATCAGTGGTCTGACCCAGTAGGGCATTTCTTACCTTATTCTATCCTTATGAACACATAAGAATAAAAATAAGTCTAAGCAAATTATTTAAATAGAAAAGAGCAAGTTAAGAGGACACGGTTACTATATTAGAAGTATAATGTTAACCAGAAGCCAGTCATTTGTATAAAGAGCTTCCCTTTATCACCTAGCATTTGGAAATGGTTTCAGCAATGTTCCTTTCTCAACTCCAGTGCTTTCAGATGACTGAAAAAAGAGAAAAATTAGCTGCTCCTATTTTTCTGCTCTGAGGTGGGAGACAAACTGTGAAAGACCACTGTCAGCTCAATTTAATTTAGGGAACAGAATAAGCTGAACGGGGCAGTGATATAATGAAGAATGAAAACAATACACTTTACATATTCAAAAACATCTTATACAACTAGAAATGCATATATGCATTACTTTTTTTTTTCCCATAAATAAGCAATTGTCATTGCTATCAGCTCGCTACGCAGTTGTGTTTGAGGAAAGAAAAGGAGTCCCAGTCTTTCTATGTAAAGACTGATCTGACACTAGGTACATATTTGAAGGATAAGTCATTATTAGTAGTCAGTCTAATGATATTTGTTTGCCTTTATTACATATAACTTTCAAATGGACAGTTGCTCTTAGAAGGGCAGCAGCATTCTCAGACATAAAGGATTTCTCCCAGAAAGCAAGTAACTATTTCAACAACAAGCATTGGAATTATTCTCATAAAGTTAACAGTAACCTTATACAATGAATGCAAAATCAGATGGCCCAGTTAAATGAAAATAGACTTCCGTAAATGCTGCATTACTTCAAAATTAACTTTGATCATATTGCTCTCGAAAGGTGACAGACACCCAAGACAAAAAATATTCGTCTCCCACTGCAGTGTTTGCTCCTTCTTTGAACAGCAGTCAGTGAGGGGATCACAAAGTTTTGTGTGCGTGTCTCTCTTTGCCATGTGCTTGTCTACATCTCACCTACCTCTAGAATCCATCCTGCCTCATATTTGGGACATAAACACATAGCAAAAGCTGGCTTTTTGTTAGGCATCTGTGCAATGTATCACATAAAGGGGATCTGAAGTATAATAAAAGTCTCTAAGGGCTAGTACTCTATAAACACATAGCATACAAATACACATGCACATACATTAAGAGCTTTTATAACACTAATAGTAATTTAAATGTCTCATGATACTGAAAAGGAAAAAAAAGGGGGGTTATTTTTAGGACTAAATTATCACAGCCCCTATTCACCCAAATATAAGAGAGATTCAATCTAGCTTTTCCTGTTTTGCCACACTCTTCTTCCCTCTGTGAGGAAATTGGTGGAATATCAGAATAGTAATTCCACTCCCTCTTCTCATCAAAATGAAGTATGCAGTATAAGTTCCTGTCCTAGAGCCAGAGGGGAGCAAAAAGAACTTTTCACTTGGTGACACAAGGCCACTTCCACAGGACAAGCTAAAAGCTGCCTTGCAGTCCTGACCAAACAGCAAACATCATCTCCAGCAGACAAGAAGCACAGCTGTCATCCATACAGAAGCAACAGCTATGGTTAATCAGCTTGATTCCGTTTTCCTTCACTGCTGACACAAAGTAACAGGAAAATGGAATTTGTTTTATTTTACAAATGCTGTATCACAGTAAAAGGCAGCTCCAGATATTACAATTAGCTGAAAGAGGAAATGCACTCATAAAGAAGTGATGGCTTTCTGGCTAAGGCAACAGACTAAGTATTTTCTCCATTCAGATGACAGTAAGTATTCAGCCTCGGTTCCTTATCCCTAACATGGGGATAAGAACGTGGTACTTGCCCACACAGTAACACTATTGCCATGTAAATTCATAGAAGATTTTTAAAGGATAACACTACAAGGGCCAAGAAGGCTATCCATAACTTATCAAAACCCCAAAAGTGAGGATTATGTTTCATATCTTTCAATTCAACTATCTGTCAACTTGAACAGCTACACAATAGAAGAAAGCACGATGAGGTATATAAAGGACACAGCATCATGAAACTCATTCTTTTTTTCCTAATTCTGACAATCTTTAGCTTTGGGACTTTGTGGTACAAAGCTAATAAAGGCTCTCAATCATTCTGTACAGGGAATTACATTAAAATAATGACACTTGATTGCAGATCTATTACTAAGTCTGCTTAGAAGCATGTAAATCTGTCAGATTTGGTCACCAATCAATACTGGGTGTATTAGCAACTTCCAGGAACTAAGACTATGCACAGCACCCTACTTGGCAGAGAATCAGTGAACCACCTCTTAAAAAGCTTCCATTGTTTTTATTGGTGTTATTTTATGGTTTTATTGGAGAATTTTCAGCTGTTCTGGCAGCATTCAGTGACAATCTAGTGCAGAACAGAGTTGCCCTAGATTTGTAAAAGTCCCAAGTGGATTGCCCAACCTAACAGCAGCAGTGCCAAGACTTGCCTCTTGGGTTTTGTGGAAAGAGTCCTAAACTCCTTCTACTCGTGAATTTGCAGAGAAGCATTGGTCAGCACCACTCAGAAATCACTCAGCTACTTTTTGCCAGAGCAAAAGTCACTGCCTCAAAGCAACAGCGGGGCAGTGAAATCTTGTGTTGCATTAAGTTCCTAAATGACAAATTCATCAAGTGTCTTACAACTATTGTTGAAATATCATATATAAAACACAGTTATGAAGCAAAACTACTAGTAGTAGTAGTAATATTCACATGGAGAATCAAAAGGCCTGTGTGAAGCACTGAAAATATATAACAAAGTCAATAATCTAGCAAAAGTTTTTTTCAGATATAATGCTTAGTGATTAAATTATATTTTCTACCATACAACAGTAAAAAAAAGTCCTACAATACAGAAGTTCAGGACATTGGATGATTCAATACAGGGGATTTTCTGGGTCAATGAATATATAACCTGCTATTGCAGGTATCATATCACACTATTCCCTTAAATTCCCTCGATCTTAAATGCACCTACTTTCTCTTACACAGATCTGAACAGAGAGGCTAATAATTGTGATAGTTAGAAAATTTACTTCGATTTCCACTCTACATTTTATCTTTGTCCAACATATATGTTCACATAACAAAAAGTTCATGAGTTTCTAAAATTGCATTTTTCCCTCCCTGATCTATTATTCCCCTAAAAGAAATTCAATTTCCTTTTGGCCTTAAACTTTCTTAGAATGGTTTGGGTTGGAAGGGACCTTAAAGATCATCCAGTTCCAACTCCGCTACCATGGACAGAGCCACGTCCCACTAGACCAGGCTGCTCAAAGCTCCATCCAACCTGGCCTTGAACACCTCCAGGGATGGGGCATCCACAACTTCCCTGGACAACCTGAACCAGTGCCTCACCACCCTCACAGTAAAAATGTCTTCCTAAAACGTAATCTAAACTGCCCTCTTTCAGTTTAAAACCATTAAGCCTTGTCCTATCACTACATGCCCTTGTAAAAAGTCCCTCCTCAGCTTACTTGTACCCCCCCCTTTAGGTATGGGAAGGCTACTATAAATTCTCCTGGAGCCTTTTCTTCTCATAGCAGAGGTGCTCCAGCCTCTCCTCTGGACTTGCTCCAATACTCGCTTTCCTACACTAAGAAGCCACTGTCATCTCACTTATGTCATAAAGTAAGTTCTCTGTCATATTTTTTTCTTCCTTTACTTCATTTTCATTTCAGCTTCCCTGAAGAGACTGAGTTTTGCACAAGAGTATGAATATTCCTCTACTGGGAGATTAAGAGTCTGAATGGAACATAAACAACATGATTTACAACTTAAACACTGCAAAATAAATCAGTTTCAATTGCAAATTATCTTTGAGATTTCTATCTTTTACTTTCATGCAGACATGAAATCCACGACTTAATAGGTAATATTATTCTACAATTTAAGATCTGCATGAATAACTTTAATGTCACAATTACAGATTTCTGCTTCGAGATAATGGCCAAATCTGTAATCAGGTTTGCAAACCTGAGGTAAGAGATTGACTTCAGTGGCAGGATTGGTGAAAAAAAAACCCACAAAACCACACCCACTGTTTTGAGGCAGAAGTATTTAGCATAGCTTTATTCCTTCTCTTCTCAAATCCTTCAATTTGTTTACTGAATAACTGAAAGCACTGCTTTTCCTCTCATACAAACTGCAATCATAAGAAGTTTTTTCAGCACTACTCACATGAAAAAAGAAAATTATGTTATCAATAAGAACATCAAAATCCCAATAAATAATACTCTTCATAAATTACAATTTTTCTTAGAGGTTTCAAACTGCCTGAAATAGACAAAAATAAAACATTCAAGATGGCAATTTGTTTGCCACATATAAAAAAAAAAAAAGTCCAGAGGCTTAGCTGACAGGATGTTTCATTTCTTCAACTCCTTTCCATTATTTCTCCAAAAAAAAAATATATAGCTCCTTAACACGTGGTTTCCAGCATCAGTTCCAACACTGAGCAGTATATTTTTTCAATAAATGCTCTCCTGACAGCATCTCAGTTTATACTAAAGGTTATCTCATAAAACATGATACTGATGTATGAGCTTCTAGAGGAAGCCAGACTTACAGGAATATTTTTCACCTTATCTAGGGAAAAAAAACTGAATCTCTTCTGTCTGGCATGAAAGGCTCCATGAACCCTTATCATTCATTGGTTTGGCCCCCTACATTGTAATACTATTACACGTTTTCCAAGGCTGTATAGGAGACACCCATACAGAATTATATACAAATAAACTTTGAGACCATAATGCATAAATCTTGCATATCCAATCTAAATAGTGCAGTGACTGCAGAAGAGCATTTGCTCAAAGTTCCCCACAGTTATTTTTTTCAACACTGGGAGGAACAGACAATAACAGCAAGCATGACGTATGTTATGGCTCTACAGAAACAAAACCAATTCACTGAAAAAAAATGCAGGGTAAAAGCTAGAGTCAAAATATCCCTTTTCTTTCTAAATATTACTATTCTTCCCAGGTATCTTTATTTAATTAACATGCATAAATTTCGAAGATTATACCAGAATACTGTAGTACAAAATTATTATTAGTCTCAAAGAAAAGTACATCTATAAAAAATGGCAACAAATAGTACATTCTCTGTCCTCTGTAGCCACAGACATGCATAACATGTAAATAAGAAGCAAAATTCTATTCGGGATTATATGCTTATTTGTCAGTTCATAAATTAGTATTTCATTTCAGCGCTGAACTCTGAGAGTGCAAAGCTTTTCTTTCACTAGACATTACATGGAAAACTAATACTGTCCAGGCTCTACTTAGCAAATCAAAATATAATCTTATATTTGGTAAAAATGTGTGTTGACTGCAAGGAGCACTGAGTGTCTTCCAAAAAGATTTAAAGTAAATATTTAACTCTTCAGACATCAACAATAAATGGTAGCATACAACAGCACATAAAAATACGCTGTTAGACGTTTCAGCAGGTTGGGGCTGTGAGGGAGCAGGGTTATTTTGTTTTTAAAATGAATGAACATTGTTATATTCTCAGCCATACAGTTCCTGTCTTTTTACAAAAAGACAATCACAACAACAGGGATACCTAAGATTCCAACAGATGTCTAGAAAACTGTTGTTAATGAAATTTTAAACAGCTGCTATTTTAAAAAGTAACAATGTATATTGTTGCATGAAGTTACATGCAAGTAATAATGTATGAAGTTCTATTTCTATTGTGAAGTATTATAGCTATTTTCAGGTGGTAAATATCAGCCAGAAATGAAAGCCTGTATTTTTTCAAGTATTTTCAATCTTCTACCTCCCGTCGATTTATAATTGAGGAGGTAGAAGAGTACAACAGCTTCAGACATCCCGGCATTCCAAGATACTAGGTACAAAATGACACCCACTGGTGGTGCATACATTCAGTACTTTTGAAGATAAGTGTAAAGTAGCAATAAGCACACAAAATACAGCACAAAAATTGAGAGTACCATTTAAAAATATTCCCTCTTTGCTTAGTAATGAAATCTTAGCTAAGATACCAATGTCTTCAAGCAGACAAAAAACCCACCCAAATAAACAAAAGATATTGGAAGGGGAAGATTTAGATTAGACTTTAGGAAGAATTTCTTCATGATGAGGGTGGTGAGGCACTGGCACAGGTTGTCCAGGGAGGCTGTGGCTGCCCCATCCCTGGAGATGTTCAAGGCCAGGTTGGATGGGGCCTTGGGCAGCCTGATCTAGTGGGAGGTGTCCCTGCCCATGGCGGAGGGGTTGGAACAGGATGATATTTAAGATCCCTTTCAACCCAACCCATTCTATGATTTTATGATTATGTATAGCTACAAAATGGAGGAACTGAAAAAGATCAGTTGTTCAAGATCTAGGAAATGGCTAGATTTAAGCAGAAAATTAGAATAAGTCAGTAATCAATCCATGATCTTTTGCCAGGTAGTAACGCTGCATTCATCTCTTACTGCATACTTATTCACCAACAGACTACAAAGGGATCACTGGAGTACTTCATCCATTATTCCCAAGAACCACTTTACATCTCTGCAGTGACTCCTTCCAAAGAAGTCAAAAGCTTATTTAAGAATAGATATTGCATATAAATTTCTCATGCACATAATTACTGGAATTGCTAGAAGTCATGTATGCAACTGAAAAAGGCAGTGGTTCCACAACATAAACTGCTGAAATGTAAGCTATGCAATTAAAAATAAACTAAGTACCTTTCATAAAAGGCCATGACTGAACAGATACTGAAAATATTATAGGAATTGTAATACTAATTTGCAGTGCTGTGTGTTTTAAACTTATGCTAGGAAGTACGCACTTCAGTTCTTTAAGCTTATCATACTAGTACAGAAAGGAAGAGAATCAGAATTCTTTCCTCTTAAAGAGCAGGGCAGACAATATCTTCTCTTTTTATACTGCCAGTCTTGCTCTTCAAAACAAGATGATACAGCAAAACATGCATTACATTGCAAATACATGCTTAAACTCAGGGAAAGAAAAAGTGACGTAGCTGATGTGAAAATAAAGGGACCAGCAGTTTTACTGAACTCCAAGAATTCCATTTCCATGTTTAATTATTGATGAAAAGTTAAAAATTAATTTAAAAGCTGAAACTGAAGTCCTCACATATACTTACAAATAGGTTGAGCATCAGGGTGGAAACAACACAGCGACAAGCAGAAAACAGCAGATAGTTTTAAGGAACAACAGTTACATTAATCTGCTTCACAACATGGGCGCTTGAATTCTGTTAGCAGCAGCCAGAAAGTGGGCAAAAGGCAGCAGTAACAGAAGAAGGGAGAGCACGACTGTCACCTTCAGGGCCTGCACTGGCTTCTGAACTGTACTCTGTTCAGGTACGGAGTGATGGGCATAATGTGAGCAACTTTTCTGCCCTATGTCAGAATGACAAAAGTCTGTTAACGCCCTCCAATAACAGCGAAGGGTGTATTCAGGAGACACTATTGCAAGTAGGTGGGTTTCTTCTCCATTTTTTTATGCTAGTCCATTGAACCTCAAGACACCCGGGTGCATATTTCAAATCTCCCCACTTCAGGCAGAGTTTCTAGTGTCTGCTACCACAGACACACAAAATCAGCATAAAAACACTGTCCACCAACTCTTCCCAGACATAAGGTCTGGTTTTCAGTAGTATTGGGTACCTGTAGGTTCAACTAATGCCGGTGAAAGTCGTAGGCAGGCAGCTCTTTCTGAAACCTAAAGGCTTCCATAAAACACACTCTTACTTGTTTCCTCATGAGATGGCAGCTTAAATAAAGGAATCCTGATGAAAGCTCAAGAAGAAAGAGAAACAGCATGCTAAGAAAAGCTATCTTCTTTGCTAATAAAACTTTCTGCTGCATTAGACTTTTGCTAGCCTTTTGACACACCTCTGAACTAGCCCTGAAAGCATGTTGTGATCTTACAAAATCATCTAATGCATAATGTTCTTGCTTTCCTATCCATATCCCTTCGTGACAATTATTGAAAAAAAGGGTCAAACAGCACCTCTTTAGCTTGACTTGCAAGAACACAGAATTCAGGAAAATATTCAGCAAAGCACCCCATTAGATGACACAAAACTGGTCATTTGAGACAAGATACCACCACTATTTATATAACCACCAGGCTTTCCACTCCAAAAACAGGCTAATGGCTTTTTACCTGATTTTTTTTTTTTTTTTTTTTTTAGTCACTTGGTAATAACTGCTATGTTACAGTTTGGTATTCTATCCAGCTTTCAACAAAATATCTTTTGTACATAAAATATAAAAATCTATTAAAAAAATTAACAGTATTAGGCTGTTGGTGCAATAAAACCATTCTCATCCTAACATTGTTCAACAAGAACTTCTCCATCTTTATTTGTTCATTATTTCTTTTTCTGTTTTTAAACTTAGAACTCTTTAGTGCAGGGACCATCTTCATGTTCTCTATATGTATTACTTCTGAAAAACTATGGCTCTGGCTCATAACAAAAGCAGACAGAAAAAAAGGCTTAATACAAGAAGTGGCAGGACAGGAGCACACATATCTTGCAATAAAACATCATATAAATGATCCCCTCTAAAAAGATGATTGAGATTTTTAAGTACTGAACTGTGAAAGATAACTCCCCTATCCCAATTTAATCAAAATGGATGAAATTCATCTTGCAGACAACCATGATGTAGATACTGACATCCAACTTAGTTACATACAGCTCACCTCCTGATCAGAACAAGGAAAATAGATCCTTGTAGGGTGCAATTTATCTGATCTATTTTCAATGAGTACATCAAGATGAGATTAGTTCAACCTAGTGTGATTGGCAATTTTTCAGGGAAATGATATCAACATTTAGTAGGTACACTACAAAATTTCATTTAGCATGTAAACACTCCCTGAAGAAAGGTGTGCACTCGTTAAAATTTAAACCAATCTATTTTTCAATTCTAGCATATATTGGAAATAGAAACCTCTAAAGTTGTTTGGGACCTGGAGGACTTAAAGTACTATTGAAAAATGCAAAGAGAAAATCTTAACAGCTAAAAAGTAGTCAGGCTAAGAATTATTTTGATTCTTCATTGAAGTGAATAATATCTGGAAAATAAAATCTTCGATTCCTTCATACTCCCATGGTACCACAAACTGGCCTCAAAACAGGGAAAAGAGCTATTACCTTCAGTTGAGGTCAAGATTTCCTTATTTACCAAAGGTGCTTCAGGATAAGAATTTTCCTAATATGTGTTCAAGACTGAAGAAATTCATCAACTGTAATTAAAGATGAATTAGTATACCATTTGGTCTAAATATATGAGAATAACAGTAATGAATACATCTTATTAAGGCTCCTTCTTATTTCTAAAAAAAAAGACAAATTTGTGTAATGATGGAGCCTCACCATCTCCTACTTTTAGCTTCCTTTCTCCAGCCCAAACAGGCACAAGAGCCTATCTCTACAAGGGACAACAAAAGCGATTGTTCTTTACTAGCAAAAACAATTAGGAACTTCAGGCTGACCCTACCAAAGACTTTTGTCTACACAAAAATGGCTATCCATAAAACGTTGTTTGACTTAACGTTAATATATATGTCTCTAAAAACTACTGACTGGAATTAACATTTGGTCTTCCAAATGGCACACAGTAAAACTTGATGTTAAGATTGCATAGGCTTTTAATATAAATTCAACAATTACAGGATTAGCATTTGTAAGATATTTACAGCTTCCTTCCTCTCCCTTCCCCTATGATTCCTGCAGTAGATAACTATTTCCAGAAACAGAAAGCTGAAAGCATTACCTGTTCCCCACCCTCTGAGTTTTTTCTAAAACTCAACCCAACTCTGGCATTGGCACTGAAGAGTAGGATTTTGATAAGCACCTAAATGACTTGATTTCGTGCTCTTAAGTCCACCAATCATTTGGGGAAAAAATGTTTGCTTCCTACTACCCTCCTGCTCAAAAGAGTCTCTATTTTCTACTTAGGAAGCTGCACAAAAGTCATACACCACATGCCAAATACGCAATATACCCACAGCTGTTATTGGACAGCCACGTACCTCTTCAGTTCTGGAAGGTAAAGGGAGTAATCAAGAGTCGGTTTCACTGAAAACTTCATCAAATTAATGTGCAAGGTAAGTCAGTTGCTTTATTTCTCATCATATAACACACAATGTGACTTTCAGGAGGGTCATTTCAGCACACTTGTATAATTCCACAAATCACAGTCTCCAAGTGGAAGCTGTTACAATTAAGAACAAGCCTAGAAAACGACATGCTGACTAATGAAAAAACAGCTCACTTACTCATTTCATCCTTGTAAACTACATCCATTCTGATGTCCTTTAGGATATGTATAACAAATATTCTAGGGATATCTAAGTATCTTAGTATATCTAATGCATACTTATTCAATAATTATGCTTTGTTATAAAAGTCTTACACAACAACTAAGTCTAAAACATGAATAGGAAATTTATCCCTGAAAAATTATTTCATCTCTGGCTTTTATTAAGTCTCCAAAGAGAACAGAAAACCTCTTTTGCTTTAATTAGATTCCATGTCCCCTGACAAGAGACACATGGGTAGCAACCAGAATTCCAGGTATAGGAGGCAATTTTTTTTTTTCTCATAAATACTGTCAATATTTATGTTAACAGGTACTCATAACAGCTTTTCAAATACAAAGTAGTATGTCTTTCTGCAAAGACTACTTTACCTCACAGTCATTTGAGAAATAGGTAATGAAGAAAACATATCAAGAACACAGAGAATACTGCCAGAGTAACCTGCCATAAAGTGTTGATTCCAAGCCAGGTTTGAAAATCACAGACAAAAATGAGAAAAGAAAGTTCAAGGAAGTCTAAAAACATGGGTTGGTTTGGGCTTTTTTTTTTTAAAAAAAAAAAAAGAAATAAAATAAGATTTACTGTTTGTTCTTTAGTATCATTTTACTATGCTGTATTTCCAGTACCTTAAATGGTTTAAAAAAAAAAAAAGACATTTCCAGTAAGATGAAACTAAATTTTGCTCCAATTAGTTAGGTGTGCGTAACTGCTGCTGTGAAATGTCATACCCCTTTCAGTCAGTCACTACCTCTCTAACCACACATGTCTACTAAAAAGCAAAAAAAGGTCTTTAGCAGGACATGACATTTAGCTAGAGGATCTTTCTTACACTCAGAAGGACATTCGCACACATATTTTGCCCCACTGTGTGTTTCTTCACCTGGCATCCTTTTACAGCGCTGAAATCAAAGACCTACTCAGGCCCATGACTCCTGCAAGGGAATCCTCAATTACTGTCTGATGCTTTGCTGAATCTGGACATGGAACCCAAACCAATGTTTAACTTCTGAAGGTTTTAGCACTGGAAATTTCATATCTACGTATAAGTTACCCTTAAGCATGTCAGAAGTAAAACACAAGTGTGACAAGGAATAGTAACCGTTTAAAAAATTCTCATTTTATCTTCATTTAGCACAAACCCCAGTTTAATTAGATTTATCTGATACCACTAGTAGTGGAGCAGAAATATGCAGGAAATCAAAAGGCAAGTCCAGATTTAGGAGTAGGAGACCAAATTACTCTTGTATTATCCTGAACACTGCAGACATCGACCTTGATTTACCAACATATTACTCTAGTTGAAGGTATGTTCATTTGGAACTAGTTTGATGCAAAGGAAGATTAGTTTCATTTCACACATACCTATTCAAAGTTTCAGAAGGTGAGCACTCAGTAGCTAAAAATGCCATCCTAAGAGGGCAAAAGAAATTAGAAAATACTATTTAGCAACAAGGCATTATTCCTTATGTCTTTCCTGAATAAGAGATCAAAACATTTGAGAAATGGAACTAGAAACCATGGGCAATTAAATTCTACTAAAGATTTGCAATAGGATTGACTGTAAAAGATTCACTGCAAAATTTTACTTCCTTAGGAGATGCAGCCTCTTGTAGGTTTAAAACTCCTGAGAAAACTTGAGCAGACATGAAATAAAACTTCAGGCAGTTTGCTTGAGGTTCAGAGTTTCTCAGATTAATTGTAAAACCTTTTTTTCCAGCCAAGAATCAATTCAATTATAAATACTTAGTAAAATTAGTGCTTTGAAGCTTATACAATGACATCTGCCCAGTTACACCATCTTGTAGACAGCAATGCAGTAGAAAATGAAACAAGAAATATGGATTATCACTGATTTTATAGCATAGAGTTGATTGAGACTTCTCCTTATAAGCAGTCCCTGTATACAAAGAAAATGCGTAAGTCAGATGAATGTGCTACTCCTCATGAACACAGATAAAGAACTGAGGTCCTTGTTAAGAGGTCTACACACACTACTATCAGCATTTATATACTTCAGAAGTGTCTAAGATGGATCAGTGAGTGTAGTGGGTCTCGCTGGGATAGAGTTAATTCTCTTCACAGTAATCCATTAGGTGCTCTGTTCTGGATTTGTGACAGTGTGGAAACATGCTGGGCGTCAATCTGCATCGGGAAGGTGGTGTGATTGCCTTGCACCACTTTGGGGACATGTCCCACATCTTTTCTTCACTTTAATTAAAAATGTTTTATTTCAGCTCACAAGGCTTTTATCTGTTTTGCTTTTCCAATTCTCTTCCTCCGTCCCAGTCAGGATGGGGAACAAGCAAGCAAGTTGGTTGATGCTGGCCAGCAACTAAGCCACCGCAGCGAGATCTGGGGTTCATGAAACTCTCTAATTTTTCTTTACATTCCAGACAGCTTCAGTTTTATGTCATCTGCAGCAAGAATTACTAGTTTTAAATTTACAGTGCAGTAACACTCCATGCATCTTCACTTTACATTAAGCAACATATCGTGGGTAGTATCTGATCAGCCTTCACCATATGTTTCATTACTTTGCATAATTCACCAAAGCCCTTTTCTAGAATGCAGTTGTGCTAAGTGATGTTCACACAAAGCATTTTAACTTCAATATTATAGTTAGCAAGAGAGAAAGGCCCTTAAAACCTTGCCAAAATGCCTTTTCTATATTAGGCACTTTGTCTGCATTTGAAGTTCTGTCATTACAACAGTTGTTTCATATCCTTACATGAACTTCATTCATTAACTCCCTACTGAAGTGATGATAACAAATCAATCTTACTACAGATTTTTCCACTCCTTTTCTAATGTTTCTTATTTCTTCTTTTATTGGTTTCTGTGTACCAGATAATCTTCTTTACTAAACAAACGAGGAAAATGTGAAGAAAGTTTCCGGTTGAAACTTCCCCAAACAGAAGTTCTTACACATAAAAACACACTCTGAATCATTAACAGTTCCTCAATCATATCTATGTTAGTTGTTATCTGCCATCATACTACTAAGTGCTTCAGGTTCATTTAACACTTCTGAAGATCCACATAAGCTCTGTTTTCACTCACCTATATTAGGCTGAATATCTGGCCATTCATAAATTATACACAGCATCTTTTTTAATTTGACTTCCTATACAGTTTATGCATTTACCTCATTCCAAGGAGAAGGGGAGAAAAAAAAAAAAAAAAGAAATGTAAAAAAGGGGGAAAAAAGAAAATCAAGATGGCCATAATAAGGCAAACTTCATACTTGAACATAATGTTCTTATCACATATGATTCACAACAGGTATCAATGCTACATCTAGTTTGCTTTTATCCCTTTTTTCAAAGTATTAGCCATATGACAGCTAATTTATTTTTAATAAAGACTAGGTTTTGTAGTAGAAGATAGAACCTTCTTGTCGAGTAATGTTCACCAAATCATTAGAAAACACTGAATCCACTGCAATTAATTGAAAAAAAACTCGTGCTCACATGAATTGGCACAGAAGCAATTATTAGCATGTCTTTAAAGATTATTAATTAAATGTTTCTAATAGGGATTCTACCACTTCTAATTTGAAAGGCATCATACTGAGTACTTGAACAATTCTATCTTTCACTTCTAAGTAACTTGATGTATAGATTTTAAATGTGAATCATAAATTAGATACTGTAAGTCTAACACAGAGTCATATCTAATTTCTAACACAATGAGACAAAGAAGACCACCTCTCTTTTTTGTTAGGTTTCACTTCTTTCCTTTTTCCAACAACAGCACTAGGATCAAAGTTTCAAAAAGCTGTTTCTTCTTAATGCTTGTTTAGAAAACCAGTCTTCTAAATTTATATTTTCTGCTGAAGTAACAAAACACCCTGCTAACACTGTGTTAAATCTACAGATGTTCTTACGCAGCTCCAAGCTTCTTCATGCTGCCAAGAATTGCATCAAATTAATGTGGATGTCTCCATACACTGTGGCAAACCACAGGGTCAAGGAGTCCAGGCTGAAACAAGACAGTATTTGTTAAAGGCACCCTAAGCTACCAACACTTCGTTCCTGATGACTAGATGTTACACTAAGTTGCAGGCAGGCAGTTTGAGGTTCTAAACCTATCTACATCCTTTGTGAGAGCTAGAAGAGGAAAGACAAGATACTTCTTTGAAGAAGGATAGAAGCATTGAGGCAAAGTTTGTAGCAGTGTCAGTTAGTGCTTCGTGTTACCAGTCTTCATTCAGAAACTGACAGTTTTTATAAGTAAAACTGTGGAAACAAAATACCACCAAACTTTCTTCAAATAGAGAACATTCAGAAAGGGTAAAAATCTTTTAATGCTTAACATACGGACTGTACCCATACTCTAACAAACTACATAGCCTCCACAACTATAGCCAGAATCTATGCCAAAGCCCTGCTGGCAGCAATTCTAGACAATCACTCAGCAGAGAAGCAAAGGAACAGACAAACCAATTAACTACCCATATTCTAGTAACTAGTTATTTTAAGTTAGCAAGATTTGCATTGTGTTTCTTTATTATGCAAGTTATATCAGCGTTTTGGTAGAAAATTATGAAAAGCAAGTTAATTCATCGTATATTCAAAACCAAAAAGAAAGGAGGATAAAAGCTTTACTTATCTTTATTGTTTCATAAACAAATATAGTAATTCTGTAGCAACACGACCGCTTTAATGACTGCAGCCCAACACATACACTAGTAACATTGCTGACTCCACTGCAGTAAGGAAAGAGTTAAGTATCACAGTGTACAAGTAGAAACTGTATGAGATCGATTATATATTTCAAAGTTTGCAGGCTATCTTTTAGTTTACATAAATAATTACTGTTAAAACTATTTCATGCCCTGTAATAGCAATTGGGCTATTAAATTTTTGTTGAAAACCATTACATAAGATCTACCTCATTGGATTTCTTCCTTGTACATATTTCTACATCAGTACAAGAGTGTAAAAAAGCACAAGTTCTTTATTCCATAAAGGTGAGAAGCACGTGAATAGGCAAGAAGTTTGGTTGACAGCCTGGATTAAAGCTGCAAGGAGTTCGGGGAGGTAAGAGAGTTTCCAAAATATTAACATTTATTTTCTTACACGGATAACACACATGAGAAATTGTGTATTTAGTCATGGACCAAAAAGCACTTTCACACATTGTGCATCTCTCTAACTTAATCTGGGACTTACAACACTGTTCATTTATGCTGTCTTTATTCGTTGAAATGCAGTAGTGGAATGAAACTTGGTTTATCAGAGCAGGGCTCCCTGAAGACTTAACAATGCAGACTGCATCATCCGCAGCCTATTATCACTGCAGCCATTTGACACAAATACATTCAGATGCTGAATACACTGCAGGCTTTGGATACAGTCATATGCCCTCTACAAGGCAAAATGGGAAGAAAACAAGACAAAACACAGGCTTTTCTTAGATGTTCATCTCAAGAATAAATGAAACGTGGACAGCTTCTGATGTTAAAAACATTCATATACTCATTGCAAAATGTTTTAACTGCATATTGACGAACAGAAGGATTACATATGTGTAGCCTTATTGCAATCAGATATAGTTAAAATAAAACATTTCAGCGTTATCCTTACTAGCTCTGCTGCTCACCTGCAAATTTGTACAAGAAAACTAATTTCTAGAAACTAAACTGGACATAAGCAGCAATTAAAAGCAACTAGTATATCTAAAGAATTTAGTGTAACTAGTTTTTCATGTATTTTCATCCAGGTTACTGTTGTGTAGCATTATTTTTCCCCTGGACAATTAAAAACTCTTTCAGCAAGCATTACTAAATACTGCAGATACCTGATCCTGTCAAACACTAGTTGCCAAAAACCTTTTTGGTCAGAAGTCATCTGAAAGATTTCTCTTGTACAGCAACAAATTTTAGAACAGGAATTGGACACCAGCAGTCTATTCAAAGGAAAAAGAAAAAGAAAGGAAAGGAGGGAGGGGGGAGGGAATTATGTAATACTGATACAATTTTATGTCACAGAGCCAGGTTCACACACTGGAAGAAGTTGCTATCAGATAATGCTAATACCCAAGGCACCCCATACATATATTACAAACATATCTTTATATTTAGGAACACTTTTGCAACCTAAAGAAAGACCTCCGGTAAAGCAGCAATGTGATCCTTTATTTCTGTTTGACAGCCAGAAAGAACAAGATTCCCTCTTAGAGGGGCTGGCCATCTAACTTAGGAAGCACTCCATGGTTACGTATAAAACAGAAAGGAGATTATACACCATGATGCAGAACAAGACTGGCAATTGCACAGTTACTCCTATTAAGCCTGCATAATTTAAATGGCTCAATAAAAAGCTATTTTAATGATTAACTTCTAATGACTTGCATTGTGGGATAAGTGGAAGTGTATAGCTTTAATCAGGAATATTACAAGAAGAGAAAGAATGCAGCAACATCCAATAACGGTTCCTGCAAGGGTTTACAGAGACGTGTAGTTTGAGCAGCAGCACATAAGTCCCTAGTGCATAAAGTTAAGCACATTTAAATCTCTGCAGAATCATGATGGCGCTAGGCAAGGATGAAGGAATGAAGAAACCAGAGGGTCGTGAGGTACAGAGTTAAAGGATCAGAGATTAGAACTGTTTATTTTGTATGAGAAACTCACTTCTTCTATCCTGACTAAACATACAGTAATTAAGACTACACTTAAGTTGCAAAGCTGCCATAAGAGTTGTGGCTTTCACAATCTAATCACATCATTAAGGTAATGTTGTTTATTACATTAGAGTAATTACAATAAGAAAATTATAAAAATGCCTTTTTTTGCTGATACTTTAGGAATAAATTATACCACAATAAGCACCTTACTATCAGCATAATTTTACAGCCAGAAAGGCATGCATACAACACAGGAAAATTATGAAACATATAGTTAATGGCTACTTAACTTCCAATGAAAAAGATGGTATCTTTCTCAAGTTGATTACCCTTAAAAATATGGAATGTAATAAAACATTGGAAGACACAAATGACACACAAGGTTGTATTAAAGCTTTACTTAGGCTGCTATACATATAAAGAGTGATTTGAAACTTTTACTGAATTATTTGCGTTTAGAAATATCATTTGTCTCATGAAATAATGCTACAATTTGAAGTTTCATGACCAGGCATTTTAAAAATACATACTGATTATGGGTTATCATTCTAAGCAAATAATACTACAAATCTCTGCCACAAATTCAGAGCTAAGGCTAAAATTGGCTGCTCCATCCAGACTTAACATCTGCTACTTATAGATGAGCAGCAATTGTCAAGAGAAGCAAAACTCCCTAGGTTTTCAGTGTGAATCCTATATGGATTTATACATTTTCATAGTTCCATGTTAACATCTTTACGAATCAAATTATAACGTTTTGTAACAGTAGTACCATCATTTTAAAATGTACCTCTAAATCCAAAGATTGTCCGCAAATACTACAAATTTTACTGGACTACACCGTAATTCATCATAATACAAAAAAACACGATAGTCACACTGTGGCCATAAAGCCAGATTCTGAAAAGCCATAATGTAGAAGTTGTCATCGTAATAAATAAGTAGCATTTGAATTGGATGAGATCCACAGAGAGCCAGAGAGTTCCAGAGGTGTGCCAGATTAATATTCTAGGCCTGATGCCCAGTTGCTCTTGAGTGTGCACTGCCATTAATAATATGCTTTTAAGATTAAGAAAGCGGTTGTACAGTTTACTTCTTATCTGCTGCATTCTGAGCTAAACATTTGAGAGTGTTGATGCTGATAAGTGAAGCAGTCTAAATAAAGAGGAAAAAAAGAACTGGCAAAAGTAAAATTCCCACCCCCTTGAGAAAACAGAGGTTTACTTAAGTCCATGTGTTATCCTCTGAAAGCCAGGTAAGGGTTACAGGCAGGCTTCCTTCCCAATTAGGGCATTCATACAAAGTTTTAGAATCCATGAAGTATAAAACAAGACATATAACTCTAAACTTTTCTTTCCTGCTGACTGCAGGAAAAATTTATTTTTTTATGTGAAGACAGATGAAAAGTTTTGCCAAGTGCTGACTACCAAAATGAAAAAAAATCTAGCATTTTGAAAGATACCACTAAAAATACACACTAGAAGTCCTCCACTTATTATTCCAATCAAAGTAAGAGCCAAAATATTACAGAGGGAAACTTTCCTAGAGGATTTTAAGAGCATTTTAGTTTAATTTCCCAATTACCATGTAGTTTGTGAAAGAAAACAAAAAAAAAAAACCCTTCCTGTATTCACTCCATTTATGGCTTAACCTTGTTAATTTAAATTTATGCAAAAGTCAACTATTTTGGGATTGTCACAGTGTCTGAGCTTTCATATGAACCACCACCAAAAGAATAAAAAAGAAAACCAAAACCCACAAACCCAGAAAAATGGTTAACCAGTACAATTTTAAGCATTTTAGGAAAAAATTCTTTAAATATAGCTGAAGGAACATTTGCTGGGAGTTTTATATAATGAAAAAAACTGACCAATATACACGCAAGTTACATAGCTGTACTGTGATGTAGCTATGACTGGCTATGAACAGAAGGTAAGGTGCACATACAGGATGAAAAAAAAACAAGCAAACAAAGAAGGCCTTGTATATACAAAATCTCATCCCCATCTCAATTATTTTAGTAGGGCTAATGGAAGACCTCTTATCTTTTGTCTGCCTTAATGAACTTACGTGACATTTAAAATATTTGCACACCGAATATAATTTTTCTACACTATAAAATATTATTCTGCTGTAGTTAATGTTTAAAATATATACAGCTGTAGTTAATGTTTATTTATTTTGTTTGCTACAGTGCAGCCAGGTCTTTTATATATGTATAGAGAGAAAAGGAATGTATTCTCCATACATAGCTAAAGCATCATTTTCTTTGTCCACAACTTCACAAAAATTATCCAATAGTACTTTCAGAGAAAATACATTTACAGTTAAGAAGAAATAACTGAAAAATCTTCTTCTACTGGCTACATTAAGCTGCATAGCTATAGAAAATGATGTGTTAAAACATCATGTAACAACTGAGTTCTTTCCAGGAATCCATCAATCCTTATTTCAAAAATTATTAGAGGTTAACTTGACCATTTGCAGAGTCTTGCCAATTAGACCAGACACATTCTTATTTATACATGCCCCAATTCTCGCACATATGCATTCACTGTGTTGCACATCCAACTAATTTAAAAAACATTAAAAAAAAAGATGTGCAAAGAAAATTACTTAATGGACAATATGAAGCAAAGAACATATTTAAAGGACACAAACTTCTCATCCAAATGAGCTCAGGAAGTAAAAATCTCCAGACCCAAGATTTGGCAGATACTTGCTGGAGAAGCATGCCACTCCTAAAGTATTCCTTATTTTAATTGCGAATTTAAAAGGCACAAAACTGACATGAGTCAAATGCATACCCAAGCATATAAATCAGATCATCTATGCGTTAATAAGAATCTCTTTATACATAGATATTTTACTTAACTTCTGACTTCCTAAACGATTTTGTTCCAGAATTCATATCTAGTTCTAATAATATTCTGAAAAAGTCCCATGTCATCATTACCCTTCTGCCTCCCTCACATTCTCACTGACACATCACTGGAACTACTGAAACTACTTCTGATAAAACAGCAATGGTCAGTTCAGAAAACTGCCTTTTGAAGGTTTTTTTAGTAACCACTGCAATCTCCTGAAATCGTTGACAATTTTTTCCTGTGATGAAAAAAAGAAAAGCCTCTGTACACTGCATCCTGTGATCAAGTTCTCAGATGTTTACTAAAAATTGTAAAAGTCTCTCACATATCTACGTTTGAGAGGTTACCTGAAATACCATCAAAGATGATATTGCTCATTTTATGGAGCCTGACTCAAAATTTCACTGCACCAGGTGCAGCAGAGAAATAACTCAATCCCAGAAGGCTCAAATCTGCATATCAGAGGTAACATACAGATGGAGGCAAGGTGGGCCGGAAAGACAAACAGATGAAAAGGATGCATAAAAAAAATACACTTTCATTGCATATCGACCCCCTTCCTAGGCTTAAGGGTAAACAGAACTCTGTTTCAAACTATCAAAACATGCAACTACAGGTCAGGATTTTTCCACTATAATAAAATGTTAGTTTTGTTTGGGGGAGAAGGGTTCATAATAATAATAACAACAATACTAACAATAATGACAACAAAGAACAGTTTGAGTTGGAAGGGACCTTTAAATCTCATCTAGTCCAACCCTCCCTGCAGTGAGCAAGGACATATTCAACTATATCAGGTTGGTCAGAGCCCCATTCAACTCGACCTTGAATGTTTCCAGAGATGGGGAATGTACAACCACTCTGGGCAACTTGTTCCAGTGTTTCACCACCCTCATCATAAAGAATTTCTTCTTGCGTTAATAATAACAACAAAAAAAAAAAACAACAACAAAATCACAGTACATGAAAACTTTACTTTAAAAATGTTTACTTTAAAAATCTCTCCATTTCCCTTGAGAAAGCTGAAGACACTTCCCAACCTCTCTTTCTAGAGACACATAGGGGCTTGATTTCCAACTGCATGCCAGCAGAGCTGCCCCATTCCTTCACCAGACCTAATGGGCTCCCAGACTTCGAGCCCACTGCTCCCCACTCTACAGGCTAAACTGTCCAGCTGGCAGCCTCCCTGCTTCCTTGCATTCTCTGCCTTTTTCTATCCACTGGGCTGTCAGATTTGCCAGACCACTAGTCAAGCACGGTGCCATGTGGGCTTGTTCTGCCAACTGCCTGTCTTTACCGTAAGCTGTGCAGACTCACTAAGATTCTGTCCTTGATTGCTCTGAAATCAGCTATAACTCAAATTTCAATTTACAATAAAAGATGCATAATTTCAGCAATATCTCTTCCCCTCACGAAGGAAAATCTTACTTCCTACATGGTTCTGCCCCTGTTGCTGAGAAGTGAAGACAATGCAGACACTTTTCCTTTTTTACATGCTTCAGAAACACTGGAGGAGAAGTGTTTATATAAATACAGAAATAGTGCTCTAATCCCTAGGTTCCAGGCATCTGCTGCTGATAGTTACTGCTATCTGCCACTCTGCAGTGTGCTTATGAGCGTCACATGAGCACTGGCAAGATGCAGAAGGTCTCTGCATCTTGCCAACGTGACCTTAGGCAAGGTGAAAAGCTATCTTGTGTGACGTCACTGGTCACTGTGGTCAGAAATAGTCTTGTTTTCTGGCGTACCTAATCATTCTCATTCGCTATATCTTGATTCTGTCCGGTTTTCTAGTGAATAACTGCTTTTCTGGTTTGCTTTACTAGTTCAAAGTTGTCTACTTTTATTTAATTTAACATCTCTTTCTTTTGTTCATTTAACTTTTTTAATTGCATTCTAGAAACACAGCTCATCAGTGGAAGGCATTAAATACAAGCCTACAGAAATTTGTTAGAACCAGCCCACACATCTAGATTATTGTCCCACATGGAGGAAAGAATGCCAAATGAAGAATCTTCAAAATGAGTCTCTCAAAATCCATTATTCATGGAAGCAAAAAGAACACATCCCTCCTTCCTCCCTGCCTAAGAAACAGTGATGAGAGCCACGGTTGGTACAGGGAGTGTACAGTAACTGAGCTCCACTTCCAGAGGAAAGAAACAAAACAAAACAAAACAAATAAATAAAAGCCTCCTGGCTTTTTTTTGTGAGGATTTTTTTGGTTGAGTGGGTGGGAGTTTATGCTTTTTTAACTTGGCAGCAGCTGCTCTTTTGATCCTCTCTACAGTGTTTTGACCTAATACTTATCTCCATGCCGCATCCTTTTCTCTTTCCCCCCCTGCTCCCTTATCATTAATCTAGAGATTATAAAAGGTTGTGCATCTTATTCTTTTTCTGGACAATATTGGGGAAAGGAGCTTACAGATGAAGTTTTCTTATTACAACAGAAAAGCAGCCTGCTGTGCAGCAGATTTTAGGCAATTTCCTTAGAAAAGGCTGAGCACATCAGATCTCACAAGCTAAGAGTAAAGCCTGTCCACCAGCATCTGAGCATTGCTGGCATGACATAGCTATTGTAACAGGCAAGATTAAGGATTCTGCAGATGGCACTCTTTGCCCTGAATCCAGACAGACATAATGCCTCAGAATAAACTTTCTGAGCTCCTATAAGCAGTGTCATTTTTTGTTGAAACCAAAAGAATATATATACACACATATTAAAAAAAACACTCTGGTTAAGCACCATGTTACATCATCATCCACATCACAGCATCATCTCTTCATCAGCAAATAAGTTGTCAGTCTTATTTAGGTAATGTTAAACTCCTCCACAAATTCGTGAGGTTATCACCACTCCCCCCTCTGACAGCCTCTAAGTGCCAAGTTACATAACTGTACACTGTTCAACAGATATTTATATAGCAATTTTTTGCACTCATATGGCTAGATAAACCCCTGGCTACACATTGTTACACATACAAAGGCAGCAACAAACAAAATGCCACCACCTTTTAAGGACTATTAAATGGCATCCTTGTTAATACACTTAGAAGAGTTGCATTCAGCTAACAATTGCTTCCAACATACTGAGAGTCAATTATTGCTCTGTTATTTCCTGGAGTCTGTCCTAAAGACTTGCTTTAATGTAACTATTGAAGAGGAATATGGCAGAGGAATAGTTCTAGTAGGAAGATTAGTAACATCTGCATTGTAAAGCTGGAAGACCATCTAATTATATAATTCATTCACACTCTTACGTAAGCTTAAGTAACCAGTAGTTAATCAAAGTGATTTGGAAGAGTCACAGATTTAAAAAAAAAAAATAAAACAAAATAAAACAAAATAAAATAAAATAAAATACTTCTGTCTTCAAACTTGACAGTTTAGTTGTCTGAATAAGGTAATAACCTTAGATAACCTTATCTTCATAAAAGCTCAAACACATAATGCTGACAATACAATCTGTGTAGATCTACAGAGAAAGCATCACATTGCTCAGCTGATTTGTAAAAGAATACAGAATGTGATATTTGCTTATGATATAACCTCATATATAAAAAAGAAGTTTGCATAGATTATCACTCTGTTTCACTTTCTCCTTTCCTGTTCACTTCTATACATTTAAAAGCAGTTGAATCTTTCTACCTTTTCATCAATAATAAATTATAACGACACATCCTAATTTATATATCACTGTCTGAAAGACACAGTACTTTCCTAAATGTAGCAAATCCTTTGCCAAATATTGTGACTTTTTATCATTATTAAAAGAAAGATCATTACTCACGCATGAGAGGAAGAGCAGGAATCTCCAAAAATTAATTCAGCAAATTCTTTTAAAAACACATGGGACCTTATACATAAAAGTGAAGGGCGGACTGAAAATCAACATTCTTTTTCGAGAGGTCTCTTTCAGAAGTTTTCTGTATGGACAGATATATGTACATATATATCCTTATAATCTATGGGGTTTCTTCAAGGACTCTACAGTCTCCATAAGGAGCTATTACACAGTGTGCTAGGACTATTGCCTCATAAGAAATAGAGTTGCTATGAATTATGCATTATATTCTAGTTTCTCAAACTCTCCTCATTTGGGTAAGAGGGGAAGAATACAACTGGTGGGAGCCCAAAGAAAACGAAAGGCTTAAATGGTTCTTGTTTGCTCAGTGGCTGTTATTAACTTACACAAAAGTTGTTTTTTCCCCTAGAGATACTAAGGTAAATCAGGCAAGACATTCAAGAGCAGAAATAAAAGAAAGATGTGACTATACTACTTAAAACTGTAGATTTGCTTTGGACTGCATATGCCAGTGATACAATAACTTGTTGAAAGTAATCAGTGTACTACAGCTCTGAGCCAGGCATATCTGTTAGATTTGATAGAGGCTTGGGAACCCATGACAACTGGTGATGGGCTTCCCAGACTGCCTATTGGCAACTTTTGCCATTCTGGGGCTACACGCAATCATGTGAAGTTTTACTGCCCACAGCACAGCCATCTCAAACAACTATGAACGTACTAGCATTGTGTTCATAGCACAGAGATAAAACACAACAACAAAATACAGATTAAATAGAGATTTCCTGAAGGACACAAGATTACAGAGAGAGCTTCCTGTCTCCACTACAGAGCTTATAGCAAAGAGTTTCTCATTATGAGGTTTGCATAAGCAAGTCAACTATTCTTCCAACGAGGAGTCTAACCAAGACATGAGGTAAAACCCAGTAAGAAAACAAGTTTAGAAAAAATGATCTGCAGAAGAAAGCATTGCAGGAAGATAGTTTAAAATATAAAAATCCACACGTACTTCCTACAGAACAAATTCCTACACCACCACAGAACAACTTTTCTGTTATCTGCAGATCAAAATCTTTCTCTGTAGAGTCACCTTCAAAAGCACTAGGAAGCAAATACATCTGATCATTCACCTTCCTCTTTGGGTTGTGACTCACTGTTACTTTCTCCTCTTCTCGTGTACTACTTCATACCTCTCATAGGACTCTCCTGATAGCCCTTTGTTCTCACCTCCCATTCCTGACTTTCCGTGCTGGGAAAATACAACTGCATCTTTGGCGGCTGATGCTGCTCATCTCATCTGTCCTTGTCCAGAATGGCTAAGGATACCTCACCCCTCTATTACCACTTTCTTAGTGCTGCATCCTTGTCTCTCCTGCTAGGTTGCTACTGCTTCTTGCATCTTCCTATACCTCTTTACTGTCACCACTGTTGGTGGCAATTCCAGAAGAGTCAGCTCACGCATCTGAAAGAACCTGCACTAGCTCAAGCGTTTCAGCTTGCTGAAGTTCACTGCAAATGTTGGCACACCAGTGAGGCATACTTTACCAACTGAAAAAATATTGATCACAGTCATTTAAGAAAAGGAACTACTGACTCATTATTTCCTCAATGGCTTGGAACAGAAATACAGTAGAGATCTTATATGAAACTGCTTCCAGGATGATAAGCAAAGTACTCCATATAAGCTTTTTGGTTCTCTCCAGTGAAATAACAATCTCAATATGCGCACAGGAACAAAAATAAAACTGCTTGAAAACTCCTAGGCCTTTGCTTCCATTCTTGTTTCGGTCATCACAGACATCATCTGAGAGTATCCATCAACATAATAAGGTCCACTTTTACCCCAGTTCTCTTTTGTGTCTCTCCTTTGTATCTAATAACAGCCTGAATTTGTACTTCTCTGAGAATTAGAAACCCTCTCCTAATTTTCAGGCTAAGCTTATTCAGGGTCAATTAACACCCTTTTGGTTTAGTCCCAACGTGTCCCTTAAGCTTGACTAATTCTTTTCCTTCCCTGATGTTTATCACCTTGACATTTTTAAAGGCCACAATCCAAGTTTTTATTTTCCTAGGCTAAAAAAGCCAAGCTCTTCTAAATCTCTCATAAAATAGTCTCTCCTTTGCTATAATCAGCCTACTCTCTTTACTTCTACCTGTACCCATTTAAATTCACACTTCTTGAACAATAAGGGCAAGAACTACAGGCAAAATTAAAGAATTCTCATCAGTGACTTAATACAGTAGTATTCATAATTTTATGTCTACTGGAAAGACTTTGCCTGACATATCCTACGCTTTCATTTCCCATCTTCATAGCTATGTGCCATGGCTGGTTCATAGTGACTCCTACTAAACAGGTGGTTTACATGCCTTGTGCTGGTTTTGCAAAAAAAAGTAAATTATCCAATTTCAAATATTTCTCCTGTATCTATACTACATGTGCAAGCGTGTGAAGCTAGTTCAACATTTATTGTTATTTCTATCATTACTAAATAAAAGACGTGGTTTTCTCCGTATATGCAGAACAGTATTTTTCCTCACTTCGAATAAGTAGTTCTATTTTCTCCAGTTATTAAATTTTCAAGTATGCAACACCATTTACTCTGATTTGGAGCAAAAGAAAATAATTGGAATCATCATCTTGAACACACAGATAAATTGAATATTATAGGAAATGCAGTTAAGAAATTACTGGTTTAAATAGCAAAAAACTAACTACAAGATCAAAAGTTTCAAACGAATTAATTACTTGGAGATAAAAAAAAGAAAAAAAGCAGAAATTAAAGGAAACCTGACATCTATCACATAGGTCGATTTTTATTGAATTAGAGCAATCAAACTGATTTACAGCTTCAGAATAAAATGTAACCTAAAAGTGATAACAACTATGGGCTTAAATCAATTGTGCAACATTCCACATTGAGGAAAAACAATTCTGCTGACCCCACAAGGGATCAACTCAATCCTCCCAGTTTCACAGAACAAATGACTTTTTAATTATTGTTTTTATCATTACCTCGACTAGACTGTTCAGCGAGACAAATGGGAGCCTGGGGAACAGCCCACTTTTGAGAATTCCCTTGTATGATCTGTACAGTGATTTCAAACCCAGTTCCTTGAAATTGGTATTAATGAAACTGGGAGCTTCACTGAAGCATTACTGCCTTTTTGGTGTATTTCCATTCCAAGAGCATTCCTTTTTTCTCACATTATTTTACAAACTATAAGATAACAACCAGTTTTCACTGTTATCTTTAGAATTTTGACTCTTTCAAGTGTATAAAAAGAAAATCTGTATTTGTTAGTGATGTATTGCTATTCCTACTTTTCATTATTTTTACTGTTTTTCTCTACCCAGTTTCACATTTTGATTTATGCTTCTAAAGACAAGGCAACAAAGAGTACACAATCATCTGAGGATTACTTTCAAACAAATAGGCTTTACATTCTTTTTATTCCACTATGCCCTAGTCAAGCACCTCCTTCCATTAGCCTACCTGCTTTTCCTTAATAGGACAAATATTCCTCTCATTATTTTCAAAGCCTGCAATCTGAAAAAACAACCGTAAGCTAGTTTGGATAACACATCAATCCAAAACATATTTCTTAAGCAATTTTCCACTCATTTCAGTCATGCATTTAAATTTCACACTTCTAGTCTACAAACTAGAACAACTCAGCACGATCAACAAACCTTCCACTTTCTCCCTCCAACTCACCAGCAGAGGTATAAGTAACCTTCCTCCAGGAGAAAAACCTTCTATTCTTTAGCAGGCTGTATTCTCCTTCAGGATATACAGTAGTTTGAGGAGCACAAGGACAGTCTTAAAGACATTCAGAGACAAGGTCAGATCCAGGAAAGCTACTCTATATCCAAATGTTGGGGATTTTTGGTTAGTCAAATGAAAGCATGGTACCAGTGCTCTACAAGCTTTGCTTGCACACTCCATGCAACTCAATCAGCATTTCCCTCATAGCTAAAGAACACTGATATCAGCATTGTTTGACCTCCCAGTATTCTAAGTAGGAGAAAAAATTATTAGGCAATTAGGGGCTAGGCATGTACACCTTAAAGCATAGCTTCATGGGAGCCAGGTAGCAGGAGCAACAGTTGGCTACTTATTTGTTTTCTTGCAAAGTTTTTATTACTTCCTCACTTATGTATCACAAAAGCACCTGCATAAGCACTGTCACAAGCATGACCTGTTGGCTACTGCATTCCAGTAGTTGTGTATAGATATGCTGAGCGACTCCAATTCAAGCTGTGCTTTACTACTGAATGCAAATGTGGCCAAGGGGATGCTTACTTCTCCTTCCATGTTTTAAAAAAGGACTAATCGAAGACTTGCTCTTATACAAGCAGTAATTCCATAATCCTCAAATGACCCGACAGCTTCACAGCTTCATCTCACACTTTCCTCAAGCACCATGTGACATTACACTTAGCCAACCTTCTCCTAATGCCCCACAATGAAGGTAAGCTGTTTCTCTCTGGAAGATACAGCAATTCTGATAGTAATTTAGAGTAAGAAATCACTCTCAGGAGTATCTTGGAAATACTTGCATCATTCTGGTCTGGGGAGCAAACGCATTCTTGTGAGTCAAGGGCTCAGTGAACAAGGGTTAAGCTTGCTATTATAACTTTTTAATAGAAACATCTCTCTATTTAATAGTGACAAATTACAAGATCCTAATTTGCCAAATGGAAGTCTATATGCTATGCAAGTATATTTCTTTTGAAGTTTTGTAATACATTCACAGAAGTTACATTACATAGAGTGCTACAGTATTCCAAAACTATAGCAGCTATGCATGCCAATTCCCCTACTGCTCATTCTTTAGAGCACAGAAAGTAGAAACATAATTTGTTCTGATTAGATTATTTTACAGAGATTTTTTTTAATACAATATGAGACCTTTCTTTGAAGGATCTTGGACACAATCCATGAAGCCAACAGAGGCAGGCTCTGTACAAATAAGACTTATCTCAATTTCCTACATGTGTTAGCTAAAGTATGTGCTATAGCTTAAGAATTTTTAAACAACCCTGCAATGTATCATTTCAAGTTACTCATCTCTTTTCTCTGATGTCATTTGCTTGCCATTGTTTATATCTTTAGAGAAACTGAAATATAACAATGCAAAATTTTTAAAAAGAAAAACGAAAACACAAATGTCCTTTTCCATTTAGCTGTACTGATTTTTAAGTGTCAAGGATGTGGCTAAAGCTGGGCAAAGACCCTCCATGTCAATATCTTCACAAAGCATATGGTACACATTCATCTGTGTGTTGGCATCACTCTCTAGCTTCAGTGGACCTCGTGAATATTGCAAGTAAAAGGGAAGCAGGAGCCTCTGATGAGGGTAGAGTGTGACTGGGAGTACTCTGAAGGAAGACAATCCCGAACTAGGCTGTCACTTTCTCAAGAAGCCTTGCCTTTCCAAGTGGGAATGCAGCGAGACGGAAGACACTGACAGCACTTGCCAATATAGCTGCAAGGAGAGACAACAATTAACTTAGTCGTATGTGGCAATTTGAAAAAAAAAGAGGCACAGGGAAGGTATGAGATCTTCTAGGTCAACAGTCTTTTTGAATGAAATAGAAAAATGGGTAGGTTGGGGAAAAAAAAAAAAAAGAATCAGACTGGTCCAGCAAGCATAATGCTGATCAAGCTCTGGGATTGATTCTTTTTTTCAGATCTAGACTCTTCAGGTCATAAAGTGGAGTGCTCTGCTTGAGAGAACACTCATTGTGGTACAATAGCCGCAAGAAGGAAAATTCATGCCAGACAGTAAGTTTAACCACAGGAAGCAGAAAAAAAGCTGATGAGCAAGACAATGATTACTCCAGGACATTAATCTACTTAAAACAACTAAGCCTAAGAAATTCATTATGTAGACATATGCCATATTTATGTGGCAAAAGACATGCAAACCTACCATATACTGTGCAGAATATGAAACTGTTTAACTGAACAGGCACTTTGAATACTAAGTATAAACAGATCTGTCAAGATTCCTCATCTCAGAAACACCATATAGCTAACTCCAAGAGACGATTTTGCCTGTTTCAAAAGCAACACTTCCCCTCTGTGACATTCTTAGGCTTCAGAGACCTAATATACACTGAACATCAGGGCAAAATGTTGCTTGTGAGTCTTTCAAGTTACAGTGTTATTGACTATATATCTTACACCAACATGAAGGGAGCAGAAAGGGCCAGTGTCATGTTTAACTAACAGGTTAGTGAAGATTCTCTTGTGGGACTTTGATTTTCATTTGAAAACCAATTGTAGTCAGCTGAATTCAAATTCAGTCTGTCTGAAAAGAATAAGAAAGGCAAGGCCCTCTGGCAGATGTAATTGCCTTAATTAAGACTATATTCAAGCCAGCTAGCAAATGCAATTATTAATATATGCAATTGTGCACTTCCACCAGCAAGGTTTTAATGCAATAAAAAGTTTTAAACAAGTGTCAGAAAATAAAACTTTCAGGAAAAACTTTTGAACAACAGTAGAAAAATCTATATGAACAGAAATTGCACAGCATAAACCTCTGACACAATTGTTGAATTCACAGAAACGGATAACAGAAGAACTAATTTAAGCCTTCATATACTCAGAGAGGGAGAAGAGAACATGGTTACTGTTATAGCAGCTTTTCCCTTTTAAGGTACCTAATAGGGCTGAGTAGCTTTATGACAAAAAGCTTCACAGGACATCCCAATGGCTGAGCATGTCCCAGAGCTACACCAAGGCCATACACCTCCATCTCTGTCATCACTATCCATAATTTTTTTTCCACTGGATTCACATAGGCCCTGCTTTCCATTGCTACTGCCTGTTTGGCCAGAAAACATGGCACAACCACAGAAGCATGCCAACAGAAATGTCAGATAAATCTTGCCATTGACTACAATTTGTATTTATCTAATTAAAGTAGAATACAGATCTATCAAGAGTATTAGAAAACAGTGGAATGTCTGCTGCACTGCAGGTTAAAGCATGCTGCCTGCTACAGGAATTGCATTTACAGAACACAAGGTAACATATTTCCTACTCTAATAATGCAGCCCAGCACTTTAGACTGTGTGACCTCCTGATTATATGTACCTGCTCCCCCACTACCAGATGCATGACGTCTTAGCTGCTGCCAAAGAAGACATTGTTATAAGAGAAATACTTATATCAGACTGCAAAAGACAGGAGTACAGCGTGCAAAAAGTCTGAACTATTCAACCAATACATTTCTACAGACTTTCTTCCACTTTTCTACTATCTTGATATTCTGCTCTCTATGATCTTGTGTTTCCCACCACCAAATAGCTAACAATATATCAATCTGCCATCACTGTGATTGCAATGGATGAAATTCAAAAGAACTATGCAGTGCATTTGTATTTCTAAAGTAATAAGGCTCTGACATATCACACACACTAAATAAATGGATTGACTCGGTATAGCTGTTGAGAGGACCTAACAATTTCAGTCTGCATAATCCATAAAAATGGAAGAAGTCAGTGAAATTTTGAAATCAAAATATTATTAACAGTTTAAAATTAATCAATAAAATTGCAGGACCTATTCTTAATCTAATGGCAATGATGGTCTTCAAAAACAAAACAACTTCCACCAACACATTCTGAAGGATCGTTAACACAAACCAATCACAACCTTTCCTGGTGTTTCTCATGGCTCATCATGAGTTGTTCTGAATCCTAACACCCTACTATCTTGACTAAAGTTCAGTTTGCCACTCGGAATGGTATTCCTTTAGGAAGGGGAGATAAGCTGTAGTATGTCTGCTATTTGTGAGCCTGGAAATTCTCTGGAACCACTTTCTATTTTTAAACACATGCTCTAGATGGAAAGTACTGGCATGTGGTAATTTTTTCCCTAATGAAAGGCAATATCTAACACATTCTGACTGTCATGAAAACACATGAATTGTTTCTTTGTGACAACATGGCTGTGGAATATAGAGCATATATTGCTAGGATATATAGCTCTTGGTAAGAGGCTAGGGAGAATGACTGAACAAATCCAACACAGTGTATACTTAGGAGAAAAACTAATGCAAACTTGAACACTGAACTGAAGAGATTCAAAGACAGCATTTGGTTTTGCATATAGCTACTTCATAGGCATTTAGATAAGAAGGAGTGATTCATATTAATTTAGCTCCCATAGTTTCAGTACTCAGGTTGTAGATCCTGACCATTTGAAGGGAAAGTAATTGCATTGTAGAATAAACCTAATGAACACATGGAACAGCAAACCATATAAGAAAAATCTGCAAGACTTTGTGTACCCTGTTGGGAAGATGCAGCTCTTACGAAGTACAGTAACACAGCCAGTTGGCCAAACAGAAACAAAAACAGTGGCGGCTGCTGCTGCTGCTGCAATCCAGTAGGAGGTAGGAGTCACCACATGCCCAGACTCAGAGCACAGTTGACAGAGGGCACTCAGTACCTGGCCACAGCCTCTGATACTGTGCCTAAGAGATCTTGGTTGATTCCTTTTGCCAACTAACATCTTCTCCAAGTTCCTTAGCTTTGATCCAATTTGCTCTCATCTGCATGCCAGTCTCGTCCAACATGTAGCAATCGTCCTGACTGATCTGGCTACACCACAGTGGTGCCATCAGCACTGCATTGCATCTACTTCCTAAGTCTCTCATCAGCACAAGACACACACTCACACCAGAAGTGCACAGGAAAAATATGTCAAGATTGACAGAATATTTCCATTAGTCCCCCCCTCACTTATGATAACCAGAGCAAGAAGGTAGCAGTGAGGTAATACCTTTGGAGTTCGGTGGGATTTGCAGGACAGCACTGCCTACAGTCAGAGCTGTATTTAAAGGAAAACACCTGAAGATGCAGTCTTTGCCTCTTTCAAAAGCTATCTTCTAATTCCAGACGCTCTTGAAATAGTTTATTATAACAAAAGAAATACAAAGATTAAACCTTTCAAAATGAGATGCTCACATTTTCCATCTTGGGAGAAGAGATACCTCCTTTTCTCTGTCCCTATCCCCTGCTTCCAAGCCCAGCAAATATTAATCAGAAAACATCAGTCTCAGATTACAGCCCTGGCTGTCTTCAATATTTTAATCACCACTAAGCTTACACACGTAAAACTCTGCATTCTGCTTCAAACTTGCCTACCCATAATTTGACCTGCTTAGTATCATTCCCAGAAGTGATAAGATCATTTGACTGGACAAAAACAGGGTTGCATGAAAACACAGTGTTTTCTTCTGCCTGACTGCTATTAATTTCATTGAAACCTGATACAAAGAAAGGAATGAATTCTGCAAATAATCCATAAATAATTTCATGATGGGATTTGAAACAGCAGCATATTACTAAAAGAAGATTATGGCCAGATAGTGACTTTATGCTATTATTTTAGACCTACAGCTGGATGAATTAATGCATCAGTGAAAATATAACTGCATCCACAGTAGTTTTCTAGGCTTTTATGTGACTTCAGGAGCTAATAGAAATTAACAGTTTTATCTCTATAATACCATTTGAACAGATGCAAACTGCAGAAACAAAAGTTTGCAGACCCAGTTGGTTAATAGCCTTATTGTATCAAGAAAAAGTAGAGCTCTTATTAGCCTGCCATTGTTTTCTGTTCTGAAAGAAACGAGCAGTATAATTTGGATGTAATCACTCTGCAATCACTTTAGCATTTCTCTTCTCATTTTTTTTATCCCTACTGTACATCAGTCATTATGGGTGTAAATCCATTAACATTTGCCTTTTGCAAATCAGCAAGAAGGTTTCTCTCAGAATAGAACTGTCTTAGTCTCTGCAAAGATGTTCTTTTGCTATTGCAATGAGATTTCTAAGGGGAAAAGACGTGATTTAAAGGGGTTTTCCCACATTATTTCTTCAACAAAGAAACCTACCTCAGCTGTCAATCTCACAAGCCATTTAACTATTCTTAACTCCAACTTAGTGAGTGGTGAACTGTAACCTTTCCTTACTTCTGCCTTGCTATTATTATCTCATCCTTACCTTTAATTAATCTGTTTTATTCTGTATTAGATGCAAACTGCATGCTTTAAAGACTAATAACTAAGCTTTTTTAAATTTTATTTTATTTTAAATGAATCACCTAGCACAAAGGGGGCCCACTTATTCCACTGAGGTTCTCAGAAGTTACCATATTCGAGATAGTAATTATCTCCACATTCCAGATGGCAAGTGTCCCAATGACAGCCAGAGTCCTTTTAACCAGCACACTAGGGTGAATATAACGACACTCTTGGGAAACCTTTCCTGTAAAACGTTGAGAAGCTGGCAGATGGGACAGAAGATTTTAAGACTAACTTTTTGACATGAGTCCATTTGAGAGAATTATAGCTATTCTGAAAGCAAGCTTTCTGGAGGCAGAGAATTTCTAAAGACTTCTTCCCAGAGACAGTTGTAGTAGGTAGAGTCTGTAGGGGGAAAAAAAAATATCATTGAATCTATACATTTTCCTGCATTTCCCTGGCTTCCCTGCACACTGCCCCAGTACTGTTACAGGGTATACAGAACGAGAGTTTTTTAATTTGACAGCTTTATTTCACCCACCTAGGAGGAAGACCTAAGGTGATTGTATAGAAAGAATGCCTCTAAGACTCACTGTTTAGCCTATGTGTCATTCAGCTTAAACGTTGCTACAAAATAAAAAGATAGTTGCCTGCACCAGAATGTTGGGAAAAGAAAACAGAGAAACTATTCTTCTTAAAAAAACCCTACTTCTTAGGCAATCACCTTCAAGAGGAAAAAAAAGTACATCATGGGTCCAAGACAAAGTGTTCAGTCCCACCTCACTTACTCAGCTTTCCCTTATATAAACCTGGGCCACATGTTCCTGAAGATAAAGATGGTAAGCAGTGTTAGAAGAGACAATACAGAAGAGCCCTGCTCGAACACTTGAAGAGTTCACCTGATGTTTCTATTTTTTCCCAGGCAAAAAAAAAAGGCAGAGGGTTTGCATATTTATTTGTAGCAAATCTAAAAGTTGCTTTAGTTAGTACAAAAATTCACCACAATTTAAAAACACAAAAGAAGTTTATCCTCTCTGACACTGCATATACATAACTTCTGTAACTTACTGCTTTCTGTGAAGGCTATAAACCTAACTGCTGGGCACATACCTGATAATGTCAGTAAACATTGGACAAGTTACTCCATGATTTTCTAGTACAGGAAGTCCTAACTACAGGGCTCACTTTCCTCACCAGATGTAAGAAAGTGTAATAAATCCAATAAATAAATACAAATCTTCAATCTCTGCTGTCTTGCACCCTGTATTATGTAATTTACACTTCTGCAAAGTAAGCAGAAACTCTACATTACACTTATTCTACGCTTACTTTCTGTATGTGCTAATGCCTGCACCAAGGTGAAAGGGAGTGGAAGAAATAAAAATCACATTTAGATTACAAAATGTACATGGAGATTCAATTCCAGTAATTTTATTTATTCCTCAAAGTTAAATCGAGCTACTGTGCGCTTTATATTCTAGCCATTGTAAAGAAGATAATGTGGAACCCACCTTTAGTTGAACATACAAATTAAAACAGTGTGAACCAAAAAAAACCAGATAATACAGCCAAAAAGAAAGCACCAAACCAATGCATTAGCACTGAATTAACTGAATAAAGATAGAAAGGGCAAACAGCTTCCGATCTTATTCGGAAAATAGACTTCTCAGAGGGCCAAGCTGTACATACTAGCTGTAATTGCTCCAGTGGACCTCTCTATATGTGTACAATTATCATAGCATTAGATAACCCCTCTGGATTTTCCCCAATTAGTATCATTGCATCCTTTGTCTCATATAGACACAGATTACAAAGTAGTGGTTAATAACTTTATGAGCAAATATTTTTTGCCCCCACAGAATGAAGCCTTGTAACTGTGCAAATAATGTTCAGTAGCTTGTTTCACCTCTGTTGTTCAGTAGCTTGTTTCACCTCTGTTGTTCAGTACATGACTTGATATTTCATCAACTTTATTGCACATCACTTCATTCCATCCAACAGCAGATTTCATACCCTGCCAGGGGCTCTCTCTATAGGACACAGCACTCCAGAAACTCATGGCTTCACGAGCACTGAAGAACCCCATGCACGAGCCCTCCAAGGGAAAATGTCATCACCTTAACTTACAAACAGGGAAAAGTATTCAAGAATAACTGAAGGTAAAAGGGACCAACTAATTTTGAGTGCCCAACACACGTTGTCTGGGAGCAGTGCTTCTGGAATACTTACAATTAAGTAACGATTTACATGTTCAAAACACATCAAAACATGTTTCTGTTGCACCTGTGAGCACTCCACACTTCTCCAAATAAGGTCCAGATATTACATATCAGAGAGTCAAGAAAACAGGAACATCTATGAAAAGCTGGTCAAAAGTTCCTCAGTGTTACACACAAGTGGTGGAAGAGTGGCAGCTAAAAACACCAAGCCCTATGGGTGCACAGTTTTGAAACTCCCACTATCGACCAGCCCTCCAATCAGAGCAATCAGTCAAGCACTTGAGCATCCAACAAAACACGATGTATGACACAATTGAATACAATCTGACTTTTAAAAGAAAAAAAAAATCTAAAATTGCAGGTTGAGAAGATTTAGTCCAAATTTTTGTTTTTGAGAAAAAGTCTAGCAATTAATTTCATTTACCGAGCAGGCTCTGAGTTTGTCTCACGGCAAAGCGAACTACTGGATTTTACTTATGTAAATAATTTTCTTTTATTTTTTGAGCATATATAAATGTAGCTTCTGCTACCAGAGATGTGACGTTTAAGTTATATATCTACTATATAACTAGAAGAGAAGGAAGAGAAGGGAGAGAAACAAAAAAGTATTTACTTAAAAATTTTTACACAAACTTGCTGGATTTTTAAAATAATCCGAATTATGGATCAACCTACTCTAACACAGACAGGAGGTCTTAAAAGACAAATTATAAGAGCTCCCAGGCAAGCTTCATAGACATGCAGACAGAAAGCCAAGTTTATCAGTGTCCTTCTTCGTGCATTCACTGACTGTTTTAAAACTGACCAAAAATCACTGTGCATCAACTTTGTGCAGGATGAGAAGACTGAATTTTTCTTTTTTACACTGAGGATTTGGGAAAACTGAAGGCTGATAAATAGAAATCTACAACTTTGGAAGTCGTGGGTTTAAAGACAGATAAAACTCAAATCAATATTGCTGTTCCTGAATTCTGTGGTGTCTTAGGAAACACAGCATGCTCAAATACTTTAGAGGCAGAGTCCGGACAACATAGTCTACATATTGGTACTCCTCCCAAAGTGATCACAACTGAGAACATTCATAAACTTTCCAAATAGATTCAGGGTCCTGAAATGACATATATGAAAATCTTCCTTTTTAATTAAGCAATCAGACTTGAAGTCAGACTGAAGACAGACAACTAAAAGTGCTCAACTGAGCACCTTTAATCATAGCTGGTCAGAAATTGTTATTAATTTCATTTTATTATTCTTTATTTCTTAGAGCCTGGTTTTAATAAGACAACCCATAATAAACACCTAAAATCTATTTAAGAGGATAATGGTTTTCATTATGTATAGAAGAACAAATTTCTTAAAGTGCCACTCAAGTTATCAGTGGCACCCATGCTAATTCATACAGAGTATTTCAGAGAATATTTTAGCAATTTGGGGCCATAATGACATTGAGAGTTCGATAGTCTTGAGCAGTTTTCTGAGAAACTTGGCAGATCTAAGTATGAGCCAAACTTTGGAGTCATACCTGAACAATATCAACCTTTGCTGTGGTATATCTGCTTCCTCTTGTTTTTGTCATTAGTGGACTCAGTGGAAAATCCAGTCTCGGAACAGGGTGTATTTTGACATCATACCCAAGAATTACACCTAGTATCACAACAAATGCAGACAAAGGAGCATGCATATATCCCTTGGAAAGTAATCTGTGTTCTTGGTTTGGTATTTATTGACAGTGGGAGAAAAAACATCATCCTTATTTATGTCAGTACCTGACCTGGTGAACCACAATACAGCTAATGCCACTGAAAACAAACACTTGAATTCAGAAGGAAAATAAGACTAGATTTTTATCCAGCCTGGGTGGGAAGAAGCCATAGTAAGCATATCCTTCAGTAAAACCCTCTGCAAACAGTGCTACACAGCACTGGCCTGACATTCAAGTAAACAAAGGCTCTTTCCAATGAAGTGACACATCTCCGTTTCCTCAGACAGAGAAAGTACTTATCATAACACACTGAAGTTTAACCTAGAAGCCTCAGTACAATGGTTGTCAACAACTTGGGCAGCAAAGAGATAAAAATCACTTCAAGCATGGTGAAAACTCAGCATCTATAGAAGCAGCAAAAGGGTACTGTGATAAGGCTAACACTTTTTAAGACTTGAAGTTGTTTATGAGAGTATCATTGATTTTAAAATGTAACTAACGGGCTAAGAATCCCTCTACTTCAACCCCTCTTTTGCACTGTTTTGCAAAGCATAAATCACTGCATCTTCGGTACTGTCTACGAGTATGGAATATTGTTGACACTATATTCTAAAACCCCATTGTACATCCAGGAAAATGAAAGAAATTGAAAATTCAAGATAAACCAAGCACAGTACACCTACACAGGAAAGGGTACAACTTCTGAAAAGAGATGCCTTTACACTACTGTAATTTCAACCCACTTGTCAAGCCCTAGCTTAGCTTAATGGATGAATAAAAACTCTAAGGCTGCATTGATGTGCATATTTTAAATCACAGTTTCACATGTGCATGTGCATTTTTAAGTCGGGCCATAAAGAAAGATTGTATACTCACCCCAATGCAAAATAGACTACGTATTTTTCTTCCCAACTGATACAAGCAAGAATTATACATGCAGGCCAGGTATCTTCACATGGAGATGAACTATATGAGATCACCATTACATAATCAACAGAAGATGACAAATCTCCAATGTAGAAGGTTTTATGAAAGTATTCATGTAAGAAAAGTCTTAAGATTTAATAACAGCCCATATATACACTGCAAGACAGACTCTGATAAGCATGCTTACTTTCTATCTCCTCACTTAAAAATTGAATCAGTTCCCACACTTGCTCTGTGCCTTTTCCCATTAACATGCACTGCTGTGGGACATTCTGCACATCACATAAACACCAGACTGCATTCAGGCTTACTTGTGATATTACAAATCAAGATCAATACTGCAGGCTTTTAGGGTAGATATCTATTGTTGCATTGATTTGTAGGACAAATGTGGTTTGACTTATTTGTACACTGAAAAATCACGTGAACAAACAAAAATCCCTTTAGACCACAACTAAGAAAACATATTTTTTCTTTAAATCTACAGTTTATTTTTTTGATTCTGCTCTATAACCCAATCTGCTGTGCTTAAACATTCAGACACCTGCAAAATTACACACTCTACACAGGAGAGATCTTGTGACTTTATTAAGAAAAAAGCACACACTGGATTTCTTCTGAAATGCATAAACAATAGCTTACTCAATTGAGGTAAACAACCTAGGGGATGTAAACCAGAAAAAAAATAAACACAACAGTATTCCCACTGACTACAAGTTGAAATTAACTCGACATTTAATCACTCATCAGTAAATAAGCATCTAAAACAAATTAAAAGAATACATCAGTGATTTCATTTGGGAAAAAAACTTAAAAAGTAATATCACTGGAAATAAATCATTACTGAATTAGCAGAGGAAACTGAAAAGTTAGTTGACATAATAAAAGAATAAACTACATGAAAAAAATGCTTCAAACCTCAAATATTATTTATAACTAGATCAAAAACAGAGAATTTATAAAGGAGAAATACTTCCACAATAAAATCCTCAGGTAGAAAATATTTACGGAAAGCAAGCTGAGATACGTATGCAATAAAGGATATGGGAAATTACTGTGTCTATATGAATGTAATCTATGATGAATCCACCGCAGAGTGAAAATCACCTGAAACAGATACAAAATTAAACCCGAGAAAGATACAAACTAGACTGCTGCCCTATCTCACAGAATGACTGCAACCATTTATGTTCTTGCAGGTTGTGAATGCATTCTAAATTTATCTTTTGGTAGTCAGACATGACTAGAGGATAAATTAGGGGGGAAAAAGTCAGAGGAAAAGAAGGCATGGGTTCTAACTGTGAGGGTAAATAGCCACAGGAATGTATTGTCAAAGTAAGTTACCAGTTCATAACAGAATATTCGCTGCTTAGGTGGGGTGGCTTTGTTCTCGGAGAGACTTGAATTACCTTAACTGTATGTTAGGGACTTGGTGTAATGAATTTACATTCACAACAAATACCCTACAAAGTCACCAAACATTTGACCTCAGACATTGAAGACAACCTCTGACGGAAGAGTGGAATCACTGGGCAAAACTTTGGATGGCGATAGCATGGAAAGCAAGACCAAAGAGCAGCAGCAGCAGCAGACTCTTTGGGCCTCAGCAACCACAGCCAAATCTGTGATGTGTTTCAGTTCAAAGACAGGTGCTATGGCACTTCTCAGAGATAGTGGAAAATAAGATGGGAAATGCACACGTCAAGAGGCAATGTGTGCTGTTTAGTGAGTGCAGAAATGGCAAACTGTGTCTACCATCACCACATTTAGACAGCTCTTACATATTCAGGATTTGACTTTAAATAAAATAGTAGGTACAGCTGCCAGTAAAAATCAGTGAGAACCTTCACCGTCAGGCAGTTCTGAGAATATCTTCGTCAGGGAGCAGGTACCACAGCCACAGCCTTCTCAGTGCAAAACTGTTTCCGTCAAAGCTACAAAATGCAAGTCCCACAGGCTTCTGGTTGAGTAGTCTGGAGATAGTCAGCTCAGAGGAGTACGTCAAAATCTGGCTGAGCTATTTTACTGTGTTAGTACAAAGTAAAGCTTCCAAAATTGTACTAAATAGTAGAAAAACATGTAATTAAAGATTGTAATTTTGTACAGAGTTTAGTTTTGTGGGGACTAGCAACTGATCTCCATTCATTCGTGCAACAATCTATCTATCAGTTCAGTATGGACAATACCACTGATACTTTTGTGGCTTCTACCAGGAAGGGGGCACTGGTTCCTGGTTCCCATCAGGAAAGGTGCACTGGAAGACAATACAGGAAGGTGTTTCTAGAAGACCAACTAGTCAGCAATGACAGCAGCAAAGAGGAAAAAAAAAAAAATTAATGAAAATTTCTAGGGAAACAGTAACTGAGTTTTTTACAACCTACATTTTTATAGATTCAACCGACTATTATTTATTTTGAAAACAAGCTATGGGGACAGTTTCACATGAGAAAGAGTATTTTTGCTTTATTATTAAAAGTCACTCCCTCAAAATCACCCCTGCTCAATAGTCATTTCATCCCCAATCAAATGACACAGCTCATTATTTTCCCCAGAAGCAGCAGCAATTCAGTATTGCCTGTCCTCTTCAAAACTCGCCAAACTTAAATACTGCATATACCACTTGGGAATGAAGTATTTATTTCTTATGAACAGTTATTGTTTAAATGGAAAAGTAATGTAAATGCATCACTCTCCCTATTAGTCTAAGGATGTGAGAAGTACATCTAGCTGGGGGAAAGGGGAGTGTCATGATCCCTTAGGGACACTGCTTCCATTTGGAATAAATACAGCCCAGTGGCTAAAAAAAAAAAAAGGCTGGGAGACTCTCAGATCTGTTCGTGTAAATGATGATCACTCTCTGTTTTGTTGTCAGGGCAGGAAGAAGTACTCAATTATTTGTTAATCTTTCTTTTTTTAAGCCCAAAAGCTCAAAATTATAATATCACCCTAAAGGCCAAAGCTGAAGATTTTTCTGTTCAAATACTTATATCCTAATAATTAAAAATAATGTATGCTTTTCCTTGCCATACATTTCAATGAAACATTACGTTCTTTTCTATATTTATTGCTTTTGAAAATAAACCGGAGTTGCTCTGAAGAGTTTTAACCTTAAATCTTATGTAAGGAAAAGGATATGTTATCAAACTTTAAAAACATGCCTTTCTTAAAGTCAGAACTAAAAGGAAACCTAAACGCTTACTATTTTTCCACCTGAAATTAGCAGTATTTTTAGGCAACCTTGCCTTGTTCACTCCTCTCCCTCAGGATCTACAAGCAATACATGCCGTCACTGAAAGGTGGGAATTTGTGACCTCCATTTCAGGGCATCAGAAGGCAAGAGATACTGCTTGGTTACCACACAGCACATAGTCATACTTACACTGTCATCTGCAGTGCACAGCTACCAACAAAAGCAGCTGCTGTTTTCTCTGTTCGCTAAATCTTTACAGGGGGTGTTACAAACCATGTCTGCTGTCTGGTTGGAAAGTAGCAGGTGCAACACTCATTTCTTTGCTGCCTAAGGAAATTCCCTTCATTTCATTGTCTTCCTAACCTACAGCCTGGAAGCTTCAAGAAGAGCTTGCATGTGAATATTTGACTGTGAGGCAGTTAGCCTATTATCATAATCAATTTTAAGCATATGGAGCAGCACCAACAATTAATTTAATTCTTATTTCTTACTGTTGTCAAATTCAAGACAGGAGCCCATTTTTAATATTAATCAACTCAGCAGCCTTTCATAGGTAAAAACATCTACTTCACAGTTCAACTTATTCTTTACAATAAAAATCAAATTAAAAACATCAATACCACTTTTTTTTTTAAAAAAAAAAAAAAAAAAACAACAAATTGCAACTACTGGAATTATTTTTATTTCCCACTTCTAAGATTTACTGTTTGAACAGCAGTACTTACTTGTTAATACTTTCCAGAACTCAAAGACAAGATGCCTCTATTTACTAAGCACTCATACTGCAAAACAGACAAGATGCATAAGAAATTTCACTGATTTACTCATAAAAACATCAAGGCTGTAAGCCTGTCCAGCAGGCTGATTAAAGATGATCACTCAGCCATGGCATACCATAGGCTGCCTGTCCCCTCACAGCACTGCACCACCAACTCGCTATTTTCTCCGCTCACCTACGCATGCGTGAAGACCAGGGTTTGAAACATTTCTCATCCTGCCTGTCATCACAATGCAGGTAATGCAACAGGGTGGACCTCTTCTCCTGAATTGGAAACCGGCAGCTTGGGCAACCATGGAAGGTCACACCTTGTACAACCATCAGACCACAGTGTTGCCTATGACTATCTGATCGCAGTTGCTGTTGACTTCTTAGGCTGCCCTGCCAAGAAGAGTTGCGTACCACAACTGCAAAAGTTTCCTTAGGCTACAACTCAGCCACATCTCACTCTCAAATATATAAGAGCAGCAACATTATGAAGGGGCAAAGGAGAGGGTCACACAAACCCCAGCCACGATGCAGAGATAAAACTTCTTAACAGTGCATCCATGAAGAAATAGATATCAACACAGTGATGAAACACACGATAACCAAGTAGCAACGATTTCCTTTCAGGTGAAAATCATAAGTATGTTTGACAATATTTCCAGTTCCTCAAACACCTTTCTCAATAGCTACGACTGGAGACAAAACAGGCTGCCGCTGCTATGCAGGGTCATGAAGCTTCCAGAATTCAGGCTACATGCAAATGTAACCGCTTGGACCCGTGATTATAAAAGTCAGGAAATCTACAAGTGCAAATTGTTCCACAAAAGGGCAAATTAAGAACCACAAAAATGGAGAAGTAGATGGGGGATATGAAATCATACAGGGGAAAAAAAGAAAGAAACCCAGTTACTTCTCAAGAAACTTTTTTTCAAAAGTTGCCTCCATTGTAAAGATGAGAAACATTAAACAAACAAAAAAGTCAAAAGCTATATTTATTTTAAAACCACACTTTTTTTCAATACTGAACCTTTTGCATAGGTCTACAAAAGCAAAATTTTTATAATAGTTCCAAATACATGAAATAATATTTTCAGTTACGATTCACTGCCTTTTCACACACTAGAACTAGGGAACATCAATTGAAAGTTGCACGCAGCACCTTCAAAACAAAGCGACACTTCCCTATGCAACGTCCACTTCAGCTGCAGAACTTGATTTGCTACCATATTCAGTGTCACCAGGCCTGGGCCGAATTTCCCCAAGTTAAATAGTCACAAATAGGTAGCACGTAGCAGAGGAAGAGAAAGTACATTTTTGCCCTCTTTCCTCGCTGTTACTGACTGCTTCTGGAGATACAATAGCGAGCTAACTGGACCTCTTGCTCTTCAGTTATTTTTATGTTCTTACATAATCTACAGTAAATAAATAAATACGACACATAAAAGCACTGCAGTTAAGAATAAAGGCAGTCTAGCTTACTTCATTGGGAGCACTGATGCAGAACACAGGAGAAGACAGTGTGTTTTAAAAAAATCTGTGTATGTTAGTAAGAGCAGAAGGTCTTAGAACAGCCTTTCCTTTGAGACAGCAAGCATGGCTGTAGCCTGCAATTTGTATTTCCTGAGTAAGGTAAAACTTTGACATTAAATCATAAATTTAAGTGTAGTCTCGCATATTTCTATTAAGGTATTATTTGCATATCTTAAGATGGGAGGAGGAAGCATATATCCATGAATGTTATACAAAGCCTGACAATAACAACAAAAATAATCTGCAAATCGCTAAAAACATCTGAATACAGTCTTAATTACTGTTTTTACATTGTCTTTCCATCACCTGAATTGAACTAAATCCTTGGGCAATCTTATACAAGGCATTTTAACTGTGAGTCATCTGGAAGTACAGTCCTGCACAGAAAATAAGCTGAAAACAGTTGGTACTTCTTGCTGAGTGACATCCCTGTTTTGATTAAATCTTCAGATTCCATCTTCACATGATATTTCTGCTCATTTTATAAACAGTGTATTACAGGTTAAATATCTTTGCTTCTGTTTGTCTTTTTTATTCACCTGTACAGATTTGCATTCAAATTTCAGGTGAGTCATTAAATCCAGGAAAAATGCCAGTCTTGGTTCTCACTGGGACTTAACCACAACCATGAAATAATCTTTTCTTCTTCTTCTAACCTAGATTCCTGACAAGGCATCTATGCAATAACTTAAGTAGGAAAAGGAAGAGAGAAGATATAGAACGCTAGAAAAGCATTCACTGTACTGAAACAAAACCAGAAAATCTTGACCTATGCAAAGCTTACTAAAGGTAGCTTCCTCAAAGAAAAAAATCCATAGTGCTACACCATCAAATATTTTTCTTACAAAAAAAAAATCAAACCCAAAAAACAAACTGCAAGGTCTTAATTATCCATTGCTCTATCACTATTTTCACCTGTACCAACAAGTCATCATAAATAACACACAAAATAATAAAAACAACACACACAAACCCCACCCACCCCCCCAAAAAAAACCCTCAGTGCACACATACACCTTATTAGCCTAGCTTTCTCCTTCAAATTGACATTGTGAACCATTTGGAATTTAAAAAATAATATATGGCACATACATCCATAACAATTACACAGATGCCAAATTCCCCTTCAGGTTTACAATACACAGCTGTAGCAGACTTATAGCTCATCCATTAACACTTGAAACTTGGGACAGTCTACTCAAATATTTTATGTGACAATGTGCGCACTCCCACGCCACTCAGCAAAAGAAGAGTCAGCACTTCCAAGTCACTAGGATGTATTTTTTCTATTTATTACTTGGCTATACACTTACTCAGAATAATTGTTGTACTCCCCTACCATTTCAAGAATGGCTACTCAAAAATAACTCCTCCTCAGTCTTTTTATTCTGATGTGACGTGAACCTGGGAACCATAATGCATACTACTTCAAATTAAACATTACTAGTACAGATCAAGCACTATTTCAAACCAACAAACCACAGGCGATCACAATTCAATAACTGCAATGATTTTCTCCAACTATCCTATTATTAGCAGTTATACATTTTAGTACAGATTTCTTCGTGTTTCTGATAACCACCATCAAACAAGTTGCAAATAAAGTCACCTTTTTTTGTCCAGTCTTCTGTCCATTAGGCCTTGAATCTATGCACTGACTTCCAGTATCCTTCCACGTAATATCCATATTATATGTCCTCATCTTCAATGGCACAGCTCTCCAAATCTCTATATTCTAAGTCATCATAAGCCCAGAGGAGACCAGAATGCACCCCAAGACATCCTCTGTGTCCCCGGGCACTCTGCTTCATTTCCCTGCATCCCTTCTTACTGTTTTTCCATCAAGCCCTTGCGGATTTTGTGCTCTTTCAGGAAGGAACCATGACTCGCTGTGCTTTTGTACAGAAGCACAGTGGCACCCTTGCCTCAGCTGAGCCCTCTGGGCACTATGTAATATGATCAATAATAATAATTAATCCTGTCCCCTTGTCTCCTTTTGTATCCAATAGCTGTGATCTTTCCCTTGATGACCAATACACATTACAGCTCCTCATATTTTGTCTCACTAGAAAAAATATCCATTCTTCCCCTCTCCTCAGTCCTACCTGCAATATCTTACCCATTTCTTCAAGAAAGACGGAGTAATTGGTTTGCTTTCTTCAAACTCTATCCCAAAATTCATCTCCTTCAGACATTCACTACTATCTAAGGAACCTTACTCTATTTCAAACTCATGGGTTAAGGAAGTAAGAGGCAAGTACAACAAGTGCTTCAGAATTAAAATATAAACGTCACATGGAAAATTTTATTTTCCATATATATATATATATACAGTATCTCTTATCACACTAAAAGATGACAAGAAATTACAGTATGTAAACAGGGCTGATCTTCACCACAGCTTGGGACCTCAAGCAATGGTTTAAATTATTTCAGTAGATTCCTATTGACTTTAAACACAGGCAAAAGCTCAGAAAAACATTCATGTGCCATCATCTATACTCTTACAAACACACCCATACAAGCAGTCAAGAGCCAAACAAAGCCAGAGCTCTTTTGGTGAGATAGACCTTAAATCGAAATTAGTGTTTTCTGTCAGCATCAGTCATCACCGGTTTCTTTATGGCAGATACTTAAATACCGCAGCACTCGTTTCTACATAGAAAACACAAGTCTTTACTGAGAAACCATCCCTAACACACCTTTTGAAGAGGTACTGTTATGGATGCCTCTCACAGACCCAAGATATGAAGGTGGAGAAATCACAGGCAACTAGTGCCATTTCAAACAAGTACAGACACTACCCATCAAGCAAAACTAAATTTGGGTTAAAACACAGGCAGGTTAACCACACTAGCACATCACATCACATCACTACTACTTGGTTGCTGTCACCAAGGCAGTACCACATTCAAAACATTAAAACATCTTATCAACGTGTTAATGTCTCAGTGATCATCTCTAGCACTGAAACAGTGACAAATACAGCCAAACGTGTTACAGCTTGTCTCACAGTTTAGGGACCCATCCTTAATCACGGACCACAGATGAAAGAATTGAGTGGGACATTTGCTTTGGTTTTGAGATCAAGCTGTAGAACTTCCTTGTCTGCAAGTTGAGAGTCAGATCATGACAACAAACACTAAGCAATGCAATATTTCTGTGCATCTATCTAAAGACTTCTGATATTTCTTTGCAAAAAGCTCGTCACCATTTATTTCTCTCAAATCAAAGCTGGCTTTACCATTTCAGGTTTTATATCCTCTTACTTTCAGAGATGTACAGAAATTGGTCTTCTTGTTCATTGTGGCCATCACATTAATTCTGCTTTTTAATCACTCTGATAGTGATACAAGATTTTACATTAAATACAATCTAAAGGATCTTTCCCATAATATTTTTCCTCTCACATTGAATTCTCCTCTGAAGTGCTTTGTATAGCAGTTAGGCACCATTCTTAGAAAATTATTTTATTTAAATTTAAAAGAGCATAATACAGCTTTATATTGTCTATGAAGAATGAGAACTAGATTAGAATAGACAAAAAAAAAAAAAGAGAAACTTGAAAAAAGTATTCTTTAACATTAGAATTCTCAAAGAGGTTTGAAGGTAGCTTCCTAAAGGGAAATAAATCTTCGTATTTCTTTCTCATGCTGTTTCTGGGAAATAAAAAAAAAACCATGGGTCAAAAGGTCTTGTAATTCACTGCCCAATGTCCAGATTTGGAATAAAGGAGACTTTGACTGAATGAATTTGAATTCAGAGCCTGCAAGAGTATTCTAATCAGTATCCATTTTAAATCTGAATATGAACAACTTTTTTATGAAGTTGTTCTGGAAGAGTAATGTAAATCATTACAGAAAAATCCTGCAGTTACGGTATATAATTCAGTTCATGCAATCATAAACAGTCCATGCTGTCTTGCCTGAATCAATACAGGTCCTAAAAATACTGACAAACCCTGAGGTGATACAGGTTGAACTCAAGAAATCACTTTTTTCTTTTCTAGATGAAATAATACTGAAATAAATTGCCCTGAGATGCAGTAGACTCTGCATCTGTGGAGATGTTCAAAAGCTAGATGGACTAGATGACCTCGAGGGGTCCCTTCCAACCTCAATGGTTCTGTGAGAAATCCAGAAAAAAGTGCCAAATGCTGCATTAATAATTGTTTTAACTATTCAGACTGCGTTAAATACCAAGAAAACCCTGGTTCAACTAAAACATCTGCTCAGTGCGCAGGAGCAGCCAAAATCAGCAGGAAAACAATGATGGTTATATTTAATTTGGACTTTGTATTTTTGATCAATCAGTCTCCAGGCAACTTACAGCGAGAGGAATGCAACTTCACTTTCAAATTATAGATGGAAATCTGGGTAGGAATACACACACAGATTCACATGTTAACAAATCCATTTTTAACTGCAGAAGAATAAAGTGACTGTGTGCCCTCAGTTAAACTGAGTTTTTCTTATATCTGAAGAGGGATCCGAGGGTTGTTCTATTTTCCAGCAACTTCGTACTTAAACTTCCTCTTCAGAGGATGAGCTTCCAGAAACCAGAAGCCATATATCTTTAGCCAGCATACTGTCAATTGCACAACACTCTCTCCATAGTAATAAAAACATAATTTGTGATAAAACCCTCAGAATCTTCACTCATAATCACCAATACTCATGGAGGTACTTCCTAGAGATTCTTAACCAAATATAAGGATAGAGGGGCAAGAGTTAATCTAGGATTAAACTGATTCAATATTTTAAAGGTCTCAAATTCCTTAAGCAACAAGTAGGCTGAAGCCATAATATTTGTTTCATGGTTGATCTTTACACACTCTTTAATATTTCACAATTGCCTGGAGGCCACTGTCTTGCAAGTCCTCCCATCAGGCTTCCCCCCAAATATCCAAGGAAAAGGCTAAACCAGAGAAAAAAATAAATACCAGAATATTTGTTGTTTAAAAATTAATCCAAATTTAAGTGAAATAGTTAGGAGGAGTCATAAATCATTACTTTTCTCATGTTTTACAATTCTTTTTCAGGAGAAATAATTACCATTTCATTCTTCTTCAAGCTCCAAGACTGAAAAATTGCACGATTCATCTCCTCTGTTTAGCCTGGTTTGCCAACAGAACTGTGTCAGCTAAGCGACGCAGCTAATGCACTGAAATGTACCAGGACAATGCAACAGAATTTCTGATGGCAAAGTCTGAAGAAAGGGGTAAAAAAGAAAAGTGGGGAAAAAAAAATAAAAGAAAAACCGAAGAATTTTTAAGAAGAGTTCATGGAAACCTCAGTGGTCTGACAGTTTCCTTCGGAAACCTCAGTAACCTAACGTGCTGTTAAAAGAACAAACAAACAAAAGAAAGAACCCCAAAACAAAACAAAAAAAATCCCATACAATCTAAAAATAAACTTTCTGCCTGAGAAAAGCCTTCAATTTAAAACAATACTGGAGAGGAATACCATATTGGAATACTGGAAGCCATACCATAGTTTCATAGATGTCATGTTGACTAATCAGATGGGAATGATTCTTCCATCAGCTGATCCCTAATAATACTCTATTTGTCCCCTGGATCATATCCAAATCTTGTAACAGCAGCTTCTCTCTACCTCCAGAGTCAGTTCATGAGTATCACATTATGATGTATAAATTACAGTGATACTTTCGATTTACATATCCCCGAATTTCAAAAGTTCACGATGGACTTTGTATACATTTCAGCTACAAAGACTTCCCCTCTGTAATTATTAATGTTCTGCAGCATCGGGCTAATCACAATGCACTGATTTTTGTATTCTGTTTGCCTCTATCACTCGTTAAATACTGCCTGAACACAGAGCATGTACGAATCCAATCCCTGGCATGAATGACTGAATCTGAAAATATAACATGCAAACAGCAGCTACAACAGAGATAGCTATCTCTTTAGATAGGATATTAAAAGAACACTATTTAAATAAGTTACACAACTAAAACCTAGGGAATTCTAATATTGCTGACTGACAACATTTTCTAATTTGAATTCTCTTGCACATCCAATAAAAGAAACAGTACTTGGCCACCAGGAGCCATGAACTCAGAGTTTTCTGGTAGCACCAAAGTGAAAGGTTCACATTTCAAGCTGAACTTGCTGAAAAAAATGTCAGGTACAATAAGAGAACTGTCTTTCATAGACCAGAGAGTCTGAGGGGAGAAACACAATCCATTCCAGACCAGCTTCCTCTTGCTGCTGAGAAAGTTGAAGCTGGTGTGATGAAAAGCCAATGGGAAATTAATTTCCCCTGGAAGCCAGCACGAAACCTGGGTAACCAGATTCTGACTTGTCTTCTATCATGCAAGATTGAGTGGAGTGATGGAAAGCTTTTAGGCAAAATGGTTTTCCTCAGCTTAGGAGGAATGAGAGAAATAGGTCTTTTAGGTTATCTTCCAGATGAGAAGTATCCAAGTCCAACCAAATTATTTTCTGTTCTCTGACCCATATACTACTACAACTTTCAGCAACACATGCCCAGTCTTAAAATGTATTTATTATTTTACTATACTGCACCTCCTTACAGAGGAACACAAATTAAGTACTAGAGTTTGCTTTTCACCTTGAGTTAAAAAAAAAATAAAACCAAACAGAATTTCACAGGAAAAAGAAAAGGTCACAAGAATCTTAGAAGACAGAAAGTATTAAGTAATATATAATATTAAGTATTAATATTAAGTATTAAGTAATATATAATAATATATAATAATAATAATATATAATATTAAGTATAATATTAAGTATTAAGTAATATATAATAGCAGTTTCTATCTCCCCTATAACAAATGCTACAATGTTAAAATATTTCAAAATAATTCTTTATCCGTAGCTAAAGAAAAAGGTGTGATGAACTATGTATTTCTTAATCATAAAATTACAATGAGGTTTAAGATTCATACAATACTCTTGACTCTAGGGTATAAAATCTTTAATGTGAAAATATATTCCATTCTAACAGAATACTAAATCAAACTCAAGAAATATATTAACCTTTACTTTAGCAAGAGGTGGACCAAAAGAACAAAGCAATGTGTACCAGTAGGTCATTTTTAAAAGAAGGCAAGAGATTGATCTTCCAATCTTGTAACACAGACCAGGAAAAAAACATTTTTTAAAAAAAGGTACATAAAGTAAAATATGACAATAAGAGTAAAATAAACAATTAGGAAAAAAATGTTTTGTATGTATCAAACACCTAAAAAGCACTGCTCTCCCACTGCATATATGACTGCCTGAGTAAATTAAACAGTACACATAATCTCAAATCCAAATTAGAAGTGACTTTGGGTTCCATGTTTGGCATACTAAAATTCATGCTGGAAAGAGCAAAAGCACACTATTATCATAAATTAAAAATGCTACTCTGCACAAATGATCTTTAGCTTATTAACAAACTTCAAGGAGATTTGTAGAAAGAGAAAAATCTAGTTTTCTTTTCAGAAAAGAGGAATGTATGACGGATTATTACCTAAGATAAGATGGTATATCTGTGTGGCAGAACTGGAACAGTTTACCAATAAGTAGATGCAAATATTTTGAAGGACAGTTAGGATCATGCACACATATTTAATCTAATTGTATAAAAGACAGGTCACACACTTTTGGTGCACAAGTAACATAAATATTAATTTTGCTTAAAATGGTAGAAAAGGAGCACAGAATAAGATATGTATTTGGCACTTCTGGGCGATTACATACAACAGCACACATGCTATTAGTGTATGATTCAGCTCTGGTTAAAAATCTCGAGAAGGTTTTGCGTTAACATCAGTGAGAATAGAAGCAGACTTGAAAAAATGCATACATCAACATGTAGAGACCCTTTCAGTCATGAACCAGCAAATCCATTCATAAAACGTTTAACAGATGCAAAGTAGATGATTCTGCTAGCTATTATACTAAAATCAAATAATTTGCATTTGGTTTGCAATATAATTTAAGCAATAGGTAAGAGGCAGGTTTTTACTTGAAGCAGCCTTTGTAATAAAGGATTTGTTTTCAGGCTCCTGGCCAAAAAAAATATATTTGTACCGTATTTTCTTCTAGCCTTTTGCTAATAAAATAACCCTTAACAACCTGTTACACCAACCTGCCCATCTTACATATTTCTTTCATTTAAACAATTTATTCTTCAGGCAGGGAAAATGAGACCCAGCTAGAAATTTTGAAAGGAATGCAAGGGCTTTATTCAGTTGGTTACTCTGTTTAAAGGTACACAATAACACAACAAATCCATTTCATTCACAGAGCTCCTCATTTCTCTGCTCCCTCAATAAAACAAATTAGTAGGCTACCCATAGCAAACCATAACTTTTGAATAAGAACTTACTACAACAAAGTGCGCTTCACAAACTTTAGGTGTAGTTCCAATTGTCAAAGTGTAATTCTGTAACAGACATACAAAACCATAAAAAAACCTTGCTTATCAACAGGAAATCACATAGGTACATAAAGAAATAATTTTCTAAGTATTCACAGTCCCACACAGTTCACTTCCCAATTAAACTCATTCCTTAGCTGAATGTGTGTTCTGATCCACGCTAGTTTATTCTGTTAGTAAATAAAAAAGGCCTTCCTCTGTAAACAGAACTGCAAACGCCATGCATGGAAACAAATATTCCCTATTGAGTTCTGAAGTGAGCACTTCTCGCACATTATATTAATTATTAATTGGATTACTTTACACGATTACAGGTTCAGAGAACTGATACAGTAACTCCTACCTAGAGATTTACCAAGCCTGAGGGGCAACCCCTAAAACAGATTGCTTTGGGAGGGAAGGATATTGTCACTGAGGTTCTTTCAACATTGCAGCTGCCAATTTATAAAAAAAAAAAAAAAAAAAAAAAAAAGAAAAAAGAAAGCAAAATAAAAAAATGAGACTAAACCAGAAAGAGTATAATTCCACTTCACTAACATATTTATAGTACAAGAAAGAAGAAATTCAGAGACTTCAGCTGCAATTGCAGCTGACATACAAAATTACAAGCTAGAAATGAACTAGAAATCTCAAAATAAAAGAGAGCAATACACGACTTCTGGCACAATCAGAAAAAAGGGATGCCTGTAACATTACCAATAAATCATATCAACATCACAGCTTGATACAGCTTTAAACCATATTCACTTAATTTTCAGATTAAAACAGGCATGAAAATACCTAATTCAGAAGTTATTCTCAGTTGGCTGCAGTCAATAAATTAGTGTAAATATTTCAATATTTTAAAATTCATATGTACAGTTTTTATTTAATTGAGCCACACATTTCACCTAGAAAGACATACCTCCATTCACCTTTAGGAATATCAAAATCTAATTCCCACTACCTAATTACTCATTTTTCTCCTCCCAGTCCATGGAAAATCAGAGTGTTTGCTTTTATGTCTAAACTCAAAGTTATATTGCACTTCCTATGCAAAAGCATCTGTTTTATTTTGGAGAAAAGCCTGGTAACAAGTTATGCCTCTCAACAGGATGACAAAGCTCAACTATGAGATTTGACGTCCCTCTGTCCTACATTCCACCCCTCCCCCTCCCTAGAAAAATGCTGTTCATTTGAAATTTAGGATTTTTGAGCCCTTCAGGTCAATGAGCTGAACATTTCCAGAGGTCAAGCATGCAAAGGAGAAGGAGAAAGAAAATTCAGACTATCATACATTAATACAAATGATATGGAGACACAAACATAGCTGAAGTTCTCATTATATTCTATCTCATACTTAGTAAACTTGATGTGACATTCCTAACACACTTATTTTCTTGTTCAGAGAGATGAAAAAAAAGAAAAGGAAGGGAAAAAAGGAGGGAGGAAGGTATCCTTCTACCAATTTGAAAGAATGCTTAAATTCACAACTAAAGACAACAGCAAGTTCTGCCACAGGTTTAGGTTGAAGCTGTCAGACTTTAAATCAAGAAGAGTAATCAAGCCCGATACCAAAAGACAGCAATCTCAGTGGCTGTGACAATAAAAAGGTGAGAGTGAGAGAGATTAAACAAAAAGTTTTGGACCCGGAGGCAGACAGTCCAAATAAAGACAATTTAAAATGAACCAGGAGATAGCACAGAGAACAAATACAGTACTCTTCTATGGGATACTGTTAACAGATTTCAGAATTGGACATGGAGACACAACATTGCAAGTAACATTCTGAAACTATCTAAAAATGCAACAGCATGTCTTCTAGGATATCAGGAACCTTCTCGTATCAAAACAAAATTTACAGGATGTTTCTACAAGAACCCTGGTCAGCTCGAAACGGAGATCAGGGCTTCACTGATGACTTGTTTAGTAGTCCTATCTTGTTGAGAGCTCTAAGAGTCTTCTGCCACGTTCTTCCATCTTTCGACATCAGTATCAAAGTAGTAACTTCTAAAAGTTATATTCACTATGTTAGACATACTAAAAGTGATTAAGGAGTAAATAATGGATGACATACCTGAACAAGCAGTCAGACTACTCTGCTAAGACCTACTCAAAAGCATATTCATACACGAATCATTAATTCACAAGCTTACCCTGCAGAAATTTAGCCAACAGCGATGGAACACCTATGGCATTTGATAAGTTTTCTGGATTTACCTATGTAGCTATCACCCTCCTGCAATTACTAAATACCAAACCAGTGCTTGTTTTCGCTCACAAGCTCTTCTAAAGGACTTCCTGCATAATTAAAAAACTAAAGTAATTAGGCAGACTGTTCATGTACACATAGTGTTTAGATGGTGTGATGGTACTGCTTCCTGGATTCTTTGTCTCAACACTCACAATCTAGCAATGTTATTTAACATTTTTGGGCCTGACAAATTCACACACTGTTATTTGCACAGACTTTGGTCTCTGTCAGTTCCTTCATTAGAAGAGTAAGATCTCTTCAGCCACAGAACTAAGATAGTTCTCATGAACGAATCATTTGATGCCTGCATAAATGCAATACTGCAGTTCCTTCAGCTGTCTGCTGGTACATGTCAAATAATAAGACAAGTCTGTTTTCCATATGTGTTAACTGGGGCAGGAAAAAAAAAAAAGAAAAAAACAAACACATTTATTTAATACAAGCATTTAATGGAAGATTAATCAAACTCTTTAGCCATGACAGCCTATTAAATTACCTGTAACATCAGAAGAAAGGTTTTCTCCATCCCCATTTCATTCTTACTGAATATTCCCCTGCACCTCACATTGTGATTATTTTTTTTTACTTTTCCATTGCCTGGAAAAAGGGACACGCATTCCAACTTCCCGGTACCCACAACAAGACTGTGTAAAATGTGCATAATAGTCTATGCATTAGCATTGTGAAATCTACTTCATAAATGTGCAGAAAATAGTCAAAAATACGAATTCATATGATTGATGCTTGTTTTCAGTCTAACCACAGTACATTCCCATGACTGTTGTAGGGCTAAAGTTTCCTTATCTATTTGTGTAGATATTCAAGTGGCTGCTGTCACCATTGGAACCAAATACTTTATCAAAGATGAAGATCATGTGTCTGTACAGAGAGATTTATTCATCTAGCTTGTGCTTAGCATGTCTCTTCTAGTTCTGATGAAATTATTTCACTTTGCAACTAGAAAGTAAACACACCATAGGTAAGTTTCAAATGTTTATCAGCATGGTTACATTCCTGGCTTACAACGAGGATCAGCTATCAGTGAATTAATCCATCTTTCCAGTTGTTTACGGAATGTTAAGAAGATCTCTCCAATTACCTAGGCTTACTCTGAACATTTCAAATTTTATTAATTTCTTCACCTAAATTCCTATATAAGGAACTCTACTTGGCCATCGCAGGAATGGAAAAGGGAAATTATCTTGAATACTCCACAAATATTTAATCTTTCCACTTTTATGACATCAAAGTACGCATCTTACACAAAGCCCAGGTAGACATTTATTGCAGCTTTGCCTGGTTTGGGAGGAAGAAACATAGCTGTAAAAGACAGCCATTTCAGGCTTGATTCCACTAATACAACTCCACTTTTTGGCAATTCCCAGGAAAACTCTCAAAAAGCCAGCACAAATTTTGTGTTGCTTCCTTCCATCCTTCCTTTGAAGGAAGGATTTAAGCAGGGACGCTCTTCAAAGTCAGTGCACTCAGCTTTCACAGCAGGATTCCACAGAAGTTTACAGAGAGGTAGAGAGACAGGACATGCCAGTGTCTGGCATTTTGTTCTGCCAGGTAATATCCACTAGACATTATTTCCCACAGTCAAGTTGAAAACGAACGGGTAGTAGAAGTCAGTTGTTAAACAGTATTTATTATTCTTAAATCCTCTGGGAAGGAGGATTTAAGATCTTGTAATGATCTTATTACTTCTTCTCTGTGGTTCTACAGAGTTCAGAATATGAACAAAACAAAACCAAGCCAAATAAAACAAAATAAAACTGTCCTGCGCTAAAGCATCTTGCATGTTAAAAATTAACCGATCCATACATCTTATGGAAGGATACCTTGTCAACTGTTGCCGAAGCCTCTCTGGGAAGTCTACTGCATTACTAGGTAACCTATTGTACTTCCAATTTTCTTCAAGCATACAGTATTTACAAATAAGCCATTCCTGACTATGATAAACATGAAAGTATGGCACAACACTGAAAGAGTGCAACCACCTTTTTATTCAATATTTAATTTCCCTGCTAGTGTGACTGCCCCTAAAAACAGATTATTACTGTAAAACTGATACTTATAACATCAAAGTTAAACAAAAATTGCAACCATCAAGTAAGTTAATTCATCAGGTTCCTCAGAGAAGTCATGGATGCTCTGTTTCTGGAGGTATTTGAGGGCAGGCTGGATGAGCAACCTCATTTAGTGGGAGGTGTCCCTGCCCATGGCAGGAGGATTGGAACTAGATGATCTTTAAGGTCACTTCCAGCCCAAACCATTCTGTGGTGTTTCTACGTTATGACACCTCACCCGTCATTTCTTTCCAAACAGTAGGCACATAGATACTGCTTTGTTTTTCTTAAGCAACTCTGAGAAGCTAAGCAAAGCTTCTACTAAATTACAGTACATGCTTCAAACATACATCTGTTTAAATCTATAGCTGAGTCATTGGACTCTAAAAGTAGCAACATATCTGAAGAGTTTAAACCCTTCACCTGACAAGTTACACCATCATTATTATGTAAAAAATGACAAAGAAAAGCAGGAGTTCTTTCATAATTGAATACACAATTAGTTAATGAATCTCACACTTATTAACAAGGTAGCACAGTATAAAACTACACTGCAGTAAAAGCACGTGGGTGTTCCTGCTTGTCCTTGTTAGAAAACTAGGGTGACCTTTTCTGTGATGATGTTGCAGTCAGTGGCTGCCTGAAAGTTGCTCTATTTATTAAAACAAGAACAAAGAAATGCCACTGCTGCACCCCTGATGGGCACAGGACATTGCAGTAAAGATCTGCATTGCTGTGGTTGCCTTTGAAAGGTTTAAACTGTTACCTAAACTAGCTCCTTTGTGCCTTTTCTCGTTTACTGAGACGCGTCAGGCAACAGGCAGCCTCTTGAAGAAGCTTTCCATTCCCAGAGTGGTATAGACAACACAGCCATGCGCTTACACAAAGTAGTATGGGCCTCAAGCAGAATACCAGCTAGAGACATAAAATTATACCTGGCTATTCCTACTTTGCTATTGGCAGAAATTCCGTGGTATAACTGTGTCAATAATTAAAGTGTTCTGTTCCCACTTCCACCTGACCACGGCTGAGGTTGAAAATGGGTGTTTTCAAGCTATCTGAAGGAAAAAGTAACAGGATCCACATTTTGACTATCATTAAGTAGAAATCCATTACTTTAAAGTTTTTATCATTTTATTTGTGACATTTTGTAAAAGCGTCCATTAAATATTTTTATCTTAATAAGAAAAAGCACTGACCAGCTACTAGGGCTAAAAGTCTGCCTTGGATTTTACTTTTTCAGTCAATTTACTAGTTTTGGGGGTTTTGTTTGGGTTTTTCTGTTTGGTTTTGTTTTGTATCGTTTGTTGGTTGGTTTAGTGGCTTTTTTGTTTACTTTTCTTCTTTTTTTTTTACTTACTCATACCCCCTTCACTTTAGTTCAGAATAATGTTAATATTAGTTCAAGAATTCAAGTTATGAATGCAAGTACATACCAACAAAGTTAGACCAAATGAAATATCTATATGTATAATGCATAGGCATGAATTTGGACAAAATATAAGAAAATTGAGGCACTCAAATTAGCTCATTATTCATTAGCTACTGCCTCTATTCCACTGCACTCAATCCTCTAGCAGAAAATTCAAACCAAGTAGTTCAATTAAGGTAGAACTCAGCCTCTCGTAGCTTTGTATGTCAATAAAACGTTCCCACTTAAGAGAATTCTCCTCACAAAAGAGGAGATCACTTTTGTTCAGCAATGAAGTCTGGAATGGTATTAATGGGAAAACATTACTCACTTAACCTAAGAAGTTACTTGTCTTGGGAATTTGTTCCTTTGAGGAACTGCCCACTTGCAATTAATAACAAAATTCTTGATGATGATGGATAGGAATGGAAGACCCTCATCAATACAGAATACAAACAGAACATTGCTTTAATTTTATTTTTATGTTAGGGAACAGCGACCTCCAGAAATTAATAGAATTTAATTTTCCAGAAGTGATGCACTGAGGGATTCATCACATAAGCCATAAAGAAAATCTCCTAAGAGTCATAGCTAGGAGCAATTCCAACCAAAGGACTGAATTGTCCCATAGAGTTTTGTAGCAGTTTTTGGAAATCAAGCTGCACTTACACAGGAACAACTGTTATGCACAGGTTTCTGGCCAATCTGCCTACAAAGAAAGTCTGGATATGAAATCCTCATCACACAGAAATCAATAGTTCTGCCTTCGTCGGGATTAGAGTTTCACTCCAGAGCCCTTGAAGAGCATTTCACAGTAGTGACTATGAGATCCAATAAAGCTGACACATGCAAAGAACAAATTTTTTTTTTAAAATGATGCTACAAAAAATATTTTTTCATTTGACTAATGTATTTATGTATTCTTATCAACACCTTATATGTAGCAGTAAATGTGGCACATATTTATGACAATTAAGCAGAGCTCCATTCTATAAGACTTCCGTATATCATTTGCAAGTATTTGCTAATGAGTGAAGAGACATTATTCCTCTTGTGCACAAATTAAGTAAAAGAATATTTAGATACCCACATCATACACAATATATTGCTGACTTCTTCCATCAATGGCAACTGAAATCACAACCGCAGTAAAAGGAAATTAACCTTTCTTTCATTCGCCCTGACAAAATGTGTTCATTTCTGCAGGTAAAAGGTTATTTATAAACTAGCACCATGACACCAAACAGAAATCATGTCACAAAATTTTCATTAGGAAATATAAGAAATACATAGGTAGTTTCCGACTTTTGTCATCCACACAAAGCCAGGTCTACTTTTCCAATCAATTCAGGGAATTTAAACAAGAGCCTTGGTGTCATTCAGAAGACAAAATCAAAACTGAGAGTTTTAACATGATGTACCCATAAATATAAAAATCAGAAGAAAAACTGAAAATAGAGATCTTTAATTCACATACATCCTGGGTGCAGCCCAGTCAGCATTTCCCCATACAGTCAGTTTCTAATCTTTTATCTTGATTCAGAGAAATACTTCTAACACATTCCTATCCTTACTCAAGAAAGATACTTCCCCAAAAAAAGAAAGTACTTCCCCAAATTACAGTCATCCTGTGCACTTTCCACACAGGTATGTAAAAGGAAAGCCATCTTTGCAATATCCCTGCAGTAATAATAGCATTCAAATACAGATGTCAAAGGAAAATGTAACTCTTAGGTCACATAAATCTTGTGTCAGAAATTAAATGGAATTCTCTCTTTACGGTCTGTCCAAATCTTGAATTCCTGCAATGCATTTCCTCAGGCCTTCATGATGCTCACGAGCACAATGCATGAAAATGTATTCAGACAATTAAAGGAAGAGCAGCACTCTGTCTCTCGAAACACCAGTCAACCAACTCACAGAAACAGGAAGAAACTTTCCTGCTAGACCAACTATTTGCTACAGAGCTTCCTCAGCCTCTTTCTCACACATCGGATAAAGACATCTTCCAGATTCAGAACACTGGACAAGATAGTACACAGACTAGGCAACTGATTATATCCAGTAATAACATTTTAATAGTGGTATAAAATGCTTGTCAAACAATTTTGGAATTTAAAAAAAATATATATATAAAATGTTCACACGTAACTTTCAAATAAGAAATGGACTGCGTGTCCTAACAAAAACTTGTTCACTACAAACAGCCTGTCCAGCTCAATTCCAAAATAGAATTTGAGATCATATTCAGTATCTGTGCTGCAGTGCAGTGCCTTTGAGAGGAAGGTACAAATGCTGCAATCTCAGCCACACCATTCCTCACATGAGCTGTTAAACAGTGGTCTCTTGTGCCAGCCCCTGGTGAATCTTCAAAAGTCACATACTGACAAGTACAAGAAATACTTTTTAAAATAAACAAAGGCTAGCCAAAGTGTTTTTCAGTGTTCTTCCCTTCTAAAATTGCCCCTAATAGCCAAGATTGCTTTAGAGCATTTTCTTCAGTGCATTCTAGCAGCTGTGTCTGTATGTTTGATGACTGCAGCTACCAGAATCTAACATTTTTTGATAAACCCCTTTAAAGATAAGCAGCGTATGAAAAGCATCAAGGGATTTAAAAAAAAAAAAATAGAAAGACAGGATTCTTTTTCTTTCCCCCTATTCAGTTTCACTGAGAGACTCACATAACAATTCTTCTTATGTCTACTTATTTATTTCACAGCAATCTTCAGATATTGTTTTTTCCAGGTTTCTTTTGCATCCTCTAATTCTACAGAATCTTCATTCAGGACAGCATATGAGCATATGATTTTAAATAAAATTTAACACTATAGTTTTTGCTCAAATGCAGCCATAACAAGGAATATCTGAAACAGAAGTGACTGTGGGATCACAGAGTTCTTGTCCTTGAAATTTGACCACATACAAGTCTTCATTTCAGAACGAAGAAAAATTTTCTGCCATAAACTCCATTCTTTTATTATCTGAAGTATTAAATCCCAGTACTGTGTGAATAAAACGTTTTGCATATCAAACACAAATCCTAAATAACATTTCACTTCATTTAAAAGTATTTTTCTAGTGTTGGAAAGTACCCTTACACTTTTCTGTGACAGTGACACTCAGAAAAATCAAGTTCATGTAGAAAGTAAGGCAACACAGAACGTGTTTGCAAAAGATCCTATTTTACTGAAAGTTGTTGATGAAACAAATGATAAAAGCATTAGAAGAGGGCAGACAGTGGAATATTAGCATCCAAATCTTTAAAAAATAAGATAGAAAAAGGAGACAATGACTTCAATGGACTTGGCGAGAATGTGCTGCTGACACTGATTATGTTTCTGATTTCTGGCAGGCATGGTAGTCTTCACTGTCTCAGAGGACAGTGAGAAAGAACACAGCCCGGTCGGCCTTACTTTAGTGTGTCCCAGTGGTGTCTCCTACCACATACACCTAAAAGAAGACTTGCCTTTAACATAAGAGGCTCCACAACTCCAGAAAGCCACAGATACTAGCACCAAGAACACCCCGAGATCAAACAGCTAAATTACATATTTCTTATCAGTCTTAGGTACATACTGCTCCCAAAATTCTGGACACCTTTAGCAACTACAAAGGATACTCATAAGCAGTATTTTGTTGAAATACTGCTATTGCTTTAATCCTACCATCAGTTTACCACCTCACTCCAAACAAAGACCTTCCCTTATGGTGGTTCTGCATCACAAAAAAGTCCTTGCATGTATGCATTATAGAAGAAGCCTATGCATTTAGGCAAAAACATCTTCTGTTTTCTCCTGAAACTGATTTATTTTCACTCTGGTGAAATTACACATCCTAATAAATAAATAAATTTTTAAAAATACACAAAGGTCATTTCCATATTAACTATAAATATTTCAGACTCTTGCCTTTAAGACTAAACACTGAAAGCTTATTTTGCACACATCTTTCCCCTTTCTAAGATTTAAAAAAAAAATAATAATCCTCTACAGGGAAGAAGCCGTCCTCAGACACACAACTAACAAAAGTGAGAACAGGATATTTGACCCTCTTCACTCCTCTTGCACAGCACGTGTACATTCAGTGGGAGACATCAAGAGATTATACATCCAAGCCTAAGAAAAAGCTACACATGATACAAGGTCACATCCACCTGGAATATTCAGCAAAGCAACGAGGGATAACCCTGTCTGTGGAGAAGCATCTAATTCGCAGACTTCAGAAGATTTCCTTGAAGAGAACTGAACAGAACAGAGTTGAACTCCAGTCTGTCGAAAGTTAAACAATGTAAGGACTGGTGCTTCCAGAAATCCAGGGCATCAACATGATACATTCACTTCTCAGAAGTGACATATCAAACTGAAATTGTTTCTAAATGAAACAGAAATCCACTGTAGCAGCAAATTTGTAGGAGGAAATGCATGATGCCACCTTATCAAAGTATAAGAATAAAATAAAAGCGGCAAATAAAGAAAAGGAATCATTACAAAAATGGGAATATGTGAAAATGAAGGGAAAAAGAAATTACCTATCTACACATCGATGGCAAATACAAATTCAGTTTAGTAACTTAACACAAATAAAGAAATTCTTTTGTTGAATAAAAATCTCCTATTTTTCTTTGAACATTAAAAATAATATTTTGCATTGATATTGCAGGGTAAACTCTGAAGATGCTACAGTAATTTTGATACATCAGAAAGAGAACCCGCAATTTTAGAAAGTTTGTTGGGTCCTATCAAAAGAAAATAAGCACTGTTTGCATGTAGTAGGCCTACAGATGTTATTGTTAAGGTATTCAAAGCACAGAAATATTTTCCACTTTCATAAAATGGTCTTTGAAAAGTTCTGTTTTATCTACAAAACCATTTAGGAATCTGTCTGCCCCCAACTACTATTGTTAAATAAAATAAATAACTAAGGAGACAAACTGCAGCAATTACCAGGTACTATCCTGTCTTAAAGCAATGGACTTCCAAGGAATGTTCAAAACTTTGTTAAAGTGGAAGGAAAAGAGGAGTAAAAATCACTGCTCACATACAACCACAGAGTAGAGATTCCAAACTCCACATGAAAAGGGTATTTCTCAGGCCTTTTTCATTTCATTATATGAAAAGCTTCCCTCATGCCTCAGTTTACTACTTTCAAGGTCATTTTACCACCAGTACAACAACCTAAAAAATGGTAAAGTCTTGTCTAAGGCTGCGTTTGCCAAATCTGTATTAAGCCTGACGCACATTATCAGGAGCACCGTTTTACATAACATGCTGCTGCTGTCAGGTGCTGTAGTTTAACACCCCTGTCTACGAGCTGAGCAGTATTAGCATGCTCACTGCTTCTCCTTCCCTATTAAGCATTCAGATAACAGCCCTTCCATGAGCTAAGCTTAACATTCCAGCCTGCAGTAAGACTGTCATTGTACAAGTCTTCCAAAAATGTTTACCAGCAAGAAGTACTAATAATAAAACTCTCATAAGTGGAGATGACAAATTATCTTTCAGAGAAGTATTTGTCCTTAGATATCAGACAACACTACAATAGAAGTCATGTAACGCTGAGAGGAAAAAAAGTTAACAGTCTTCATGCCAGTATTGCATAACAGCCGTATTCCCTGTAAAACCAGATTTTCTAAGAATTCTCAAACAAAAAAAGAAGCCAAAAACAAGAATAATAGGAAGTGTGTTATAGTTTCTGATTGAAATAAATGAAGATTAGCAAGATTCAGGATTCACAACACTGCAAACAGCATATGAATACGCGTCATGTACACTGTGTGGCTTTCTTTCCCCTCCTTTTTTACTGTATTTTCTGAAGAAATGTTTATCATGAACATTTTCTAAATCAGACTGTACTAAACAAAAAGGAAGCTAGCTTTTGCTCTACAGTCTCCGCGGTTTTTAGCTCTACTTATCAAATGCCCAGGTAATTTTTCCTCCAACTGTGACAGGGTTTGCGTACAGCACCATTCAAATACCCCCATCTGCAAAACTTGCTAGGATTGTGCATAGAAACAGAACTTGGGAGATGGCCCAGAAGATAAATAAAAGCATCGCTTGAAGAAAAATAATCCAGAGGAGTACAGAATGCAGCAGTCCTGATGCATTAATTAAACTGAGGGAAGGAATGCTCTAGCGCCTTAACGTGCTTTGGACTGAAGAAAGCAGAAGTAAAGATGCTCACACCAAAAAAAAAAGCCGCGCTCAGCGAGGAGAACGCCCGCAAGTTAGTGGGAATCTTGGTGGGGAGGGGGGTGGGAGAAGCGATTTTTTTTTTTTTTCCCCCGATTCTATTTTTGCAGGAGTGAGATTGCAGCTTTTAAGCCGGGGAGGGCTGGGATCTGCAGTACGCACACACATCGGCGGGCGGAGCGGGACTCGCGGGGAGGCGCGGGGCTCGCTCGCCCCCGCCCGGGTCTCCCCGCCGCGCCGCCCCCGCTTATCCCGGCAGAGCGAGCGGCTCCTTACAGCCTCTCCGACCGCGGGGATGGGGGGCACAGGATGCCAGGGAGAGAGGATGGGAGCTGAGATGCGCGAGAGCGGGATGGTAGGGGAAAAGGATGGGAGCTGGGGCTGCGGGGGCACAGGATGCCAAGGGGAGAGGATGGGAGCTGGGATGCGGGGGCACCAGGCTGGCAGGGGGAAAGGATGGGAACCAGGTCTGCGGGAGCCGGGGCTGGCAGGGAGAGAGGATGGGAGCTGGGATGCGGGAGCACCAGGCTGCCAGGAGAGAGGATGGGAGCTGGGATGCGGGAGCACCAGGCTGACAGGAGAGAGGATGGGAGCTGGGATGCGGGAGCACCAGGCTGCCAGGAGAGAGGATGGGAGCTGGGATGCAGGAGCACCAGGCTGGCAGGGGAAGGGGATGGGAACTGGGATGCGGGAGCCGGGGCTGGCAGGGCTGGTAGGGGGAGAGAAGCAGAGCTGGGACTGCGGGAGCACAGATTGCCAGGAGGAGAGGATGGGAGCCGTGGCTGCGGAGCCCTCCCGGACAAGGCGCACCTGCCTCCCGCTCCCAGCCCGGCAGGACCCGCCCGCCCGGGGTCTCGGTACCCCCCGCCCGCAGCTCTCCCCGGGGCAAGCTCCGGGCTTCTCCCCCCGCATCCCCTCGCCAGCGCAGAGGTGGGGGCACGCAAACCCGGCGCTTACAGTTCGCAGGAACTGGATCTCGTCCTCTCCCTCGCCCCCCTCGGCCATGGCTCCCCCTCTCTCTCCTTCTCCCGGTGTCGCTCCCCGCGGGGCAGAGGCGCTCAGGGATGCTCGGGGGCGGCGGAACCGGCAGCCCCAGCCCGCACCTTGCAGCGAGCGGGTGGCCGTGCGCCTGCAGCAGGTTGACGGCTCTTCCCAGCCGCCTGCTAGGGGGAGGGGGGATGCGATTAACCGGGGGAGGAGGCGGAGCTGCAGGTGATCCGCAGCCCCGCTCCCTCCGCACGCCGAGCCCAGCGCCCCTTGCTGGCTGCGCCGCGGAGAGGCGGGGGAGGCGCCTCCTCGGCTCCGGGACGGGGTCTGCGGCAGCGCCCCCGGGACAGGGCTGTCCCTCTGGAGTCAGGCGTGATGTGCTGCGCTGAGAGGTGCCTCGGGAGAGGGAGAATTCACACGGCTTTGAGAGAGTTTTTTTTTTGCCAGCCGACAGCACTCTAGGATTATGGAATCATAGAACGGTTTGAACTGGAAGGCACCTTGAAGATCATCCAGTTCCAAGCTCCCTGCGATGGGCAGGGACACCTCCCGCTAGACCAGGCTGCCCAAAGCCCCATCCAATCTGGCCTTGAACACCTCCAGGGATGGGGCAGCCACAGCTTCCCTGGGCAACCTGTGCCAGTGCCTCACCACTCTCATCGTGAAGAAATTCCTCCTTACGTCTAGTCTAAATCTGCCCCTCTCCAGTTCATACCCATTCCCCTTAGTACTGTCACTACAAGCCTTTATAAAAAATCCCTCCCAGCTTTCTTGTACACCGCCTTCAGGTAGCAGAAGGTCACTATATGGCCTCTTTGGAGACTTCCCTTCTCCAGGCTGAGCAACCCCAACTCTCAGCCTGTCAGAAGGAAGAGAAAAGGGAAGGGAAGGGAAGGGAAGGGAAGGGAAGGGAAGGGAAGGGAAGGGAAGGGAAGGGAAGGGAAGGGAAGGGAAGGGAAGGGAAGGGAAGGGAAGGGAAGGGAAGGGAAGGGAAGGGAAGGGAAGGGAAGGGAAGGGAAGGGAAGGGAAGGGAAGGGAAGGGAAGGGAAGGGAAGGGAAGGGAAGGGAAGGGAAGGGAAGGGAAGGGAAGGGTTAAATGTACAGTATGGCTTCACCAGATGTTGGCATCTAACCACCCTGTGAGTGAGCTTAATCCAGGCTGAATGAAAGTCTTTAAATTTTAATTCACTTGAAGGGTAAATACCATGAGTTTACCATAGGGTAAAGCAGAGGGCTGCTCATCTTTCCTGAGTATCCATGTAGTCTGTGCCTTGCCAAGGACACATTGGTTCCAGCAGTGAGGAAACTAGGCCTCCAGCACAAAGATGTTTGGCAGCCCACAAGAGCTGCAAGAAATGCAATGTCAACAGCTCTCTGGAACAGATAGATGTCTGCTGGTGTGATGCAATGGTCGTGAGGTGAAGGCAGTAGAACAGCTTAAAAATCAGCATAGTGAACATTGGATCATTGACAGAGTGAAATGCATGAGGAATATATGACTGCGGAAGGCTTTTGAAAGACAGAAATCAGTAAACATCATGAAATCACAATATTTTTGGTAAACAGAGTATGTGGCTAGCATCACAGAAGATGTGGTGTTTCTTGAGAAGCCATACCCATTACCTGCAGCTTTACCGTGTTTGTGGACATTGTGAAAAAGTAATAATAAACACTTCTGAGATTTTAGCATTATTTTCAGCACTATAAAACCTGTTCGTCTGAGAGACTGGAAGTTGTGAGAGTAGCCAACATCCATACGATCTCTAGAACAAATAATAAATGAGTATTTAATACAGAGGTTCTATACATGAACTCCAGAGTTATGACAGGTTAAGCATTTCCTTTAAAATTTCCTGTTTTCAGTTTCTACTGATTTCATGAGACTTTGTTTACCTCTCAGACTTACTCTGGACAGAAAATACTTCTTTTCTAAGTACAATAAAAGTATGGAAGACATTTTTTTCATATGGTTACAATATTCAAACCTCTTAAATATCGCTTCCTCCAGACTATTTAGATTGAGAGATATTTCTTGAAACAGACCCCTATTATGATGAAAAGTACTGAGTTTGGATAACTTTAAAAGATTATGTTTCATGAAAGTGCACTGAAGAAATATAATTGCACTTTATCCCACTTACAAAGCAAGTGAGTTCCAACACAAGAATTTGCAAATGTACTTCATATGGATGCAAAGCTCAGCTCACATAGGTTTACAGGACCAAGGTCTTGCCTAGATCATAGTACACCCAGGATATTTTCCATCATGCTTAGAAGGTGAGTAGTATATTAGATGTCTGCTTTATTTGTTGCATGTGAGGCAAGGACATTGTAAAGAAAGGAAAGAAAAAAACCCTATAAATAGCCCACTATAACATCAGTGGCTGAAACATTTTGTACAGTTTTCAGTACAATATTATGACATAATGACATTATGGAAGTTGTTCCAAGAACTGTGAAGCTGATGATACCTGATTTCTTATGGACTTGTAGCTCATATTTAGACTCCTTGGTATTTAACAAGATGCAAACTCCAGCTGAAGGTTCTCTGTGCTAAGGTAGTAATATTTCTCTAACATGCAGAATTGTTGATGTGTAATATGAGCGAAAAGTATGCTGCAGTTTTTCAGACAGCAGATAGTACTCTTTGGTGTCTTCTCTACTCATTAATCCATTTTCAATGAAATGGCTACAAGCGTGTATGATGCTTTTAGTCCTCTGTTAAATTGTTGGAATTTCACAGTTAGTTACTATGCAGTAACAGAGGGAAATACATCACACCTGGCTACATTTCATTTGTTTATGAAACAAAGTTAAAAGTAGTAAAGAGAAAAGATTCTTCTTGAAACTTTCTTAATAGGGTGATAAAAAATAAATGCAGTTGGAAGCACAGCTTCTTGTTAAATTGTTCATCAAGGACAAATATTCATATGTGCATACGCTATACACATAGAATATTATATGCACACATGTGCAAAATGCATATTAAATATAGTTATAAAATATACATAGAATATAGAGTCAGCACACACACCAAACTGCCTGAAAAAGCTAAGTAAATTCCTGATGGATACAGCTTTGACTTCCTGTACATCACATGCCTACACCAATCAGCTACAATGCATGTGCCTCTCCCCTTCCCACTCCAAACACACAGGCTTACTGTACCCACATGAAAACATCAAGAATGTTTTCAAAATATTCAGTATATTGGACTTGTGTTTTAAAAGGAATGCACTTTGGCTGATGTGAGGTTTTAATCAGTAGTTATGCTTAACTGCATTGAATAATTGAAAATGACTGATTGTTCTTTAAGTGGAAATAACATAATAGTATCTATCATAACAGAAAGTAACATAAAGTTCACAAATTGCTTCTTAGATTAACTACTGGGAAAACTAAATTAATAAACATCCTCAGTGGCTGGTTTTTGCAGGTGGAATTGCATATTTTTGTGGGGTGTGAAAGAATAGGACACTTTGCTACAGGACTGCCTGTCCCAAAGTTCAAGATGTCAGTCCACCACAAAGCAGTTAACTTTTTGTTCCTCACTCTTATTTGCTCCTTTTCAATTTACATTACGTCTGACTATGCCCACTGTTTACCACAAGTCTGAAGATCTTTTATCACCAAGCGACAACTGTGCTTTCCACAGAAAAATGCAGAAAAAAAAAAAAGTTTCTCCTTCTGCCAAAATAATCCCATACTGATTTGGGAAGTTAAAGCTTTTTTTAACACAGCCTCTGAAGATTAACAAGAAGTTTTAGTAAGAAAATTGTCATTTCCTTGCAGCTCTAATTTATGCTTTGTTAGCTAACTACTTATCTTATGAGATGCTTGTAATATGTCTGCTCCTTTTTTATCCAGCCTAGGAGCAGTCTTTCAATCTTTCAGTCCAGAAGTGATTTTGTGACCTGCTGCTTATTATGTACTGTTCCTTTTGTTGCCTTATTCTTGCTATGTTCTTCTTAAAATCCCATTTGAAATCTATCTACCTCCACGGACATTTGTAATTGTCACTATGACAGATATTTTACTTAGTGCATTTTGCCTTTGGACAGCAAGGACTTGCTACTGCTACACTAGTTTATCAAGGCAGCTGCACTGTGGGGATTCATAATATGGCCTTACCAATTTTCACCAAAAACAGGTTTCTTGGTGCGATGCAGAAGCAGTACAGCAGCACCAGTGCAACAGTGCTTCTGAGGCACCCCAGCAAGATTCTGAACTGAACATAAATAGACATTATTATAAGAATTTTAGCACTTTAATTCCGTACATTTTAATCACCTAAATTGGGAAACTTATTGTGATGTTAGAAGACGCATAGATATCACAGAATCACAGAATAACCTGAGTTGGAAGGGACTCACAACGATCATCGAGTCCAACTCCTGTTCCTGCATAGGACAACCCCAGCATTCACACTACACGTCTGAGGGTGTTGTCCAAATACTTCTTGAATATTGTCAGGCTTGGTGCCATGACTACTTCCCTAGGGAGCCTGTTCTAGTGCACCACCCTCTGAGAGAAGAACTTTTTCCAAATAACCAGCCTAAGCCTCCCCTGGCACATCTTCCCTACAATACCTCAGGTGCTATCATTGGTCACCACAGAGAAAAGCTCAGTGCCCGCTGCTCCTCCTTTCTTTTCTCTTGGCTGCCAGGGCACACTGTTGGTTCGTGTTCAACTTGCCATCAACAAGAACCCCCAAATCCCTTTCCACAGGGCTGCCCTCCAGTCTCTCACTCCCCAGTCTGTGTGTATATCCAGGGTTGCATGTCCCAGGTGCAAAACCCAGCATTTGCTCTTGTTAAACTTCCTGTGGTTGGCAATTGCCCAGCTCTCCAATATGTCTAGATCCCTCTGCAGGGCCTCTTTGCCCTCAAGAGGTCAACAGCTCCCCCCAGTTTTGCATCATCAGTGAACTTGGTTAGTAAACCTTTGAGTCCTGCATCCAGGTCATTTATGAAGATACTAAAGAGTACTCTTCCGAAGATGGATCCTAAGATGGACCTGTTAGTGACTGGTCTCCAGCCCAATGTGACTCCATTCACTATGACCCTTTGAGCCCGACCTATCAGACAATTATTCACCCACTGCATTATGTGTTTACCCAGCTGTATGCTGACCATTTTATTCAGGAGTATACTGTGAGAGACAGTATCAAAGACCTTGCTGAAATCCAGAAAGATTATGTTAATTGGTTTTCTGGTTTCTATGCACACATTCAAAGTAATAATTTATATAAAACAAACAATGTTTGCCATCTATAATAATAACAAAAATTGTAAACATTCAGTACACAGTAACATGAAGAGAACTCCCTCTTTGTTATCATCTAGCAGAATATACTACCACACTATTTTTCTCTTCTTAGAAGCACAGAATAAGATAATGCCAATAGGAATTTAATGGGGCAGATACTATCCTTTCTTTCTCAGACTGTTCTGTCTTACAGCATGTCAGATTTTTCAGCCAGATATCAATCTTGAAAACATGTTATTCCAAGTGGTGTGAAACTAGAGAGATTGCATCTCCTATCACATATCATAAATCAACACCACTGCGGTCAATGGATTGGAAGCAGTGTAAAATCTATGCCAGTTCAGGTCCCAACTGTGACTTGAAAACAGGAATAGAATTATTAGACCCAATTCCACATTGAATTTAAAATGAGATTTTATTGCAGATCAGCAGAGTTTGAGAAGGCATAATAATACTTAAGACCATGTAGTTATATGCTTATCATTATCACCCCAGAGTTCAATAATATGCTGCATTTTCCTTAGTGCTTATCATGAACACATAAAATACAGTATAAATGTTAATTGCATGCCTGGCATTAAGTATATGTCTTGCACTCTGTGTATAGCATGTGTACAATAATTCACATAGGAATACAGTGTTTAAATAAGATACGGACAACGAAGCTTGTCCTCTTTTATGAGAACCTTGGGTTTAAGTGAAAGCAAAACCCATTACATGTTATTTAATTACAGAAAAATTCTTCCAAAAAAAGCACTTTGCATTTGGACATGTACCATCATTTTCTAAGACCTTTTCTGTTACTTTGCCTTCTGTTGTCAGCTGCAGCTTCTGAGCCCATGCGTAAGTGTAGTCTGGAACATGGTTTTGTCAAAGTCTGGAAATCTACACTTCTCCTCTTGACCAATAAACAGTCGCTTTCTGAAGTGTCCTTGCTAGCAAAGCTCAAAGATTTTAATTTCTGGGTCTTTTTTGTTACCGTGTGTGGGATTATTAACTAATGAGGAGATATAGATCCTGTCTTTTAGTTTTGGGGGAATAATAGTTTGCCTGAGTTTTCATTTTCCCATCTTCTGGGGAGTTCTTATTGCTCTTTTAATGTTTTTCTAATGTACTTTCTGATAAATTCACTGGAAGCTGTTGAGAGACACAGACCCTAAGAAACGGTTTTTTGAAAGCTCCTTTAGGCTGTTGGGAGGCATTAATATATTGTGTTGCTACATATGGTTGGTATGCACTAAAAGAGCAATGAAATATGACCCTCAAAACAGAACTTCCTTTTTTTCTAGGTCTTTTAGCAGGTTATGTCATAGATAATTACATACTGGCACTATATGGATGTGTGTATATATATAGGAATATATTGCACTCTCTTACTTTTATTCACAAATGGAGATGCATTCCTGTTTACTTCAGCATGTGTCCTTACAATTAAAATTCTATCTTATTTAGTCAATGATAAGGGAAGCAATAGGAAGGTAATTCTAAATTTATTAACAATTTATGTTAAACATACGTCCATCTCAAAAATCAGTGCGGTTGCAAATAGACATAATCAGGTTTTTGAGGTGTTTCAAAATCTTGTCAGGTAAACATCTAGACATTTAGTGTTCCTGATTTATTCTGAAGGAGTTAATATCTGAGGACCTACATAAATATCTGGAACAAAGAAAGGGAAATCTCTCCTTCTTATTCTGAATATCCAGCAATTTGCTCTATAGTTTTCCAATAAAGACCTACATAACGTATAAAACCAGAAAAACTTCATCTCCTGTCCCTACGAGACAAACTGGCTATGAAGTCTAATTGTGTGATGTTTAACAAATCTAGTCCTCTTTCTAAAGAAACAGACAGTTTTCTGGAAGAAATTTTAGTAGCCACAGTGCTGCTCCATAACTTGTGGAAGGCAAATAATTGTTAAATGATCTGCCTATCTCAAAACAAACTTGTCTGGAAAGGCAGTTTTTTCACTCTTTCGTTTTCAAAATTTTGGTGATACAGCAGACTTGCATTTTCTTCTAAGGAGAAGAGAACAGGTTTTTTTTTCATGGCTGCTGAGACAACCAATTGTACATAAGGGGGAGGAGGACAAGGACTGACAGCACAAATGCCAGGAACAGTGTGAAATTTCAGCTATAAGAAAATGAACTCTCTGCATTACAGGTATTGATCAGATACTAGCTACCAAAGGTGAAAGTTGTTGGCAGGTTCTGGGTAAGTGACCAATAATTCTTGTGTCTGCAGAGAAAATGAAAAGAATATTATTTCCCTGAGGAAATACTTGCATTATTTCAAATGGCTATGAATTCGTGATAAAAGAAATCGGTAGTCAACGCAAAACTCAGTTAGATTGACCGTTCTCCAACTGAAGAGACATTATGCCAGCTGTTAATATTTTTCTCATAAATATTATGAGAGACGATTAGGTATAAGCCTGAAGAAGCTGCCAGATTAAAAGGAAAGAAAGAGGACAAAGAAAAGGAAGGGAAGGAGGAAGCTTTTATGGTCTCAATTGTAAGTAATAAACCTGTTAGCCATAATATACTTAGATCCTAATTTTGACCTTTCATCTCCTGCTAGTACACTTCTTCAAGCATATCGCAAAATGAAGTCCAAGACTTCAATATTCACGCAAGACACCACCAGGAACTGAAACATAAAACTTGGATCCATAGCTAGTCATAATGCAAAGATCTCATTTGAATTGTGACTATGACAACACGAGAACAGGATTACAACTCTTACCAGGCAAACTGTTCACTGTGAACAAATGATTAATTTAGCTTTTCTGAGTCAAAAAAAGTGTGTGCAAACTGGTTTACTAACATGTTTGTTATTCATGATTGTTAAGGAAAATTCAGGCCATAGTTTTAAGAGTTATACACTTGGCTTTTACCTTGGGATATTGCTTTTGTGATGTCTAAAGTGTCATGTAAGTGACAGAGTATTGTTTCTGTTCCCTCACTGTGACAAAGTCAGAAGGATGAGCACAAATAACCCTGTGCACATGTCAGTGCAGGTAACTGAAGGGAAAAAATAGATGTTCCTTACACTCATAGGAGGAATCTGTAACAAGGCTACTTTTCCCCACCATTATTTCTCAGACCAGCAAAACACAGGCCCCCAGATTTCACAGTTAATTATTAATTTAAATATAGGAGAATTACATAGGGCAAAGGACTTGTTTTTCTTTGTAATTATGATGAATTGATTCCAGACTTCCTCTAAGTCATTCTAATGCCCTCTGCAAGAGCAACTCTGCCTGGAAAGGTACGCATGAGCTATAATTTCCCTTTGACATTAAAAGCCACAGATCTAAACACCACTGCAGTAATGCAGAGGTAAAAATGCGTGGCTCTTAACTCAAGATTAGTCTCTGTAATCATTAAGAAGAGAAAGCTCCATGGAGGTCACAGAACCAAAACCACTGAGATTACATTCCAGTCACAACAAGCACTTAACTTGTTTTAGATATGGTATCTGGACAATGACATATAGTAAGTAACATTCAATTGTCCATTTCACTAATGTGATTTTAAGAAATATTAATTATAACAATTGTAAAACAGAAAAAAAATAATTCATTTATCAAAAAACAATAGTTATTATAAAGGGGTAGCAGAAATCCTTAATAGAGTCTTCTATCACACACTAGGAATAAATCAAGACATTAACAGTACTTAAGACATTCTTGTTTAAGCACAAGATTTATATTTACTATGGTTCAGTTGCTCCTATAATTAAAAAGAAAAGTGTTTTCTGAAGCTCTGTGAGGAAGTTATGTTACATAAATATTTTGTTTAGGCACTAAGTTTCTCATCTTGTAGCGCTAATAAACCACCTCACCTCTAGAAACTGGAAACTGCATCTTTTTGTGACTGTTTACTGTACAAAATAAGAAGAAATGCTGAAATGCATCTGAATCAAAATCTATAAGCATAATACTCTGAATTTTGAAACAGAAATGTTCAGGGGCTTCTACTGTTATTTTAAAGACACATACAGCTTACCATGCTAAACTGAACACAAAATTGGTGAAGTCCAGTTTATGGTCACCTTCTGCAGCAAGCAAGGAACTGATGAAAACAGGAACTATGTAGTTCTCCATTCCTTTCTAGTCATACATATGTGATTTTTGTTGAATATCTCTTTCAAAATCTTTGTTATAGTTGATTTGTAATAACAATGGGTATTCCTATTACATATAAAATACTATTTTAATCTTCCTTAAAACCCAGTGACTCTTGCTAGGTCCAACCATTCACTAATAATTAATTGTTTCAAAATATTTTCTACCTGTTAATTGGATTATTTTGTAACATCACTAAGATCTTAGAAGTTTCTATTCAATATTTGATGTAACCATTCACATAATTTTCAAGAGTACTATTTCCCTCCAGACCTTGTTCTTCTTGCTCAGTCTTCCCTCCCAGTTCACGAATTCTGTTCTGGTTCATGTAACTAAGACTGATTCCATAGGCAAAGTTCCTTGACATTTCCCAGAATACAGTTCTAACATTCTGATCCATTCTTATCACGCGCAGGGGCATTTCAGTGAGTGATGAGCGCAGAGGTGGTGAACTCTTTTCTACTTGCATCTTGCAAGATTCTAAACCAAGGTGTTCCTGCTTTCCAGGCTCATCTAACAGAAGAGAATAATTTCATAGACACCGAAACAGTAAGTGAATATCAGCCCATATATCAAGTATTTCCTGTCTTTTTTTTGCTCTTCTTTATGAGATATTTAAAATCAATCATAACATTGCAGTATCTTATTTTTCACCAATTTTTAGTGCACAGCTCTTTTTCTTATGAATAAATGTCGCGCAGCCTGTTAACTAAGTTTAAATGACACTGAATTGTGCGTGTTCTAATACAGAAAAATAATCACATAAAAACTGTATCACATTAAGTAACAATTGAAAACTGTTCTCAGTGAGTCACTCTGAGCAGAATGGGTTTACTTCTTTAAAAGCAAGACAATCACACCTACTTCACCTGAGACCATCTTCTCTTTGAGATTACCAAGGTCATTTCAATAGCTTTGGAGATTTTATTACTCTAATTCAGTATGGCTAACCTAGTAATCACAGCACGAAAAGGACAGCTCCGGGCAGAATGTTTCAGATTGAGTAGAGCAATTGTTCTCAAACCACAGGAAGAATGAAGCACCATCCAGCTTCAACATTTCTAACAGGCCAACCTATTCCTAAGCAAGGAAGGGAAATTACACTGCAGTGTTACCCACTCAGAAATTAGAGGTTTGTAAATATCTGAGTATTTGCAAACCGTATGTATGTAAATTTTCACATTTCGTTTCATGGCAGGCATGGTTTCAGTTGAAACACTCAGCTTTACCTTAAAGCAGAACCGCAGGACAATTCTGCGTATTGTAAATGGGGATTTTAAATGTGCACTTAACATTTGCTTTTTTAACAATACGTCATGATTTCTGGCATTAACAGCAGCACTGCAGCTCAGATTTCTCTGACAGCTCTGCCTAATCTGCTTATTGAACTTTATTTTAAAGGCTTGTTTCCATGCTTGCCTCTTAGCATGTGTAGTCATTGACACCAGCAAAGTGGGTGTAAAGATCTTCCACAGCAGAGTAATAATATTTTACACCCACATCACCCAGGTATATATCACTACAAAGCAACAGAGAATAAGGATTTTACATTTTGGAACAATATTAGTAGATTTCGAGCTGACTGCTACAGGAAACTTAAAATGAGCTCATAAGCAAATAACAATGGGGCATTGAGGTTTGTGCTGATTTGGAAGAAGGCAACAATTTGTTCATGATTCACTGCTTTTCCTGCTAGCAAGAATACATAATTTGCTTATCCATTTCAGTCTCTGCCTAGTAAATGTTAGTAATCCTTGACCTGTCTCGCCACACAGAATAGATATAATGAGACTTTATGTATATACATAGATGAGAGTAAAGATATATATACTTGCATTAAGTGATGATGGAAGTTTCAGTTCAAATATGGCAGCACCAACTGCAAAACCCACTCTGAATTAGACTTTAAGATTGGCAGAACTCAAGCAGCTTTTCTCCTTGCAGAAGCATTTGCAGAAATGTGCTTTTATTGCTATTCAAGAAGACAAGCTCCCGCTTAGGCCGCATAGCAAATCTTTTCTACAGACAGCTGTGTTTATTTTTAGTTAAAGCCAAGAAAGACCCTAAGGGAGTGAACTGTTTAACAAATCTGTCCACATCAGGTAATACTAGCTGTAGAATAACTATCCTCTGCAGTGATATTGCTGTTGCTTACCCTCCTTTCACCCCTCCCTGTGTGAGCAATGGTTGGTTTTCGGGCTTGAGCTGTATTTGAATGTCATTCAGAAAGAGGGGAAACAACTGTGACCTTTGCACTTTGGATCTACTCTCAGAATTCATACACACAATTGTTCACAGACAAGATAAAAACATTAAAATGACACATTAGTTCCAGCCAAGGAAAAGAAGCACAAAGGAGGGCATTTAATGAGTTGACATAAAGCTCTGTCATTCAAGTAGTCACATTAGCAGTTTTGCAATTCCTCTTCCATCAAGTGTGATCTCCCTTTGTCCTTTTAATGTTATTTTTGCAAGACATCTCAGTTCTGCTTCAATTGCAGGTTCCCACAGTCCTTGAAGCTCATTACACTTCACTACTGGTGAAAGAAACAAACCAAGAACTAAATATATACTGAATTTCAAGGAGGCAGCTATTTGTAGTGGTACTCCCATGCATCTATTTTTCCTTGCACTGCTTGCATAACCACCCCCTCTGAGCTCTGCCCATTTTAAGTGCAAGTGCAGCTGAAAAATACTATTTGGTCCACTTGAAGTGGCACAAAAATTGAGCTTTATCCAAAGAGTTGAGCTTCTTTGTTTTATCACATGGCACGATGCACAGCTTTAATCTTTGCCAAACTAAAAGCAGACTCCCTCGAATTTATATAGCATGCTTTTCCCCATGCACCAAATAGTGCAGAACAAAGTCCTTGATCATGCCTTATGCCTGCTCCATTTAAAAAACGTACATGAGAGGACAAAAAGCCATAGTCGGTTGAAATTAGTATAACTTTTTTAAAGCAAATCAAGCCCACACAGTGAAAGGGAGAAAAGAGCAAAAAATAGAAAGAGTTTCTATTCTGGTGCATCTCTTTCTTTTAGCTCGCTTGCACCTGGAAAAAGACAGACCCAACACATATGGTCTTATCAGCCACTCCAAAACCTGGCAAACTCCTAGCAGTGCCTGACGATTACAAGGCTGCTTTTAGCTGCCCTTTTAGTCATGGGTTCGTAGCAGTGAAACAAGACATGCCACAGCCTTAATCAGTTAAGTCACACCTCCCAGGAAAACACACATGCACAAAGGTCAGAAAAAGGCCTCTAAGAGGAGGGTAGGAAAGAAAATGGACACGTGAGATAGGAGGTGATGGTGAAACTCAACTGTTGTACGTTATATATATTCCATTTGGTGTCATGTCTTTAGCTTAACTCAGGGGGATTGATAACACTCTTCAGTCTCTCCTTGCTGGAGCTTGGACAGCACATCTGTCAGGATCAGATAGTAATTGTCCCTTAACCTCATCTGTGCCTTCCCTTCATTTCAGCATTTGTAGGACCAAAGAATCAATGACAGAAGGAAAGACAATGGATTTACTCACCAAGTTTAATTATTTTAAAAACAGCAAACCATCAGTCAAGTATTTTGACTTCGTTTTACACAATGGTGTATTTTACGTATTCTGCTTCTTCATTATTAAAACAAAAAAAGAAAAGAAGTCAGTCTTACTCAGACAAGGCAACAGCAAGTAGATCATTGGAATTGTACTAGAGGAAAGATTTCAGCACAAGCAGAAATAACCATGTCATTTCCTTAAACCTTGCAACAGTCAGTAACTGCATTCTTCAAAGTACGAAAAGCCTATTTTTCTCAGTTTTCTTAGATTATCAGATTTGCCCTGTAGCACACAATAGCTACTAGTTTAAGGTCCAATTAGATTTACCCTTGATTTATTCTTGATCCCACTGAATCTTGACATACTAAAGATTAGATTTAGAGAAAATAAAAATTTTAAGTCACCCCCGTATTATTACCAGCTGCAGCTTCCTTACTATTTTGCTGACATTTATTTGTATCCATCAGCTTCTTTGGGGATACTACTTCAAGACACAGAAACCATCTTGCAAAATTTTAAGACTGGTTATCAAGCTGAAATGATTTTGCTTTATTAATTTCTTACTATTAGTTCTTCCTAGTATGCTAAACAAAATTCCTTTTGAGCTTGCATAATTCAGGATGTTATTGTTATTTTGCAGAATACATATTAGAAGTTTGTTTTCATACAAAAGATCTGCTCCTAAAACTCTTATTCTTTGTTATGATGAAGCTACAAAAGTGCAGCTTCTGTAACATGACAAATCAAAAAGTTTGTAGACAAATTTTTGACTCATATGCAACAAAATATACGAGGATCAATTCACGTGCACAGATTATGGCCCAGCCAGTGGGTGGCCTCACTGAGCATGTATCTAGAATAGATAAGTCATGTTCCTTTAAAAAAGCTATCAAAATATGAGCCCCATCTTTTTGACCAGAGTATTTGACACTACATACCCTTCTCTCACTACATTTAATGGAATTCATAAAGTATACATCTCAGGGAGACAGTGTTCCCATCTGTGGTGACTTTAGCAGTAAAAAATACCTCTTCCCATGCTTGCTGCCCATTTTCTAAAATGAAAAGAAAAAAAACTCGGTGCATGATTGGGAAAAGAAAATCAAGGCCACCAGCAAAAAGGCAAAGAAACAGCTGCTTGCAGGTGTGGAGCAGCAGGTCACATCCACAGGGTGAAGTGACATGGTGTATGGGGAAATGAAGCAATGCGGTCTGACCCACTTTGGAGCCACACCACCCAGCAGCACTGTGTCTGTCAGGTCTCTGTCTCCTGGGATATGCAGAGTGGCAGGAAGAAGTTCCGACAACAGCACTTTCACAGAGGTCCTTTTGACAGAGAATGGTGCAGTGAGAAGGAAAGTGATACTGGCCCTGGATACCCAGTGTGCCTGGGATTTGGTTTTGCATACCATTCCAAACAAACAGTGCTCAGACTGCAAAATTACATTACGGGTAATTTAATTACATATTGATTGTGAGTTGGAAATACATAGATACACAGGACTGTTGCAGAATAATTATCACTGCCATTAGGCAAATGCCATAATGAGAACAGTTAGTATGGAGAGATCCATGAGAACACTGTTGCAGAAACATACTTAAGCCCATTGTAAGAAATAAGACTTACAGTACAAGATGACAATTTCAGCCATTGCACTGTGATGGGGAGAAGACCAAGAGACCCAGGAGGATATCTGCAACACATTACTCCCTTCATAAAGCAGGGAGTTTGGTAATGAAAATGCTCACGGGGCTGAAGAAAATGAGATGCACCTCAAACTTTCAAGAACAGTAAAACAAAAAAAATCCCCATCTCCTTGCTCTGGGAAGGTGTGAGAAGGTGAAGATTTGCTTTCTGATCCAAACTGTGAGTGTTTTTCTGCCTGTTACCGAACAGTCGTAAAAAACTCACTGTCCAAATATCTGATGTTTCTTGATATCACCACAGATAGCAATTCAACCTTGGCCAGCTACAGATCTCTCAATTATCTAACAATGCTTTAGAGGAAGGAAATTACAGAATTAAAATAGGGGAGTGAGAGGGAAATGTTTTCCTTGTTATAGGAATAACAGCCTACAGAAGGATGCAGCGGAGACTTCAGCGCCACATCTAAGGACTTATAGCAGGAACGTGGCAACCCTTAGGTTTGTACAGTACCACATGTGTTTCCAGTAGGGAGTCATAGCTCCAAGCAAGATCAGGCACTTCCCGGTTATACTACTATGGCATAAGTCTGATACGATAGATGTCTCCTGAGATGCCCTAATGAGATATGTGCTTCCTATAATAAGATAACAACAACTTCCACTATGGTTATTATTTCACCTGGAGCAAATTACTCATCTTGGCTATCTTACATCCATTTCTTGTTTATTCTATCTTTGATTTTCCTTAGAGTGCAGAAAGAACATCACATTTTCTATTACACTATCTTACAGAAAGACCAACAATAACTTTTAAGAAAACCACGGAAAGAAGTTTGTGTTCCAGGGGTTTGCACCACAGTTTTCATTATGAGTTATGATTTGCCACTCAACTTACAGTTTCTAGAGTATATCCATGGGCTGAAATGTAAACAGTAAATCCTTTGGGTGTCAGCCATCATGTTCTCTCATTCCTTAATTTTTCCAGAGAAGAAAAACTGTCTTGTAACAAGAAAATTATTGTAAGAAGCCACATATCAGAAGACACTGTAAGAAATCAGTTCATGCTTGTTCCTTGTAATTAAATGCCAATTGAAAGCAATGTATTAATATTGCCCTGTGGTCATATTTGATAACCGTAGTCACAGGAGTAAGTACCTTAACTCTGTGTTATAGAATCTAATGCACAGAAGCCTGATCCTAGGAAAATGCTGTTATCTGGAAGAGTTTACTCAGATACTTCAGTGCTACCTTGCAAGTTCTAAGTAACCTCTCCTATTTTACAGAGTATTTCCCTTCAACTCGGTAGTATCCAAGCACTTCTGAGATAAGCTGTAAGATCCTTATAAGTAATAAGTAACTAATATTTGTCATATTTAGTTCGTTTGAGAGAATTAATTCTCCTCCTCTCTCCGTGGCATGAGTGTGAATAGCACATGCAATTGCTCTGAACTGGTTTGACATTTTTTAAATTTGATTTAAGTGTGTGAGTAGGCCATGTACCTGGAGTGAGAAATTGTTCCTTTTGTATCAGCCTGTAAAATTCATTTCAGGTGGTCAGGTGTGAGCCTGATTTGAAAATAACACTAATCTCTTAAGGTGATATCCTAAGGAAAAACACTGCAAAGAACAAAACATTTTTATGAGTCAGGTAAGATTTTCAGATTTGAAAAAAACAATTTATATAGGTGACAAAATTATGTAATGCTTAACAGCCAAGCCAGGAGGAAGTTCCCTGCCCAAACAAACTCTCATTCTCTTGGAATTTGCATCATAAGAAGCAGAGCTTGATGCTTATGTAGTTGTTGAAGCAAAAGGTACTTGACAATGGGAAAGCATGATACTGTATGTTATTTAACTGTTGCGTCCTACACCACACATAGAAACAGCAGGGCTAGAGAGACACCAGCATGGTAGGAGAAACAAACATGCATAAAAGAAAGTTAGATAATATCAATGGACAAGGAAATCACAGAAATCTGAACACTTGCAGAATGAGTTTCATTGTAGATGGTTACTACTTTTTGTCTCAGTACAAAGACAATTACAGGGTATATGCTGGCTTCTACTCAACAAAAGATTCTGTTTCTTTCCTACCCCCAATGAATATCCCACTTTTGTTTAATATTAACTTTAAGGTGTTTGAGCTTACATAGCTCAGTCATAGATCTAAAACTACAGCTGAAATACAGTTCCGAGCTGTGCTCTGGCCCTCCCCCAGAGAGAGCTCTGGCTAGGTAGAGAGCTATAAATTTCCCTTGAGATGACAAGAAGGCTTGTATATTTGTATGCCTCCTGACTGGCAATATTCTCCACGCACTTATGCATGTACTCAGGAGTGGCAGTAAAATTCAAGAGCTGAAAACTAAAGATCTGCTATGCTAACTGATGGAAAGTTTTCTTCTCAGTCAAGGTTTGATGGCTTTTCTTTCCCTTTCAGTGTCACATGAAAAAAAACACTGGAAGATTCAATTCCATTTTGTTGTAAACTCCAGTGGGTGTTTTTAGTCCAAAAATTTCAACACTATCTTGAATCGGTGTTAAGTGAAAGACACACAGCAATACGAACAAGTGTAAATTGACTCTGTTTTTCTAAACAATATAACTACTGAGACTATTAAGCTCTCATGCAGTATCTGTGTTTTCAAACTAAAACTTTCCAGAGGAAACAAATACAGTAAACATCTTCAAGTACCAGGAAATTATCAGAGAACAGAATCCACTGTACAGAAGACGACAGATGACAGGATTCTTTCTTAAATATTTTTTAGAAGTTCAGGCTTGGAAGCTGATACAGCACTTTATGGCTGTGTCCATTGCTGCTTCTGTGTTTGTCTCAAGTAGCATTCTTCTTTTTCTCATGTTCACATGCAGTTTGCTAACTTTTGTTAAAAGAAAATACATAATTTCACATTGATCCTGTAACAGTGTAAAGACATTTAAAAGAATCACAAAGATAAACTAATGCTGTGTAGACCTCTGACAATCTTTATGAAGATGCTGGAACACAGATACAACCTATGTAAAAGTGATGCCTACACAAGCACTTGAATTTTTGATACAGTGATGCCTACACAAACACTCAAATTTGTGATAAAATTTAAGCCATGTAAAACTCAAACCTTAATTCGATGTCACTCCTCACAGTGCTGGCTGTGCCTTGCTGGCCCACCAGAGCAGGGCCCAGAGGCAGCTCTGCAGCCACCCAAGGCAGAGCAGCACCCTGAGATCAAGCTGCAGGAGATAAAATGATCCTTTCTTTGTAAGAGCTCCCCAGAATCAGATGAATGACAACACTTTGCGGTCTTTTGTTTCTAGTCCTAGAATGGATGAATATTGACAAAGAGAAAATGTTCATCTCTTGGAGACCTACTCTTTTCTTTTACTTTAATGGAAGAAAATCTGATGCAGTTAAGAGAAACCTTCAGATGCAAAGCAGCCCTAGTTCCTTCAGTAATATTATGCAGTATTTAAATAACCAGTTTATTGAGAACACAAAGGCCTAATTTCAGAAGTGGTTATCAGGTGGATATGCAATTAACAGACTAAAGGGAATTAAAGTGTGAGCCTATTTAAATGACTGTTGTGATTAAGATGTTTGATTGTCCCCATAATATCTCAGTGATTCTACCTGTGTAACAAGACTTTCAAAGTGTACTTCTTTGATTTCAAAATGTATCTTCTAGGAATGTCACTCTGAAATTCCATGTACTTGTATAATTTTTTTGCTTACCTACCTTCAGTATTTTTATACCAATTATTTTAGATTCTCTATTTTGTTTTATACCAATTGTTTTAGATTCTCTATTTTGTTCTCCAACTCCGTATAAATACTTACACATTATCCCACTTTAAATTCCACCTGCATAGCCTATTGTTTTTTAGCTTTTACTATCTCTAATTTTGTTTCTGAATGGTCAACTGTACACATGTGTATGTGCTGAAAAATCTGTTATTATATTTTGCTCACAGTAAGAATTGCTTCCGGTGGAACAGGTTTCTTCGATGGCTGGTTTCAAAATCGTACTAGGTATCATTTTTATTGGAAATAGTAATTTGTCCCATACTGAATCAACAGCCACATTTCTCCAAAGCTGAGAAGGTGGCTGGCTATAAATTCAGGTTTGATATTAAATTCCCTCTAGCTGGCCTTCAGAGTAACTTTCCTAAACTACTCGACTATCGTGGAAAGTGAAGTTTGATCAATTACAAAATCAAATCAGACTCCACAAGCTTTCCAAAGGGTTATATGGTAAGGGGGATACCAAGGTTCCTAGGCAGAAAATTCAGCACTTTTAGCATCTCATTTTCTGCATTAAAAAAAAAAAACAAACACAAAACCAAACAATATAGGAATCTTGAAGATCTACTATGATATAGATTAGTAAATATGAATAATATATTTTAAGATAATAAAGCTGCAGACAGAATATTACAATTCTATTCTGTTCTGACAGTACAGGTAGAAACAAACTAGTGATATTTACAAGATTTTTTTTATAAATAACTGGCGAAAGAGGGGGCTCCGTGTTTGATTTACTGTTAGCCAGTGTAAATATATAGCACTGTAGTGTTCAAGCCTGTTTTTAAAGATGCCTTGACTTCAAAATTTGCTAAAGATTTCACAATTACAACAATGAACTCATGAAGACAGAACTCTAGATTTGCCCAGATTTTAAATCCTGTTTGTGCATTTCCAGCTACTGATGAATAATTGCATAGTGGAAAGCCCCCACGAATCTAAATTCTTAAAGAATAATCTGATTACTTTAGTTCTCAAAAGTTAACTTAAGGATGTTGTTTTCTTTCTAAGTAACCTTACTTAAATCTCTGTATAACTGCTTCTCCTCCTCTTATATCTTTATAAATCTAATTATTCAGAAGTCTCAGAGTGACCCTGAACAGCTTGTGATGACTGAGATAGCTAGAAAAAATGTCCCTAGTGTTTCTTCCTGGTCATGCCTACTATCAGAGCACAACTTGCAAAGAATGAATTGCAGAGCTGAATTGCGAGATCTGGGGAGAAGGAAAATTGAACTGGAGCTTTTCAGCTGTGCCATTGTCTGCAAGCACATAAAAAGGAATCATATTACCTATAGCTCCCTGTATTTCTGAAACAAAATCAAGCAGCAACTAAAGACAGAGATTTTAATCCTACGGCCTACATTGCTTTCTAAGAAAGATGATGTAATTTAAACAGGAGGTAAAGGTATTATGCAGAATTAACTGATAAGGCTCTGCAGCCTGTAAAAGAGATTGGAGTAGGTAATGATTTTAATAGTCTTTTCTGAGCTTAAAACCCATGAAAGCCTTGCTCTGCTTTTTTTCCAAAGTTGATCAAGACTGCAGTGCCTTTTGACAATTCTGGGCAAGTCTCAAGTTAATATAGAAGATGTGCAGATTTTCAAAACTTAAAACACTTGCTGAAACTTTGGGAAAAAAAGAAAATATTGAAAAGCTGGTCCCGCACAAAGTTTAGGGAAAGAAATATTTGTATTACCAAGATTCTTAAAGCACACAGGTTTGTCACTTCTTACTACAGTTGCTGTTTTGCTAATTCCTAGTGTGTCCATCATGCTGGCAAAGCTCACATAAAGTCACTTTGCATCAACTCAGTTTTTATGTTGTCTCTGCAGCTTGGGGGACAGGAAGTGCTTCTCTGCTACAAAACCACTGAGTCTATTCCAGCACACAGAAACTATTAGAATGATGAATTATCCATTCCCTCTACTCCCAGATATAACCACCTCAGTTACTTGTATGACTAAATATTTGTTGTCATCTCCCATTCCTGAGTATTCTACTGTGGCCAACAGTGGCAAAGGAGCAACACATAAATCAAAAGTTTTAATTTTCCATTCCATATGCCACAGTCTCCTAAAAGAGTCAAAGCAGACTGAAGACAGTGTAAAGGAGCACTGACCTTACAGCTGTGTGTATAAGAGAGAAAACTTATGCATTTACCAGACCAGTTAATGTTGTGTAGACCTTCTGTTAATAATTATTTTCTTAGTGTGTCATTTTTATTACGCTGAATGGAAGAGCAGTTTAGCTGCTGCCCTGAATCTTTCTCAGAGGAAGGATTTTCTCTCCACAGCCTATACAGGGAATCTAGCACAGCTACATTCCTAAATTAACTGTCTGAACTTACGCAATATGATTACTCCTATGCATGGAATAGCACACACACCCACAACCAAGTCAGCCTTTTTGCCATTTCAAGCAAATAGCAGAGAGCAGTCTCCCAGGCAGGCTTCTTTCGTGCAGGGACAGTGGTTTGCACTCAGTTGAAACCTGTTTGAACAACATGGATGTGCCAGAAAATGCTCTATGGCTGCTGCCTCACACGGCCGGCTGAGAGGTAAAAAAAAATTGAGCTCTTTCTCATGTTAATGCAATGTCCAGGTGCTGCAGTAGCATCAGGGAGCATCAAAGGAAGGTGCCTGCACTTACCTATTTATGCTAATGCACACTGCTCCAGAAGAATAGAGTTTGTCTGTGGTAATGCTGCTGTGCTGTAAAACCACTCCTCTCCCAGAAGAGCTGCCTAAGCTCTCAGCTTTGCCAGCAGCACATGATGACAGGCCAGGTGAAGCTTTAGGCTGGAGGAAGAAAGAGCTCAGACCCAACAGTGGTGTGAAGAAGGTGAAAATACAGGAAAAGGCACAGTAGGATTCAAAGCCAAGGACTGATGTTTTAGGGAGGGTGTAGGAGACTGCAGTAATCTGCTGTGGGGACTGTATTTTAGTCAGTAGACTTCAGAGCAATTGTAGAACTTCACTCTAGGTTCCATCTATAGTCCAGCTTCAGCCACCCAGTCCTCCTTTGGTGTATTTCTCTGGCAAGGAAACTGCTAAAAGTGAGATACTCTGTGCTCCAGCCAGGTCCACAAGGCTAGGAGGAGAGTAGGAGGATGGGGTGCAGGGTATGGAGATCAGTGTGGGTACAGCCCCTCCATCACCCCCCTCTTCCCCTGAGCCTCCCTTCAGTCTCGCCTCCTCAATATCCCCTATGTGGTCCTCTGTTTGAGGAGAAAGAGGAAGCAGATCTGTTTGTCTCAGGACATAAACCCTCTGAGAACCATCCTTCTGCCCTCAACAGCATCAGGAAAGGCAGCAAATGCTGGTTTGTGGGAGAAGGCAGCCCCATGCAAGCAGCGCACATTTCCTCCACTGTCCAGATGCAAATTCAAACTAGAGATTCCCCTCACAGTCCTTTTAACCTCTGTCCTCTCTCTAAAATTTTCCTTACATCCTACACAATAGGTAACATCAAAGGATCCTTTCTGACATATGCTGACAGGACACTAACTGAGTAACATTAGTGCCCTGGACTTGTGTGAGGTTTATTTATTTCAACAAGGGTTGGAGGGAAGCTATGTAAAATGACTGGCTTTGTACTGTGCTCCAAAGTTCACTATTTAGGGTGCATTCTCGTTGTTTCTAGCAAGTCATTCTGCGCCGTAAACTCATGAAATTTGTCATCACCATAGGGAGCTTTGGATTCACTTACGGTTATCAGGCAGATATGTTTTGTGGTAGTAGTCCTTTTGTCTGGCCAAAGATAAATACCGTTAAAATACAACAGGGAAAATAAAGGGAAGGAGGTCTTGCCTAAAATTGGGTAAGCTGTTGGCAGAGCCACTGCAATGTACCACCCCAGTTAGAGTTTCAGATTTTCACCATATTATCTGACTTCTCTATAGCACAACAGAGATTTCACTACATGATTCTTGCACAGTTATTGCAGATTAAAAGATTGATATCTTTCAGTAAAATAGTTATGTGCTAGAAAATCCTAACAACTTTAGTACTTGTTGAGTTGTCCACCAGGTAGTTACCCTTACTGTAAAAAAAATAAAGAGATGTCTTGCATTTCCCATTTGACCTACAGGTTCCCACAGGCCTACTTCTGTGAGACTGGTGGGAGGAGGTAGGTTTCTCCTTGACAGAACCTGGGAGAAAAAACCCTGAGTGCAACCCCTGCTTTTGCAGGCACAGTTACACTAGGAAAGCAGCACTGGTCTTGGCATAACGTCTCTGTACTGTACAGAGCAATTGTTTTACATTGTTGTGTAGAGCAGAGCCCCTCTGCTGCTCAGCAGGCATTTGATAGCTCATGAAAACATGGTGCAGCTATTTAGGACATGGGTTATAGAATAGTGTCCTGAATATGGGAAGGATGTAGCTGTCTCCATTGAAATACGGCTGCTGTTAGCATTTCTGCTACTGTGAAAATCACTATGCTCATGCGCTCTTCCATGACCACATTTGGGCAGGACTTCATTTTAGATCTTATCAAGAAGTCTTTCTTCCCACAAAAAAAAAAAAAAAAAAAAAAAAAAAATTTGCAAAACTGTAAAGCCTTTAACTTTCAGTGTTTAGAATAAGCGGAACGTGACAAAGCTTTGAGAGCCTAAAGTATTTGTTTATACAGTACCTCTGGCTGTTATACTTTATATCTCTCACTCATTTTTACTCTGCTTTTTAACTCACCCCAATGCCATAACTTGAAACACTGTCCTCATATGCCAATGGTTCAATGCTGAATAAACAAATTCAGGTCATAAGAATCAGTTTAAGGTAATTACCATTGTAGTCAAAGAAAAGGGTACAGCTGACTTAAGGACCTTTCAGCCAGATCTCATTACCAGCATTTTTGAAGGCTTTAATCATCAGCAAACCAGGAATTCAAACATTTGCAGGATAAATTCAGTGTCCTATAAGTACCTTCCAGCTTAAAAAACTACTGCTCCTTTTGCCCTGTCTCCCACATGCATAACCTTAACTACTGTGGAGTCAGGACTGCCGTTTAGCAAACTGCTTGTGCTATGGTTTAACATGTATTTAAAATGACATTCACTCCTACCAAATAAAACTAGTCCTCACCCCTTGCCCACCTTTTTCTCTGCATGTCTCTTGGACATTCTTAATTCACAGTAAGCACCTGGATAGTAAAACAGGGTTACACAGCTGCTACGGTTTCCCAGGCAGGGTGGGGAGAGGGTCAGTTTTGCAGCTATGTTAGCTCACTAAGGTGTTTCCCCACAGCCACAAGCGCTGGTGCCAGCAGGGATGGGCACCGAGGCTGGAGACAGGGCCACGACAGCACCAGCTTGTAGGCATGAACACCACCAGTAGGTCACTGGCGGCTTCCGCTTTGCACAACCCACTGTGCTCTAGTGCAGTCTAAACAGGCATTTGGCAAGCCTCGCATCACCTCGTACAAGAGCATCTCCATCCTTAATGTCATCGTTAATTCCATACTAAATTAATCTCATTTCAAGAAGGAAACAATAAAGAAATGTTAATTTCTGTAAACAACAGTGCAGAGAAGCCTCAAGAGTTGTGCTTCCTGTGAACAGACCTTACCAACAACACTCCGGTGCTTTCAATAGGATTACCACAGTGCAGTTAAAATCAGAAAAAATGGGATTAGAAGTAGTCAAAAAAGAACATAAATCTGAACATGATCTGAGCCAGTTCAGTACCATGTTAAGTATTAGAGGGAAATCAATTAATCTTGAGAATCCTAGGAGTTTGTCTTCATTACTGAACAATAGAACTTCAGGTCAATCTTTCGCATAATTCCATTATATGCTGTGGTGTTGCAGAAGACATATATCTGCCCAATTTTAAGTAACACAGAAAGTATAAGCAACTTTAAACTATATGCAAAATGCCTTCTGAACTATTATGATAATAAGACACATGGAAATTAAAATAGTCAGTCTCAAAAAGAAGGTTTGGAAACAAAGGGTCTCAAATAGAAGGTTTGGAAACTAAGGAACTCAAATCACATTTTTCTGACGTAACTACTAGTATAATCTAAAGGTAAAGGGGTGCAGATAGCACCGTTCAGAGATTATCTCTAGAAAAGTGTTAAAAATATGCTTTTTTTCACAGTTTGACTATGGATATCTCAAAAACTTTATTTCTAGAAAAAGATACAAACTGTTTATCCAACTTCCATATGCATGGTATGTGCATTTATTTGTCTGCTTGCGCTCTGATACTAAAGAGTTTTGTCAAATGGGTACCTGACAACACAGTGCATTCCATAAATTTGCAGTACTTATTATGACACCAAGGATGATGAAGGAAAAAAACAGAGTTGCTTGTCAGTGGAAACCAAATCTTTCTGGCTGAAGGATGAGAAGAATTCATCAGCAAGGGCCTTGATACTTAAAGAGTCAACAAAGTTATGTTCTTCCCATATGAGTAGTATCTTTTGTTAATTATCCATTCCTTATAGGGCATTTGGATCTTTTACATAATCAAATATGGTTAAGTTCAGATTCTAGTAGAAAAATAAATCATCTTAATTAACATTTTTGTTGCAGGAGAGGCTGCTGTTCACTATTTCACAAGCAACAAAGAATGCAATCCCCCACAAAGCATGTGAAGACTCACAAAGGGTGCTTAGCTGTATTCTAAAAGCATAGTGTATAAAAGTTGTAAATTCTCAAGCTGAATATAGAATTCTCACTCCTTCTAAAGAATATTCATGCTGATCCACACAAGAACTGATGATTACATTGTGCTCCACTAGCCCTCCTGTATGGAGCACAAGGCTGTGCTTGCAGAATGGCATACCTGCTAAATACCTATGTATGGAACAAAATCCAGTCTGTGCATACACAGTACTTACCTCATCTGCTCACATAAATACTGTCCAGTTATCTTTCGGAAAGCAGGAAATATGTATTCTTAAACATACGGTTTTCCATCAAGAAGTTTCTTCTTAAAAATGTAGTGCCTTAAGAAATATAACGCTCTCAGCAGTGCATTATGTCCAGTAATCTAACATCACTATTCGTGCATTCTAGAATTAAAAGCAGTATGTAGCAGATTTCAAATTTTAGGATCAGTAGGCATTTCTCTGGCTAATAAAACACAATCCACAGGATATCTGGCTTCTGCAGAGTAACTAGGTCCCTGTATTAAGAAATGTTTCGCTTTACTGGGAAAAGGCAGCGTGGTTACTCTGTACCAACAGAATATACTTCAAAGCCAGGCCAATTGCATTCTAAGATGGATCACGTTTATATTACAAATTGGAGTTCAGCCAGTGTTCAAATTTTGATTAAAGGATCAAAAAATTACAGAGACTATATTACCCATGAGCATTTAATTAATGAGTCATATTCATCAGTTTTAAAAGGCCTTTTTTGGGGCTCAAATTGGAACACAAATTGCAGGCTGGTAAGACATATCTCAAAAGCTCTGTTGCATGGTTATCCAGCTGGCAATTCCCCAGTCCTTTAAGTAGTGGCATCTCTCCACAGTGTGCTACAATCATTGCTTCTGCAGGCAAAACTTTCATAGCTGTTGCTGCTATTCTGTAGCAACAGCTGGTCAAGAATCCCGAGAATCAAGAATAAAATTCATGCAAACTATCAGAAGAAAGCAATCTGCTTTTGGGGCTGGTAATTTTGCACGGTAGCTTCACAGTAAATCAAAGAGGGGTTTATAGGAACTGGATTTCAGTGATCTCTAGCCATCAGACAGGCCAAGTTCACATTGTATTCCAAGCGCCAACTTGGCTGTCCTCCCCATGCTTGGGCATACAGCCATACTGAAGCTCAGTGGACCAAAAACTCTGTGCATCCTGCAGTCAACAATCAGACCTTTTGCAGCAGCATTCCATGGCAAACAATCACCAACTCAGTCACCTGGAGACTCTTGCTAGGACAGCCCAAGGCTGTAAGCCACAGCAGAAGAGCAGAGACAGCCCAGGCTTCAGCTGGCTCTGCAGCATGGCCACGCGGGCATCATGCATGCTGCAGCCATCGATGTGGCCCTTGTCTCAGCAGGTACCACAGGCTTTCAGCTACCTCCTGGCCTACATCCAACATCACACTATGGGAAGAGCCAAGTTCTGCAGCTGGGCTGTGGGTTTCCTTTAAACACTTTTATTGTGACTTGTAACAGGTCTGAGGTTTCATGTTCCACTGCCCTACTGCAACACCTGTGCTGCTCTGCAGCACAGCGGGGAGAAATCTCAGTACAGATGGTTGCCATTCACAATAGTCTCCCTCTAACTCTGATGGAATAGCAGTATTAAATGCTGGCCAGGCAGGCCAGCAGCAGTCTTGTAGCTGGTTGTGTTTTGTTTTCAAATTGGGTGGAAACAGAAGTGCTGTGGTGCTAAAAGACTGACTCCTGTTCTCACCTCTGCCATCAGAGTGGTTCCGCAGAATACTTATCATTCTGGTGATAGAAACTATATGTGTGTGTGTATATATACACACACACACACATATATATATATATATACACACACCCACAACCACACCCCTACCTATAAATACTAGCTTGTCATTACCAGTAGCAGACTACGAATAATTTCTTTAAAATATTCCCATGCACAAACAACTGTTACAGTTTCATGTGTTTGATGTAGCTGCAGGTCAGAAGTGTAACAGTTCATATACATACTAACTGTATTCTAGCCTGGAAATTAGCATATAAAGTTACAGTTATTTGCTGTTGGTTTCGGAGGGTTTTGTTTGGGTTTTTTTTGTTGGTTTTTCTTTTGTGAAAAAAGCTGAGTGCAAAGCATGTCTTCTTCACAACTGGTGGCATTTCCAACAGAAGATATCAAAACAGTAAGTCTGATTTCCAAGCTACTTGGCAAATAAGCATGAGTATAAGAGAAGAATTGCAGAAGCCTGGAAGCTAAACAAAAACTGGAGCAGCAAGAATGGAAGCAACAGCAGTAAAAAATAATGACTGAACCTGCTGTTTCCAAAAAAGCATGTATGCAGCCATTAAAAGTACCATCAGAAATGCAAAATGTGTCAGTTTACATATAATCAAGGCATTTTTTACTGACAGATCAAGAGTTTGCATGATAAGGTGTTTTACATAATGTCAAAAAGCTAAAATCATTACAGATTTTTGTATACTTCATGCTGATATTTCTGGAGAGAAAGCGTAATGCCATCTCAAATGTATTCTGATTGATTAGGAAAAGCTATACTTCAGCAGCTGCCTTGCCTTTGCTCAGCACTTTATGTGCATAAACAGCATGAAAGACATGACTTTATTGCGACTTCGCTAATTTTGCAGAATTACATAACATGAAACATATTTAAGGAGGAAATTTAACTAAAAGGCACTTCCTATTTAAAAATGGCCAAATAAAACCCCAGTAGTATATAGAAAGTTAGCACAATGTATATTCACATAACTGTCATAGACTATGCAGCTCAAAATCTCATTAAATAGAATTTGTTTTAAAATCACAAGAGGTTTGAAACCATGAAACTGTTTTTGAAGCACTTACTGAATCAAGGCACCTCTACACCTTCCATCGCTCAGAATGCAAAACAGAATCAATACCCACACTGGTGGTTCTGCTTGGTAGTCTCTCTCAAACATCCCCGTGTTGGATGGTTACAATTGATCACACTGGACTCACAGCTGAAAAGTTCATCTGTTCCTCGCTTGATAAGGTATTGCTGTCTGCCAGGTAAGTGTTTCAGAATGAGAGTAAAAATTACTTCCATAGTTCTAGCCATCTATTTCAGTGAAGCTGAGCCACTGAAGGAGGTTTAACAGCACATGCTGTTAGTCCTCAAATGTTTTTTTACAGGACATTAACACTGAATTTTCTTTCCTGATTATTGCATTAGGACTGAATAAACTTTATGTTTCAGATAAGTAGTACCTATTCCATAGACTTTAATAGCAGCTGGATCAGACAGTAGAAGAGCTGCCAAGAGCTGTTCTAGCTCACTTCAGCTCCCAAGCAATGAATATGATGGCAAACAGATATGTTAATCATGAACTGAGAACAAAAGAGTACTGTAAAAACTCCTTTCAGTCTTCACTTTCTCCAACATACCTGGAGCGAAGAGGAAAAGCAGACTATTTGATTCAGTTCACTGAGTGGTAAAAAAAAAACATCAATACATGGAAATTTATGAAGAAAACCAAGTATTTTGCTGTTCAAAAACTTGAAATGTTCATCAGTGTGGTGCTTTAAACACTTGGAAAAATAATCTTGGACATGCCCATCAAAATTTTCCACAAAATCCATGTCTAACACTTCTTGGGAAATAACCAGGGATCTGGATGCAACAGCAGGATTCTGTTGTGGGAAAAACTGACAGAAAACAAGGGGGCAAAGTATCCGGTATTATGTCTAAAATGACTTGAAATGCTGCTGATCTGACATCTGAAAGTCTAAAATAGCTGTAGCAGACTGCTGACTCCTATATCACAGGATCTTCACCTCATGTTTAAGAGGCAAGATAATATTCACTAAGTATCTCATGCACTTTCACATTACATTGACTTTTGGATCTCTTGCTTCAGTGCTTCTCACCATACATGTATAGATGGTGGTGTAACAATTGAGTCAGTTTTTATCCCTTTAGCTGAGCTGAGATGTGAGGAACAATACATGGAATAAAGAAAAAAAAATTGTTTACAAACTTCTTGGCTAATGAGATTGGTCTGCAAACCCTTGACCACATGAGTAAACCTTTTAGATCAGATGTTGATAATAAAATCTGATCTTATGAGCCTTAGAAAAGCAATGTATTTATTTGCTGAATATCAATATTCTGAAGAAAGCCATCTATTTGGTTACAGAAAGGTTTATGAAAGCCAGAAATATAACAGGAGATAGTTACTGCAAAATCATTCATTATAAATGCCTGATTAAGCGAAGAGGACCTTGTACAGTATTTAGCAAAGCATGAGATCTCACGAGTAGTCATTTCCTGAAATAAGAGCTGTTGAATATGGACAAGATTGAGACAGCAGTTGAAAACACATCCTGGCCAACAAGAGTAGCTAGCGTACACCTTGTACCAATGCATCTCCAAAGAACACTTTGCTAAATAAGTCTTTTGGCCATACAGTGTGGCTTTTTATCTCTTACTTCCTGTACCAGTGCTGCTGTAATCTATGGGAGAATAAGTATATATTCGTCCTCACAAGGTTGTAACAGAAACAGAAGTGTGTGAAGAATCCACCAACCACAGAGAACTGGCACCTTTTTAGACTTCACGTTTGCACTCTGTATGTGAAGCTCAACCTAGATTTCCAGTTGATGGCCAGACTGAAAAGAATAAAAGTTGTCCATTTCCTGAGAAGAGGACATTTGATAAGAACCTTGCTGCAATTCAAAAAAAAAAAACCCCAAAATAATATGTATATTTTTTTAAAAGAAACCCAACATGCAACACTGGCAGGCCATTAGAGAGCTCCGAGTGGTATCTCCACACCTGTACTGAGGAGCAGGAAGAGAGGAAAAGAGCATAGACAAGTACATGAAAGAAGTAAAGTAAGAACAAAACACCCAATGAAAGTCGCACTTCCACATATAGAAAAACCTAATTTGTTTAGCGCCTTCTGTTAGGAGAAAAATTAAATTAAAAAAAAAATGTGTATCTACACGTCCAGTGCTACTTTTCCCACTGGACAGAAGAAATTCTCAGATTAAAATTGTACTAAAGTCTACATGCAGATACAGAGCTGATGCAGAAACTGAACTTCTTTGAAAGATGTTTTCTTTTCACGTATCACAACATTCTGACAGAGTCAGAGAACAGCAGAGTCAATTGAAAATTCTGTCAAAAACTTAAGTCATATAAGTAACAATTCCAACAGCTCCCAAGAGGTGGGGAATTCTTTTCCTTTTTTCAACAGCTTGTTACCTATCCCTAGGAGTAAGTTCACAACCTAATTATTATTTCCTCCCCCTCCTCCTCTCACTCAAAAACATGCAAATATAACTCCTCAATCACAACTACACATTAAATAAATGAAAGCTCCTTAAAAATTGTTCTCCAATTGCATTTCTTATACTCGGATGGTAGATGTAAGTTACAGGCTACAGCCTTTCCTTTCATTTACTGCAAGATTATTATTGAGAATACCTGGTTTTCTGAGACATATGTTTGCCATAACTATTACTCAATCTTCCAGCTACCCCCTAAAGAATTGTCAGTTCTTCTGAAATTAAGTTACCCACACCACTCCAGCCGCTTTTGTTACATGCAGGTAATCCTATATGCAAAGAAATTTATTCAAGTAGTGCAGCAAACCTTTCAGTCTCGTAACTAGATCATTTGATCAGCTATTTCTAGGCAGCAGTGATAAAGCCTTTTACTAATGATTACTGCTTTGTCACCTGAGTTTGTATTTAAGATACATTTTTTCATCACAAAATAATTAAGGTGGCCAGGTTGGATGGGGCTTTGAGCAATCTCGTTCAGTGGCGGGTGTCCCTGCCCATGGCAGCGAGATTGAAACTGGATTCTCTTCAAGGTCCCTTCCAACCCAACTAATTCTATGATTCTATTCGATGATTCTGTAAGTCATCAACTATCTCAAGAATTTTAAAGCATGTTTATAACAGCAAGGCAAAGATAAACTCTCTACTTCATCTTAACAATTTGGACAATTGAAGTACTTCAGTTGAAAGTTATATTCATTTTATATAATATTATTATTAGCTTGTTATTATTAGCATATTAATAATTGTGGGGTTAAAACTGTACAGCAACAAAGGATAAAATTAACACATATTTTGGCTTTGCTTTCTAGGTGAAAACAACCAGATTAAAAAAAAAAAAAGATGCAGTTAAGCATCTTAAGTGAGCTGTTATGAACAACATCAAAGCCTTATAGCACGTATACACAGAGCTATTAGCACCATTTTTTATTAATGTTGTCCAATGCTTGCTAGGCAAAAATTCCCCTTCCTGGAAAAGCTAACTAATTCAGACTTAGTCAAGACTTATTTTAAAACTCTTACAATTCCATTTTGGCAGAACCTACAGGGAAGCCTAACATGCAGGTAAGAGGGGCTGCTGGAGGGGAAAGGAGGAAGAGGAGGCTAATTTCACAGGCAGATGCAGCAGACAAGACCATAAGCTAAGAACTAAGATGGGGTAAGCCTGATTTTCCACTCCACCTCCACTTGTTTCATGCTCTTTCCGTAGGACGGAATGGCAGAGACCTTCCTGGCATGAGAACACTCTCCATTAGTTGATTGGAGGCTTTAAGGCACGGGCTAGCAAGGATATTTATCAGCTCGCTTTTAACATCCTGGTTCAAGTTGAAACAAAAACCTCAAACCGCCAAGTTTGGTAATCTCGACCGAGTTCTACTTGCACAGCTATTTATATCAGGCATGCGGCATGGTCAAAAATCTTGGGATACTCAGCCATGGTGGTATTAATAGAACAAAAGAACATGGAAGCTTTGGATTTCGGTTCTGCCTTTCACCAGACAGCTTACAAATTATGTGTGAAAGCAGGATAAACAAGTTTCTATCTTGCTTGCACCCTATATTCATTTGAAAACTGGCACCTACAGAAGCCTGGCAATCAAACAAAATAACTTTGTAGAGGGGTTGAACAGGCTTTGCCATTACACAGCTATGATAATTGAGGACACAGGAATTATTTCTCCAGTGACTGAGAACACGTGCTGCTGTTACTGTATGGAACGACCCTCCTGAACTAATTAATGAAGTTACTTTTCTTGCTCTTCAAACTCTTTTTAAGACCTGAATCCACTTTTTCATGGCACATTCAGGTAACTCAGCTAAAGATTTCAAAGAGAATTTCATGAAACCCAGCAAACGAGCCCTTTTCTAAATAGCAAGACTTGTAAAAGTTAATATTTCTGTCCTCAAAGGCCACTCACCATTCCTCACAATTTCTGGGCATTCCTCACGTTTTAAAGAACAGACATGAACTGAAAGGGTGTACCGACATTTATGTTGCTGAACAAGGAAGCAGAAGACTCAAAATTTCACCAGAAAGCTGTTGAAAAGACTCAAATACTAGCACAAATAAATGTGAGGTTTGGGGTTTTTTTTTTAAGGAACTATCTGACCCTATGGTAGCACCCCCATCTCAAAAAAAATGCGCTGCAATTTTCCCAGGATTAGCAAATAGACCTCAGAATTGAGAGGCAAGTTTAGGGATACTAATCTCTTCTGACACCCATAAATTAAAATATGTGCCTCAAAACTTGATCTCCAGGCTGCTGGCCTGACTTACAGGAAAAAAAAACCCCACATCAGTATTCAAAGTAAATTATTCACAAGAATTAAACCAGAATTGTTTACAAAGCATTTTTAATTTTTCATCACCTCTTACATCTTGTACCTTTGTCAGTAGTACTTAGAAAAGCACCACAAAAAAATCTTTTATGCATTTTAGAACTGTCTGTCTTTCCTGGACGGTATCCACTTCATTTCATCACTTTGAAGAGGTATATTCCTACCGTGTCTTTTCATTACAGTTTCATGAAGTGAAATAGTCTTACCCGGTAGAACTATGAAACCTTTCTTCTTTATACTTTACTATTGTCATGGAGAGAAAAATTAAGTTTATTCCCAGTCACATCCAACGTGTCAACCGACAATTTAAATTAACAAACTTCTAAAGAAACTGTCCTGGGCAAAAACATTCACATTATTACAATGAGTAATCCTTCCCAACAGGTTCTTACTACAAGCTTTGCAGGCAAAGATGAACTTTATCAGTGTATAGCGCCATGTGTGAAGGGACAAAGTAATTGCACACTAATTGAAACCCTTTGCTTGTACACAAGGTAACACCACCACTGTTATACAGCTGTGCACCTCCTGCTCCATCAGTCTGAGTCTATGAAAGCTGTACTCGCTGAACTATGAGCTACTGATTTCAGGGAAATAAATAAATAAACCAAGCTGTACAAGTCAAACTTTGACCTCATTCACACACTCCAAATTTCAGTCTAATAAGGCACTCTGCATTAGTAATATAATTTAATATTCCAAGCATTAAATTGATTTGCAACAGTGTAGGTATCAAAATATCAAAAAGAAAACAAAGAAGACTTAAACTTTTATAGGCCACATATTTCAGGAGCAAGTTTTCCCTGATAAAAGATATTTTTCTTTTTTTTTTTCTGGCAATCTAAAAGAGCATTCTGCTGAGGAACCATTCCAGCTACAGGAATCAGCTGATCAACAAGGACATGTCTCAAGTCCCTACAGATGGGGAAGGGGGAGAGAGAGATCCATTTAGAGATTATTTTTGTAAGTCATTAAAGGATGAGACATTCTAAAACATTCCGTTAAGAACACTCTCAACTACTTTACAAACCCCATAGCAACCTTTATACTTTCAGATTCATGGTACAATGTGCATATTAATTTTGACATTATCGTTCAGACTATTGCACACATTTTATTATTGCCATTTAAAGGATTCTAATAGGATAACATCATTGACAGCTTAACCTTTATTAAACTGTTGATACAAGATGATTCTTTTAGCACAAAGTCAGATGAAGACATTACAAAAATTATATAGCTATTAATAGATTACAGATAAACTATTTAAAAGAACATTCTCTTTATAATATTGGTCTTTTCTTTACAATTAGAGACAAGAAAAATGAGGGTTTTCTGTCATAATATTTTACTAAATTAGCATTTAAATAATACCTGAGGCACCTTCCAGAGGTTATTAAAAGCTATGAACAGTTAGCTAACTCAAGAGTTAAGTCTGAAGAATGAGTCTACGGTATTAACTGTTACTTGTGATAGTTTTGCTACTATTTGTTTTTAAAATTCAAGTGTCCAGAAGCTTGAAGAGTTTGTAATCAGCTCCAAGCTTTCAGTATGTCTATAGTAACAATTATACTTCTCGCCTATTCTTCACATAAAAATGATTGCTTAAGTACAAATTAAGCCTCAGAACTTACCTGTACTGCAGGAAGCGCCATTACCCTTCATACAGAGTAAGATTGTGGCTTGCTGAAAGAAGACGAAGCATGAGAAGACGAGTCTATGGGCTCAGTCATCTCATGTTCTGTCATAATATAGTATCCGTGATATTGTTCCAGTACATTGTATTATTTTGATAGTTCTAACCACAATCATAATCACAAAGTAAATTAGAAACCTGACATAATCCAGAGAGACCAACATGTGTTCCCAATAACAAGACCTTTCAAATAAGGAGGTCTGTTGTACTGCAGTTGTTCTTGATTGCTCATTGTAAAACCTTTGCTGACTTTACATAAAAATCACATTGCATTTCTGCACCTGGACACGCCAAAACATTGAAATAACAAAAGTCAAATTCTGCTCTGTGTATATCCCCAGCCAATGGGCTAGAAATTCTGGCCACTTATTTCAAAGCCTTTCTCTGGACAGGAAGGCTTTGCAGCTTCCACATCTCACCCTACAGCTAGCTCTCTGCCGGAGTACTTGTGCAAGAAATAAAAATAAATAAAAGCATATCACTATGCCCATGAGATCTGCAATGCATTCATGGTCCCAAGCAATGAGCACAGGGCAAATCTGAAATATAAGTTTCTTGATCAAAAACTAAAAGCAAACAGAGAAGCTATTGGGATGGATGGGAGAAAGCTGTTTTCAGTCAGAATTATTTGCTTGTTCCTTCTGGCCATCGAAAGGAAATATTCACACACAAGTGTCACAGATATTCAGTATCATATGCCAAAATGGGTCCCAGCCATTTCTCCACCTCTGCCACAGACAAGTTTTTCCTCCGTGCATAATCCTCAACCTGCAGAAGAACCACAAAAATTGATGATAATCTTGAATTTCAAGCTTTTCTTTTTTACAGTATTTTTTTCATTAGGTTTTTTCATTAGATGTTTTTTGAATGCTGTAACATTACCACAACGGACAGTGCAAGTTACCTGATCTTTACATATCTTGCCAACAGCAAAATATTTGGATTTGGAACTGGAAAAGTAGAGGCCAGAAACTGCAGAAGCAGGTATCATTGCTAGTGATTCAGTTAAACCAATTCCTGGAAAAGAAAATGAAAAATTTTCTGAATTGATAAATAAGCATAAATCCAAAGCCTTTTTTTTTGTTGGGCAGCTTTAGGCAAACTCAAAAACCAAGAAGCTTACAGATGAACTAAAACAGTAACTGTTTTCCACTTGTGATCTATTAAAAAAAATCACATAGCTTTAAATATCCTGCAGACTTTCATTACAGTATTACTGTAGAGTAATGTGTATAGTGTGACAGAAAAAAACTTGGGACACTTTGACAAATAAAACGGGTAACAAGAGGTTTTGAAACACAGAAAGGAATTTTTAGAATTGTAGAAGCAGCAGTGAAACATCTGACATGTAAAATGTCTTAGGAAAACAAATGGAATTCATTGCTTTTTTAAGAGTTACCATCTCAAATATTTTGTGGACCAGGAAATACACTGCTGAATTGACTTTTTCCTGTTTATGTCTAGAACGTCTTCTTGCAACCATAAGGACGCTAGATTTTTTCTCTGTGCAGCAGAACCCTGTCTGCACGCACTCTGCTAATTAGGGACATAACTCTTTCACCAGAAGCACTGGAAATATTTTGCAAATGCTTCCTTAAATGAGGCAAAATAAAAATGGCAATGAAAAGTGGAAGACAGCAATTCCCAGAACCACTTCAGTTTGTTTTTTAATATTGCTATGCACTACCCAGTTTACTGTTTTGTTGGCATTTCAACCTTTCATTCACATAAAACCAGTTTAAGAATCTCAGTAGAGCAGACAGAGGTACCTGTTGTTTCCTCAATGTTTGCAAGTTTCCACATGGTGAGTTTTTCTGTATGGTCAGGTTGGCTTGGATATCCAGGGGCAGGACGAATTCCTTCATATTTATTTCTGCGTAGGTCAGAGAGATCTAGCTGTTCAGTACTACAGTAAGCCCAGAATTCCCTTCGAACTCTTTCATGGAGCTCCTCAGCAAATGCCTTGGAAGAGAGTACAAAGATTTTACTTTTATTTTAATTTGTGCAGACTGATGCAATAGCTAATGACTTTCTCCCCATTCTCGTTTTAATTTTTAAAGGAGCTCTTAACATAGCTGAGCTATTTGATAGTGTTAAAATACACACACAATACTTATTTTGCTAATTCAAGTGGTTTAGTTTTTTCTTATTGGTAGACAAAGGTTGGGGTTTTTGGGGATGTCTTGCTTTAAAAATCCTACATACTCAATGAGGTAAAGATGCAGACAAGTAGCCAGAAAAGATGAAATTCATTAGTCTATGGTAGTGATACATCATTAAAGCACTAAAGTCAGTAGGTCTTGACTACGTGGACATCTCATCCAGGTTTAACTACAGAAGGCCACATCATTCTTGTATTTATGACAGTATCAGCTGTATGTGCGTGCCATTGCTCTTTTCAGCAGAGGACCTTTCCATTAGCTGAAAGTGGGCAACAGCTTTTCTTCACTTCTTTTACAGCCTACACTATATTGCCAGCACTGGTTGCCTTCAGAAGAAGTTTCCACTTCAGTAAATATCTTCAGATGGCATCTAAAAATAATTTCTGAAACTCTGTTATTGCTTGAAACATACAAGTAGAGCTTACTTCATGTGCATTGCACGGAAGCTGCTGTAAGTTTAACACAGTTACCCAGCTGTAAGCATGAGGGCAGGCAGATGGGAATAAAGGGGGAAATGAGAAGGGTTGGCATTTTCTAAACCACTTCAGTTAGAGCTGTAAAAGCATGTCTGTCTAAGGCTGACACACATTAAGTCAAAAGATTTGTACCCTTGTACCCAGCAGAAGGCATGTCTGCAATTCAAGAACATAATCAGCAGGTCATACCTGGGTCCAAACATATATTCATGTAGATAAAACAAAATTTTAAAAAAATACTTATTTATAAACAGTCTTGTTTTAAAATCTACTGAATTCTATCAATCATCAAAACCCTCATAAAGAGCTCACAGACTCTTTTGCAGCTGGAAGGTATGGATAGCTGAGCCTTCTCTGTCTCTGAAGAGGACTCTCAAGACAATTTCAGTAGAACTACTCCCCTTTCAGATTTAATGCAGAGCATACATTACAGGCAACAGCTTAAGTTTATGCTAAAACTTGAAACAGCAATTTGTCAAGCAAATCAAGTGCAGTCACAGAATTTGCAAGGAAACACATGATAAAACCTCATACCTCTGCTAATCGATCCCCAAGAGCCTTTACCATTATGATGTTGTATTCATCATCCTGTTTCCTAAATTCATTGCATAACTCATCTACACCAAAGCAGGCCACAGCAAACAGGCCTAAGTAGTCACAAATTCCAGAATCCAGTGGTGCAATGAAGTCCGAGAGGCAGTAATATGGATCTGTGGAGGCAGAGTCCTTTTCAGCCTAAAGTAACAAAAGCAGTGCAATAAATCAGAACATTAAAAAATACATTGTAAGTATTAGAGAAGAGTTTATATAAACATCTGCCATGGATTGTCAAGATACACTAGATGCATCTCCACTCAACAGATAATACGTTGCAGGGAACTGGAACAGACAAACTTGAAGTCATGTATTTCTTAGTCCAGTTCTGCAATACTGGCACAGGACTATCCTCATAGAATACCATACTCCAGAAATTCAAGTGTTTGCTAAACTCGCTTCTGCCACGTTAAATGACTCTGAATATGTGAACTACAAAGAAGCCAAGTCAGAAGGTTGTAAGAAGGAGATGGAGAGCATCTTGAAAATGTTCCATTTATCAAAATATATGCAAACCTAGATAAGTATGATTCATGCTTGAATACTTAAAATAATGATTCTCCACCAGAATTAGCAGCAAACTAACCTATTCTAAACTGCCTCTTCATATGGGGAATTTTACATAAAATTTAAGACTATCAAAATGACTTATCTCCACTGAGCTTTATTTTCCAGGTATTTTAATTATAAGTGGTTTTAACTTTTAACACATTCAAGCAGAATTTCTCCTCTAAGGCAGGGATACTATAGAATTAAGGTTCATTAGGTTCTAATTTAGCACACAGGATCCATGTGATGAATTTACACAGCACAGTGTTTTAAGTCTTCTTAAATATTAAAATACAGACAAAAAACGCACATCATATCAGAAGATGTCAAATCTATGAAGCATTTTGGACAACTACTACAATTCAAAGTACTACAAATACTATAATACAAATACCTGGGTCAATACTAACAAGATCTTGTTATTACTGAAAGAAACAGCAAAACAACCACTGCAGACAGATTACACAACCATTTTCTGCACAGATTTTAATAAGGCACTTCTGTTACATTCTCGGAATTCAAGAAAAAAAAAATCACTTTATTTCACAAATGTTCTGTCATTGTACCTGTTGCCTCAAGCCATAAAATTTCGCTATTGGTTCCGAAGATCCCACTGCCTCTTCTACAGCATATAAATAGATATCATCTTGAACGCTTTGAGCTGGCCAGAAGCCAACCACTCCTCTGGCTTGTAATTTCTTTTGATTAATCAAAGTTTTCAGGAGATTTTGAGCATCATTATAAACTCTCTTTGCTTCTTCACCTATCAAAAAAAGAGAACCCTATAGAAAAGGCATGTTTTCACAACGGGTTAAAAGGGCTTAAAAATTGCTGAAGATTGGTTCCTTTTTCATTTTCCACATAAATTCTCTCATGACTGCAACAATCTGTCAGCAACAGCAAACAGAGAGGTAGCAGCGTCATTATGTCTACACAGCTGTAACAACACATATCTTGAAAAAAGAAAACCCCACGTTTCAGCCAACACTATTCTAGTAGAGGCAGAGGACACAATAAAATGAGCAACACAGTACATGTGTGTGGACCTACACTGCCACAGTGGAAAAGACCAGGAATATCGATTTCAGTGTCACCCTTGCAGTTTTCATCACGTATTTCAAGTCCTACTGAATAGTCTTAAAAGGAGACAAAGCCCTCTCTGCATCTTCACCCACAACGGAGATACACATAAATCAAGAGTTACAGAATCACAGAATCACAAGGTTGGAAAGGACCCATTGGATCATCGAGTCCAATCAGTTCTGTTGCTATTTTCTGTCATTAAAACATCTCCTTTTGTTTTGGCAGGTGAATTCTAAATAAGAAGATTAAGCATTTTTCCCCATTTGTTTTCCAGCCTCACATGCCAACACTTGATTCAGTAAGTGTTGCTTTACAGCAATTATTTCAGTGACATTAAGTTTCCATGTGTTTTCACTACTTCTATGTATTTCAAAACATACAGAACCATAATGCAGCATTATGGTCTGTCAGGATTATTTACATGAAGTAAATGCAATTTCAATACTCACCTACGGTTTTATCATTAAAGACTTTAGGGAATCCTCGGTTGGGATACTTTCCCCTAAGTTGCCAGACATCAAAGAAAGGCTTCCAGTCAATGTATTCTACCAGGCTCTTCAGGTCATAATCTTCAAAGACCTTTGTGCCAATAAATTTTGGTTTAACTGTAGGAATCAGAAGTACAATATCACATAACAAGAATAAATTAATATTGCTCTTACGTGTGCAGCATAACTGATGCTCATGAGCCTCCACCAGTGCAAATGACGTCTTCCAAAGCAATTGCCTTAGAATTCCTATGGCCACATTGTTCCCAAGTTATATCATATTCTACAGTTACAATGTGATTTTTAAAAAAAAAAGCTTAAAAGGCATATAAAGTGAATTAGGATATTTAAAGCCCTTTTTTCTTTCATATAAATCAAAACTTATCAGCTGTTGGACTTCTTAACTCATTGGCCAAACGAAGACCAAAAACCCCTCTAAACAACTTATCAACACCTAACATGTTTCAAGGGCGCAGAAAACAATGTTTGTAAACACGAAAGCTCTATACATAGACATATTATGTGCTATGTTACTGTAGAACAGTAATTAATATAGAATCATAGAATCACTAGGTTGGAAGGGACCCACTGGATCAAGTCCAACCATTCCTAACACTCCCTTAAACCATGCCCCTAAGCACCTCGTCCACCCGTCCTTTATAAACACCTCCAGGGAAGGTAACTCGACCACCTCCCTGGGCAGCCTATCCCCGTGCCCAACGACCCTTTCTGTGAAATTTTTTTTCCTGATATCCAGCCTGAACCTCCCCTGGCGGAGCTTCAGGCCATTCCCCCTTGTCCTGTTCCCTGTCACTTGGGAGAAAATGCCAGCTCCCTCCTCTCCACAACCTCCTTTCATGCAACCTCCTTTCAGGTAGTTGTAGAGAGCAATAAGGTCTCCCCTCAGCCTACTCTTCTCCAGGCTAAACAACCCCAGCTCTCTCAGCCGCTCCTCATAAGACTTGTTCTCCGGCCCCCTCACCAGCTTTGTTGCTCTTCTCTGGACACGCTCCAGAGCCTCAACATCCTTCTTGTGGTGAGGGGCCCAGAACTGAACACAGTATTCAAGGTGCGGTCTCACCAGTGCTGAGTACAGAGGGAGAATAACCTCCCTGGACCTGCTGGTGACCCCATTTCTGATACAAGCCAAGATGCCGTTGGCCTTCTTGGCCACCTGGGCACACTGCTGGCTCATGTTCAGTCGGCTGCCAACCATTACCCCCAGGTCCTTCTCTTCCGTGCAGCTCTCCAGCCATTCTTCCCCCAGTCTGTAGCGCTGCATAGGGTTGTTGTGCCCCAAGTGCAGGACCCGGCATTTGGCCTTGTTAAACCTCATCCCATTGGTCTCAGCCCAGCAGTCCAGCCTGTTCAGATCCCCTTGCAGAGCCTCCCTACCCTCCACCAGATCCACGCTTCCACCCAGCTTAGCGTCATCTGCAAGCTTGCTGAGGGTGCACTCAATGTCTTCATCCAGGTCATCGATAAAGATGTTGAACAGGGCTGGACCCCGTAAAGAGCCCTGAGGAACCCCACTTGTAACTGGCCTCCAGCTGGAGTTAACTCCATTTACCACCACTCTCTGGGCCCGGCCATCCAACCAGTTTTCAACCCAGGAGAGTGTGCGCCTGTCCAGGCCAGAGGCTGACAGTTTCTGAAGCAGAATGCTGTGAGAAACGGTGTCAAAGGCTTTACTGAAGTCCAAGAAGACTACACCCACAGCCTTTCCCCCATACAGTAGTTGAGTCACTTTGTCATAGAAGGCGATCAAGTTAGTTTGGCAAGATCTGCCTTTCATGAACCTGTGTTGACTGGGTCTGATCACCCGGTTCTCTTGCATGTGCTTCATGATTGCACTCAAGATCACCTGTTCCATGACTTTCCCCGGCAGTGAGGTCAGACTGACAGGCCTGTAGTTCCCCAGATCCTCCCTGCAACCCTTCTTGTAGATGAGCAAAACATCAGCCTTCCCCAGTCAGCCAGGACCACTGGAAGATGATGGAAAGGGGTTTGGAAAGGACATCTGCCAGCTCCTTCAATACTCTTGGGGAAATATGTAATTTATAAGAACTTTTACAACCACCACATGCTTGTTCAGAGGCATGTGCACAAGCATAGAAGAGAGCTGGACCTACGCTATGAGGTAGCCACAAACTTCCCACTTTTTTTGTTTGTCTTGTTCAATACTTTACAACAAAACATTTATGAAGATGACTAATTGAAAATTAGCATCTTGTTGAGTCTTGCAAATGAAAAGACAGAAAGCACTGAAGTGTTAATGTTGCTGCAGGAACAGACTTCTTGTGGCATTATGTTTATACGTCTAGTCTCTAATATTTTTTTTAAAAGTAAATCAAAATAAACTTGTACAGAAAGTGATGACGGAAGGGGAGAAAAAAGTGTGAGGAGTTTGATAGAAAAGCCATGTCACAACTTGTGTTCTCTAAATGTAGTATAGTAAAGTGTGCAATATAATGAGCCAATCTAACTTTACTTTGCAAAGCAGGTATTAGACTTCTCTTGCTTATATGGTGTTTGTGGGCAACTCCTTGTGTTTTATGACATTTACCAATTTTTTAATTAAGTATTAATTTCCAGAAACAGAACACTCAAACTTATGTCAAAAAAAAAATCTTGGCTCAGAGAGATATTGATTCACTAAAGTTGCTACACCTTTTCTAACAAAATGCTACTATATCCTGAAGTTTAATGAAGCCTAATCTAATTAAAAATATAATCACTAAATAAATAAATAAAATAAAGCAACAATAGACAACAGCAACATCTAAACTGACCTGGTTTATGGTTTGATAACCAGTCATTATGAAAACCTTTTCTTCTAGCTTGTTGTAGAGACAGGTATCTTCTTTCCTGTATGGACATAAAGGTTAATTTCACAAAGACATCACCACCAGTGACTGCAGCACACCTTTGGGGAGATTATGAGCTCTTCTGAAAGGCACAGGAAATTTATAGCAACTTCAGTAAGTCTCATGAATTCACTGCCAACCTCTGCTTACAGAAGAGTGCTGTACTCACTGATCTCAGCTTGGTGGACTGGTTCCCTGTGCAAAGACAGTCTTAAACTTGGTCAAGCCAAACATTCTCAGGAGGACGTGTCAAGTTTTACACATCTTTTTCAAGACACCAGCTAAGAGCCAGATGCCATTCAGTATGCCTCTGTGTTTATTTACAAGGGCATCCTCGGAGAACTCATATGTTGTTTCCTATTGTTAATTCACACAGTCAGTCTCCATATTTCGTTCCTTCCTTCTTTCCCTTCACTTTCCTAAAACTGCAGCCTCAGCTCTCTACTTTGAGACTGCTTAGATTCTTAACCTAAACAATATTAACACATCAGGAAAGTGCAGTATTGTAAAATACCCAGTAGAGTGTGGGGTAATACAAATACCAGCAAAAGCAACCAGAGCCCCTTTAGTTATCCCAGCGTAGCTCCCCGTTTCCAGCTACTGATCCAGGAGAGCACTGGTCTTCTGTGGGCTGGTTAAGCTCACATGACTGCCAGCCCCATGGAGATGTCCTAGATATCACTGACTGCACACTGTGGACAATAAAGAATTCGCCAGGCACGCATTAGAATCATGGAGAATTTTCCTTTATGAGTCAGAAAATTTGACTTCAAGCACCGCTGAAAGTTTTCCATCAATCCTACTGCATGTTTTAAATCAGCTCAAATATACCTCAAGGTTTTCATAAGGAGTTGAAATTGAGAGTTAGTTATGAAGCAAGTACCAGTCACTTAAAAGAAGAGAAGAAACTAAATCAATCACATTTGTACCTTGAGAGACTCATAGTGTTCTTGTCTAATTTCTTCATATTCTTCTAATATTTCTTCAAAGAAATCATCCTTTACACTTTCATCTAAGAGCTGAGAGCACTGAAAAAAAGGAAAGAGAAATCACTAAGTTACATACTGTAACATACCATAGTAAGGACTGAATAAGAACTTCAGACTAAGCTATCGGTCTTTCAGACTTATTTCCAATTACACTTGACAGCGCAAAACTAAGCCTTACTACTAATCTGCAAACTAGATTCAAAACATATTTAAGAATGGGATTATTACTGAGAGTACTGCCTTACTACACAAGTAATATTAGCACAGTCAAGTCTGGCTCTGGAAAGACCTGAGAGGAGAATGCTCCAAGACTTCAGAGATTGAATAGTCGTAGAACCAACACACTTTGTCCTACTTCTTTCCAGCAAGTATGTGCCAGCTAAGACTACCCATTCATCTGACAGAGAGAGCATCCATCTCAGAGAACTCCAGCAAGATGTTTCCTAGAACTAATGTTGCTGTATCACTAACTCCAGAAATACATCCAAAACAGAGAGAATAGTGGATGATATCTAACCCCATCACTCTTCACTAGAAAACATCTCAATTCTACAGTCAAGGACTTGAGTGAATCACATCACCCTCCATAGAGAAATTGCATTTAAATAAACATATCCTGTGACAATAAATGACACAAGTCAGAAGAGATAACCATGTGGCAGAATAAAAAAAAGTAACTGAATCAATAGTACTTTAGGAACTAGTCTCTTGTCATGCTGCTTCAATTTTCTGCCATAATATTAAGCCTTAGATGAAAGGATAAGAGGCACAACAGAAAAACAGGGCATATGTTTTTGCATGGATGAGAAACTATAACTTCGAACTTACAACCACAACACTCTTGGATGCATCCAGGACATGAATTACAGGCGCGCTATATCGTGGGGCAATTTTAACAGCTGTGTGTGTTCTTAAATGAAAAAGAAAAAGAAAGAGTGTTTCACAACTGAAACAACAAAAAACCCCCCGCCAAGACAAAACACTCAGCAAAATAAATCCTAACTTAATGCATAGACCAGAACTGCAAAAGAAGAAATTCATCCATCTGCTATGCATGGATGATTCAACACAGATTTTAATAATAGGTACATAAACACTTTTCTTCAGAGTATCAGAATGCTTCATAAATAAAGTGCTAACTCACATTCCCTCAATGTCTTAGCAGCTGACTGAAAATCAGAAACTCATTAGTTTGAGCCTCAGAACTAATTTCAGTGAGAAATGTTCCAAACTAAGCCTACCAAAAACCTAACAATTCTTATCCTAATCCTTTTTGCTCCTCTTACATTTTTCTCCTCCCACATGCTACTTTCTGGGCTTATGGATTAACATTAACATATTTCAGTGATGAATATTCCATTTCTACAATGCTCTACTTCAAAACCAGAAGCACAAGCCCTTTACTCACCTGAAGAAGAAATTCTGTCAGTGGTCAATAAATATTACAAACTAGTACCTGCTCAGTCAGTCAAGTCATTCACATAAAAAACTCCCAATTCATCCAATTATTTAGCATTTACTCACATTCAGTCCTTACTGAAATACTTCAGAAAGCAGTGAAGAATCACTTCTATATTACAGTACTTTGTTGATCAAATAAAGTTTGGAGTCCTAAACTGAGGCCTAAGCAATTACATGAAATGCAGGTGACTATGCATGTTGCTCAGAGTCCTGGCAAACTGCAAGCAAAAACAGGAACAAAGACCTTGCAGGTCAAAGCTCAGTTTGCTTTCTTGAATGCAGAGGTCAAACACTGGTTTTCAAATTAATTTAAATTAGAATCCAGGAAGCAATATTCCCCAACAAAGATAAGATCTCCTTTTTCTTCAGTTTCTGTCATATTTTTAAAGCACTTGACCATGGAGGTTACCAACTACCATGCAACACAGCTGTGTGACCGACTGTGCAGCATCATCTTAATTTGATTCTACGCAATGCACTTTTGATCTTGGCAGCTTTATTTATTTAGAAAAAGATATTTTATCTTCTGTTTTGATAGGAACAAAGGCAACAAACAGGACATGGTCTTACAGTGGCACTGTATCAACCAGTACATACTAGGTTTTCTATTTTTCAAAAAATAAACATTATCACAATGAAACTGTCACTATTATTTGTCAGCATCTGAATCTACCAAAGCGGTATAGTAAAAATGCAATCATCATTGCTGTTAAGTCATGAAGAAACTCCATCATGTAGATTCTGTACGCAACATCCAGCCTCTCTCTCTCATTCAAATTAACCCCACTTTCCACTCTTCCAACCACTTATGGTCTTCTTATTCCAAATAATCACGTCTACTTATTACAAAGAAAATGTGCAAATGGTTCTTTATAAGAAATCTCTGATACTTATACAATCTTCCAGAATGCACACATGAGGTTAAACTTAAGAATGTGGAAGTAAAACTAAATATATATTATCAATCCAGTCTTCCATAAAGAATATATTTACTTTGCTTTATTTTATAGAAATTGCATGTGTCTAGGCTTATGCATAAATATATATTTAAATACAGTTCATATGACTAAAATTATTTGATGTATACAGAATTACACATATGTTCTTAAGTAATTTCCATATTCAAAGATAAAACTAGTGCTGCCTTGCTGTTGGCTACATTAATCTCTGTGAATAAATTCTACAAACTTATTTGATGCTAATTATTTGCCATCAATTACTAGGCCACAATGCCCTCTGTACAAACACTAAAAAGATATGAAGAAAGGGATGTCCTAAGACCTCCGCATAGAACAAAGCCTTTTTTACTCCCCTTTCTTTTTTGAAGAAAAAAAAATCTCCATGTTTGTTCTCCATATCAAAGCCACAGGAAAAGAATAATAAAAAAAGGATACAGTTAACCTTGTATTATAACTACAAGTCCAATAAAGACAGACAGTGATCCTACTTTACATTGTCTGTTAAATTATAGGATGATTTCCTAAGGAAAAAAATACAGAATACATTGAGCTAATATTCCTGCCACAGTATGTGCTGCCCTGATAAAGAAAGCAATACTGCTAACAGCTTCTGGTTGTGCACGAAATGATCTCTGAGGTCTTCTGAGCTGTCACCTACTCAAGCACACTATACAAAAAACAGTTAGCAAAGCGTGACCCAAGGCTGTTACATGTGCCCAAAACACATCTGTGGTTATGTTAATAGTAGGTGTCAGTGAGCTGTCAACACTACTTTCAGGACATCATGGCAGCTGTATTGTTTCATTAGAACAGAGCTAAGAGAATAAGATCCCAACAGAAAATCTCAGTCTATCAAAAACAACATGGTAACTTCTTTAAGGCAAGTAGCTAGAATTTATCCCCTATGAGCATGTCTGACCAGGACTAGGGGCTCAAGCCAGCACAATGCTGAACAGTGATCCAGGAAAATACACTAACTTTCTTGAAGATAATAGCTCCCTGATGTCAACATGACCTTTCTAATCTCAAAATCCTGCATTTTCAGAATGCTTTGGTGAAGCATTCTGGAAGTGTTCAGGGCCAGGTTGGATGGGGCCTTAAGCAGCCTGGTCTAGCAAGAGGTGTCCCTGTCCAAGTTGGAACTAGATGATCTTAAAGGTCCCTTCCAACTGAACACATTCCATGATCATTCATGCCCCTAGAAGAACAGAACTGTATTCATGTGCATATGCATATGAACCTTTGGAAGGAAATATACTACTTCCACATACAATATACATTTCCAAAATACATGATGCTCACAAAACCGAAATGTTTAAGACACTTGTTATTTGTTGTGTCCCAATTACATTTTATCTCTATATTCTAGGACTTCTGATATAAGAAATAACATTCAGTCTTAAGTAAATACATACCAGTAGGTGTGTTGGGGGAAAACGAGGGAATGCAAGAGAGAAATGACAATGTATTTTCTTTTTTCCCTGGTTAACACTATTTTCATACACATTCCCCATTCTCCCAACTGAAATATCTTACTTAGAAGTAGTTGCTCCTCCAATCAGCAAAGGTACTTTTATTGCCAACCTCTCCATTTCCTTGGCAACAAAAATCATTTCATCCAAAGAAGGGGTGATGAGACCAGACAGGCCAATTATATCTATTAAAAATTTACAAACAAACATATACAAAAGGGTTAGCAAATCCACTGTAGAAAGCTACAAAAATCATTACAGAAAGCATTTCTTTCTAGCTTTATGCATCAGATAGAAAACAGTGAGATAAAAAGCAGGGTAGCTGCTAGTCTAGAAGCGAGGTTTGACCTAATTAGAAAGTGAAAGCCTTTCAAGAATGAAAGTGATTCCAAATCCCCAGTTTAAGATATTTCTCAGTCTCCACAGCTGCTCAACACCTACTGCTCTAGTTTCAGCAATAAATATACAGTACTTCTGATTAGCAAGCTTCAAACGTCAGAAGTTTGGCATTGAGGAGGGAAATAAGACAAAGTAATTATAAGCCATGGTCTTAGAAACAGCAAACGCTTTCAAACTCCACCACCTATGCTCCTCACAATTAATCTTTTCCAAGATGTAATAGACTGTTTCAAAGCAATTGCAACTTTTTTCCAGAAAGTTCATTATTTATTAGAACAATTAATTCCTGATCTCACACTCACTGATCTGGCAGGCTGAATGCCAAGTGCTTTTACCAATTTAAGACTCAACAGGAAGTTATTTAACATTTCCAAGTTTCTGTTTAGCCATCTGCCATTAGTAAAACAAACACTAAAACATCTCTCTTGAAGCAATCCTTTTGATACAGGTCTTCAGTTCCTCAGGCTAAGTTTCATGGAAATGCCAAATACTAAACAATACCTATTGTTAACACAAAAGTTCTGATTTATATGAAGGTAGTCTGACCAAATCATAGACAGCAAAGGAATGCAATTAGCAGCAATAAAAAATGCAAATGGGGTTTAAAATCAAACAATTCAGGAGCGTCAAGAAATCACTTTGTACCTGCTTTGTTCTCAATAGCAGCTCTCAAAATCTTATCACATGGAGTCATGACTCCTAAATCAATAACTCTGTGAAAAGAAGTGAGATGACACAAGATTCTTTAAAAAACAGGTCAAATTTCTGCTAAAGGGCAAATACATTGCTCTTACTGTAAATGGTGACCTAAAACTGAATTTAAAAATGAGGTGTGTTTGCTTCACTAAAGATCCAAATTGGGAATTTTAATATAGAAAACACCTCTAGATCTTGCGAAATTTTCAATACATCACAGTTCCAGGTGATACACTACACAAAAATATTCAAGTTTAATAGGCTTTTTTCTTTTTAATGATTATTTTTTTTGTGGTTGCACTAAGTCTGGATGAGATGGGAGTTAATTTTCTTCACGGCTGGCACGGCATTGTGATTTAGATCTAGGACCAAAACAATGCTGATAACACACTAACCTTTTAACTACTGATAAACAGTGTTTGTCCAGCATCAAGGTCTTCTCTGTTTCTCACTCCAACCCACCAGCAAATAGATTGGGTGGTGGACAAGAGATAAGGAGTAGACACAACCAGGCAGATGACCCACATTAACCAAACAAATACTTCATGGCATACAAAAATCACACTCAGCAATAAAAAGGGATAGGGAGTAGTTTAGTAGAGGTTTCCATCTTTTGCTCAGGAAATGGATGGGCATCAGTCTACCAGAGGCAGGTTGTGAGTGATTGCCTTTGTATCACTTGTTTTGTTTTTCTCTTTCTCACTTCTTCCACTTTCCTTTCAATTAATATACATTTTTTATCTCCATAACAATATCTCCTTTTATTCTTCCCTTCCTCTTCCCCTACCCACTGAGGATGGCTGGGCAGAAGCAAGTGAATGGCTGTGTGGTGCTTAGCTGCCCACTGGAGTTAACCAACAGCAGTGGCATTTTTTAACTTATTTGGGCAATACATAAAGGTCTTATGGACATCATATCTTATGTCAGGAACATAAGACGATAGGCACCAATGTTTTTTGTCCCATTAAAGGATACATTTTATGAAATGAGACACTGCACTCTCCTTGCTAGTACTCTTTCCTACTGACCCTAGCCATTGCCAAGGCTTTTGTTTATTTTTTTCAAGTAAGCCAACCTAGCCTGCTGGATTCATTCAGCCTCAGTGACAAAAAACATTATGGCTTCATTTCAGTAAGCCTCAATAAAGTTCAAAAAAGCCTGAAACCAATCAACAAAATTTCAATAGAAAAGAGACTATACTGCACATAGAAAGTACTGCTACTGGCTTCAGCCCAACGCATTTTAAAATAGATACCTTTTTTTTTAGAGCAAAATACAGCCCCAAGTATAAAAACTAAAGGAATGAACAGTAAGACTCAGTTCCAAAGCAGGTTCATCTTTGTGCAACACTTGATAACTTGACAAACAGCCCTGATTGAAACGTGACCATTCATTTCAACACTGTTGCCAACCCTGTTGCATGTACACAGGGGCCTTGAAAGAGCTGACTTTTCCAGAAGTCCCATCTTTTGAAGATAAGAAATAGGATAAGAATCTCATTTATTATTTAACAAAACATATCCCAGTAAGCTTTTACAACCTCATAGTTAACAGCTTTAAAAACATACTAAAAGCTTCATTTGGATCTTCCAAAACTTCTTTTTCTGCAACAAACCACCCACATGTAGCCTTGCCTACAGCAATAGTTCTATCTGTTTTCTTCAGACATTACACTTGTATAAGACATCATACTTATTACATTTACCTAATAGAAAACAAATACCAAAACTGATGCCTTCATCTACATTTCAGTTGATGTTAATCTCTATTTACCTCAGATGCCAAATAATTAGGAAAGAAAGTATTAAAGTAAGAGGCTATTTTCCCCTCTTCCCTTCCCACTAGTATTGTAATAGCTGGTATGATCTGTGTTCCCAACCACAACCTGGGGAACAGAGGACAGTTCTCAAGAAACGTCCACCTCTGTTACAGCTAGCCTAATATATTAATTACCTAGTCTTAGATAGCTATAGTCCCAGCTACCTGATGTTAGTCTCTTTACCTGAAGTTGTTGCAGCCCAGAACAACTCCCACAATGTTCTTGCCAATATCATGGACATCTCCTTTTACAGTTGCTAATACTATTGTACCTTGATAAGGATCCTGAAAGTCGAACAAATAACAGAGGAGTTAAATTATTCAGAAGTCTCAGTATTTTTGCACAGTCTTCAACAGAGGAGTTCTAATCTATGACCAAGGCTCCAATTGTAGTACAAGTAATTGCAAAGCGTAGTAGAGGTAATACAGTCAATATTAAAAGCTATATTAAAAGATCCAGGTAATAAAAACTTGCACAAGAATTATTCTTGCAAATTACATGTGTGTTACTAAAACCATATGTGTTTAAAAAATAAAGTTACAGAAAAAAAAGAATTCATATGTGGGTAGCATTTTGTACACTGCAATAGCTGAACTCTTAAGGTACCTCTGCTCCAAATACAAATCACATGAATAAAGAGTTTAAATAGATTAAACATTAAGAAATAAAGGGTATGAACCCTTATAGTTACACACCTGTTCATGTATCAAGAGCAATCTTTCAATGCAATGTGGAGAAGAATGAGGGGAATTCACAAAAGCAGAAGAGACTAATTTTTCATTCAACACAAACAGCAAGGGAGACATTTCAGTGCAGTTATCAGGCTACTTCAGACTACCTAAGCTGAACAAACAGGCTGGAAAAAGTATCTCCTTAAAGAAGGAAAGCTATACTGTTAGAGACTGGTCCTAGCTAGAGGGCACCCAGCCCTGACAAAGAGGTCCAACCAGCAGGGCAATAGTGGAACTTCCTGAAGTAATTCTCCACCAGGATACAGGCCTTTGTGATAAGCTTTTAGTTGTATCATCAGTGTTGTCATTTGGAACAGTTCCAGACTGTCATAGTGCCATGTCTGAGCTGGTACAGGATCAGATGTCAACAACGGACTACTTAAAACTGCAGTATTCAAATAAATAGAACATGTGAAACTACAAAACATTTTTCTGGCCAGTATCTCATCACATTTGCAGAAGGCAGAACTGGGCATTTGACCCTCCTATGAAGCATGTTATATTTTCTGGCCAGTACCGAGTAGCTCTCTAGTTCATGAACCTACACTGCCTTCTGCAGCTGCCATTTTCCTAGGAGAAAAAGGACTTTATATATTATCACGAATGATACTAGCATTTCCCATGGTCCTAACACATTTGTTGAATAAAATCCCTGAATACCCATCAATGCTGCCATTTACTAAAAACTATTATCTCCCCAGTGCCTCTTGTTTTACAGGAGACTGGGGAACAGAGACGGTAAAATGGAATTCTAAGTCAGCCATCTCAGTACATCAATTAAAAAATATGCAGCTGAAAATGTAGTGCTAGAATGTAAGAAAAATACAGGGAAAGAGATTAATCAAGGACTAGGGGAAGAACAAAAAGTGCAGCTCAAATGTATCATACCCAGTAACTACTGATGACCTAACTAGTGACTGATATCCAAGAAAAAAGAAATGGACATGCACATGGGAAAGGAAAATCTGTGCTGGGTAGCAAACAACATGGGCCAGAGGGCAGGCTATTTTAAATATACCCTATTTAGGACACATTGATTTCAATTGTCTCAAGCAAGGAGGTCCTCAAGTTCTGGGCACACATCCAAAGGGCTTCTTTTTTTTAATCTTGACAGAGATCCACAGCTACTTATCCTCAGATCTAACTATCAATGATTTGCATTTCCTGGCAGTCTGTGACTAAAACTATCCTGGAGGTTACAGTAGCCACCAGACAGATCAGCTACCAGAGTCTGCAAATCATTTTTCTCCAAGTCAACATCTAACTTTCGAGAAAGATGCAGCTATTTTTCCATCTCTCACCAGTTTTCTATACAGTTACAAGAATTTTTCAAAGATGAAGGCAGTACAAACCTTGCCCAGCAGAAGACAGAGGAAACAGGAGGACAGAAGCCCTACTTTTGCCCTCCTGATGTCCTCAGCCACACAGAGTATGTCACAATCTCTTCAGAGTGCTTGCTATACTTTCAAGAAACTCTCAAATTCCACATCACTTCTTTTTAGCCAGAGAATTAAGTGCCACAGGGCTCACAGCAGATCCTAATCCAGTGCCTATAGAAGCAATGGGGTAATGATTTTCACTGACTTCAAATAGCATCAGAAAAAAACAGAAGGTGCCAAATACCAGCACTGTCATCTGAATTAAAATAAAAAAGAACAGCAGGAGCAGGAGAGAGATGACACATAGAAAAGTGACTCATGACAGCCAGAAAACAGATCTGCTTGAGATACTGGAGAGAAGGCACCTTCTTCACATCCAGAAAGAGCATGGGAAAAGAATCTAGACATACTCTTTCTTCCATTAAGATCAGTCAGATTTAATTATTAGATGACTTTTCTTTCTAAAATATTTGCTGTATTCATTACATTTACGCTGGGCAATCATGCAACAGATTAACAGTAAACGGCAAAACAGACTTTAAGAAGATTTCAAGGGAAGGATTAGGAACCACTGAAAAATCCACAGAAGGGAAGAATTAGGAACTATACAAATATCACAGTTTAGAGAAATTCTTCTATTCGTCCTTTTGTATGTATGTGTGCTAAACACCACATTCTGATAATAGTTATTGTCTCAAAACTCATGAAGCCAAGGTAAGCTTCTATAGGACTACAGAAAAGTAAATGCACATCAAATTCAAATTTGATAGTTAGAAAAGACCAGAGAAGAAGAAAAATGTTTAACAATCAAAACTGGAAGAATGTATCACATTCTAAATATAATAGGAAACAGCAGACACAAGTATTTAAAAGGGTATTTGACCAGCCCATCTGAACTCTCTTTCCTACTGACCAGAATATCTTGCCAGTATGGAGAAATAAGGGGCATCCTATTTCTTCATTTTCCAATGATGCTATCACATATTCCATTAATCAAATTTGGAAGAAATTACTTCAAGCATAGACAGGCACAAGTAGTTGATAAAATTATTCTCAGGCATTACTAACTTTTGGCTGTGAAACAGGAAATGTCATAGAGGAAAGGCCCATGAAAATCTGAAAATGAATGAATATTTTCAATTACATATAATTTCTATATTACATAAAATGCAGTCTTCAGAAACTGGTGGAAAAACACAACGATGAAAAGACAACTATATTCAGATTCTGTTTTCATAAATACTTATCCCCTGCAACCTACTCATGGCTACACACGCAATGAGTATACTATTCTATCATAACAAGAAGCCTTGAAGTCATGATCTGTAAAGAAAAAGGATAGAAGAATTTGGTTTGTTCAGCTGGGATAATGATCCATATTAGAAGGAAGGGAAGAGTTGAGAAGAGTGAAACGTGGTAATAGGCTTTAAATATGCAAAAGGCATTTCTGTGGTTCACTGAGGGCAGAAGTAGTAGGAACAAATAGCAAAATTTGCCATTAAGTTAGAAGTATCATAAATAAATAACACTAGAATTAAATACATAAAGGTATAAAGAGCCTACAAAGGCTATAGCATTCTTCAGGAAATTTGTGACAATAGCTTAGGCACACATCAGGCAGAGTTCCACAAAATCCACACTTTGTGAATTTCAGACCCACTTCAAATTATGCCAAGATTGTCAGTTTACACATGACTGTATCAACACTCCAGCATGAAAGCTGAATAAATGTCATCAGCAAAAAATATTTTCAGGGTTTTTCATTACACGCTATGGAAGAGTTACAGCACAAAGGGTTGTGTCTTACCTCCTCTTCTACGCTGCCTCGTTCAGCTCTTCTTTCCTCTCTTTCTTTCTCCATATAGGGAATAAGGTGCCCAACTGCTTTCTTCATAACTCGAGCAGACTTTATAACCTGCAGAGATAAATGGGTTGGGGGGGTGGCAGAAAATAAACAAAGATCAGGTATAGAAATAGCCTCACTTTTCTCATAGCTTTTTTTTATACCCATTAATACAATTAAAAAAAAAAATACAAAAAACAAACCAACCAAAACCAACTTCATTTGCAAAACCAGATTTCAGCTTTGCAAAGCATTCTGTGAGAGCAGGCTGCTGGCCCTACTGGACTAAGGGTCTACACACGACACTCGCTTTCACAGTGCAACCTCTTGGATTACTCACAACAGAACTGGAAGCTCCAAAAAGCCCCAGACATGGAAGGTGCTAAACACAGGAAATTTTATTTGAGTCTTTCTTTCCTCTTGGTCTTCCGTAGGCCCAGACTTAAAACTGTGTTTCAAGTAATGCAAAAACACTTATGAAGAAAGGAAACAAACATGTAAAGCTACATAAAGAAAGTTAAGTTCCAAAGTAAAAAAGAAACAGGGCTGCCTCTCAGCAGCAACTGAATTTTAACAATTCATGTGCTACATCTGAAAAAAACCCAGCCAGCATAGAATGCTTTGTCTATACTTTACAATCCTAGTTTTTGCAAAATAGAAAAATACATGAAATCATTTTCTCTTTACCTGAGGCAGAAACATCTTTCCAGCACCAAAAAGATCGCCAACTATTTTCATGCCATTCATCAAAGGCCCTTCAATTACATTTAGGGGTCTAGGATATTTTTTCTGATTTAATCTTGCTTCTTCTGTATCTGCAATGACATACTTCTCAATGCCCTGCGAAAAAAAAGATTGAGAAGCTTTTATATTGCAAGAAATAGAGGGTTTTTTTAGTTGCCTTCTCCCTACCAAAAATCACAATGAAAGTACAAAACCAATATTATTAAGATACTGCTAGTCTTTAAGCTCAAGTGTGCTTTCGGAACAGGTTTTCTTAGGAAACAAAACACCGTAATTCCTGCGTATATAAAATTATTCAAAGCAAGAGTACCAGTACTAATAGGTTTGTTTATTTTCTTAATCATGTTTTAAGAAAAACCAAACATTCAAAGACTGCTTCCTCAAGATAAGTGCCACTGAGTGCAGTACTGTTAAAGGACCAAAGAAAACCCTTGAAAGTAAAAGCAATATGTTTCTACTAATACCAGCAGAATTAAATATTAAGAGACTTCAGCTTTAATAGCTTTTAAAACAATAGCAGTTGAATTTTTAAAGCCAAAAGTGTTCCTTGAAGTCTAAGCTGAGATCATGTCTCAGAGCTGACGTGTAGGACAGTTTTCTGCACAGATTCACCTTTATGAGAGCATATTCCAGCCTTTCCTCCACAGAACTTTTCCGCCATTCATCAGTCTGAACAACTTTTTTTCCTCCTTGGGCATGATTCTGAAAAGGAAAGATATCCATAGGAGCTTGTAAGCTAAGTACAACTACTAAATTTACTATTAGAAAAGTCAGGATAAGTTCAAGCACCTTTATTATTTAAATAATATTTAAAAGGGTTTTTTATATACATGCAAATACTTGGTCAATCTGACAGGTTTCTATGATGGCATGACTGGCTGAGTATTTGAGGGGAGAGAGGTGGAGGTTGTCTACTTCAACTTCGATGAGGCTTTTGACAGTGTCTCCCATTACATTCTAATAGGCTTAGGAAGTGTGGGTTAGATGAGTGGATAATGAGCTGGATTGAGAACTGGCTGGATGGCAGAGCTCAGAGGGTTGTGATCAGCAGAGTGAAGTCTAGTTGAAGGCTTGTAGGTAGCTGTGTTCCCCAGCCATCAAGTACTGGGTCCAGTCTTGTTCAACATATTCATCAGTGATCTGGATGAGGGAACAGAGCGTACCCTCAGCAAGTTTACTGATGATTCAAAAATAGGAGGAATAGCTGATACACCAGAAGGTTGTGCTGTCATTCATAGACATGCGAGAGAGTGGAGGGTGGAGAGAACACAGGGTGGAGAGGACCCTAATGAAGTTAACAAAGGCAAGTGCAGAGTCCTGCACCTAGGGATGAATAACCTCATGCACCAGTACAGGTTAGGCATTAACACGCTGGAAAGCAGCTCTGTGGAGAAGGACCTGGGAGTCATGGTGGACAGTAAATTAACCATAAGCCAGCCACGTGCCCTCGTGGCCAAGAAGGCCAGCAGTCTCCTGGGGTGCATTAAGAAGACTGTGGACAGCAAGTCAATGGAGGCTATCACCCCCATCTATTCTGCCCTAGTGAGGCCCCACCTTGAGTACTGTGTCCAGTTCTAGGCTCCCCAGTTCAAGAAAGACAAGGAACTACTGGGGAGAGTCCAGTGGAGGACCACAAAGATGCTGAGAGTATTGGAGCATCTCTGTTATGAGGAAAGGCTGCGAGACCTTGGTTTGTTCAGCCTGGAGAAGAGAAGACTGGGAAGTGATCTTATCAATGCTTATTAACATCTAAATGATGCATGTGTCAGGAGGATAAGACCAGACTCTTTTCAGAAGAGCCCAGCAACAAGACAAGGAGCCACGGGCACAAAGGAAGTTCCACCTCAACATGAGGGAAAACTTCTTCACCGTGAGAGTGACAGAGCACTGGAATAGGATGCCAGGAGAGGTTGTGGAGTCTCCTTCTCTGGAGATATTCAAAACCACCTTGACACAGCCACAGAATCACAGAAGAGTTTGAGTTGGAAGGGACCTTACAGACCATCTAGTTCCAACCCACCTGCCATGGGCAGGGACATCCCACTAGATCAGGCTGCCCAAGGCCCATCCAACCCAGCCTTGAACATTTCCAGGGATGGGGCAGCCACAGCTTCCCTGGGCAACCTGGTCCAGTGGCTCACCACTCTCATAGAGAAGAAATTCTTCCTTATGTCTAGTCTAAATCTGCCCCTCTCTGGTTTATATCCACTCCCCCTAGTCCTATCACTACAAGCCTTTGCATAGTCCCTCCCCAGTCCTGTGCAACCAACTCTAGGTGAACCTGCTTTAGCCGAGGGGTTGGACTGGATGATTTCCAGAGGTCCCCCTTCCAACCCCTACTAGTCTGTGAAATTCTATTGCAAGCACTTGTTACACACTACAGGCACTTGCGAGATATATCCTGAAGAGTACATACCTCAATGAAGATGCAAACAAAACAAACAAAGCAAAACTTTTTCAAAAAACAGTGGGGGAAAAAAAAAAAGAAGAAACAGTTGAATAATTCTCATGCTCTTAAACATGATGAAATGACTAACCCTAAGTCTTTTACTTCTGGGAACATAATTTAAATTGATTCCTGGCCCACGCACTACACTTCGTTTTATAGTTCTAATTAATTTGGCACTAATTCAGCTTCTGCTGGAATAGTTTATGTTGCTACTCCATATCACAGATGTGTTTTTCAATCAAGGGGCCTAAAGAACTACTGTTCATCATGCACATAGACCGTCCCAAACCCTCATGTACTCTCTTTGCCTCACACTCCCCTTTGCTGTGAAAGCAAAGGCCAAAAGTGCTTCACAATGCAAGAAAGTTCATAAGCACCCACCCCAGGAAGATTCACCGAAGAGCATGCTAGCCACTACTTTAACCACTTCACTTCAGGCAAGTCATATCTTTTTCTCCCTTGGTTATTCCACATAATCTGATATCTTTCAGTCCTTATGAACCTCCCACTTCACAGCTTCACATTGATAAATCTTATTCCACTCATAGGCCTAGTTTGTACAAAGGGAATGCAAGAGAGAAGTAAATGTTGCCCAGAGAGGCTATAGAGTCTCCATCCTTAGTTTTATCAAAAACACAACTGAACGTGGCCCTAAGCAACCTGCTCTTGATGACCCTGCTCTGAGCAGGGAAATTGTACTGGATGATCACCCAAAGTCCCTTCCCAGCCCAGCCTGTCTGTGATTCATTGAAAACGTACCAAGGCTTCCCCAACCTCTGGCCACACATTTTAGCAAGGGAAACATTCCAATGTAAAAATAACCCAGGAAGCTGCAGGGTGGGCATGCAGAGACCTCAGAGGCAAGCGCTACATGCAGATCTTTATAAACAGGATGATTGTACTGCATGCTGAGGATGAAAAAAACTGCTTTTAGAAGCACAATTCCCATTGCCATAATGGGAATTTGGGAATGTCAACAGCTATAAATTTCACGGAAAATGTTTTTTCACCTCAAACTTCAAATGAAGACTGATCTCCTAAATCCGCAAGGATTAAGTTCCTAATTTTTCCCCACAAATCTAGCATTCAAACAAGTGGCAAGGTACGTTACTATTACCTGAAGGAACTAGGAGGTAACTTCACTGGTGCTCTATCAGAGGTGCGATACTTGAAATGGGACTGCACATTCTATGTTCTTTGTGCAGAATAAACTACAGTAGTTGGAAATAAAAAGAACATATGCACATACTGACTAATGAATACCCTTTTGCATTAAAAAAAAAACTTTTAGAGACATCCAATTCCACCATACCAGAAGAAGGTCTGAATAAATATTTTAAAATACCCCTCAATCTCCAAAACTATATGTAATATTCCATCTCATTGAATGTACGCAACTATTTGCTTCGTTTCTCACATTTGTCCAGGGCCAAGATAAAACCCAAATCAGAATGCTTACCTCCAGTTAAAACCTTAAAGTTGTAACATTTTATGTTAAATTTTAACAAAGCTTTTAAAGATGTTTTGAATCAAGAGTGTCTCTCTTCTTGGCAACTGAGAGCTGGTTTATTCCCACAATAAAACTACCACCATGAAGAAGATCAAGGATTACAACCATGGCTTGCCAAACTTCTAGACTTAGGAGTCATCATGTGCTTCCATTTCTACTTTTCATGCTCCATTTAAATTCACGTTCTGCCTTCTGCCGAAGCAGTACTTAAGCAATCCATTTCTAATTCCCCTTTCTTTTTTTCTTCCTCTTTATTCAATCCTAGATATCTTAATGGCAAAATTCTGCTTATACAGACAAGATCACTCCCAGGTGAATTGCTTAGATACTAAGAGCACCATTTAAGTAGCCTAGGCACAAGGGATAGATAGTCTTCCTCTACTGTTTTTCAACACAATTGCCATCGTACCTAAAAAGCATGCTCTCCCGTTGACAGACTACAAATTCAATGAAGCTGTGCATAGTAATAGTACCTCCAGAAGCTACAAAACGGGCATGCGAATCGTGTGCTTAAATCTAAGGGTCGCCTAACCCAGAGATATTTTTGCTGTATGTTCTTGTCAGTCATCTTATGGTTGATAAACCAGAAATCTTCATGTGTGTAATCTTTGTCTTTTATCACACCATCATTACAGTATCTCAAAAACAGTCAACAGCTGATCCCCTCTCTCGACATGAGTTACATGAACTGGAAATCTATGGCACAGCCAGGAATTGCAAGTAACTACTTCATTTTTTGTATATATTCCAAGCAAACCATTTCCACCAGAGATACGGGTTTACTGTCTCCAACAACACACTTATATCAATTAAGCTCCAGCACCCAGATTTGCTTTGGTTGTGTGTTGGCCTTTTCTGGTTTTTGTTTGAGTTTTTTGGTTGTCTGCGTGGGTTTCTTCTGTTCGGGTGGGAGTTAGGTTGGCATTTTTACTTTTTATTGGGTTTGGGTTTTACTTTTTTAAAAAAGAATGCCTAGGCAGCTTAGTCTCCTGGAGTATATGAAGAACTCTGTTGCAGGACCTTTCAAGGCAACTATGAAATTGGAGAAGCTCAATCTATCAGAGTTCACATTTTATTCTATATTAATAACTGAACCACTTGTATTATCATTAGTAGCATCTAACATCCACTGTTAGATTGACATGTGCAGTTTATAGGCTGTTCTATGTATCATCACCAGAGAGGCTTTAAAGCCCAGGTGCTAAGCTAACTACTATTCAAAGCTTAAAATGGGAAGTTACCTGAGCATAATGTAAAAGTTTCTCTGTTGCATCAGGATCTTTGTTCCAAATTAGATTCTCACACAGCTGTAGCAATTCCTTGTGGATATCATCATACACTGGCAGATTCCCAGCATTCACAATTCCCATGTCCATGCCATACTGGAAAAAACAGACAGAATCCTCCAGCCAGGGCCATCAGACATAGCACTGCAAATCTGCCAAGTGAAAACATATGGAAGCCAAAAGAACATCATACCTTAATTGCATGGTAAAGGAACACCCCATGCATTGCTTCTCGAATGGCATCCATTCCTCGAAAGGAGAAAGACAGATTGGAAAGACCTCCACTTATCCTGGCTCCCGGCAGTGTTTCCTACAGGAATCGCATACAGATTTTTAGAAAAGTGCTTTCCAAAAATGAAAACCAAGCAAAGCATTCTGTCCATAAAACAGCTGGCCCCTGAGCCATGTGGTGCATTGGCTATGCACCCATACTCTCCTCACTGTTCCACATCCTCCTAGTTACTCAAATTCATAAAAAGCAATTCATATCTCTGTAGAAAAAGATGTAAGTGAAAAAAAAGATCCAGTGTAATTATGAGCAAGCAGCTATTCATGGGTGCTATTCTAAAAGTATTAGTCTTTTCACAGCAGCATTCCAGATTTTCCCCATGCAGACCTACCCATGGCTCTTCCATTCTCCACTCCTCTAGAAACAGGAGCAGCCGACCTGCCTGCTTGCACATCTCAGGAGCAGGCTGTAGCAGAGCAGCTAAACTGCAGGTTTTTAGGTAATCTCAGCAAAATACTTCAAGTTAAAACAAACTTAAAACTCACTTTTATGGTTTTAGTAGCATTGATAAAATTAATGGCATACAGGTTATGTTCTTCCATTCCAGTTCCTATAGTCAAAATATTCGGGTCGAATATTATGTCATTTGGATTGAAGTGCACTTTTTCCACAAGGAGACGATAAGCTCTGGAACAGATTGCAATCTTGGTTTCTGTTTCTGTTGCCTAGTGGATAAAAAGAATGCTGACATGAAACTTGCAGAGAACACAAAATACAACACACACACATGCAAAATCAGTTAAGGCTCCAGCTACTCAAGACTGAGAATCTGAGCACCACAAACATTAAAAAAGGATTATGTAAAAGAATTTTATATTAATAATATCACATAATAATAAGACATGCTCTTGTGCCAGCAGCATTACACTTGGAGCAATACTCAGATTCTTCAAACACGTGAGCAGCATAAGAAATACATATCAGGGTCAAAACTACTGCTAGGACTATATAGGCCTCTTTGAATCACCTGTCAATGAAACTAAACAACTTTGTCTTGCACAAGAGTAAGAAAGTCTTGCACTCCGTAAGAAACATTCTGTAAGCAACACTCACCTGCCCCATTTCATCAAAAGCCATGACAACCACAGCTGCTCCATACAACTTAATTTTCCTTGCTTTCTCCAAAAAGTCTTCCTCACCTTCTTTCAAACTGATGCTGTTTACAATGCACTTCCCTTGGCAACATTTCAAACCTGCTTCAATCACGGAAAAATTTGAGGAGTCAATGCATAACGGCACCTGTAAACAACAGAGAAGTAAGCCAAGGAAATATGTAAAAGTTGTGAATTCAAGTTCCACATGCTGTTTGCCCATTTGGACATAAATATGCACACAATGTTAACCAACATTAATAAATATAAAGTTTCCAGGTGGTATTTGTAGATTTTTGTAGATTCACTTTGCTTTAAGTGCAAAACTCAGAGCAAATTTAACTCAAGAGTTTCTATGGCAGCTCCATCACATATCACAGAGACCTCTACTTCACCCTGTACTGCCTTGAGTTTCTGAATTAGAGACTAATTTTCAGAGAATGCACTTTGCAGAAGTATCTTTTTAAAACCATCCTATATCCACAGAAATTTTAAGTTTCGTGGAAACCAATACTCTTACGTACGGCTACAGATTATGGCTCATAACTGCTGCAAAAAGAACCTGCATTCGGACTCTCTAACCAACGAAGACGACTGGCATATTTTTAGCTGAAATCAGATAGAAAACGTTAAAATACCTGTTTCCCCCAAAGGCCTTCCCCATTACAGTACCTTTTCCTCTTGGGAGACACCTACATCTGTTTATTAAGCATGTAACTGGTTACTAAATAAATCAATACAAAACCTTTCTGAAAGGCAATTTCCAACTCAAGAAAATGTTCTTTGGAGTGACTCAAATTACAACCTTTGCAATATCAGGTTCTGAAGAAATCAAATTACAAAATCTTGTCATTGCAGCAGGGCCATCCAGCATCCCATCATCCATATTGATGTCAAGAACCTGGGCCCCCATCTCAACTTGCAACTTGGCTACACTCAGGGCTTCCTAAAGAAGAAAATCAAACCCCAAAACAACAGTCAGTACAATATTCTCAGGATAACATTTCACTTCTCCAAAATGAGCATGCTGCCAAAAATTTATAAAACATTCCATAAATGAATAAGGAAATGGTCTGTGATGCACAACGACATCCAAAAGTTGTCAGCATGGCACAACTGGTAACTAATTTGTTCACAAAAACATGACACCAGAGACCCAATGTGCTGGTAGTGCTGTTGATTTTAGACCATTGGTCACATGCTTAATTGAATAGCTTAAGATTTGCATCATAACAAGGACTTCACTGCACAAGATTACAGGGAAACAGTCTCTGTGATGGTATAAAATAAAAGTCTTGCATCAGAAGCTTTGTTGTTTTATAATACAGAGTACTTAATTTTTGGAGGTTGCTCAGCATTTTTTCCAGCTGCAGAATAATAACCAAGTACTAAGAAGGAAATATTAAAGTTTTCTTTCCAGCCCACATAATTATCTCAACACCCACATCTGTTTGCTTTCTCTTTTTTTGTCACTCTGCAGACTGAGGAGACAAAAAAGAAAACGCTTTTTAACTCCCTACAATCCCTAACAACCTGTGATTAAAGCTTTCTACCTAATAGGTCTAACCTGCTTCATGACTTCTAAGCTTACGAGTCAGACTTCCTAAAAAACAAACTACAGGCTTTTATTTTGATGGCATTAACTAGAACGGCACAGTACACTGTGGGGCAGTCTCAGCTCTCAAGAAATATCATTTTACTATTTGTTTGAATGTTACAGTAACAATTTACATCAGTAAGGAATGGGCCCCCAGTCTTTTCATTTTTGCCCTGCAGCTGTTTCAACAAAGCAATTACGTTCTAAGCGACTTTTTATGTAGCAACTCTCACGTAGCATGCTGAAGCCAGTAATCAAAGTATATAAAGATTAGATGCAACGGTAATGTCGATCGGGATTGGAGAATCGAGGAAAAGAGAGAGAGGGCTGCACAGTGGCAAAACATATCTGAAGTCAGATGTACCTTACATGTCCAAAGAAGGGATTACACTCCCTCTCCTTCCTTCCTCCCTTCTCTGTAAATCCACCCCTAGATACAGCACAGAACAGGACGTTTTCTAAACCATCATCAGCTGCATAACTTAACTCAAAACAGAAAGCCATGTTTCCTGTAACACTTGTCAAAAAAAGTCCTTGTAAAATCCTTCTCACAAATTTAGTAGGAGCTGGTAAGCACAGAAACAAAGGACAGTGAGAAAGTAAATTCTCCTTGTTTTCTTATTCTTGTAACTGGTGCAGAACAGTTCTTTGTGCCAGAAAAACAAACAACTAATAACACAGTGCAATGGAGCAATGAAAAACCAAAGCATTAGCTATAAAGATTATTGTTAAAATGTATACTTCATAGTTGCCTGCCATGATGAGTTTAGCAAACTTCCGTGATCCTGCAACATTGCAGCGTTCGCCAATATTAACGAAGTTGGTGTATGGCCCAATCCTGAATGGTTCCAGACCTTAAAAAGATATTTTTTTGAGCATACTTGTAAAAACAGAAAAGAAAAAAAATGTAAGAAAACAAAAGCCCTTTCTAAACTGTGAAATAGAGGTATTTCTCTCTGTAAGAGCAGTGATTTCTCAACACATCAGGATATGCAGAAATCTGATGGGTAGCTAGCAAAGAAATGCAATGAAACAACTTCCAACACATAGGCCAAAGGTTTCTATCCTTCCTCAATGAGTCAGTGATTTGCCCTACCCACAACAAATAACAGCATATTTGTTCAATATAAAATGACATGAAGCTACAATTTTTGGGGCATCTATGTGTATGCACATAAACATCTTCTCTCTATGTCATGACTCTACCATCACCAGAGAAGAAGCCCACTGAACTGACCAACAAAGTCAGCTCTTAAGCACGTACTCAAGTTAAGAGAAACAAGCCAAGTGGGACCCTTGGGCAGCAGGCAACTCAAAGGTAAACAAACCTTACAGCGAAACAGAATAAGCTAACATAAAACCACAGACCAATCATGATTTATTTGATTTATGCTAAACTGGCTTCATTTTGAGATTACAATACCAGCCTCCAAAAAAGGCACTGCTTTACATGTCCCAAAGGCTCAAAAGAAGGCCTGGCTAAGAACATACGGATATAGATTTTGCTAAAACAAGATGGTCTAGACCTGGATGTATTCCTGGAACACTGTCCCAGTACAACTGGATCAACATCTGAGGCAACATTGGGCAGCTGCCTCACAGCAAGTGAACAAGGATCTTGTCCAAGCTCTGTCATCAACTGCAGCCAAGTTACCTGATCTCTCTATGCTTTATCCTCTCCTGCTGCAAAGTGAGGATACAGATATTCACTCACCATTTCGAACTGTCTGAGACTTACACAGTAAATTATGCTGGCTTGGTTACATTAAACAAGATTGTAATAAAATGTTCCATTAATCCTTTCGCCAAAGGTGTAAGATTTAGATCTGGTTACACATCCATAAGCTTGCTGGATTCGGGCCGAACCAGAAACTCAGTGCCATTCTGATCAGTAGAAAACAGTAAATAGATTTATAAAGGAAGGTTGCATGAGTTAAAGCTCAAAGTGTTAAAATCCATTTTACCTGACAGCAGCATGTATCCTTGAGAGAGAGAAGGTGGAATGCGAGGCTTACAGAATTTCACAGCTTCAGCAATCTTCCTGGGTTACAGAAAGAGGAAAGTAAAGAGTAATGTTTTCAACTAAAACTAAACCACTCCAGACAAGACTCAGAATATACTAGACACATACCATCATCTCCCTGTAGCAGACAGGACTAATTAGCTAGTTTTACTCTGTGTGGTCAAAGGAAAAAACATACTCTCAGAAGACCTTATGATAGGTATTTGAAAGGAATGTACAAAGCTGAAGTATATCAAACACAGAATGTGAGATACTATGCCAGTGGGATACTTGATGGATATTAGAACTAGTCCTTAACAACACTACCTCTACTGTACTCATGATTTGGTAAGCTGAGCAATTGCTGATGATCGCAGGAAAAAAAAAAACCAAAACAAAACAAAAAAAAACCAACAAAGGACAAACATTGTTCTGTGCTGAGACATGTTTCTCAGATGCCAGGATGACTCATGCTGCTCATGTTCACTTTCTCCTTAATCCAGTCAAGAGTGACACACAGTGTTCTCTGTGTGTTCACATGACCTCTTTGCAGTTTGTATCAGGGTAAAAATGAATCACAAGGGCCCCTGGTCTTTGAAGCGCAAGTGAAAAAGAGGTTTTCCCACTGACTGACTTCCATCAAGAAAGATATTAAATGTTTCTTTTAACTAGCCAGGGCTAGCACCAGCTGTACAACATTCCCAGACCTCCTCTTCAGACATTTCCCCACAAACATCTACACAACTTCTTTCCTTCTACCATGAAAAGAAACCTAGTTTCATTTTGTCTAAGAGGGTCAGAAAGAGAAAGAATGTATGGTGTAAGGGAGCAGAGATGGGAAGTCTATTCTACCCAACAGTAAAGAGGAGGGAGTAATTCCAAAACAGTTTTACATGACAGAAAGCAGATGTATAATCCTTGTTTGAATCATGCCTGTACTTGTTCTTCATGATACACACAGCTATGAAAGCCACAGGATCATAAAATCATTTAGGTTGAAATAGACCTTTAAGATCATCGAGTTCAACCACTAACCTAACGCTACTGTGTTCAGCACTAACCTATGTCCATAAGCACCTATACATCTTTTAAATACCTCTAGGGATAGTGACTCTAACACTTCCCCAGGCAGCCTGTTCCAATGCTTGACAAGCTTTTCAGTGAAGAAATTTTTCCTAATATCCAGTCTACACTTCCCCAAGCACAACTTCAGGCCACTTCCTCTTGTCCTACCACTTGTTACTTGGGAGAAGAGACCAACGCCGGCCTTGTTATAACCTCCTTTAAGGTAGTCATAAAGAGTGTTAAGTCTCCCCTCAGCCTCCTTTTCTCCAGACTAAACAACCCCTGTTCCCTCAGCCACTCCTCTAAGGCTTGTGCTCTAGACTCTTCATCAGCTTTGTTACCTTCCTCTGTACAAGGTCAATCACCTCAATGTCTTTCCTTTAGTGAGGGGCTCAAAATTGAACACAGTATTCAAGGTGTGGCCTCACTAGCCTTGAGTACGTGGGGACTTCATTTCCTTACTATTGCTAGCCACGCTATTTCTGATATAAGCTGGGATCCCACTGGCCTTCTTGGCCACTTGGGCACACTCACATTCAGCTGGCTACTGACCAAAACTTCAAGGTTCTTTTCCGCCGAGCAGCTTTCCAGCCAGTCTTCCCCGAGCCTCCAGCATTGCACGGGGTTGTTGTGGCACAAGTGCAGAACCCGGCACTTGGCCTTGTTGAACCCCATACTGCTGGCCTCAGTCCACTGATCCAGCCTGCCCAGATCCTTCCTTAGCATCTTCCCTCTCTCAAGCAGATCAACACTCCCACACAACCCGGTGTCATCTGCAGAGCCAAGTTATTCCTACTCCACCTATTGCTGCTATTGGTGTTCATGGAGTATTGCTCCACAGAAGCAGCACTTAATCTACCTCCCAGCACATCTAAAGTTGTAGGTCATGAGATACCTGATATGCGCTGGTGTAGTACCACAACAACCTCCAACTATGTTGACCAAACCATCCAAAGCAAAATCCTGTAAAAGGGAGGAAAGAAGAATTTTGTTTCAAGTTAATAAAGGCATCTTTTATATTTACACTTAAATATATTTTTTCTGCATGTTAAGCAATTCAGGAAGATCACAAGAAAAAGATTAAATTAAAAAACAATCAGTACTATTTCTTCTTTTTAGGATTTGTTTTGAGATGTGGATTCCCAAGGCTAACTAGCAATTTCAACATCTAATTTTAGGAAACTATATTTGAAACTGGCCTATTCCATACTGAAGTCCCAGATAAAAACTCGAATGAGTATCAAAGATTAGTCATATTGTATTATAAAAAGGAAATAACACACATCAGATACTGCCTTCTCACTGACACACTGTAGATACAAGCCACACGCTCTGTCTGACACAAATCAAGTGGCACGTGGAAGGGCACCCTGCACTGAAACACCACCAGCATCAGTAGTTCCTATACACACAACTCTAAAATTCTGCCAAGTTCATAAAAAACACTCAGCATTTTGAAGAATTCCCAAATGCAAAAGTAAGAACATAAAAATGCAAATGAGTTACATCCACAGATCAAGCTGCAAGAAAGCTACTTAGTGTACGACATGAAAGTAATTAAGGTTTTCATAGTTTCGTAAGTAGTTTTTCCTAACATGATATCTCAAATCACTAGAATTCAGGAAACGGTGACAAACAAACCAAACAACAAACAAAGCATCTGAGGAAAAAATAAAACCATGATACTGTAACAAGTGGCATAAATTACAAGCATAGAATTCTTGTCTACTAGTATGTCAGGTATGACACACTCCCGAGAAAAATTTCATACCTTTATGTGCTTGGCAGTCACTTCAGGAGTTTCATCATAACCACCAAAAGTATTAGGAAGACCTTGAAACATAATTTTTCTAGCATTACAATTTGTTTGAAGCCCAGAAATACAAAATTAAATTCCATAAAAGACATATTTAAAGTAGCAATACTTGTATGAGGACTAAAATGCCTCATCACCCTTGCAATCACTACTCAATAGATTATTAATTATGCAAGACAGCATTCTGAGTTCACTGTCACAGAACTAACAACAATACTTTCAGTAGTTTAAAATATTCTTAATCTCTTTTTAATGGTAAAACCAATCATCTTTTCAAGCTAATTCAACTCCGTTTTGCTTATGAGATGGAGCAGTTTAGTTATGTTTCATTTGCCTATAAGCATAGGAACATGTGCACCAACACACCTGCATTGGGATAACAGATGATGTAGGCTGTTGTACATTTTCCAATCGTTTCAATGAATGGTCGCATTTCAACTGCCCCTAAAGCACAATTTAAGCCGATACTGGAACATAAATTTTCAAAAATTATTTTGAGATAAAACCAGACGTTACACACAAAACAGATAAATGTTAGTGCTGGCAATTGCTAACTTCTGCAATCATCTACAACAAAACCAACCCTAACTCCAGTTTCTTTAAACATCATCATTAATATACCAAGGCTGCAAAATGAGAACTCTCAGGTGGGAGAAAAGCTCAAGGGGGTAAGGAAGTTTGGAATTTAACTTGGAATAGTAAATCAAGATTTCATTTCAATATCCAGGAAAAAAAAAGTGGCAGCATTTTGACAGCAACTATAGCAACACAACAGCTCTGTATTTTCTAGGTAAGAGAGAGGACAAGCTGAATGAGAATGGCAGACTGGAAAGGAGCCTTGTGCTACAGGAAGAAGTATGAAAAAGATTTAAAAAGCAAGACCTGCTTAAAGCCACTAACTCATTATTTTCTTTTAAAACTATACATAAATTATGTCATCCTTGGAAGAAACCAAGGCAGAAGTATTTTTGCATGAATAAGAGTCTCAAACAATTTTTACCAGTATATGAGGTACAAACATGTTTTATTTCATTCAATGACAGATAAATGTGACTTGCACTCAAAATGCCTATACTGAAACTAAAAATGGAAATTCCTCTTTCAGGAAGTACTCAAGAGGACTTTTACATTTACTTCCTGATCTCTGCACCATTCTAGAAACCATCTTATAAGCACTGCAAAACTCAAAAGGTGCTCACAGTGCTGCTGGAAGAGGAAGATGCAAAAAAGCTTTCTCCTTCCTGGAATAATGGCCTCAGAGAGGATGTAAGCTAACCCATTGGAAGAGGAATGAAAATCAGTCACATGTCCCAACTAACTGAGCCACAGAGGCTGCCTCAGAGCTGGCTAAGTTAATAAAGGGCACAGATACCCACTTAGTTTCCCAGAGGTCAACCGCAATAAAGCCCTGCTTCAAATAAAGGACTGTAAGCACAAAATGGTTTTAGACTTTTCTCCTGTAGGCAGAGGGCTTGGTAAGTGCACAAGCAGTAGCAGTAAACGCTTACAGCCAGATTAACTTGTTGGAATTAACAAATCCCCGAGATCTGAGAGGCTCACAGTAACATGCAAAACTGTGGCCTTGAATATCACAGTCACATGTCAAGACCAAAAAAATATACAACCCCCTTCTTCCAATGCCTATGGGTGGGTTTGGTTTCTGGTTTAGGTATTTTTCGGAGGTTTTTAGCAAAGGTTTTTTGGGGGATGGGCATTTAGTTTGATTTTTTAAAGAAACTTATTCTCATTTCCCTATTCAGAGTTTACATACATTTAAATCCTTCATACAGATCCCCTTGATACAAACAGCATGCACAGGGAATACACAATAAATTACAGCAATGAGGCTCTGGAGTTTATTTCAAAGTGAGGGCTCATTCCTTAAGATTTAAGGCAAAGCAAGTTAAGAATGTTAACAAGATTGTCCTTATCAAATGCAGATGAATGCAATGTATTTACCACTGTTAAGTCATTCAATTTACAAACCAAACTGACTTAAGGAAAACACAACACCTTAATCAGGACACACAAAACCCAAATGGAAACACACAAGGACATATAACATGATCTCTACAACACTACTAATAACCACTTTTTTCACAACCCTAAAGCCACTCTGTACCAATCTGGCAACAGAAACAACATTAAATTAAATTTGCTCCCACAACTAAAACCCTTCTGCCACAGTGCTGTACAGTAGCCTTCACATAAATGGGAAACAGGCCTGAAGCATTCAGATCCATAAGATAGCTTTTATGAAATAAGGTTTAATAAATTTTTGATTTCTGTTCCACTGCCCCTCTCTCCTCTTCAGAGGCAAGAGAGTTATGAGCAAGATTATCTGAGACAGACTCATGCCAAATATGGATCACTAGGCTGTGATGCTGAGAGAAGTGAACTACCACTCTGTTCCAAGAGGCTCCATATGTTACTTCTGAGCACCGTCTGGTCTGGGAAAGTGGAGCCTCAAGGGCAGTCAGGAAAGCTGACTGCAGTCTTCTGCTTTTGTATCACTGAGGTGACAGATTGCGCGTTTTAGCTGGAATTTTGTTGTAAAAACAAACAATGGCTCATCACAACGTGCATGGAATGCACTGCTAACAGTGAATCAAATTTTTTGAGTTCAAATATTCTAGGAAAATACATCTATATCCAGTGTAAGTTTTTGTGTGAAGAACCAACATGAGTTAAGAAATGATAAAGAGGGAATAAAAGGCAAGAAGGAGGTAGAATAGGGCATATAAACACTTAAGAACAGAGAAACAGCAGACAGTATTCTAATTAACATGCAAAACATTGCACAATGACTAAAATATGCTATATTACGCACTTTCACAAATCTTAATCTCATACTTATTTCAACTTTTCTGCCTGAACAGAAAAGAATGCAAGTAAATGGAGGCATCAGGAACTCTCAAAACCACAAGGTATATCCTTGAGAAAAACACTCAGGGAATACAAACATTTTCATAAAAACTCAATAAAAAGAGCACTGTAATTAAATCTTATGATTTTCTCTTCCAAATCACCCAGAAACTTTCTGGGCTGGCACTGCTTCCCTCTAAGAAAGAGATCTAAGCCCTTCCTATACAAGGAATCAGCTCTTTGCATGATCTGAGACAGTTTGAGATGGCAAACTACAGTTTCAGAATTATTTTTTTAATGCTTTGAACTAATTGCGATTTCAGCAGCTGTTCAAACCCCAAACCCCAGATTATCTACAGCGATGTTTTAAAAATTCAGCATTCTTTGGAAACATAATTTCTGCTGAGGGAATAATAGCAGAACATGTTATCCACACTTATGATTAAATATGATCGCTGTTAGTATTGCTTCCATTTAGGTACAAGCAAAGGGTGAAAACAGAAAAGAATCACAGTCTACAGAAAACTTATTAAGAAAAAGATACATTTCCTCACCAAAGTGGCTTACTGTGGGAAACACTAATGACAAATGCCTCTCCTGTCTGGCCTGAGAGGGTACGCCCACTCTTATCCACAATGGTTCCAGAGACCTAAATATCAATTGAACAAAGAGAAAGAAGAACTGAATTAACAATAAAAACAAGGGTTTAAATTGCTAAACTGCTAAAAGTCAAAGCAGAGGAGTCTGTGCTCCACTTAAAGAGATGAGGCACAACCCAAACAGAAAAATTACACCCTTTCCTCCCTATAAGCATTCAAATATTTTAGCTAGGGCAAAGGCAAACCTTTGACCACTCTTATTTCTCTCACCCTTCCCCTCTAGAGGGGTAAAAAAGGGAAGAAAAAAAACAGAAAAAAAAAAAGAGAGAAAATTACCATTCACCAGCAATGTAGCATTACTATCACAGTATCAATTCTGAAAATGGCCTCTGAAATAAACTTCATAGTGGAGATAGAAGTCTTAGCCTGTATAATCATAGGTCTAAGTAATATACAGAGAGAGCTGTTAGTTGGAGTCAAGATATTTATTATTTTTGTAACTACAAAGCTGAGAATTCAGGAGATGTTTGAATGAGCCAGGAAAGCCTTCCCAAGCCTACAAATCTTTTTTTCTAGAAGATGTAATGAGTTTAGAAGACTCTGTGCAAAGATAAATCTATTATACACTCCAAAATATGCTTTAATATTGATGCTACTTTCCTTCAAACTACTCAGTTAACAGAGGGGACCACTGGAATCCTAGAGAGAACTGTTGTAAGGGCTGTACTTCTCAACACAACTGAACCGGAAAGCGAGCAGAGAATGAGGCAATCAAGCTCACTGACTGCACTGTTCAGGACAATGAAGTCAAAATGTCAACTCTACATATCAGAGAACTCTCAATGCTAACTGACTTGAATGATAAAAAAGGGGAAATCCATTGCTGGTAAAGTACAAAGTTGTGAACACAGGAAAAATTCAACATAACGACACCTCCAAACCAGTCTTTACTGCTTGAGAAACTAATCTGAGAAACAAAAGAAAGTTTTAGGAGCACAACTTCAAACCCCACTAGCACTAAGGTAAAACATCAGAAACTAGAAAAAAAAGAAACTGACAAGGCAGGGAACATCACTAGGCTATTAAACCAATCCCTGAAGTCTGCACTTTGACTGCTATATGCTATTCTAATTCCTCTCTGACTTGAGGAAGTGGAAAAAAAAATTAATGAATGGTATGGAGCAGCTAAATAGACAAGGACTCTTCAGGATGAAAAAAAGATGACTAAAGAAGGCTCTCACAGAGGACTATAAAAGCCATGACTACGCAGCAAAGGGAATGTGGAACAGCTGCTCACTGCGACTCTGAAGAGACAAATGGAAAAACACAAAAGAAGTTATGGGCTGGAATGTCCAAAAGTAAGCAAACTTTCAAACCAGTACATTCATAAGCTGCAAAAGTTACTGGCAGATTGTTTTGTGAATGCCTGAGTCCCACGCAGGTTTGACATAGGTTCAAAGAAGGATTAAACACATTCAACAGAAGTGTATGAACAGACAGAAACTGCAGATCAGAAAGCCTGTGCTGCAAACTGCAGAGAACTGGAGGAATACATCAGAACTTTCAAAACATGCTTATTCTATATTCATTCCTATGCATTCAGGACTACTTGCTGTCAGAAAAAGACATGGCAGAGAATTCACATGGAGTTAGATAGACTTTTTTCTGATAGACTAGTTTCTCCAACTTGCAATGGCCACTCATATTCTACTTAAAAATACAGCAGAATTTGCTTAATTTCATCCTTGAAGCACCGGTTCTTATTACCCTTAAGATAGCAAGCCTGAGAAAAACCCACAAGCCCACAATGAGACCTTTTCCTGTGAAAATATAAAGAATGAATACACACAGGAATGAAGTCCTTCCTTAGTTTTCAGGCTGATAATCTGGACAGAGCTACCCAAGACTGACACCATAAAGCATTTTGCATAAGGGTTTTTCCTTTCACAGTCATGTGAGAAACATATATTTCCAAGATACTTATTTCCTTCATTTCAAAATGCTTCAGTCAACTGCCATCTCAGGTAGTTCATAAATCAAGTTTAAGTATATGTAATATATTAAGTGATATATATACTTACAAAAATGGGCCGGGGAGTATACTCTTCCTCAAACAATGTCTGGAGTGCAAAAAGAGCTGCCTATAGAAGAAAGGCGCAAAAAATTAATATGTATCAAGAGTTCTTCAGTTTGCTTGGCATTTTTTGTGTTTGCTTTTTTTTTTTTTTTTTAAATATTTTTAAGGCTGATTTTGCAACTTGGTACCTCATATTGCCTGTGAGAACTGACTACACTCAAGAGGTTTTAGTTTTACCCTTACCCCTAACTCCTTCCAGATGCTCCAAAAAGCATTTTGGTAACAAGTAGAAAATAAGTACCATGGGGTAACCAAATAAGACCAAGACTATTCTGAAAGCTAAATCACACTGGCATGTATTTCTTCTTCACGCCTGCATCACAATCCCTACCCCATACACGGTTGTATGTAGTATTCTTAGTACATGTTCACTGCTCTTGAATCTCTTTAGCCCTGCAGTTTACAAAGGATTCTAATCTCCACAAATTTTAACAGTAAGGGCTGCAGTAACCCCTTGGAAGGTGCTGAAAAATTCTAGACTCCTTAAGATAACAAAGTTGTATGTGAACATGAGCTCAGAACAACATTTAGGCTATAGAATCCTTGGCAAACCTCCATGATGAGTGGTCAGATCTGCAAAGGACAAGTCAAGCCTCTGCAGACATTAATCAGCCTGTGGCAAAAGCCTAAAGAAATGCTGTGTGCATATCCAGCCAGATCCTGCCATGTAAAACTGCAAGACAGTTTTAAGTGTCCTAACACTACCACTACCTGCACTGAGCAATCACTAGATAACAAAGTATCAAAAGTGTCAAAATCACCTGAATCACGGCATATTTCAAGGTTTTATTCTTCTTATTTTACCCTTCTAATTATCTATTCCTGATTTTTCTTTTTTAAAGCTGACAACAAAGCATCACAGCTCCCCAAACCCCCACATTTTAACAGAGCCATCTCACAAGCCTTCCCTTGCCTGCGATCAATTAGATACACTGGACACTACCTCTCCAGTGTGCATCATAAGCATTCTTCGGACAGATATGCTTATGCTTAAAAATACAAACATCAGATGCATTTGGAAATGTCTTGCAATAAAACAGAGCTTCTGGGAATAAAAGGACAGCTGGCAGAGAAGCCAGAAAATTACTGATAGCACATGCTAAAAGGCAAACGAAAAACTCCGGAAAAGGCTTTTTTATTGTTAAAAATCATCTCCTTACATTCCGCCTGTTAGCTGTCAACTGAAGAGTCTTTTCATGTATTTAGTAAGCAGTAGCTGATAGGTCTTACAAATACCATGTTTAATTTCCTTATGTAGTACACTAAATACTTATAATACTGAGTATTTGTTTTCCAGGTGTCTCACCTTGGCATTGGCTGTATCAAATATGGTTTCCACTAACAAGATATCAACTCCTCCATCCAGAAGCCCTTTGGCTTGTTCCCTATAGGCTTCAACAAGTTCGTCAAAAGCTGTAAAACAGGAATAATGTTCATTTCATCTGGAGGTGACTCTTTCAACCTAAGTCAAATAACTTCATGGTTATAAATACTTACTTATATTCCTGTAATCTGGTCTCTCCACAGATGGTGACACAGAGAGTGTCCTGTTTGTTGGACCCATGGCTCCAGCAACATATCTCCGAATTCCTAAACCAAGACATGGAAAAAAAAAATTAAAAAAACCCCACAAAACCTCTGGCTTTACAATGACAGCCACGTCAATGTAAAAAACCTCCAAGGATACCAAGACACGTATATTATCCAGGGATGGAGAACTATAAAACAGGAAAGTCCTGTCTCAAATCAAGAGTTTGATAAGCACAAGATTACCCAGCACAGATGACATCAACCAAGATGTTCAATGTATACACGAGACAGAAGAAAATCTACAAAGAAAGGAAATTGGCCCAATCAATTTTTCTTCGAAGTATAATTTGACTGATTCAGGAAGCTTCATTCAATAACTTTAAACGCACAGCATACAACTGCCCTTGCATTTTTCACTAGATAGAAGTACTTGAATGTTCTTTTGTGCATACATTTAAAAAAACCAAACAGGTTTTTTTAAAGTATATTTCAAATCTCACATTTTTACTGCATACTATGAATCAAATTCAGTAAAGCATTATCTGGACAGCAGCAGCGCTGTTAGCTTGAAGAAGTTTCATACCAGAATATAAAGGAAATTACTTGTCTTTTAAAGACAGCGTTATCTACACCACTGCAAACGAGCTGTAACCCTCTCATAAAGCCCTGAAGGTAAAACACTGCACATTTACAGATGATGGCCACATACTAAGCACATTCCAGTAGTTTCTCAGTAATGTCAAATCAGTAGGTTCACACTACGAATAACTGGTAATCCATTTACCTATAATCAGATATCCTAATTCTGTAGTACAAAGACTTGTGCTATACAAACCTAACTAACTTGTAACAGTCTCTGCTGAATTTGTTTTCTCTACAACACACCTGGAAGATGTGTATCACCTGCAGCCTACAACAGGCATGCACAGGAGAGCCATCCTGCAGAACACATTAAGGACCAGTTCCTGCAAACATGCTGGAATTCCTGTGATATGAATAGCGATGCAATATCGACCCAGTGCCTAAAATGAAGAATGCGCATGTCTGCAAGTTGTCTCTGTGATGTAAACCATCAAGCAGCAGGTGACTAGGAGGAAGAAAGTGGTGGTGAAAGATATTCTTGGGGATGTCATCACCACACAGTTTTTTAAGTTCTGTCCTTGGGATCCAAAATTCCACCCTTTGGAGAAACCAGATTACTGTGTGGCTTTATACGTGTTTCCTAATACTGTGGTTTTAAGACACCTAAATTTATCTGAGCCAGTGGGACTCTGGTTACAAAACTGAACCTTAAAAGTTTTGGGAAAACAAGTGGCACCCCTTTGAGTGCTCCAAAATTATTATTGCTTGTGGGTTATGCATTAAGATTGGAGTTGTTTATTTACCATTGCTAGTAATCTAAGGGATAGAAAACCGAGGATAAGAACTCTAGTTTCAACCCTATTTGTTAAAATGTTATTTTTTGATTGTTAGATTTATACTTGTACTGGTTCACTTGGTTATTGTGTATTAATCCCGATCCTTGTATAATCACACATGCCATCCTGGTTATCTTTTCTTCCCTATCTTTCTTCCTCAATCTGGTAAATCCTGACCCCAAACTCCTCTTGTCTTTCAACTGTACAGGTCAAAAGAGGCCTGGGCACAAGTTGACAGCTCGTGGATCTAGGAAAATCCCCGTCATTCGACTGGGCAAGCTAGTAGCTTGTGGATACAGGATATGACTACCCCTTCCTCTCTCTTCCTCGGCCTTATTCTCCTCATTTTCCCCTCTTCTTATAAGGGTCACCACTATAGACAGCATGGACCAGAGTTTTGCCTTTGAGTTCTGTGACAAATGTTTAAGTCATGGGGTGGAATGTAAAGCTGGACTTTGCTTCTTTCTTTGCCTTAAATATTTCGTTTGAAGGCTGGCCATCTGTGAGTTTGTTTTGCGGCACCAGCAACGAATAGTAGAGGTGGTGCAGTAGCAGACCTCCCCAAGGACAGAGCTTGGGATATCATCTCTGACAGAGCGAGGGCCTCATCTCTGACGCAGGGTTCAGTGGAGGGGAAGTGCAGGAGCAAGCGCTGCTCTCCCTCACCTGGCTGAGCTCAAGGTCAGGAGCTGGCTGCTACAGGGGGAGCTGATGCAGAGGCGGGCGCTGCCTTCCCTCACCTTTCTCCACCTGCCAGACTGCCCAGGCTGGACCCTCTCAAAAGACACGCAGCAAGACCATCCCAATACATGCTGGTGGGGGTCAGACGAGCTTTATAAAAGAACTCACAAGGTACCACATGGCGTCTGGCTCTCACTCCTGTGCTCTCACTCCCACTCCCACAGACCAGCCTGGACCACGTGGCCTGGAAGAAGCTGCTGCTGTGACCACATGTTCCTGAGGAACCAATGCTGCCCATTGATGTGATGATTTCTTTCCCTTTCCCTTTCCCTTCTCTCTCTTTCCCTTTGCCTCTCTCCCTTTACCTTACAGTGTGCATGTTGGATTGGATCCAAGAGACCTCGGTTGCATTTAGGGACCAGATTATGATCTGAACGGGTTGGGATTTGTCCCTGTAACTTTAGGAACCTGCACCCCTATATCCCAGCTGTGCACCCAAGAATTTTGGTCTGTTTATGTTTGGTGGAGCCAGAATAAATATTGCTTTTGATTTTTGCCTGAGGGTGACCTTGGTGGCCTCTGGATTGCTGCACAGATAAACGAAACTCCTTCCCCCGTCAGGCCTGGATGTGAGCGTGTGGCTTGTAGGTCTGGGGTGTGACAGTAACATTTCCAAGATTGCAGCATGGCAGTCAAAAGCACATATGAATAATAAATTAAAATAAATATGGCTCACCTGTCTGAGCAGTTACATCATCTGCTGCTTTTCTGGCCACCTGTGCAGAGACTCTGTTTAATCGATATGCCTAGAACAATCATAGAAAATTACCAAGTAGCCTTTAGTTCAGTACAGCATAACTCATTCTCAAAGAAACAAAACTCTTCAATCCAGTACCTTGCTGTACCTCTGAAGCCCCCTAAGCCATACAAATATACATAAGCAATATTACAAAACTTCACAAGGAACAGCTCTATAAATCTCAATAATAGAGTTACATGGCAGGTCTCATCCCACGTACGCCCCAGCCTACAGCTGCTAGTCATAAAATCTCATTCTGTGAAGTACTAATTAAATCCTACTGAAGTCAACAGAAGCTTAGGAACAGGACTTAAAGGACAAAATTAACCTACTTTTAAATTCACTTTTTATTCAAGTAGCATATTTCCAAGTACTTCTTTCACATATTTGTCAAATTCTCAAAACAAAACATGACATAGCACAGAAGAGATATAGCAAATGCAAGCTTGAAAGGACTTCTACATACATTAACATGAAGAACACACAAATAACACCCACAAATAAAGCAGTTCCATTGTGGCATTTGATAACTTAGAAGGACTGAAGCAAAACATCCTTGTTCACAGAACTGAGACATTCTGGAAATGCTCTTAATAAAATCTAGGACAAATTATTATTGCCTGCGTCTTCATCAACATGAGGGACACTATGACTGTCAGATACAGCAAGTACAATCATCTATAGCAGTGGAAATGAGCTACAATGACATCACACAACTCTAGAGACAGCATACAGTCAATAAACACAACATCAACTAGGCTAATCTTGGGTGCTAAGACAAAAAACTTGATTAACATTTTAACGTGTAAATAATTCAGCATTCTTACCAGATGCTCAAGGCCATAGTCAGCTTGTGCAACTCGTGTACTGCTGAAAGTGTTAGTTTCAATGATGTCAGCACCTGATAGCAAGTATTCCTGCAAGATGTGAAAGAAAAAAAACTCCAAGACCTCCAAAAATGGTATCTGGAATGAAAACAACCCAACTATTCTGTCTCATCCAGTCGGCAAGAAATCACAAATCATCTCCTAATTCAAAGCAGATCAAACTCTGAAGGCCTTACTCAAAGGCACAGTGCCAAAGCAAAAGATGTGTTCCATGTAACCAATCTTCAGTTTGGTGTCAGTCACACTTTCTACTAATAGGTGACATTTATAGTCACCTCTGCCGCTCAGTCCAGCACCTGGAGCACTTTCTAGATTTTTGCACAGGGACATGATGGGACATAGTCCAATTGTCATAAGCAAGCAAGGGCTGCTTTGAGCAGATTCAGAAAAGGCACTGGTTAAATTTTCTAATCCTCTGTTGTTTTTTAAACAAGAGCATCCTAGGACGGAATGTAAGCCTAGGAGAATAATGGTTTGTGCAGATTACATTTGAAGTTTAGATAGTGGCCCAGATGCACAAAACAATTAAGACTTCTGCTCCACTTTGGTTGTCTAATTCCCACTGAAGCAAACTGAAATCAAGGCAAACTGAAATACTTTTGTAGATTCTAGTCTGTGTTTCAACAACCTCTATCACTTGCCCTCCTCCCTCCCTAACTCCTCTTTTTGATGAGGTTAACCCTTAGGTGACCTCTGCATATTCATTTCAAGTGCTACTAAGTAAAAAATACTTGCATGAGCATTAAATATAAACCACTCGGATTTTTCTATAAGTAACAGATAAGTTCAGGCAAACAAAGTCTTGATCCAAACAACAGTAAAAAAATAATTAAATTTGCTTTAAAGCACATTTTGCTGCAACTTGATATGCTTTCTCTCATCTCCTCCTGAATACATATAGAAATACCTACATCAGACCCAAAAGCTAGAGAAAAAAGGAGAATACAGAAGCACATATATTCACTAGGAAGCTCGTGTACTCATTAACCATGGAGAGGCCTACTTCAGGCTGCCACATTTTACTGCTCTTTAACACATAATTACAGAAACATGCCTCTAGAATTCAGAGAAGGAAAGCAAAGAAAAATTAAACAAATCAGAATCTACAATTAATAAAAATACATCAAAGACTTCAGTAAAAAAGGGACTCAAAATCAGCACTGCCTGGGTGACATTAGGAATCAAGACACGAATACTGTTCTTACACAACCAGAACAGTCAAATCTGCTCACTCTTTTTCGCATGGTTACCTAGCGCTCTTTTCCCTATTCCCAAGATGCAGGAGAGCCAGTAGCCTGTGGCATGGAAAAGGGAGGTGCAGAGACCAAATTCTCCTTCTTTCTCTTGTCCAGAGACAGAAATCAGAATCACCTACCTTGTGTATGTCACATACTATATCAGGTTGAGTTATACTGAGAAGGTCATTGTTTCCTTTCAAAGGCCTGGAATGATTTTTAAATTCATGCCCTCGGAAATCCTTTTCTGTCAGAGCATGTTGCTGGATCATCGTACCCATGCCTCCATCCAAAACCATTATCCGCTGCTGCAGAACCGATTCAATTTCATCTTCCATGCTTTTCTGGGTATCTGCTGCAAGAAAATAAATTGAATATTTAAGCAGCTTTGAAATTCTCTGTCTATGCACCTGCGTAATCTGAGCTCTTCCCATTTAAGAAACAGAATAAAATAACTAATCCTTCACCTAGAGCTCCAACGACATGATGTCATTGTCAATACACTCATCTGCATACAGTCAATTGCAGAAACAAGAGTACCAGAAGTTCATGAAGGGATACACCAAACTCTATATAAACTAGTCTTCACTGAAGTGTGATGATTTCCACAACAGCAACATTTGAACAACAACACAGAGCTGCCTTTGGTAACAGACAGTGCAATATAAGTGGTATGCAAGTGCAAACCAGAAAGCAGTAAACTTCATTTAGAAAAATATTCTACTTTAATCACCTGTACTGTAATGATAGAGTAAGATAAATAAACTGAGAAAGCAAATACAATTCTTCAACTTGAGTCCCAAATACACCTCTTTCTAGGATAAGAACAGTAAACAACAATTCTGTACTTCCATTAGTGTACAAACGCCAAGATACAAATAAAAGTCAGGTATTATTTTCCTTTGCACAAACACCACAAGACCTTCTCCTGCCCTGAAACACTGCTAGAAGAAAAGAAATCAGGCAAATCACACGCTAATTATAAGATATCTGACAGGGTAAGTCTAACAATGAAATGGAAAAGTGTAGAAATTTCAGAACTATCATTAGGAATGAAGATGCAGTGTTGTAATGCTTTAAGATTCCAAAGCCCATCCCAAACACTAAACAAAAAGCCAAAACTATAATTTGAGACTTTAAAAGAAAAACAAACACAAAATCCCAACAGAAGTACTTCTACTTTTCCGCTTTAGAACGTACACCAAATCATTACAGAAAAAAGACACACACATGCATATAGCAAAATAATCTAACAGCCTCCAACAAAAACCCAGTTTACAAGAATGGGACACCACTTATCTTTCACAATCATGTAGACAAATGACGTGTTACTTGTTATCTCTCTCATTCATTCACTTGGGCTCACTTACTTTAGTAAATACCTGGTTTGCATTTTAGTTATACGGTACCATCAAAGTACTTGTAAAAAATAATGATTTCTGAAGCATAAAAACATCTTACATCTCATTACAACTTACTCACAGTAGTACTTAAAAATCACTGGCAACTGCTAACCGATTTGACTTCTTTCCTTCTGCATTCTTGCAATGAAACTTCTGTTTTGTCATCAGTATTGTTAAAAAAAGAATATGCTGGACAGATGATGAGGCCAAGAGTAAAGTATTACAAGGTTACATTTATACCAACACACTGGAAAAACAGCTCTAAATCAGATGTAGTCTCAGCAAGAAGAGAAGTCAAATAAAACCCATAACAAGTATGAAGTGTTTGACGGGAGATTATAACAAAAAAGAGCCACCCTCGCTTCAAGTTGAAAGGTTTAAGACCACACAGGCAGGCTCAGCAGGTTCTTATACAACAGCTTAAACCTACTCAAGTTAAACCATCAAATTATTCATGAAAGTAAAATCAATCCTTGAGCTAAAGGCTTTCAGAGGCAAGACTCAAAAAATTGTATCTGAAGTACAACTGCAATGCAGACTCCCATGGAGCATAATTTATGTGCTTTGCAAGAACTACAACCCCAGCAGACATACTCATTAGAGCTTGCTTTTGCTTTAACATAGCCTCTAAGTCAAGTCCTTGAGGCCAAGAGCACCGCAGCCCAGACAGCTGAGCCAGGCCATCAGAGCCCTCCCAGAACCAGTCCTCCTTTCTATAGGCTTCGGTCCCTTTTACTTACATGCTTCCCAACTATGTTCTCATGCACACCAGGAAGCAAACAAAGGTTTACAGTCATCTGTTTGGTTTTAAATCCTGCACCTCATGTAGTCTCTACAGCTTGCCTTGCTGAACAGATGCCACTTCACTGTACAGTTTTCTGCTCACAAGAGCACAGATTTCTTCCTAATCTCTGCTCCCATCTCCACAGAGAGCTTTATTCTAAAGAAGCTTTCAAAAATCTGTGGTTCTTCAACACCATCTCAAAAATCCGCAGGAAAGATGGTTGGAATCATGAAAGTGGCTGTCATTGCCAGAGGTACAGACCCTACTTTTTACAACTGGATGGCATAGCTCCAAGCCCACCAAAACCCAATTTACCTGTCCTTGCTATAGATAACACTTGACGCTTTTTCCATTAGAAGCATGCACTACCTGAAGCTGTGCTCTGACACAATGATAACACAGTTTTCCAGTTGGAAACAAAGCCTGCAGCCAGGTTCAAAAAGACTCCAAAAATCAGAGAGGATTGATTCATCAAGGCATGCTAGAAACTGCCTAACTCTGCCCTTGGGAGAAAAGCAGGGATGAGGCTGCAAGTCTGCTCTGCTAAACAATTTAATCTAATTCAGTATTTAATTGACATAATTCCCCTCTCCCATACAGGAGGCAAGAGTTTGTTACAGAATAAATGAAAAAATGTTTGGAGAAATTCCTAAGCAGGGAAAAATCAGGTCATCCTTTACCCCCCCCTCCTTCTTTTTTTGTTTATAAACTCCACTCCTACATTTGCTCAGCCAGAAGGTGATGAAAAATGCATTTTTGAACAATCACTGGTTAGCTTTGGGAAGCAGATCCGCTCTTCCATTTCAAGGTGTCCAGGAATAAAACTGCCTTTATAGCTATAACAGAAATAGTAGCAAACCAGCAGTAGTAACAGGGCCCAGAACAAATTACCTGGATTTTACACTCTACCGAAACTTAAAATACAAAGTGCATTACCAGGCGTTCTAGGGCTGTAACTAGTTAAGCAGACCATACAAAGATAGCACTGACCAAACAGCACTGGCTTAAAAGCCAAAGGGATACAGAACGCAGAATAAAATATCCTAATAGCCTACTCGACTTCCACAAGGTAAATACTTTGGCTTGAGATCACCTGAACAAGGGAATTACAATACTAGTCTGGAAAGGAGCAATGAAATTAGCTACAACTTTTACTCCTGGTAGATGTTCCCAAGTAAGTGTGCATAGCATGCAAGGTGTCCCTTTGGTACAGCTGTTCACCCCTTCACTCAATCTACCACTAATTATAAACTTTGTTCAATCGTATCCTTCTGCTTCCACAATGTGGCAACTAAACAACTCAGAGGAGAAGATAAGATGATGTTCCTTCATGTCCTTATCCCATCCCCACCCACATACAGGCTACACATGCAGAACTGAAGGGATAAACAGATTTTCCACAAGAAAAAGGACTTCAAAGCTTGCAATTTGCTTAAAAACACATTTTTCTGATGCCTGCAACGATTCTCAAAAGGCTTTGCTATTATTTATGCACTTCTATTAAAAAGTAATTCTTAGTGTAAAATAGTCCGGTATACAAGTACTTGGAAAAGAACAAAGAATTACAAGTTGCTTCCGAAGCTTTTAGTAAAGGATCAACCCAGCTGTAACAGTATTATAGTCTTTTTGTCACGTTAACATGGAAGCACACAAACTGAAGAACCACAAAGAGAACTTGTAGGCATTTACAACACCCCCTACTTCCTAGGCTGGCCAGGTCCTCTCCTAAAGGGCAATAGGGACCACTCTATATTAGCAGATCCTAATACAGCAAATTAGCATTTCCCCACACCAGCTCCAAGAACTAGTTTCTCCACCATTCAAAAAATTGTGCAGCACACAGAAATTATGACATTAGCACCTAGAAATTCTGCTCCTGCTATCAACCTACCACTGACAGCTCATGACAATCTTAGCATTACTTGTCATTTAAATAATTAAATCTTCTTCAACTGGATGCCCTCTAGAAACATTAGAAGTTTCATGAACTGTAGCAACAGGTAGCAGACAGGTCCTCTGCAACAGCAGGTAGCAGCATCCTATTGCTAAGCTATTTGTCACCTTGCCTATCCAAAGAAGCATCACATCTTACTACTTCACCTTGGGTACCTATATGTACCTTGCTGACATTTTCTGTGTTAGCACTTGTCTTAACCACTCAGACCTTCCAGAACAGACAGACAGATGTTTGTGTGGCTGATGCATTTATAAAGTTAGCTCGAAAGGCAAACAACAACCACAAAAGTCACTGAAGTCTCAGAATAATGAGGCATCCTGTTAGTTTATGCCGACCACCTACACCTACACACACAAATCCCAGGCTCAGAAAGCTTCCTGTGTTACAACCACAGATGTCCATCTCCCAACATTAAACTGTTCACAATGTGTTATTAGATATTCATTATAGGCAGGAATAACAGAGTAACAAACCATCCTCCAGAACAGCATGGTCTCACTTTGTGGCATGCCCTGCCACTGAAAGGCTACAGAGGAGTACTTCACTCGGCTTCCAGACAGCCTGCTCCCAAACGCAGGTCCTTTGCCTTACTGCCAGATGTATACACCACCACCTATTGCTTTCTGCCTGTTCAGTGGAGCTTCAAAAACATCCCTGGCACACAATTTTCACTTCCATCTAAACATAACTTTTCTCCAACTGCCACCACTTCTCAAGCTTCTGCTGTAACACTCTCCCACATTCCCCATTTCAGCCAGACCCATTCAGCTCTCCAGGGGCAGGACAGTCACTAGCTATGGTTTGACCCTAAACGGCCCAGGAGAAAGAGCAGGGGTGGGGCAGGTCAACATCATATTTGCCAAAAGAACCTGGAAAAACCTCAGACCACAAAAGCTGATTATGAAGCTTTCGCTGCACACAGATCTGCAGCAAGGAGGGCCGCAAGCCTGTTTAACAAGATGAGGAACATAAACCTAAGGTGAAGTACAGGCTCAGCAGCACACATTCCTTCAGAAATACTGGAAAGGACGTCTGCAGGTAGCAGCGCCACTGACAGCGGCCTCTGACGGAACTGTCCATTTTAGAATACAGACAATGGCAATTAGCAGCTCATTTTATTTGTCCTTTCCATCCAACAACTTCTGTTTAAATCATGAAACGGCACTACGGCTCAGTGCCCCAGAGCACCTGGAGCACTTTCGGTTTCTATCCCCAAGCTGCAGCCATTCATGCAACTGTTTTATTATTCGGCTTAAGTGTGTCAGATAGGGCAGTGTGGGCATCCCAGCAACCTCTGCACCTCTCCCAGGTGCAGCCAAGCCTACTCCAGGGGACCGTTGCACACCAGAGTTCCTGGAGCGCTCTCTTCACCATCACAGCGCTCTCGTGTCGGCGCCACCCGCTTAAGCCCACACCAGGTGGCCAATTGCGCCTGTCACAGAAGTTAAACTCTAGAGAGAAGTGACACACACCCCCACGCACACCCCACCCCCACCCCCAACCACACCGACACTTCCCACACGCAGGCAGACAGTCAGACACACAAACGCTCCAAGACTCACACACTCACAAACTGACAGACTCAGACTCGCAGACAGACTCATAGACAGACACCTCCACAAGCATCACACACACACGCACACGAACTTCCCATACGCAGGCAAGCAGACACTCTCAGACACCCACAGACACTCAGACACAGACCCTCACAGAACTCTCACAAGACTCAGACTCTCGAAGCCGATCGCCCACCCTCAGCCCCCGGGACAGGGACTCCCCGCGACCCCTCCAGCCCTGGGGCGGAAAGGCCCCGCCCCCCCCGCCGAAGCAGCGCACGTGGCTCCCGCCCCCCCCGGCTCTCAGCGCTGCCGGGGCGGCCTGCACCTCCCCCCGCCTCGCACGCGGTGCGCACGCGCACACCCCACCCCACCCGCCTTCCACGAGCACCGTTACCGGGCGGGCGCCGCGCTGCCGGGATGGGGGCCCTCGCGCAAAGCCGCGAGGCGCGAACGGGCAGGGGCTGCCGCCGCCTCACGGGCGCGCGCGCACACACATACACGCCTCCCTCCTTCCTGACGCGCGAGCCCCGCCCAGGGCCCAGGGCGGGAGGCGGCTCGTGTTGCTGTAGGGAACAGCTCGCGGGGGTCGCCTCAGTCCCTCTCAGGAGCTGATTCGCTTTCCTCCTGCGACCCGAGGACGGCAGCTTTTAAACTTCAGACGGGACAGGGAAATCAAAGCCTGGTCATCTACTGACTGTCCTGATCACAGAATCACAGAGTGGATTAGGTTGGAAGGGACCTTAAAACCCATCCAGTTCCACTCACTCTGCCGCAGGCAGGGACACCGCACACTAGATCGGGCTGCCCAGGGCCCCATCCAGCCTGGCCTTCACACCTCCTGGGGTGGGGCAGCCACAGCTTCCCTGGGCAACCTGTGCCAGTGCCCCACCACTGTCATGGTGAAGAATTTCTTCCTAAAGTCTAATCTAAATCTTACCCACTCCAATTTATAACCATTCCCCCCCTCGTCCTATCACCCTTACAAAAAGTCCCTCCCCAGCTTTCCTGCAGCCCCTTCAGGTAGTGGCAGGTCACTGTAAGGTCTCCTCAGAGCCGTCTCCAGGCTGAACAAGCCCAACTCTCTCAGCCTGTCCTCGTATGGGAGGTGCTCCAGCCCTCTGATCGTCTTTGTAGCCCTCCCCTGGACCCATTACATATCCTTCTTATGTTGAGGATTCCAGAACTGGACACAGTATTCCAAATGGGGTCTCACAAGGGAGGAACAGAGGGGCAGAGTCACCTCCCTCATCTGTAGTTATTGGGCAATGCTTCTGCCGCCAGACAGGTCTCAGCAAAATTAAATATCCCCCTCATTGTGGAAGATGCTGGTAAAGTCTCTTAAATGCCAGCAACACTTGTACTGCGATTAAAGACTAACAGCATTGAGAGGAAACATGGAAATACTTAAACTGGAAAACAGACTTGTCAGTGTTGTAAGTGTGTGTGTTACTGGTACCTAAACCTGAAAACAAGTTTATACTAAAGGAGTCAAAGGCAAGGTTCTTGACAGCCAAACAAAAAAAATACAATGTGTGTTATTTTCACATCAGCGTTTCACTTCTTTTCCATAGCCCATGATGATGCGTCCTTTCAGTTTTCAGAGAACTCATGTTTTAACAGAAATACCTGCCTGCTACAGCTGCAGAGCAGCCTCACAAACATGACATGGTGTGTAGCAAATGCTTGCTTGCCAAGAGTCAGAGTAGCTCAGGGGAATAACCTCCGCACTCGTTTACAGTGTTAGTAATCCAAATGCCAGTAATAACCGTGAACAGCATTGTTATTTAGACTAGTTCAGTGTTCAAAATACAAAAAGACAAAGCAAGTCTGTAAAACAGATTATTGACCAGCCTTTTCTGTTTTCCTTAGATGGTTCAATAACTTAAACAAGCAGAGTAAATACTGCAGGTGAAGAAGCAGAGGCCACTGGTTCTCTGTTAACAGAATTAACTGAGTTCGCTGCCCTCCTTCAGGCACTGAGGTCTGAGCTCGGTGTGGAGATGGTAAAGCCTTTTATTATCTAAGAGTATGTGCTGCTACATGTACCATACTTAGTAATGGCTTCTGCATTTTCCCTGGAAATTTTTTAGGAGATTGATAATGAGTTAAAAGCCATTAGTGAAGATGATTCCTGGAGGCTAAATGTTTGCTTTTGGATCTTCTTTTGAGACACAAAAATGGGTGCTTACAAACCCTTTGAGTCCAATGCAACCCAGGAACTTTTTTCTTATCATTTTATAGATATCTGTCACTTTGATCAATGGTGATGCAAATACATATAAAAAATGTAGCTTTAGGTTTAAATAATATATATGTCTAATTCAGCTTTAGAAGAAATATAGGCAATCCAGCTTGAGCTGTAAAGGTCTGTAGTATACCACAGGAAGAACTGATCTGTCTCAGCATCACACCTAACCAGAAGATCTCATCGCCCAGACAACTGCACATGGATTGTGGCACCAAACAGGATGGGTTTGCAGGGTCTGCCCTGATCATGGATACAGCTACCAGACAAAGCAACTACCAGGAGCTCTGAACATGCCTGAATAGGTGCACATTTTTGGTGGGAAAATAAGGGTTGGAGTTAGTGAAATGAGCTCATTAGCAAGGCATGACCCTGAGTGTATAAAGGGGTGAATCAAAGGTGAGGATTTTAGCACGTTCTCCCACAGGACTGAGCATCAGACTGATGAGACGCCACAGCGACATAGTGGTAGCTATCTTTATGTCCCTCTTTCTTTCTTTCCTTCTCTTTCCTCTATTGATGCATGTCTCATAACCAAACAAACACTGGCACTTGACCTTAATTCTGTGTCCAAGTATCCAACCTAAACGTACCCGTATCTTTACAACAAGTATCAAGGCCATGCTCCGATTTTGAATGGCAGGAGACATCACTGGAGAGTGAACCTCATCTCTCAGAAAAACATTGCAGTGGTCAGCTTGAGTTCCCCCTGCAAAAACTTGTCCCAAAATTCCAGTGTAAGGTGCGATGCTTTGTAAACCCATAAACTTCAAAAGCCTACCAACAGAAATGGAATACGCTAAGCAATTTTTCTGTTAGTAATTTTTACAGTTACTTCTAGAAACTGCTTAATTTTATCACTTTTACACAGAATTTGCAGATATTGTAGAGATGGGCAGTGCTTTAAGAACCATTCATTAAGGGATTTTAGGGTGTGTATTTCCTTGCTTGACTTTCTACAAGCCCCAGCCTTTATTGTCATGCCACGCAACACTGAAAATTTTGTCTGGCAGCAATTCAGGTTAAAAAGCTCACCATCTCCACATTTGCTTTGTGGTGACAGATCTTTGTACCACAGCTCCGCAAGTCCTTCTGTGTGCTGATGCAGTTGTTTGTGTAACTGTACTGCAAAGTAGGTCAGTGGGAAGAAAAAAAAAAAGGCTGAATATTTGAAGGTGCTTTTGAAAAGGATCATTTCACATATCTCATTTACTCTGTAGTTTCACAACCAGTTTGAGCTAGTTTGACTGCGGTGCTCTGAGAAGTCAGTCCCAAATTCCATCCTGCCCAGTCCTCATATTTCCACACTTTTCCTTGTGCAGGTACAAGCCCTCAAACACAATTCTTCCTTAAAAGTCCATTTTCAGTGAGAACAGGTTTCTGATCTGATTTGTCTGCAGCTGAACAGCCTCCAGAGCTGACATAAGAGCAGCAATACAAAGAGAAAGCAGCAGCTGCCCAGCCTCAGACTGTTTAAACTGCTTGGGAAACTGGAGTGGTACGGACAACTGAATGAGTACAACCAAGGCAAGATACACTTCAGAGGGTGAAGGGAAGAGGAATGAGTGGTTAAGGGTAGTGATTGTCAAACCAGATCATCCAGCAAAGGAACAGTAACATGGAGCCTCAGCCTTAATATGATTTGTATTGGAAGTATTTGTATTGGAAGTATTGGAAGATTTCAAGTTCATTTTCTTGGTTTAGTTTCAGTACGGTACTGCCCAATGCTGAGTCTCCGGGCAGGTCCCTGTCCTGAGGCTGCCACACACCTGCAGTTACCAAGATTCTTGTAGCTGCCTGTTTGAGAAGCTCTGATACATGGTGTGTTTGCAGCAAGCCTTCAAGGATTTGCAGTGAGCGTGTCCTTAAGCTTGAAAAATGCTTTTCTTTTGTCTTATGGTGTTGATCTTATTTTATTATACTAAATTAGTCTGTCAAAATACTGTTCCCTTTCATGCATTTAGAGTAACACTAGGAGCAGGTTAGAGTTGCTGGAGCAATGGAGTAAGGGAGAACACAAAGGTGCCATCATCCCTACATCTGAGAAACCTGACCTTAACACTGTTGACAATGAGTCCTCTTTAAATATCTGTTGCAGACAAAGTATCATTCATGCAAACATCTATCACCATGCTAAGAATCCTGGTTTCTGAAGGTGGCTAGAGCTGATGCTGCAGTGATGTTAACATCTTCCTCATTGCAACAGGATTGAACTATAAATCCAAATCAATATATTTAGAAAAATAATCTTTAAATCAGAACAGGTTCTAGTATTTCAAGTATACATGAAGGTATTTTCAAATTACCATTTTCTCCAGCTCCTCCCAGACACCACTAAAGCTCTCACAAATCTTTTAAAACCAGGTAGTGTTTGAAACAAACAAGGCCATCTTCATATTTGCCTTTTTTGTTCCAGTGCCGAGGATCTGATTCACCAGCTCATTACTCTAGCTGCACACCCAAGCGGGATACTTCCCTAATGCACATGTGAGATCAAACGCGGGGGTTTAGCAAGTTCTTTTAGTTTTTGGGTATGTGTTTAGGTAACTCCATAACATTCATTACAAAATGTGCCTTTCATTCCCATATTACCTACCTTTTTTCCTGAGAATGCAGTTCCCAATGGACTATTCACATAAGTAATCTTTATTTAAAGAAGAACAGTGTGATTATTCATGTTATGAAAGAACAGTCATATTTCAGAGGATTATATCCAAGTAGAGCATTCACAGCACCATGCAGAAATCTGAAAGAGAAAATGGCTTAATCTGATTTCAGACCACAGCTCTTGGCACTCTGTTCTGTAAGGTTACTTACCACTTGTGCTATTTTGCCACATCTAGACTCTTGCCCTATTTCTGATGACTAAGTTATTCTACTTGGTTTGTATTTTCAGAATTTCCTCTGTGCTTAAGAATTACAATTTCCATTTAATAATTAATTGTTGTGATCCAAATACAAATTATTTGTTCTATTTAAATCCAATTATAATGTTAACATTTCTATTACAGGAGTAAAATATTATCAGAAAAGGAAGCTGATTGTTTCAAGATCAATTCTAAGCACGCTCCAAATGCCAGAATAGCCTATTAAACGCGTACCTCTTAGAGGAATATCATCAGATTTATTCTACTTACCATAGAATAGATTTTGGACTACAATGCTTTAAAAAAAATCCTAAAGTCACCATCTCAATGAAAACAAACATACTGATGTAAACTGAATATAACCTTTTGCATGTCTTTAGAGAATCTGTGTTGATCAAAAACTGCATAAATGCCTAGGAGGGCTGAGACACAGGCAAGAAGAGGGCTGGGAGTTCAATAGGGGGTGTAGTCTTACAGCTTATCTGTACTTCTGCAGAGGCAAACTGTGTCAACTGCTTTCAATTTCTTACAGCCTTCATATATTTATGAAACTTTGTGGCAATTTTAAAGCCTTCACTATGCCCCTTTCAGGCATCCACATCAAATCTGTAGAACAGAGAGGAAAAACCACTGGAGGCTTGCTGTCTGCCGTCTGAGAACACGGGGAATGGGAAAAAAAAGATCAGGTCATGTGCAGCTAAATGTGTGCACTGAGGAAAACCTGCTCAACATTCAGCTCAGAAAGTTAGAATGCCTTTTGCTGTGGATATGCATGAGATTATTGGCTTCTTTCTCTCTGGTGAAGAATATTTCTTCCTTTCTTCATGGCCTGGTGAAGTCTAGGCTGCACTGTCTCTGCCTAGGGCAGGAGAATATCTGCCCTGGATCAGTCCAGACTGGTTATGAAAACAGGTTTCTGAAGGTACCTCCTAGTCTGTTACTTGCTAGCAGAGCTTTTTTCAGTGTTACCAGACATCCACAAGCTGAGAGGCTAGAACAAGCCATTTATGAAGTTCTCCGTTCAACAGACAGTGCCTCAGAAATGCAGTTGAGGCTGCTGGGCTCATTCTGTGAAGAACTGGAAGGTCTTAGTTACAGAGTAAGCATGAGAGTGACAGCAAGGCAGACAAGAACAATAACCTTACAGGCAAGAACGCATTCCTGCAGTACCCAAACAAGAAGAGCAGGTCCAGTGATGCTACCAGGTTCAGCTCACAGTCCAGTGATCACTAGACAATCCAGCACCGAGGCCGAGCCAAAAAGTCTCATACTCCAGTCAGGGCATAGTATACATACAACATAGCTCAAGTAAGGAGTGAAGATGAGTGCCTTAGTTATATGCATCTCCATGGCAAATGGGTGGAAGGTGGAGGGGTGGAGGTGTGATATGTAGCTGTTCAGGGCAATTGGGGTGTGCTGTTGTACTTAGAGTCTTACTGGTGCATAGACTAGCTCGGAGGAATGAACACAAGAAGTTGAGGGGGACTATCAAGGCATGAGCTATGGGCATACTTTTGCTGCCATTGCACTATAAATGGGGTCACACTCAACCTGGCAAGCACATCAGTTTGTCTTCAACACAGCTTGAGATCTGTGATAATGTGTCTAATAAGGAGGCCCATGGAGAGGTGAACATGAGGAATACAGACATAGCCAAGTAAGGCATCCATCTGCATCCTGGTAGGGCAGATTAAGCACAATGGAACAGAGAAAAAGGGGTATGCACGGGTCATAGGAGTTGTGAGTGGCATTGGAGAGCTTCAAGCAGTGCTCCCAGCTGTCAGGGATTCCAGGGAGTGGATAGTCTCATTAATATAGCTGCCTTTCCTTGAAAATCAAGCCTTTTAAGATTTCAGCAAGGGCAGAGGGAATCTTCTGTGCAAAATACCTTGAAAGACCAGTGCCCTAGTTGGCTTTCTCCAACTTACACATACAAGCAATCCTGCATATTAACAACTGTGAAGAAGAAACAGCCTCTTGCATCTGCAAGCAGTAACCACAGCATGAACAAGAACCACTGACAGGGAACACTGCTCCAGGGCATTAAACTAAATGTGTCCAGAGTGTGCTTTGTCAACCTGAAGGCCTAATATTTCCACCCTGTGATTGCTTACACCAGATCTTAATCTTTGGCTAGTTTTCAACATGGAAATGAAAACTTTCTTCTGCAGCCCATAGTCTACAGTAATTCCCTTTGAATTGTTTTTGTTTCTTGAACGTCTCTTTCTGTCTTGTCAAAGTAAAAGACTTACTTTTGGGCCTTAACACTTGTAAAGCCTAAAATGTCTAAGGTCTGCTGACAAGTCCTCAGAAGTCTCTATTAGCATTACTACATCTCATCTGAGTTTTCCAACTGTTCCTTAGATAATGAGCAGTCGTTGTACACTGTACAGCCCCTTATCCCGTAGAGTCTCTGTCAATGACTTCAGATCCTGAGTACCATCAGAGGCTGCAAGAGAAAGTAGATATGAGAGTGAACACAGTCTCCCTGTAAAAATACCCTGTATTACCCTCTACATTTCTTCTCTCTTGTTTGCACTTCTAAATGCATGCAGGGCAGGTACACAGGGAGCTGGCAAAGCTACCAGGAGGGTATGAAGGTACAAGTTTTGGGGGTAGGTTGTTCAGGCTTAACTCTCCTCTCCTATCTTTACTCTGTAGAGCTAAACTCAGTGCAGACACATGGATTTTGGTGCCAAAAAGTACTGGTAGAATAATCTGTGGTTTGTATCTTCATTTTCACTTTGGTACGCATCTTTTCATACACAGCTGATGGCTGGAGAGGCATGCTATCCTGTCTGTTGTTTGTTGAAGAGCCTAATCTAGAAAGTACTCCAGGAGTAGCGGGTTAAGCAAAGATATTAAATAAAAACAAAGGGAATAATACTTTATTTATCGCCTTAGTGAAACTCATTCTGATCAAGTAGAAATAAAGTGTCTCCCTTCAAAATCCAATTCAAGGAAGCCTTGAGATCATTAAACTAGATTTAAGTTAACATCTCCAGTCAGGAACATTTAAGCTCTAACAGACAGCTGTTAGAAGTGGGGAAAAGGCAGTCACCGAAAGAGGCTAGTGGCAGGGTTAGAAAAGAAAATAATCTGAGAATAGACATTAAAGCTTGCAGGAGGATAGATGCCTCCTCAGAAAACACAAATGAATGGCCACTGCTAAAGATAATCCTGTCTGCAGAGTAATGATTCAGTTAAATGCCACCATTATAAAAAGGAGTAATGACTCTGAGCTGGGTGTTGATGTAAGAAGCTATTCCAAAAGGACTTTGGCAGAATGTTTATTCCACTATAGCTATTCCAGTTGTCCTCTGCAAATAAAGCCAACTGGGCCATCTTTGGTCTGGCTTGAAGAAACAAATGAATCTTATGAAAAATCTGCCCAAGCTCCCAGAAGTGGGCGAGTGCTAGGGTGGTCAGCAGGGGTCAGTCATAACTGAATGTTTTCAGGTTTTCTTGCTTAAATAAAATGAAAAAGCCAGTTATTAATTTTTTTGGAAGGGGTTTGCACAAGGATAATCAAAATATTTAATTTGCAGTGCTATTGGGGCCAGTCTTTTTAACTTTAGCTTGCTGATGAAAAGGTATTGGTTGTTAAGGAGAAGAATGGAAAGTGTTAAAAAATGTGTTGTCGTTTTTTTATATAAAGTTTACATTTGTAGTTTTGCCACAAGCATCATTTCAGCTTCTTACATGTGCATATGCAAGTATATTCAAATGAAAAATGGGAAAAAATGAAATATAATACAATGGCTAACATTTAATATTGCTTGCCTATTTTTATTTACATATCAAAATATTACAATTTCAGCCCCTTCTTCTGCAAGGCACTTCAGATAATGACAGTTGTTATTTGCAAGTGGCAGAAGTGTTTGCTGGATAGTACTGATGCTCACTAGCTTGCTGTGGCAAATCAGGCTTTGTCACCCCCTCCACAGCAAACAACAAGGCTACAAGTTAGGAATGTCATGGAGTGTTGTCCTTACAAGATACACAGATAACAGCAAGACTGTTATTTGAACATCCTGCACAATGTTAAACTCTGTGTCTTTGGTTTAATCGCAATGTCAGTAGATAGGACCTCAGGGATGTGGTGTCTGACCGCATTATGTCTGCAATATATATTCATCATGCTTACCCGGGCATCCATCAAACATTACTGTGTGTCTGATTTTCATTCAAATAATGGGGTTTGCTAAAGAGTTTGTTAAAACTGTGACTGGGATTTTTTGGTTTTGTTTTGGTTTGGTTTTTTATCTTTGAGGAGGTAGTATTTCCTCTCTCTTGGATTCCCTGCATTTTGCAATCATCCTTCAGAAAGCTGGCATCATGTCCATGTGAGGAAAATAGGATTATAAATTCAAGCAGGTTAATTGTAAACAGATAATAAGGGAAACCAAAAAGACTTTGAGGAATGGTTTGCAAGTTATAAATGAACAAACAGCAGACCTTTTTTTCAAGCATATCCAATAGCCTGCTGGAGAATTTATAGGAATGGTAGGTCCCACTGAGAGGAATACAAAAAGAGCTCTCAGAGAATATATTGCTGTACTGGTAAAATAGACCAAATATTTGGCTTTAGTGTGCAGTGTTCCATAAGTTCCTGACCCAAAAGTTGCGGGCAGCTGAAAGACTTTTCTGGGCATACACGGCCACACGCTGCCTCACTTTTATACTTTCCCATCGTGTCTGCTATTGGTAACCATCAGAGCCAGGATGCAAGTTTGATTCTGTGTTTTCCTCCATTTTGTTTGGGGTTTTATTTCAAATTCTATTAATTGGGTGTGCCTATAATTGACAGTTCAGTCAAGATCAAGGCAAGACTTGCTGACAACTTATGCAAACATTTCTTTTCCTTCACTCTAGACAGCAGACAAGCTAAGCCTGAGAAAGGACATGGTGCTTATGCTCTTCCACTACTACTCTTCTATATTTGGGCTTCTCACCCAAGTAGCCATTATGCAGCTGGAAGTCTCCAGCTCAGGAGACAGCATATAATAACTACTCCTCCTGAGGATGTCACTCAAGGGTATTTTTCACTTAAAGCATTAACAGGTGTCTTGAAGGGAAGAAAGTGTCCAAGAATTTAGGCTAAATAAACTAGCCAGTTTGAAACAAGCAAATTGAAACAGCAAGTAGATAAGGGAGGGATGGATGGGACGGAGGGAGGGATGGATGCGTGTTAAAATAGTCTCAGGACATTTATCCACTCATGGTATTCATCCAATAGATTTGATTTCCAAGTAATTAAAGCAATATGCTGATAATCAAGTTTGTGCAAAGCAGTATTACCAATGCTAACAAAAATTCTCAAAACCTAGCAGATTCACAGAGGAATTTCTTTGGAGCTTAAAATATGAAATCCTAGTCAAGCTCACATATAGAAAACACTGGGATTGTTTAATGTAGCACTCTTACTTCATAAAGGAAAGGAGTGGTATTTGTAGCACTGGCTCAGTGTTATTTGTCTGCTCATAAGCATTCTTTTGTTGTGAATAATAATGGTCTTCTAGTCGAAGTCTGTCGTTGGGTCTGTAGTTCCACAGTTACACAATCACTTTAAGGTAATGTAAATGTATATTGCAGTTGGAAGGGAGAGTCTACTCTTGTTAGCACCCCGGATATGTATTCCCAGCCAGCATTGTAACCAGACTAGGGAATTGTTGTATTTGTAAATAAATGGGATCATGGAAAAAGTGGAGATAGATTTGTCTTTGTGGTGGCAGCCCACACTTTGGCTTAAAGTTAGAAAGGAATCACAGATTTGAAAATGACACTAATTTGATTATCACTAATATTAATCTCATGAAGTTCAACAAGGCCAAGTGCATGGCCCTGTACCTGGGTTGGGGCAGTCCCAAGCACAAATATAGGTCGGGCAGAGAATGGATTGAGAGTTGCCTTGAAGAGAAGGACTTTGGGGTGCTGGTGGATGAGAAGCTCAACATGAGCCAGCAATGTGTGCTAGCAGCCCAAAAGCCAACCGTAACCTGGGCTGCATCAAAAGAAGTGTAAACGACAGGCGAAGAGGGGTGATTCTGCCCCTCTGCTCTTGTGAGACCTCCCTGGAGTAGTACTACATTCACTTCTGGAGTCCTCAGCACAGGAAGGACACAGACCTGTTAGAATGAGTCCAGAGCAGGGCCACAAAGATGATCAGAGGGCTGGAGCACCTCTGCTATGGGGACAGGCTGAGAGAATTGGGGCTGTTTAGTCTAGAGAAGAGAAGGTTTCAGGGAGACCTTATAGCAGTCTTCCCATACCTAAAGGGGATCTACTGGAAAGCTGGAGAGGGGCTGTTTATCAGGCAGTGCAACAATAGGATGAATGGTTTTAAGCTGAAAAGGAGGAGATTTAGATTAGATATTAGGAAGAAATTTTTTACTGTGACAGTGGTGAGGCACTAGAACAGGGTGCCCAGAGAAGTTGAGGATGCCCCTTCCCTGGAGGTGTTCAAGGCCAGGTTAGATGAGACTTTGAGCAGCCTGGTCTAGTGGAAATTGTCCCTGCCCATGGCAGGGGGGTTGGAACTAGATCCTGTTTGAGATCCCTTCCAACTCAAACCATTCTATGATTCTATGATAACATAGAATAAAATCCGGCTTGCAAGAGTCAGTTTTCCTATATAAAAATACTTGGCCTGAATCAGTTAGAATCTCACCAGAACGTACTAACAGCTAACTGTAGTGCAGGCTTTGCCCTGATGAAGCAGGTCCTTAAACAAAACAGCCTCTGAACATAACCAGATGGTAGACTGACACAAGCAAATAAGCACAAAGGTTGTTAACCAGAAAACTTGGGAGAGACATGGTAAATGAAGGGAATGAACAAATATTTCAGTTATTCTGAAACTTTGTTAATATTTACTAAGAGAGTAAAATCTTAGTGAACAGTGAAGTTCAAGCAACACTAGCAATGGTCATACTGCATAGTTATAGTAGGTATTGCATATTTGATATTTGAGCATTTTTGAAATCTCAGGGGATGTTGGGATGTTTTCCTGAATCTGAAAGAGCCTTTGGGGTACATTTTGTGTAATGTTCTGAAGTGTTCCCACCACAACAGCACCACCTCCTCGAGTGCTCCATCTCCAGAAGTAGGGAAGATTTTTCAGACAGAAATCCTGACACAGTACAGTAATTCAAAGACACCTGTAATCAAGTCAGGACTCCAAAGCAAGTCATATTGTGCCGAACTTTCACTGTGCTAAATTTACTTCTGATTTAATGCCGTCTTCTAGTGTAACACGAGCAGAAAATCAGATTAATAATTTTTATTTTGTGCTCAAGATATGGGAATTAAGTGCATGCTTTCTTGTTTGACTGAGATAATCCTTATTTGTAAGTAATTTTCATACAGCTTGTTCCTTGCTTGCTTTGTTTATAACAGGCTTTCACTGACTTTGTTCCTTATTTCTTTTCACGAATGACCGTAGGGTTATTCTTTTCTTAAAAGTCTAGAGCTCCATATGATGTCAAGAGGCATAGTCCCACTGAAGAAGATGAGGATCAAGAATTTAGATTTGGCAAAGGTAAATGATGAATGTTCCTCAAATAACTGTCACTTCTTATTTCCTCATCTAAATATTACTGGAACTGTAGAAGCACACCAAAAAATACTGACACCTTTACCAATGCTGGAGGCACACTCCTAAGGGCCTGTTCATCTACTACCAAGTATTAAAAAAATTACTTCCTTGCAGAATTACTCTCAACCACAAGCCTTTTAAATCAAAAAAAAAGAAACTGCTAACCATCCAAATCCAGCTGCTAACAGGAACTATTTTCCTCCTTCATTGACACCGCTTGTGTCTGGAATAACCTCTACATGCACCAGGAACTACATGAATAAAAAAACATGGTCTCCTCCAAGAAGTGGGCAAAACTCATCAACAGGATGTTCTGCTGAAACTACAAGCCACTATGGGCATCTCTGATCCAAGCTTTTTGTGTCTGGTAGGTAAGAAAAGAAGTGCTAGGGACTCTATATACGAAGAAAGGAGTTACGAAGGTAGCACAGAGATGACAACACTTTTTCATGCATCACCACCTTTCTGAAGATCAGTGACTAAAAATGCTTACTACAAAAGCAAGAATATCTTGGTAGGAAGCTTTCCAAAGAATTGTTGTATCCGTGTAAAGTCACCAAAGACATCTGTATTACATTAATTAAATCAACTTAAAACCTTACTGACTTTTTAAATTTTAATTTATTCTGTAATTTCCAGTCATATGATCATCAAATAATGCTGTACCTTCACCTGTTGAACTTTGACTTGGCCCTTGTGATTCAGTATCCTAGGGTCAGCAACTGTGTGTTTTTAATAGTAAAACTACTTTCCTGCCAGAATTGCATAGATAGAAAAACACGACTGAAGACACTGATTCCCAGTCAGAACAGAGTGATCCTACGGGAAAATACAAATGCCACCTACTAAAAATGGAGCCTTAGAGGAAAAGGAAATCTCTCCATTAAACCTCGTGGTTAGAAATCTCTTCCACACTATTAAGAGTAGGAAGAATATAATCATATAAAAATTAGCAGAGAGAAAACAAGAATGACATCCAATAGAATTTTCAGATATAAACTGTCTCTGTGCCAATTCTTAGCATAATCCTGTCTGTAGAACTGAGATTTCACTTCTATGCCATGTTTGGAAGATCAGTGTTTTGGTTTTGGTTGCATTAAATTGTGACAATGACAGATATACAGATTTACTTTTTAATAGGATTCAGCCTGCCCAGCAGTTGTTCAGCTGATAATGTTATTGCTTTAAGGCAGAGCTTCCCGACATAATTGATACAGCCACTGTCGTTGCAAAATGAGATGGCACTGCACCGTGTCAGTATCAGCAGTGCCAGTAGCAGCTTCTGGCTCCGTGCAAGGCTGCACATGCACTGGGGGAGGTGTGATTCTAGCCCTAGTGTTTCTTCAAGTCCTCTGCCTGTCTTTGTACACAAGGTGAAGGAGGAAGAGGTGTTTGGTCATTGTCTATCTCCTCTGGGACTGTTTTAAAATTGCTCCCACCTCATCTACTTTACCTGCAGGGTGCCTGCTTTAGGATTGAATTTGAATCACTCATAGATTTAAAAGAAAAGGCCAGTGAAAGCATCATTACATACTTAACATCTGCACATGAGGAAAAAGAGACATATAGAAAAGTTAAGGTCAACATCTTCAAAAGCATTAGCGCCCAAGTCTCATTGACATCAATCTAAGCTAGGAATCTAACAATCTATGGACATCTGTGCTCAGGTGACTTAAATGGAAACTGTCCCACTCATTCCGAGCTCCCTCTCACTTTGTGAGGCTATAGCTGTCCCTGCAGCATGTAGCGACTGTTGTTCATGCAGACTGCATAAAAATCCATGACATACTTTTTGAACTTTTAGCGGACTGAAACCTCCTTTAATGTTCAGAAATATTTCCAATTCTTAGGGAGAACCACTAGGTGATTGCTAATGACAGAGTCTCATACGGTTTTGAAAAGCAGACTTTATTTAATAGGCACATCATTGCTTTAATAGCACTGGGCTGCACAGCTCACTTCACTGTTCGTAAATGGTTTTGTTTGATTACATTGCATTTCCTCAGTGTCAGTAGGATTCAAGTAAAAAAGTTACTGCTTTTACTTCTCTATCATTTCTCAAGATGGAAAAAAAACAGTACAACAACTAGTGCACAGGAGCATATTACAGACAAACTGCCTGCGATCCAGTAGAAGTAAAGACAAACTCTAATTTGAGCGCTGAACAGTTAAAGCTGCAAGACAACCTCACTACATTTGTTCAGATGAGATTTTGCATTATGCAGGATAGAGGTGAACGTTGCCCACTACTACATCAAGGGACTAGCTTTATTATAGTGAGAAACAAAGACGGTCCAACACAGACAAAAATGAGGGTTTCGAAACAAAATAGCTCACATGAAATTAGCTTTCTTATTATTTCTGATTATAAAAGTTGTATTCCCTCAGCTGTAAAAGTTAAAGGCTTAAAAGAAAAGTACTGCTTACAGAACTCTAAACCTGCAATTTAATCAGCTTGTCAGCTTTCCCCTGCTATATTACAACTCTTTGTGATATGAGAAAAACATAGCATTGTGAATTATTTTCCTAATTAAGTAATTCACTTGGTTGATATAGTTCTTCCCTGAAAAAACTGCATTTTATTAAATTCCACCAGAAGAAGCATATAAAATCAGAAGTCTGAAAATTAGAGGAAAATAATATTGTTCTACAAAAAAAAATAAAAAGCATGACTTCTAACATAGTCTTATGAACATCGTGAAAGAAGCACATATGGCATTGAAGTATTGTGAAATTGGAGAACTATTTAGTGAGTTTCAATGTTCTTAGCTTTTACGCTCTATTTTCTGAATGGATATTTCCAAAGTAAATACCTTGTGGGTTGTTTTATGTATTTTCTAGCATTGCATAGGACAGACAACCTAAAACCAACAATGCAGAAATCTAGTGTGCCACACACTTTAATATACACTAGTTACTTTAGTTACTAGCACTTTACACTGATGGTACCTATGGTATTTGTAAAACTCATTTTTAAATCATCTCATCAAAACTTTTGAGAAGCAATCTGGGCAATAAGGTGGGTGTTTTTAGTATCAACCATGAATACAGCCAATTACAGAATCAGAGGTCACTCTCTCCATACAGTGCTGACGAAAAAGAGGTGTAATCCAGAGCCCCAGGAACAGAGCCTGGGCCAGTGTATGGAGGCATTCTCTTGATGCAGTACTGAGCCTGCTCAGGAGGCAGCTCTCGACGTAACTCATCTGCCAGGATATAAGGCTGGGAGGGAGAAAGGATTGACAAATTCAGTATGCATTCTTCAAAAACACAAAATATATTTATCTTCTGTAGCTGAGACTAATAAACTTGGATATCCTGCCTATTTTCCTGAGACCAAATATTTCCTCATTAAATTCATCCCTAATGATGAGTTGAAGAGGATAATCCTACCAAAAATTGATTATGTCAAAACCAGTCTAGGATATGTGCCTCTGTGTGTGGGCTACTGAGCACTGTGCAGCCATATGTAGACTGATACTAAAACAGCTCATCCATGGATAGGCAATCAGTATCTCTAAAGTGCACCACTGCCCCTTCCACACTGGCAGGACAAATGCATTTTCAGTTAGATCCTGTAGGTTTCAAGGTAATATATTTTTGATGAAAGATGTATTATTGCTCTTAATGGTTTGCACTTACGATATGAGGGATACCTTCTGTTAACAGGCTTGATGTTATTTAAAGTAGCAATGTAACGAGAACCATTTTTTCCTGAGACCTTGGCTTTCATTTTCCACATGAATTCCTACCGAGAACATGTCTGGAATTTAAAATGTGTTCCACAGTAACTGAGATCACAAAATCAATACAAACAGCCAGAATGAGAAAACGAATAGAGCAAGCCTGGGCAAATAGACCTGTACTTCTGCGATCTCTCCTTTCTCCACAGAACAGGATTGGCTTCCTGGCAGCATCGTTTATGGCCTTGACTCCTCCAGAAACTCTTGTGCTACCGTTATCCCCCCCATTTATCTTCATATACCACTCACTCGCCAGTGGATCTGGCTGTGAGGAGGAAAGTGTGGCAAATTCAGGAGCTTTCTCAACATACCCAGCAACTAGAGGGGGCCTCCTCCTCCAGCTCCTCCTAGGAATGGGCTACACCATATTGCATCACCCTTTTGAATGAGCTGTCAGGTCACAACCTGGCTTACATTTAGGTGTAGCCTTGTGCAGCTTACCCAGGGTATGTTCCAGAGGGCCAAACTCTTAATTGAAACATCCAGACAACAGCATGGAAAGCAGAATTAGTTTCTGTCTAATCAAGGCTGTTGTGTGGAAATAAACTGATGTGCGATGTATCCATTATACAAACAAACTGTCCAAGTCTTGTCTAAGATGTCTAATTTTATGTTGTCTCTTTGTGATATGAGGGTATACAGATCAAGCCTTGAATTCTGCACTCATTTCAGCTAAAAGTCCTGGTTCCAGAACAGAAGAAAAGGCAACTTCTTTTTCTGAAGTTTTACAAACTGAAAACAAAGCTTCACTATTGCTAAAAGGCTTGTATAAGACTTTCAGCAAAGAAAGGCTAAACAGGAGAGCTTACATAAGAGCAGCACAATGACTGACCTTATCTGAAGCCAGGATTCTGAAGGAAGCTATCACTTGCTCAGCTGTGTCTGTGTCTGCTGTTTCTCTGGTCATGAAGTCAATGAAGGATTGGAAAGTGACGGTTCCTTGCCCGTTGGGATCAACCAGAGACATGATACGGGCAAATTCAGCTTCACCCTTTCACAGAATAAAAAAAACCCAAAGTATGGTCACTGTAATATCTATCACCACCAGCCCATTTCTCTCATGAACCACTAGGGACCAGTGGTTACAAAATATTTAAAGCATCTTCCTGACTTAGGAACATAAATGTCAGAGTCAATGACAACTGGGATCTTAAATGGCCACTCCTCTTTTCTAAGAAGGACTCAGCACTTTTGAAAAATGTATTTTTTGTCCTATGTACATATTATGTGCCTTTCAATTAACTTTCTAAAACTTCTTCCAACTCCCACCCTCCCTCATTGCCTGTTTAACTTGGTTTAACTTAACAATTCATCTTCCACCCCATCCTAAAATCACTGTAATTTAGGTACCATACAGGGTGCTGAAACAACAGCCCAAGAAGCAGTGTACTTGCAGGCACACTAAACAAAGAAGTAAGGGAAACAATTCTGAAAATTTCATGCCAAATATAGGACAGTTAACTAAGGTTAATCCTGTTTTCCACTAAAAAGGGTGAATTTGGGGGGAATTTTTTAGAATAAGCGAAAGAAAGCATATGCAACCCCCAAAAGTAGTTTATGAGAATTAAATAGCATCAAACTATATGATAGTTAAAACGGGAGAAAAATAAATTCATTCAATAACTGTTAGTTTCAACTTTTACACTTTCCTTAACTCAAACAATAGTGCAGCAGACCATAGAATATGGTTTTCAAGTGTCTAGTTTCACTTTTACCTTGCTTAATAAACATTTAAAAATAGAGAAAAAGCAAAGAAACTAGTGTAAATTAAATTAGTAATGTTGTCTTGATTTAAATAAGCTTTAGTTGCTGTGGTTAATATTAGAAGCTGTAAGCAGAATCAGTTGCCACTGTTTCTTAAGATTCGTACCAAATCATAACCCATTGAAATTAAGCAAGCTCTGAAATCATCGTGGTCCATCAATCCATTCTTCCTCTATTGACCAAAACAACGTAAGGAATATAGAAGGGAAGGTTTGAAGAATCCAAGGTAATTTCCAGAGAGATGACGAGTTTAGACCATTGGCATATCGGATCCGGTGCATGAATAGTATTCATTGTTATTGCCCAAGCAGGTCCCCAGAATCAGCATCAGTTTTAAAGGAGGAAGAAGTAACTAACATATTACACACAGGAAACAGACATTTTCACCACAAAAAGTAAAATCAGGAAAGGACGGGGAAAGATAAGGGAAGTGAATGAGAAAAGAATACAGAGAACACAACCAGAGAAGACAAAGAGAAGGAGAAAAGTTTGTTACTAAACTAGTCAAATTCAGGGGATGCTCAGGCTCTCACCCCAATATCAAATGTCTTTGAAAGGTTCTGCATGGGATGCTGTAGTGACTAAAAGTATAGTTTAAAACAGTCTGAAAATAGCATATTGCTGACTATTTCAAATGCTCCGCTCCAAGGCTAAGGTAGGTATGCTATGAGAGCTGACTGCTGAAAATAAGTACAAGGAAATAAGTACAGGGAAATAAGTATAGGGATTTTCCTTCTGACTGCAGACTGTCAAGACCCAGACTACAGCAGAAAGCTGGGTGTACTGGCTTAAGGGAGGAGACCTACAAGACTTGGAAGGAGGTCAGTTGAAGACCTTATATAAAAGGAGGTTGCTGGTTTTCTAGGTAATAACGTATCTGTGGCATTCCTGGCTCAGAGCTGAATCAACATTAAATGTCATGAGAGTAACAGGGTAAATAACCTGTTCCTCTGTGTTGTGATATATTGTAGCAGTTTGAAGATAATTGTGTCATTGGAAAACAGGAGAGAGCAACACAGAGCTTGTGTAAAGTCTGAGTGCAAGCATAGAAGATCCTCATAGTTACCTAGTAGAATCCAAAAAAACCATCTTGTACCAAGTAAAAGAGACAACCTGAAAAATCTTTGAAAATGCATTAAAAGTATGGCTCAAGGGATGCTGGCAGTCCACCTAATCCAACTGTCTTCCCAGAGGCAGGATTTTTTTCAAGGCATTATGACCAATACATTGAAGTTTTACCCCACAGTCTCTTTAGCTATTATTATATTGGCCTATCTGAAAACAGAACAATATCATTTTGTCTACCTGCAGGTCGTTTCCAACCTGTCCTAGACTGATGAGACAGGCTTTAAATTCATCAGAATGTAGATTGCCAGATTCATCCTAGCATCCCATCCCAGGTCATGCATTTGGGAAGGTGAAAGGAAAGAAAAAAAAATCACAGATCTGGTTAGTTGGTTAGTAAAGAACATTTCACTCTTCTGTTAATAACCATGTTTTTACAGAAGTTCATCAAATGTAATGTGAAAACATTTCAATTAATCAAGTAAAAAGTGTACAACCGTTGCAGTTTAATGCTTAAGGCTTTTTCTGAGTGGAATAGGGTCCTTACTTCAACTACAGAGTCAAAACTGTGCTTCCTCTATGCTTGCTTTTTTAACATTTCTTCTGATAAGGCAGTTTTAATTCTATTGAACTGCTATTTGCTTCCTTCATTTTCTACTGTCATATAGTGTATGGGAGATGCAGTAAAAGGATCGCTGAACCTGGACAAAACATTTTTCGCAGTTCTATTACTGTTACTTCACTCTTGATCTGATAATATTACTTAACAACTGAATATGCATATCTCAAAAGAGAGCAGAAGTACAAAACAATTTATTTCTTGTCTAGATCCAAAATAAATTTATAACTGACATTAACCTATTTTCAGTTACCTGTCTTCTTTAATAATCTATACAGTAAGATATTGCTTTGAAAACAGACTAAAAAGGCCTCGTTGAATTCCAGGTTAAATGGCTCCTATTAACACCACATCAAACCGGATCATTGTTTTGAACCTGTATTTTTTCCATTTTGCAGGTCAAGAAGTTCACACTAACTTCTTAAAAACAGACTGGCTTATCTCTGTCTTCATGTCCATGCAAAATTTGTCCTATCAGAGATGTACTTCAGATTGAGTGAATACAATTAAAGAGATGTTCTAAGATGAAAAATTATTACCCCTATCGATGTCACAGACTGACAGTTTGGAGAAGATTGAAGGTTTTCGCTCTGCTACATATTTGCCTGCTGGATGAATAATTTATTTTTAAAAATTTCTATATGTAGTTATGGGTAACTAAAATGATAGAAGTTCTAACAAATTCATTGACTTGATTTAAAATAGTAATAGGATAAAGTGGTGCTTTATTAAGTTCATAATGCCATGCATTTTTTACATTATGCTGCTACTATATCAACTCCCTCCACATCAAACGACACCAGCTCCATAAAGGGAAAATTAAAAGTAACAGTGGGAAGTCAATGATAAGAGATAAAGCAAAGCTGCAAATCTGGAGCAGCATTGGGTTGAAAGCCATAATGACAGTGAAGGCTTTTTTCCTTCAGTATTTCCATTTTATAAGATAATTCCTGCTATAAAGTATTCAAAACCATTTATTTTATCATTCTGAAAATATTAATCTAGGCTGGCTTGAAAGTCTCAAAAATCATCCTGGAGATGCAGGTCACAGCGGGAGTGAAGTCAGCTCATTTTGCCTTATTCTAAAGCCATAAATATTACTGTGCAACTGCAAACAAAATGATATAAAAATGGGAGCTATGAGCTAAATCCTGTCCTGCCACCTCCGCTACCAGATGTTAGCAGACGACTATTATCTACTTGACCACACCAGGGGAGTGAGGGGTGAGTATGTGCATGAGCTCCCTAACCAGGCGTACATGGCAGTAGTAGTTGTGCACCAGGTAGCAAAGGGCAGACGGGAGGGAGAGAGGCCAGCACATCTACCAAGAAACCATTTCATTTGGGGTAGCAGCGTAATGGTTGTGCTGGAGCTCACAACCATCATCTGATTAAGTGGGACTCCCCAGTGAAGGTCCAAGTAATTGTGCCATGTGCTATAGCAGGTTCTCACATTCTCATAGTGAATTTTTTCAGCCTGCATGATATACGGCCAACAAAGTCATCATTACCTTTGCAGTATATCAAAGTTTCATAGGATACAATGGCATTTTGCAATTAATGCATAGATCAAACCCATGTAAGGGCTCTCTCATTGAGAAATGCTTCGTTGTATTTATTTTTATTGTTTGCAGACTAACATTAAGCACTGGAATTAGTTCTTTCTTGCATATAAATAACTTTGCTTTGTTCATGTTTTCCTGCCAATACAAAGTAAAACACTGAAATCCCCTTCCACATTTCGTTACTAGTCCTCAGAAATCTTTTCTTTCCCCCTTGTGATTTATATATGGCGTTACATAGCAAGTGAGCTTCTGAGGCAAAGCAATCCATTTTTAAATTTGTCCTTTGGTTTCCTGAATGCTAAGTCTGATCATGTGGTTCCTTTAATATGGAGCTGTTGTTTGTCTGTTTGTAAAATATTGAGTGGCATGATGCTATTTTCCTGTGTGTAGAGCTCCTACTTAAAATCTGTAGCTTGCACAAAAATCAATAGTAGAATATGTTAACAGCCATTAGGATATTACCTGCAGAGCAGCTGCATATATTTTATCACATACTTGGCAATGTTGTTTAGAATTTACTAGATATCTTGAATGCAAAAATAGGAATCCCTGCATAAAAAGACTTCAAAACCAGTGACTGACAACATATCTGTGTTGGTGTCCCAATTTGTCTGCATACTATAATTCCACTATGCACCATTTTGAATATCTCTAAACTACTTCTGTGATTCAGATATTGAATCCCACTTTCTCTTTTCTTTTTTTTTTGTTTTTCTCTGCAGTCATATTAAGGAAGAAAATATAGCAGCACTGCTGGGGACCTATATTTATACCTACAACTAGAATGTACTTTCAGGCACAGCCTCCAGCAAGGAGCAGTGGATGAGCAGAAGCATCCCCAGAAATAACCTCTGTGTTAGCAGCATGGGTACATACCTATTGGAAACCTATTGGATGAAGTGCTTAGGGACATGGTTTAAGGGAGTGTTAGGAATGGTTGGACTCGATGATCCTGTGGGTCCTTTCCAACCTGGTGATTCTATGATTCTATGAAACACAAGAGCCTAAAGGGCTGCCACTTGTCTTTAACAAGAATGACTTATAACGCTTTCTGTGCTAGCACATCTCTGCAGGAGGGTGCACTGAAAGAAACACAACTCTTCCTGGACTTGTAATTCTTATTTGCATGATGCTCACTTACTCACCGCAAATTAAGGATCAGGGGCATGTAGCCCTGCCCCAAAACACTTGTAAAATACTGAGTAGTATTCTTTCAAATATTCAAGATGTAGAAGCCATTTAAAACAATTCATCCAACTATTTAGGCCTTTTTCAAAGGATAAACAACTGCAGAATTAAGTCCCATAATGGATATGAACTATAAGATTTTTATTTTTTAATATATTCTTCCTGGGGAGGAAGATTGGGGTTCCTTCCTCACATTTATAAGTGAAGGAAGTTGTTTCTAGAAGCACTCTATAAAAAGTTATCAGGTTTATGTGTACCAAAATACATTTTTGATCCAGGAAAGGGCACTACTCTTCATATTAGTACTTTGCTGACATCCTTAATGCATACTGAGTCAGACATTAAGATTTGTTTTAAAGTGCAGAAATGCCACAGAAGTCAGAGTTATAACATGCATAAATGATTCTGTCATGCTTAGGTATTTAAAGCCCACTCATCAAGGACAGTATTAATTTTTGGGATATTTTCCAGCTATTCATCATTGTGAATAGCAGTCCAATTCTTTCAGTGTATTTTTTAAATATGTCAGGCTTTCAGAAATGCTTCTAAGTGCAACAAAATTATGACATATACTGCTAATTCCATCTGACGTATACCAGAAATATATTTATGTCTGAAAAACAGTGAAGAAACCAGTATTTTTCATGTTAGTGCTTATGTTCAGATGATCCTTTTTCATCTTCATTTCTATTAAAGGTAATGAAGACCGTAAAAGAATCCATTACTGCCTTCCCTATCTAAACTCCAAGTTTAGAGTCTTCAGTATTTTGTGAACCCTGATGTAACTCTGAAGCACCCTGGATTTCCTGCATTCGCTAACACTAAATATTCAAGTATGCAAGGATGTAGGAAGGATATAAAACTGAAAAACAAGCCTGCCTCTCTCAAACATGTTTGTTCAATGCCTCCTTCTAGTCTGTGTAAACTGAATTGCATCTGCCCGTTAAATTACAGTGTAATTCAATCTGTACAAGCTTCTGTTTCATCAACTTTTCTACTATCTGTCCTCTGCAGAAAGCCTGCCTGGATGTCTGAGTGGTTTTAGATATTACCTTCTTCCTTTCTTTAACTTGCATTATGCTACTAAGTGCTAACATAACTGTTGCACTGTATCAGTGCAAAAGTACTCCTAGACCAATTTCCCATGTCTGATGCTAAGGGAAGGAGTATACTAAAGAGGACATATGCAAAATGGTCCTTCCCCTAAGACGATCCTCCCAGCCTCTTTTCTAAGGTCTCTGAATCACATCGGTCGTGAGGGAAGGTAAGGTCTGCAGCTAAACTTGCAGTCAAGGCCCAGGTTGTGGAGGCCATGGAAACTGATGAAGCTACTATCTCCTTCTGCTTCTGACCCAGCCACTCAGGCTTCCTGCAAGGGCAGAAGGGACACTGCTTGAAGCCATCACTCATTATAGACTAAAGTAAGGAGATGGCCAGGGATAGGCAAGGATCTAGGAGCTGGGAAGCACTCCTGTGTTACATATTATTGCTGTAGCCCATCTCCAACCTGCCTGCAGCTGTGTAACATGAGTGCCCTCTTCCAGGCCATACAACCTTTCCTAAGGCTTTGCATTATTGTATCCTTTGGTATCTCAAAGTCTTAGTATACTTGTGAAGCCTAAAGATATATAACAATAGGGCTGATTAGTGTAGGATTTAGCTTCTCCCTTCAAGACCTTCCAATGCACCAAGAGATGCCCATTATATCTCCTCTACCACTGAACCAGCCTTGCCATGAGCATGGCAGAGAACTAATTTATGAAATACAAAGATACAGGGGTGCTATGAATGCTCATCTAGTGTAAGATATACTAGGATTCAGTAACCTTGCTTCCTTATCTTTAGGAAGCTGTCAAATCTCTGTGCAAAGTCTCTGGTTTCCCTTAACAGGGTCTGTCAAATACTGGTGTGTAATTTATCTGGGCCTGGTACTCTGTCTGCTTTTAATAGCTCTAATTGCTCGTTTATCTGCTCCAGTGCACTCGGAAAGCCATTTAGTACTCTACTTCCTTCCACCCCAGGAAATTTATCTCTGCTTCTGTGATGTTATCTTCTGCTTCCTTAGAAAATACAAAAAGGAATTATGTTGCACTAGAATCACATTAAGATTTTCCATAAAATCTCTTCTTAGTTCCTGTGTAGCTAACATTTCCCATGCTTATGTGTTTCTTCGGAAAGCAGAGGTTTAGCAAATCTACTTTTCTTTCTAACAATTAAGGCAGTTCTAAGAAAAATTTAGCAAACTATGGCTGTCAGCATCCAATGCACAAGTATAAGTCCAGGCATGGGTAACCATTGTGAGTAGAGCTGGACCAATAGGATGTCAGGGAAAAGAAAGTGACATTTTGCTGTAGCCTGGAATGATTTGAAGAAGCCAACTCATGTGATAACAGAATATAAGTTGTCAGTTAAGTACAGTCTGATAACTACAAGAATCTGTATTGAGGAGAAGACAACAGCCTGGTGCTGCATTATGGAAATTCATATGAAGTATGAAATATGAACTTGGTTTTGAAGGTGGGTTCATGTGAGCACAGAGCTAGCAGAGCTAACTCATGTAGAGATTGTTCTCCAGCTAGGAATGTCTGCATGTATTTCGCTATTTTGCCTATTAACAGCTATCTTTTTAACCCTCTTTTCATGAATACTGCATAACTCACAGAAAGAGTGAGCTAAGTTTCTTCACAATAGTGTTTTCATTCATACTTTTTTTATTCGTGATAACTGAAAAAAACCCTAGTCTCTTAGTTCCTACATACGGCCAGAAAAATAAGATTTTCCTTGATAGCTATCAGTGCGCCAACTATATTCCCTACAAATTTATTTCTAGGGTGACAAGTTGTGATTCAAAGGAGAAAAAACTCTGTAATCCACATTACAGCTAAATTTAATGAGATGGAAGCTGCTGTCAAGTACATAGAACATGCTGCACTGCCTTAAAGTAAGGAGGCATATTATTTTCCAAAACACACAACTTTATCTATTCCTGTCTGTTTTAATACCCAGCTATGTTAGCAGAAATACAAATCTGCCTTACATTTAAGTAGTAATAAATTATCTTTAACATATCAGTAGAATGCTATGAGTTCATAGTTCTTTGTTAACTGATCTTTTTTGATGTTTTAAAAACAGCCCATTGCTGCTGCATTTGGCATTTTTTAAAAGGCTTACATTTGGAATGAAAAGAAACTTTTGGGAGCAATAAATATTGCTAGTTGAGAAAAAGCAGGAGTACTGTACCCTGTCAAAATGATTGAATGATGCTCTGAAGTCATTCATTTGTTCCTGGGTGATACCCTTGGCATCTCTCGTGAGGATCTGAGTCTCAACCTCATTGATAGTTCGAGCAATGGTGGTAAGTAGGAGCTCCCATCCAACACGGATGTGCTATGAGAGAGAAAACACTGACTTATTAAAGAATCAAACAGAGTCTCTAAGCGTATAAAAAGTACAGTAAGCAAAAAAATCAGCTCTAAATATTTATGTGATAAATTTTCCGTACCACTCATTCAATATTATGACCAAGAACCATTACAAATTAAATGGCCTTCAGAAAAATATGGAACTGGTTTCTAAATAGGTAGTTCTTCATTAAAAGTAAAAATAAGTGAAAATAAAACAAGTCTTATGAGATTATCAGAAAGTCTGCCAAATTCCGTCCTCTGTTGCCGATGTCTTCATATCAGGGAAAGTAGTTATACGGCAGAAGAGGGTAGAATAAACTAACAAGTACAACAGGGAGTAAATGGCTACCTCCATAGTATAGTTGGTGTGCTTGTTGTCAAACACCAGGGCTTCTTGTATAAGCTGATGGTCTCCTTCCAGTTTATCAATATTGTGTTTATAATTAATGATATTGTGCTCATATTGCTTCAGCTGATTCATCTGGTCCTCCAAAGGCCCTGTCATTTCAATAGAGCTGCGGGCAATTTCCTGTCAAAAGAAATAAAGACACCCCGACCCCACAAAATTTGAGCTTCAGATTTGCTAGTTTGATCAACGTTCACATAAATTTGTAATATTTTCACACAAAGATACAATAGTAATAAAACTTTGATACAGTGGGGATGAGAAATTTTACTGTAGAAAATACATTTCAAAAGAAATGTGTCACATTTATTTCTGGAATTAGTATTGAAACCCCAGTGATCTGTATATCTTTACAGAAAGCAGCAGCTAAAGTAGTAACTGTCTAGTGATTGATTATTCAAAGCTACATCTCCTGCTCACCATCAGAGTACCACTCATAAAAGCTTCCACAGTAATCATCTTAGGTACTAAATACTCAGGATCAAACAGCTGGTGAACAATCATGGAGATTGTACATAAAGGAGAGGTAAAAAATTGCAAACCACTTTGTTCCTCAGTTTCTGTATGAGAGTCTGACGCTCACCTCCATCTTGGTCTGGATCCATGGCCCAATAACATTGGCCTGAGCAGCGAACTGGCGACGCAGGCGCTCATTGGCATGCTGGCGGGCTAGTTCCTCCTGCAAGGATTGATCCCTCTGAGGCACCAGCTGCTTCACCTGTTACAGTGGGAAAGCACTAAGTGTAAGGAGGCAGAATTGAACAGTTTAAAAATAAAGGGAACAAATAACTCTGTTGGTCTGAAGGTTGATACCAAAACAACAAGCCAGAAACACGATCATTATTTTATTTACCGATTCTATGCTAACATAAGAAATTACAACATGGTCTTGGGCAGCCTGACTGAGAGAACGACGAAGAGAGAGAAGAAATTCTCACCTCTGGCTAGATTCAAGTTCAAGACTATTATTTAACTTGAACTGCTATTAATGCAGTTACTTTGCTTTTCTTCTGAAACACAAGTGATTTTTCAATCTCTAAGTAATTGTTCTAAGAATGTTCGATGCAAAACATTTTATTCAAGCACAGCCATTATGATATATAACATGTGACACAGTCTAGCCAAAATGTATATCTGAAGGTGTTTAATACATTTCAAACACCTTTTTCTGGCTTACACTTCTGGACTGCCCTGGAGATTCTGAATTTATTGTTTGTTTTTTATATCCCTTTGAGGGTTTGTGCTTGTCCATGTAAGTTTATGCATTTGGTAAATTCATATGTTCTACACAATTATTTACCTTTGGCGTATTACCTGTCTTGGTTCCTGTTCTAGGACCCCCTCTTTAATTCCACCCCAGTAACTTTTTAAGGCAATTGCTAATTTCAGTCTAGTTGGTCCAAAGATGCTGATTTTTTGGCAAAAAGCAGTAGTGGGATAAAAGGGACACATGAACTACTGTTTATACTGAGAGAAAGAATACAATCATTTTCTATTATTTTGATTACACCCCCTGGCCCTTCTGCACCCCTAGCAAATGCAGCCAGTAGCTCTGGACTAGCCCCAACACTGGCTTCTCTTGCCCTGCCATAAAGCCAAAAAGGACATACCTCATAGTGAGTGATGGGAGCAAGGGATATTGCAAGCCTAGCAAATGTAAGAGGGAGCATAAGATACTGTACAAAGTTCATCCTGGCATCTGATGATCTAGACTAATTCACAAATGTATTGAAAAGTTCTCTGAATATTCTCAGTATTCCTAAATGAGAATACTATGTTATAATATCCTTTGTGTATTTAGCATACCTTACCTTTTCCCATTTGCTACGAATCTCTTCCACAGTAACAGTGCTGTAAGGATTGCTTGCGCTTATTCTCATGCTGTAACTCTGAATAACTTTTTCAACTTCATTCTGGATTGACAGTATGGCCTGTCTTTCACCATCTGCCTCTGGCAAAGTAGCTTTAAATTGATCATGTGCAGATATTAAACTCTGTAATCAGAAAGAGGGAAAGCATGAAAACTTTAATGTTTTTTCCAACATCTAGAATATCTGCCTTAAATAAGCATACCCCCTCTTCCTAGCTTCTCAACCCCTCTATCTACATGTATATGTAGATACAGGAAAGAATACATGTAGATATATTCATGAAACAGCCCTCATTCACTTTATCAGGATAATTGCTTCTTCCATGCTCTCTGGAACGTGCTCTTATATTATTGAAGAACTCTAATTATAACAGAGCAGATATGGGATTTCTTTTCTTACATGTGTTCTGCTCTCCAAGAAGGAAAAGCTTCCTTTCTCATTTTCCCTATGACTGTAAGCCAAAAAAAATACACAACCATTTACCTGAATTTCCTCTATGCTATGAACAATAAACATGTCCTGTAGGTCTTCCATAGCACCTTCCATCCAGTTGTTGAAAGGAGCAGCTCTTTTGGCAAACTCCAGGTGAAGCTGATCAATTGTTTCAAGCAATTTCTCCGTCCTCTGTACAGGTTGGGAAAGGCACATTTCTGTGTTACTAGGGCAAGACTGGAGTCCACACACATACCCACCCATGCACAAAATAATGCCTCATCTTTTCAAAAGCAATTGATTGCATTGTTGACTTATTTCAACACCTGCTTTAAGGATTCTCACTCAAGGCAACAGGACTAATCGCAGTAAAGATACTCTTGTATCTAACTTGCCTTCGTAGGATAATGTGAAATTACCTTTTTGTTACTGATATCTTAAGTATTTTTGTTATTGTGATCTATCTGCAAATCAATTAAAATCTGTTAATCTTGCTTTAGGAATTCCTTGGAAGCCCAAAAAGGAAGAGTTAGACATACGTTTTCCACCCCGGCATATGTGTGTGACTTATCTTTTTCTTAAGGAACAAGGTTTTGTAAAGTATCACAGTGCTTTGGAACACTCACTACGAAAAAAAATTAAGCCAGTGCTGGCCATTATCCTGTACCTCACCTGATTAAGTTCAGACAAGTATGAAAAGGTAAGCACCTAATGGCTTTTGTTATCCTAAATTCCTAAAGAGTGGTGCTATAAACCACCTGCCATTTGTTGCTGCTTTGAAACAGTCCTTGGCAGCTGAGCAATTCCATCTCTTTGCAGATGAAATCACACCAAGATGAAATGGATATCTGAGGAAAAGATTTATTGCTGTTTGGATTCCCAAGTGGATGCTGAATGGCCCTTTTTCCACATCTAAAACAAATGGTTCCTTCCCCTCTCCCTGCCTTACCTGAGCTGCTGATCATTGTTATGTGGTTTATATGGTTTACCTCCAGTGCCTCTCTCCTTTTCTGAGTAAGTGTTCCCAGGCTGTCCCATTGGTCACATATCTTTTGGCATCTGTCATTGACACTTGCAGCATCATGGTAGTCCAGTTCACTAAGAAAGAGGGAAGATAAAAATCTGTTTGACTTTCTGAAAAACAGGAGTAGTTGCATTGTCCACACTCTTCCACTGGCCCTCAGTAATTCTTCCCCTCTTTTTTTGCAATATTTCTCCTCCAGCAAGAGTAGCAGTTGTAGAAATGTGCAAACTAGACAGTCAGCATTTCAAGAAGCACTGCACAGGAACAGGATGAACCTCCTCCGCTGTGGGAAAAATCAAGTATTCATCTGTGACATCCACATATTAAAGACAATAAAGGTCTTTAGCCATCTTTGTCTCAGCTATTCCTGTGACACAAGAAATTTAATCTCCCGAAGAATGCTTCAGTCTGGGGCTTCATCAGGTTTCTCAACACTGGGACAGTTTAAAATTAATTGGCCTGAAATATACATTTTGTTTTAAATAATCCAATGATTCCTTCCAACCTCCTATGTTCTGAACATGAGCCGGCAGTGTGCCCAGGTGGCCAAGGCAGCCAATAGCATATCAGCTTGTATCAGAAACAGCATGGGCAGCAGGACCAGGGAAATTATTCTGCCCCTGTAACTCGGCACTGGTGAGGCTGCACATCAAATACTGTGTTCAGTTTTGGTCCCCTCCCTACAAGAAACACACTGAGGTCCTGGAGCGTGTCCAGAGAAAGGCAACAAAGCTGGTGAAGGAGAACAAGTCTTATGAGGAGCGGCTGAAGGAACTGGAGCTGTTTAGCCTAGAAAAGAGGAGGCTGAGTGGAGATCTTATTGCTTGCTACAGCTGCCTGAAAGGAGGTTGTAGAGAGATGGGCATTTGTCTCTTCTCCCAAGTGACAGGTGATAATATGAAAGGTAATGGTCTCAAGCTGCACCAGGGGAGGTTCAGATTGGACATTAGGAAAAACCTCTTCACAGAAAGGGTTATCAAGCACTGGAATAGGCTGCCCAGGTAGGTGATTGCGTCACCATCCCTGGAGGTATTTAAAAGACAGGTAGATGAAGTGCTTAGGGATATGATTTAGCAGTGGACAGGAACAGTTGGACTTGATCTCAAAGGTCTTTTCCAATCTAGGGATTCTATGATTCTGTGAAATTATTTAACTGAGAAGCAGAGCTCAGGTTGCATTCAAAGGCTAATCTCTCTCTCATAGGCCTGACAATACAAATAGGGGCACAGAGCACAGATCTGGGGCACAGAGCACCATTTTCATCTTCCTCTCCAGGAACGCCTCACAGAGCTACACCCACTTGTTCAGAGAACAGGGATCTCCAGGCCTACATATGCCACCCACATAAATCAGTGAACCCATAAAAAGCATGGCAGTTAGCATTGCTTTTTAATCTGCTTAATAGGCTTATATTATCTTGACATTATTAAGACCTATTATTCTGCTTAAGACTGGAATAACTTCTTAAGGCTCTATCCTGAGATTCTGCACCATGTCTGTCTCAAACTGATTTTTTTTATTTCAGTGGCAGATTATCACTTTGGTTCTGCTGCAGCCATCAAGACATAATAAAATACATGTGTTTGGCACTTTGGAAGCTCAGTTTTACTGGTGTATCATCAACCACTGAATTTAGCTCTTGGCTGCTGCTTGAGGACACTTTGCCCCCTAATAAACATTGCACAGCCTGTGATTGTGTGACAGCATGGCAATGTGAGGCTAAGATTTACTTCAAGGCTCGAACAAGACATTAAATGCAGATAGAATTTGTTCCCCTCTTTTGAGCATTATTCTCTAAGCAACTGGCAAGACATATGCGCAGATCACTCTGCCAGTAACCTAGAGAAACACAGAAGACAAAATAAGAACAGAGGTATCTTTCCTCTGTGAAACTATGCTGTAGGCCAGGGGCAGTGTTCATGCTTTCTCATCTAAACTCAGTCAGAATAATCTGGTTCGGGATAAAGTTAAAAAGTAGGTGAACCATTCTGTTTGAAAGAGGCTTTAAATGTGCTGCAGTCGATCAGTTGTTGAAAGTGAAGAACAGTAAAACAAGTAAAAATAAAACGCCATAATATTTTTAAAAAATAATAAAACCAACACAAAATTGTGAAAGGAGAACTATTACATTTAAGGAGAAAGCTGCCAGCAAGTCATACTATACAAGGGCTCCTTAACTCAAAAACTTGCTTCCTCCTTTGGAGCAAGCCTTTTTGTTAACCTTCAAGGGATGCAATGGAAGCCATCTATTTGTCAAGAAAATTTAAGTGAAAAGCATGGAGGTTTGGATGAAACAGTCTGAGATATATTTTGCTATGAGTTTTTGGCTGGGAGTTGTTGGGTTTTTTCACCATAGCATATTAAGATTATTAGATGATGTCCCTGTGTGAGCTGTGAGTTCACTAAGTGAATGAGATGTGGAGATTTGTATTCTGGTTTCTTTTCACATACCAAATATACCAGAATATGGACAGCGTATTTTTCCAGATATTCTAGGTCACAACCCTGAGAATACTGCACATTATATTTTTGCTTCAATGGATCACTTAACTGCTTTTGTAGATTAGGATAAGGGCAGGTGTCCTTCCATGAAAGTGAGGGACTGATTGTACCAGCTCTGGTCAAAGTCCTGGAAGTTAATGTACAACGTCCCTCCACCAGCTTTGCCAGGGAGGTTCAGTCATTCCTCATAAGATCTCTGCTATCCTATTTCTTCCAGGGATATGTGCTGTGGACAAATAGGTGGGAGAATAGTATTCGCAAAACAACTCTTAAAAAGGGCACCCATGGGCCAAAAATCAGTTAGATTACCAAGCAGCAGTAACCAGTGTAGCTCCACAGTCTTTCTGGGCCTGCTGTAGTTTACTTCAAGTAAGTGTACTACACATGTTGAGGAACATATTTCTGCTCAAAGCAGGAGCAGCAGAAGAAATTCATAGGAGATTACTTACTCGGAAGTAAAACATAAGTTTATATTCCTTGCCCTATCAATTTTTGTAACGCAACACTGAAGCTGTGAAGATTTCACATTGTGCAAAAAGAAGTTTTGGTTATCATGCATACACAAAGTACTGCTGCACATGCATTACAGAGCTTCTAAGAGAACGGTCATTCCTATTTGTTTGGTTATTTGAAATCTACAGGTTTTGGAATTTAAAAAATACTATTGATCCTACAAGTAATCCATTCTTATCTGTAAAGAATTAAAATTTTAGTCAAAGTTTGTCCTGGTCCAGAGAAAGACTTAAGTATGAACTCACTTTTAGGAACAGTGATAGTGTCACAAAAATAACCTGCTGAGCAACATGCTTCAGCACTGCTTCAGAACCAGGCTCATGTTAATCATGCACGTAAGCAGAATTTGAGCCCAGGTTTCCAGAAGCAAAAAGACTCTCCAAATCAGTGTTACAGATAGTGGTCTTCTTGGCTGAAAATAAGTTGGTATAGTAGAAGTGATGGATATGTAAGAAACAACATTCCAAAAATTTTATCTTGATGGTTGAAAACATCGAAAGGAACACACAAGATCATAAATGAATATGGCATGAGTACAGCTCACACAAGCTCTATTTAGCATTTGCTATGCCATAAACGACAAATACCATTTCAGAAATGCCTCACTTTTTCCTGCTTTGCCTGCTTTGTATATAGCCCTATCCAAGCCTTGTCATGCCTCATTGCCTAGGAATATCTAGGTCTATACAGGCTGGAACACAACAATCTTACAGCAGCACCCTGGCTGGAATCACTTACATGCACACACACACTTATTCTTTATCTAAACACTACCAATCAACATGCTTGTAGCAACTTTAACCTTAAGCACACACTGGGTTGAGTTGCTGCAGCAGCCAATACCAGAACAGACAGGAAATTAACTGGTAGAATTTCTTTAGAAATATGAATGAAAAAAGAAATTAGTGTTTCCCTCCATAATTTCATTGTGTGAGAAATTATGTATAAATAATTAAAGGCAATGTTTAAATAGAAGCTGCCCATTTGCTTGCATCTAGTAATAAAACTTGACCTTTATGACCTTTCATTCAGTGTTCTCCAAGGGCATTAAGCCTAATGGAGCTACTGAGTCTCAGTGAAAAATCAGGCAGAGACAGCCTGTATGGAGAAGCAGAGAAGTCAAAGCAGAGCATCTCTAAAAGCAACAGGTTTTCAGCACCTTTGCAGCCCAGGCCACAAATAACTTGTTTAACTTCACACAGCAAATTACTGAAACAACTGAGAAGAGACAATCCTAAAATAGACAGGATACAGCGTTCACTGGCCTCACCAGAGGTAAAGGACACAGAGTTCAAAGCATTGGTAAGCAGATGCTGTGCTATGTATACTACATTCCCAAACTTTCTCATCACTTGTAAAGCTGAAGCCAAATTAACAATGATTAGGTGTTTCAGAAACAAGATCAAGGCATGCCAGAAGGTGTTTCATGAGCTCACATACTCCATGAAATCTCCATTCTCCACGTTTTTCAGACTTCTTTCACATTATCTAAAAATGAGTACTTACTCTGCCTGCCGTGCTTTACTTTTTCTCCTTTAAATAATCTTGGAAAAATAGGATTTTTCACCTAAAGCCATTTGAATTATTCAGTTACTGCAAGTACTGCTGCTCTCAGGTATGAACTACATTTTTTGACAACTCTCTCATTTTTAATTTGTTAATGAATATGGAGCTGTTTATGAGTTGTAGTCCTTCAAAAAGAGAAAAGAGGGCATGCTTTTAATATTTGATTTTTGAGTAGTACCTGTTCTGCCTACTCAAGAAGGTGAGAAACTGAAATTTGGAGAGCTGAAGCCAAGGGCAGGAATCTGAGAATTTTTATCTATTTCAACCACTACCACATATTTGTTTCTCTTGGCTTTACAGATTTATACTGCAGGTGAGCAATGAATTTAAGTATGTGCCAAACTGCTAATATCAGAAGTAGCATCACTGCCTTACAGTACAAAACCACTGCAAGTAACTGCATAAGATTATAAAATCAAATGTGCTTGGTTTGGTGTACACATTAAGACGACTTTACCAGCATTGGGATATCAGTATGTAACACTACAGCCCTGTCAGTGTGGGCAGAGCTTTGCTGACAAAACGGTGCTTTACACAGGTGAATTCACAACCTTCCTACAAACAAAAGCAGGCCTCACCAACAAAGTTAGAATCAGTGCAACTGCATCAACAGTCAGAACGTCGGCTGCCATAAGGGTATCTGTCGGTCAGGGGCCTTGACTTTCACATCCCTGATCTATGTAGCTGATGTCAATAATACCTACGTAGCCTAAATATGTTGTACAACTGTGCTCAGCTTTGGTTGTGTTTCCTCTGGACGTAGTAAGTTGAGTGAGAAAGTGCTCATCTGGTGGCTAAGTTGATGGAACTGTGGGCAAAAATTGCTTTTCTATAGGACAGCTTGTGTGCTTGATTGCTCGTGTGATCCTGAGCAAGTTGTTTAGTTTCCATAAATACCGCTGCCCTTTCTGTAAAATGGAGACAGTGGCATTTTTGAATATAATGTGAAGAGATTGTGAAAGCAAGTACACTAGAAATAATTAAATTTTCAGAAAAGTCTGTGCATTACCCACTACTATAGAGATAATTTAGGGATGTGAAGCTTTTTGAAAGGACGAATGTACTTGTGGGAAAATACTTGATTTAAAATTGAAGAGTTTGATCTGTAATTTGTGTAAGTGAAACTGTTCTCTAAATTAAAAAACTCACAGCCAGTACATCTCAGTAGACCATGTGAGCTGAGAAATAAACACCTCCAGATTCCCATCAACACAAAATGAACTCATCAGTAGAGCTAATGCTAAAAGATTACTGCTAAGTCAATTTTAAAACGTTTGTTCTTGAATAATTTTGGTCAGTTGAATATCTATTTTTGTCTGGGGGAAAGGGGAAGATGAGGGAAAGGTCTCAGTGACAAGCTCAGATAATATACTTATGAAGCTATGTCTGGAATTCTTACGTTGGTACCTATGACACTATCAAATTCATTGGAAAGAGTTTATCGCAAAGTTAAATGTCAGCAGCTGCAAGCCTTTAAATGGAACATACTTCAGCTCCTGGGCAATGGCAGCGATCTGTTCCACCCTGTCCTGGTGAGCAGCCAAATCACTCTCAAAAGCTTCATGTTTCCTTAACATGGCGCGGACTTCTGTCAGAGAAGCAGATTCATAGTCCTTCTGAAGTAAGATCTGCTCTTTGCCTGAAAGAGAAAATTAAAATATTAGTCATTTCTTACTAATTTATTGGTTAGAACAACTGCAGATTTAGTCAACTTTTTAAACTGAGGCATGGTGAAAATCATGTGTATGAGATGTAGTCCCAGCCCACTGAAATCAGTAGCAAATTGTCAGCACAACAGAGTTAAGTAGAAATATTTTTAAAGATCTCTCAGTAATCCCTTGATTTTTCCATAGGCTGCTTATACTGGCCTAAAATAGTGAATATTATATTGATTGAAAAACTGGCATTAAAATAGTATATTGGGAAAAAATAGGGGTCTAAACTATTGTGATAAGTCTTCTATAGAGCAGACTTAAGGAACCAGAAATCACGCTGCTACACTCAGTTTCACTCTTACCGATGATCTGTTATTCTTTTTCATCCTCTGTTTTAAAGTCATTATTCATTTCAGCACTTAAAAAAAATAAAAAAAGGAGTTGTGTCTCGCTGCCTTTCGTATCATATCAAACATTAAATTCTAACTGGAAAATCCTAACCTGTTTACAAAAGGCCAGAGAAGCAAAGAGGAAATCAAACACTGAAATATTACTCCTCAGTAGCTCCTGTGCTATACAACTGGATCTTTACACAGTCCCTACTGTCTGAACTGCAGTTCACCACATGGCATCACATAGCTCTGTGAATTCTAGAGCCAGAAGGGACTATTGTTTCACTTGCTATGTACCAGCTTATGTGAAGTTTTCCATCCATAACAGCCATAACATGTCACCATGAGTAGTTTATACTCAGAAAATAGGCTCTCAGGGCTGATAAACACTGTAGTTTCCCTTCTAGTATCTGCTTGGCACCATTTACAGCCTTGTATTCCTCCAGCAACTGTGTTATGGGATGGACTCCAGTTTACTTTCACAGTGTGAAAAGATTCTGGCTGGAAAAAGCCAGAAGCGTGGCAGAAAGAGGAAGGCTGTTATCAAGGCAAACAATAGGATGACAAAGAAGATCTATGCTTAATGATCCCCAACAAAACTACATGCCAGTGTCTGGTCCTGTAGCTGTTACAATTGCATGTAAGGTTAGGCTACCGTTGAAAACAATAAATGAGCTGTAATCCCAGGTATGGAGCAAAGCAGAAAGAAGTCTCTTATGTAGTTTATGAGGACTGTTCAGAACACCACAATGATTAAATGATAATCAACTCAGAATAACTCTGTTAATCATTTCACACTTAACCAGTGTTGTCACAGCATTCCCTGTTCGATCGCTGGTACACAAATACATAGGATTGCATTAGCAGTAGTGGCCTCTATTCAAATGCTGAATATAAGTTTGATCAAGAGTATGATTTTTACAGTTACATTTCATTAGCAACATGCCTACAAGTTAAGATCATTATTATAGTCAACAAAACTTGCAGTTTTATCTGGTATTCTTTTAGGTTTCTAAAACTGTTAAAACTACGTACGTGTGAGTTTCTGGCTGGCGAATATCCAACACTGACAGTTCAATCTTGGACATTAAAACATTAAAAATGTTAAAAGCTATCCCTGCTCACCATATGCCCACTGTTCATGAGTGGAAGCCTTCTGTCTGAATTTCTCAGCCAAGTGTTCAAGTCTTTCCAGTCTTCGTATTTCATTCAGCAGCCACTCTTCATAGCCTTTCTCAGCTTGTTCAAGCCTCTGCCAAGCGCCAGCAATATCCTGTGAAGAGAATACATGGGAGAGAGAGAATGAAACTATAATCTCTTTTTATCAAAATTTGCAGATTTCTGATTCATTCACAACTGTGCTCCAAGAAAAGAGAGAAGTTTTTATGTCTAGATTTTGTAAAATCACAGAATTGTAGAACATATTGGCAGGCAGATAAGGAAGCCTTGTAGTCCTACTTGTACCACTATGCCCTGTTCAGGTGGCTTCACAAAAGGAATCATTACATAAGTGGCTTCCAAGCATAGCTATATGTTCAGTGTCTTCACAATACATCGCTTTTCCCTCTCATTTTACAGTGTGTGTTCTGGTATGACATATCTATCTTTTACCAAAATAAAAGTGCTTTGCTCTCAGAAGTTGACAACAGCAAGATTATTACTGTCAAGAGGATTTGGTGTGTATTTTGTTTAGAACATAAAGTCATTTCACTTTACGTGGTGCACAATGTTTGGTGAGCTTCCTCGTAAGCTCAAAGGCACAAGCAGAAAACTGAACTGACAGGCCCCTTATTTTCTGCGTATGAGGAGTACACAATGGCCCTTTTCATACAGTGCAATCAGCTGTTTTATCAAATCTGAGCAACTAAAACACAATGATAAAACAGACTACAGAAACAGGTTTGCTATATTCCACAAGAAATGTTTTGACCCCCAGTCGACTCACAGTACTTATTAGCAGATGAGAATTCTTTGTACTGACTATCCTGATCTTCACAGACATAAGAAAAAACCCAAAATTTAATATTAAAAACTAGAAAAAAACAGAAACATTGAGCAATGTCTGTTTCTGTAGGTCTGATGACCAAAATGTCAGTGAAACCACTGTGTGTTTTGCTTAAATAAAAAATATTTGGCTTCACTGATAAAGAAGTATTAATAACACCCCTAAAGGAAGCTCTCTATCACCTCACATCTCAAGACATTTTGCTCTTGGGGAAAGCCTTCAAAGAGACAGGAGCATGCTTACGAGAGAGCAAGACTTTAGAATGAAAGGGAATGTATAAAAACAGTAGTCTGATATTGATAAAGTACAATAAACTGAAGTTTCTGAGAACTTAAATGGCATTTCAATCCTTCACATTGAAATTTTTGTGAGAATGTTGATAGAAAGGAGAATGGAACATTTCTGTCTTTACTTACGGAAACCATTTTCCCTTCTGATGGCATGAAAGCTGGACGATTGCTGATTCTCAGTTTTGTCTGCAGAGTGTTGAAATTGATCTCCAGTTGACATTTCTCTTGGACTTTGGGAGGTTTGTGTTTGCGGCGGTAGTCCCGGAAATCCTCTAACTTCTTCTGCATAGCCTGCATTGTTTTCTCTGGGGTCCTGTTTTCCAGCCAAGGAATTGTCCGACGAATCCATTCTAAAAGCTTTCAAACCAACACAAACAATTGGAATAAAGGCAAAGGAAAAGTAACCAAGAAAAAAGTCCATATTGAATGCACACGTCTTAATCGTTTGCTTTATTTGAATATTATTGGCTTCTGTTTATATCAGTGTCCTAATGGCGAATAAGCTCAAGATTTTGGAAGCTGAACAATATTTTTTTATTAATTTTCCCAGCTATTCTAGTTATTTCTAGAAATGGCCTGATTTTCAGTAAGATGAACACATACATAAGGTGCCTCTAGCTAAGCACTCAAAACTCGAATTAGCCAAAATCACTTGCCACTTTCTAAAGTCTTGGTCTTGATGTTTCAAGCAGACGTAGTTACATCAGCCAAGTAACGCAGGTCCTATAAACATCTTTACTCAGAAGTCTGTTATTGCCAACGTAGCGCTATACACCTGTGGTCCTGATTCAACAAATATGCCATTTACCAAGAAAGGACAGGAGGAGCACAACGTACCCTCTTCTTCATTCATTTGCTGCCTGTGTTCACAGGTGCATTGTGAACACCCTGAAAGACCAAACAATGGGCTTCGAGCAACAGGATCCTGTATGTTCCACATATGGTCAAAGATGGCTGTCTTTGGAGAATACAAAAACGGTAAGCCTGGTATTGGGGCAGACCAATGACCATCCTTAAAGTATCCTTTTTGGCACATTAATGAGACTGAGTGACACACTAGAGGTCACAAAGGAAGTCTGTGGCAAAGGGCAACTGAGTTTTGTACCCTACTATAAATTACCTACTATAAATTTACCCTCATAGTGTCTTCACTTTGGTGTCTTGCAGACAGTGCACAAATCTTTCAGCTTTCAGTATATCCTGATCATAATCATCAGCACATTACAAAAACAGTTGTCTTTACCTCACTTGCTAGTCTCTCATACTCTTCCATCAACCTCTCATTTTCCTGATTCACAGCAAGCACCTTACAGATCCGGTTAGCTGCAGTCTCAGCCTGTAAAACACAGCAAAAAGAAGAGGACATATTCATAAACACATTCCAAGAAAGATACAGGCTTGGAGAAAGAGAGAAATGTGGCTGCTGCAAATAAAAATCAATTTGTTTTATAGTTGTTGATTTGTGCCCCTGGGTTACATATATATTTACTCTCCTTCTGTAGTCATAAATTCCAATGGCCTGAATAAGGGACAGATCATCACAGATACCTTGTACAATGAAGACTTACTATAAAAGTGGGGATTTCACACGGCCATTACAGTGGTCTAATAAATCTTCTATTTTCAAAGATGCCTTAGACCCTTCTCAATGTTAACCTATCAGGTTAATTTTTTTAAATCACATCCAAAAAGTATTAGATTTGTTAGCTATCCTGCAAAGACACCCCATGTGATTCAGGAGTTCCACTCTGACTCTATATTTGCTCATCATATGTACATATACCCTTGAGAATATGTGCAGTTCAACCACTGAGAGTAAATCTTCCCAAGCCTCCTGCCAAATTTATTTGAAAGCACAGTGTAGCTCTGCCATATTTAAAATCTACATGAATAGTTTGACATAACAGATCTATACTTTCATACAAATGCAAATCTGAGGTATATCTAATTGAATAACTATCTGTGTAGATTCCTAAGTTACAGAGTATATGGAATCCCCCTTTTGCGTGAATAGCAAACCCTTCACACCCCGAAGCAGGAGGGTGCAACAGCATACCTGTGCTATGATAAGGTGTAAGGGAGCTACCAGATAGGAAGGGAAATTAAATCCTGAGGATGAAGGAAAAATATCTACTACTTAAGGGTTCTTTGTTATTTTTCTTTCACATAAGTTGGGTTATGTCCATTTGTAGCTAGCAATGTATGAAGCAGAAAAGTGAAAAATGCCACATTCGTAAGTGAGAATCCCATCCTGTACAACAGATCTCCTGCTAATGTTCACACCTTTCATACTAGTACTTTGATCCTCAAATTTTTCCATTGGCTTCAGCGGGAACCAGGCACAAATACTGTGTTGGATGCCTTCTGTGACTTTCTGCATCTTTAGGCATGTTTGGAAATGTAGCCTTAAATAACTACTGAGCACCAGTAAGTCTAGAGTAGTCTCAGTCTTCAAAAGTTAAATATTCTATTATGCAGCAAACATACAAGATATTGTAGCAACAAACGTCTCCATTGCACAGTAGCTTCAAACACAGTTTTTATGAAAAAGATTTTATAATCATCAAATAAAGACCTAAAATTAGAAACAGGAATGTTTATTGGAATTACAGAAATTCAACTTGCTACACAACATTTAACTAAACAAGGTTCAAATATTAGTTAAAAACAAGTATTAGTGCTCAAGTAATACTTCCAATTGTTAATTGAAACCACAGATTACTGAATTAGTTTGTTTTAATAAACTAGTGGAAATGTGAAACAACCAATCAAAACCACAGCAGCCTGAAGGGAGAGTTGATTAATACCTGCTCTGCTCCAGCAAAAGCATGGTAGAAGCAGGACACATATGTCATGATAGCTCTCTCATCGGGTTTGGGAGTGTTCACAATATCTACAAGAGGGGTGGGGAGAAATTAAAACAAATCAAAACAAATAGTCGAGGAGTAGAAAACAGGATGAATAAATAAAAGCACAACATAGTGTCATTCTGATTGTTCCCTTGTCCATAGCTCTGTACTCTAGGAACTCTACAAAGCTGTAATAAATTTCATGTTAGATTGATGGCTGCTGACAGAATAAAACGTAGACTAGAAGTTCAACATAAGTTCTTACAAAGAGGTGGAATATGTTTAATAAGCTTGATCCTGCAGAATTGTCACAGAGGAAGTGACCTTAGTTTTACTAGGATTGTCAGCTTAAGAACAAGTACGCATATGTCTGGTGTCTTAGAACGTAGAGTTTTTTTACTAAGGCACAGGAAATACAAACTATGTTTTCGTCTGGGGTGATGTTTTCTGGAAGTTGCATGTGGATTAATTATAACTTTAGCATTACATATTGCTATTCTTTATATTACTAATGGCTGAAGTATATCCATCTCTGAACTGTTTTGGTTTTTAAAACTTTTACTTCTTTTCATTAAGACATGATCCCAGAGCTCTTCTGAGACATTTGTTTATGTTTCTGTGTCAATCTGGCATCGTAGCAACATTTTATGTTGCTGTTTGTACTTACCATTAAGCATTTAACATTTTAAAAACAATCCTGAAAGCATGAAAGGTTTTATTTTCTGAGCATCTGTTATAATGATTTTGACATCTGTAGCAGGAATAATATCCAGCAGGGAGAAAAAAAGATGGCATTCTACTATTGAATGTTTTTTTTAACCCTGAGCTTATTTTCATCTTACATTTTTAAAGGTGCTTCAGATGAATGCACACAAGTTCAATTAAAGAGAAGAATGTCCTCTATCCCATTCAGTCACCAGCTGTCAAAAACCTACTGGATATTATTAGTAAATACACAGAAAGATGAGCAAGTTTGTTTCTATGGAACAAATGGATAGACTATTGCTGGCTCTACTCAGACAGTGGCTCACAGAGAAAATCAGGCAACAGGAAACAAGCTCTGTTCTAAGACACTGTTCTAGTAACTACTGAGGAAAAGAACAGAAGAGGAAAAATTGTTGGAAGAAACAAGACAGAAGGTGAAGGATGAGATCTGCTCTGTCTTCTACAATCTCACCTTCTGAGCACCAGCAAATGCATGGTAGTAACAGGAAACATAAGTCATAATGGTTCTTTCATCAGGTCTGGCAGTATTTACTACATCTGTGTAGAGAGAAAAGGGTTAACTGCTCAGAAATTCTCTCAAGGTACTTCCATCAGATTATGCTGATGATGCCACCTCAGTGATTCACAATAAATACACCATTATTCAGGAGCCATCTGTTTACTGATATCACTGAGAAGCTACCTTAGCTTTAGGAATCACTAAATGGAAAAGATATAAGTTGCCCTGAAATGGCAAAACATCTGAAGGCTAAGATTGTACAGAAGGGTACTGCTGCCTTCTGGCTTGTGGAAACTTTCAAGCAGATGGCATGGCTGGCAGATCTACTGGGTTCAGCTTCACTGTCACTGCAAAGCAGCTTCATCTAAATCACTGGAATTATTCCAGAGTTAAATACAGCCACTCACAGTTACAAAATAGGAGTGAGTACAGTATACATCAGCACAGGGTCCCTGAGCCTGACAGGGTACTGAAATATATTGGAGACCTGTAGAACTCTTGCAGTCCAGAAATACATTTTGTGCTCAGAAAAGCTTGGGTAGTAACACCTTCGCAATTTCTGTGCCAATTCGTCTTTTTAGTTAATAGCATAAATCACAGCAGAGTTCGACTTGGCTGGCTGATAGCTTTGTCCCTATTATGGCAGGAAAGAGCAAAAGTATACAGAGGGTGCAATCAAGGTACAAGTACATTGGTAAGAATGGAACTTTTCATTACTTCACAGAGAAAGGCCGAAAAAAATGGCTTTATACCAATTACAGATGAATGATGAATGATGCTAATGCAAGCTGCAATGATTCCTGCCAATGTAAGGAGTGGGAAGATACTGATCTGAAGACCCAGGAACGAGGTGACAATTTCTAATAATAATAGTGAGATTGCTAAAGTCAGGACAAATGTATTTACTGATTTGGCATGTACTTCACAAAGTTGTGAACAAAACTTTGCAAAGTTTCCACTGAGAAGACAGTGGAAGTACAGAGAGTAAAAAGCCATAGTAAATAGTTACAAAGTGTTAGAAGCAGCATGATTTCATTTCCCCCTCCCCTGCCAAGAGGGAGAATAGTAAGATAAGAGCTAGAATGTGCAGAAAATCTAGCAAGGAAAGAAAAAGTTTTCTCACATTGTATGTGAAGAGAATAAATCAGGAAAGGAAAATGATAGTAGGAGATAGTCAATGGTAAGGAGGGAGCACTTCTGTTTATTCCAGCATTTCATAGTAAAATAATTAAGTGGTGCTTGAAAAGGGAATTGCAATTCAAAACCTGAAAACAATTAGCTTTGAAGCATGAAGATGAAACCAAAAGAACCTCTTCAATCCAGAGGCTACAAATCGATTTTCCAAATCATCCAGTGCTCTGGATAATTCCTGTGTTATCACTGCTCTACCGACAAAACACCAGAACAGAATCTGCATACTTGGAAAAGAATGCTTTGAACTTTGCCTGGTGTACAAAAGGTTGGTTATCTTGAAGAAATTCAGGAAACTTTAATAAATATTTCCTTGTTATTTGTCAACCGACTCTAATGATTATAGGAGAAACCAAACATTAAACTGTTTTTTAAAACTATCAGTGCAAAAAACAAACCGAAAAAAACCCGCTTTCCTCAAACTAAGAAGGGAGGCAGGTTGTTAGTATATTTTGAAAGTTCTATACTTCTATTTCTGGCCCTCTCACTTAAATATTTTAAAAAGTGAATGTGCTTTAAGCAGTCGCATTTCCCTTTATGGGACTTATATTTTAACTTCTTAAAGGCAAGGATTATCTTTCGATCCTGCATTTTACCTCCTTTATCATAGCGAGGCCATGTGCTGAGGTTAGGACCCAAAGTACTATAACAAATACAGACAAAAACAAACAATAAGGAATCAAGAAAAAAAAAAAGCAAGTGAAATTATCCAATACACAGGGAACAAGGAGAACACTGTCTGAAAACAAAACAAGTTGATCCATTGTGATTCATGTGGAAGGAATGTTGATAATTAGCTATATACATAACAAAAGGCGTTTTACTGTCTGCTGCTTGCAAGTAACACAAACTTCAGTAAGATATAACTCTCACCTTCTGCATCCAGCATCTTAGGAATATCCAAATGCTTTTCAGCAATTTCCATGGCAAGGTTGATGTTTCCTATGGGGTCATCCTGCATTAAAGAAGAAAACACATCTAGTCAAAGATAGAAGCTTTTCCTTGAAGCAAGACTACAGTAGGTACACAAAACTTATTCTCTTTTTCCAAACTGTAAACTGGAGTCACAACTATTGTTCTTCAAAAAGCAGAGTATAGGTATATGGACTTTGGTCTATCTACTGCTATACTTTCAAAAAAAATTAGTAATGAGCTATTACGTTCCACTAGGACGTCATGTCAAATATATTCTGCAGGTGAACATAGAAAACGTAGCACGCCCTCATAATACTGTGCTAATTTTTAATTAATTACAGAAGTAATAATACCATCAAGGCCACTGGTCCACAGGGCTATACTAGACCATTCACTGCAAAGTTAACCTTGCATGTTTTATATCTACTATACATTATATTACAGTGATATGAATTCTACTGAGCCCTCTGTTGGTCAGGTGCATGCATGAAAACAAGCAAGCACAGACAAAAGAACCATTCTCCAGAAGGAGCAAATTGTCCCAGTTTGGTCTTGGGCAGACAAATCTGTAGTGCCTCTATAAACTGAAATTTAGAGCTGTGGAAACTCAAGAAATTCCTCTGGGTTTGAGATTTTTATTTTGGTTTTTGAAGGAAAGAGAAAGGAAGCAGTGAGCACAGTTCAGATATGCCACAGATTTTATGTCTTACACTACCTACAGAACTTGCTAACAACAGAATAGTGTCTCAGACTAGGGCTGCTCTTAAGGCAGCCTTCCCGTGTCAGCCTGAGGAGAAAACACTTTATGTGAAATAGCAATCCATGCCATTAATGCTATTATTATTTTCACATATTGACAAACTGCTAAATGATCATAGCCACTCTGAACAACACCATTGTCTACAGAGAGAGGTTGAGAAAACGGGACACGGAGGATCAATATTAGAGATGCTGGAGGCACTGAAAAAAATGTTAACAGGTTTTCTGTAGGGAATTTCCAGGGCTTCCATTTGAATACAAAAACTTCCTATAAAGGGATCATGGTTCTTCTGTTATGTTGAAATAAAGTTAGTGAGATTAACTACTATGGAATCACAGCAATTATTTAAGTTCACAGAAGTCTGTTCCTTATGTGTGTACAGTGATCATAAGAAGTAATACTGATGACAAGACTTTCTATAAACGTATCATACTAGGTAGCCTTTCCTTTAAAAGCTGCATGTTCAATAAAATGTGTTATGACGAAGAGTTTATATTTTGAAGCCTCAACTCAGAATTTGGATATAATAGAATATAAAGCCTGTAATCCTAAATTCTCCCTCTATCATCACTTAGCAGTTTTGTGCATCATTGACATTAAGAGGAACGGAAAATGTGAACAGTATTTAAACCCCATGAACCTATTTTTGATATTACGCAAGACACCATGTGTAATACAACATTTACTAAATGTGTATACAAAAACTCTTACTGAAATTAGATAAGACAAAAACACACTAAATCTAAGTGAGATCTACTGACTAGGTTAAAACACTTTGCTCATAGATGAGTGATGAACACCTCCCATTTGTGTGCTTGGTACCAAGCGCATGAGTAAATAGTGCTCCACTGGTAAAAGATATAAAATCACAGCAGCTTCTGAATAGTTGGAGGAGATTTCCATAACCCATCCTTTTAAACAAAACTAGAAGCCATAGTAACTAAAAATCTCTGCTACAGCTAAAAAAAAATACCTCATCTAATTTGTCATAGTCAAGAAGATCAGGTCTGTGTCTATGGATAAGGGCGTTGAAAGCAAGGCCATCTTTCCAGCTACAAGTTCACACAAAGCACATTGGTGAGAAAAAGAAAGGGCAGCATGCAGGAGGTAAGAAACGAAGAAACGAGACAACAAGACAGCTGTTAATGTAACCAAAATGAGAAGTCAATCAAACAAAGGTCAGAAAAGCAAGATCTATTTTAGGGTTTTTCTGCACGTACTTTACTTGCCACAGGTCAGCCCCAGTTTGAAACCTGACCAGCTCTTATTTTGGAAGCCTCTGAGAGGGAAATAGTAATGCAGATCTACTTATGTTGTATTCCCTTTTCTCAGCACTCATAAATGCTTATACTGTAAAGTCTTTTTAGTACCATATACCACTGTTCAAAGCACAAACCAAATCAAACTAACTTCTGTTTGTGCCATGCTTAAGCACGCATACACAGAGCAGGGTAGCTTAGTCATTCCACAAATCTTTTTCCATAGAAAAGGCTGCATATAGAATCAAAGAACAAGTTGTTGTTGATGGCTAATAGTCATAGATGCCCCATCCCTGGAGATGATCAAGGCCAAACTGGATGAGGCTCTGCTCAACCCTATCTAGTGGAACGCGTGCCTCCCTGTGGCAGGGGGTTTGGGAAGAGACCCAAACCATTCTAGGATTCTATGAATATTTTGCCTTTGCTTCAGATCTGCAGTTGTCTTAGCAACTGCCTACATTAAAATCTTATTTGTTTAGGAATAAGTTCATCACTGCATACTTTGGGGACACCAGCATAGATTTAACATATACCTAAAGCAGACTAAGTTTTCAACTAATTTTTGACTGAGAGCAGCCCTGCAGAGAAGGACTTGGGGTTGCTGGTTGACGAGAGGATCAACATGAGTCGGCAATGTGTGCTCGCATTCCAGAAGGCCAACCATATCCTGGACTGCATAAAAAGAGGTGTGGCCCACAGGTCAAGGGAGGTGATTCTGCTCCAAAAATAGTTTTGTAATCCCCATGAGTTACTACCTAAGGAAGTTAGGATATCAGTTTTGTTTCCACTTGTCTGGAAGCATAGGTAGAAGTATAATCTAAGAATTAGTGAACATATTCTATTTAACACTAGTAATTTATTGTGCACTCCTGATTACCAAGGGTAGTGTTTGTTCTAAGGAATTTTAGGATTAATCTTCATCTCATTGTTTACTGCTCTGCAATCTACAGTCAATTACACCAGACACAAAACAGGATGGACTGTACAATGATGGACTGTGGTGAATGGAGAGTTCGGATGTATTGGATTTAACATCCATTTCAAGTGGTGTAAAAGACTTCATCAGCTGCCTGGCAGCTGAGGCCAGATTATTTGCAAATAAATGCTGCAGTCATTGTAATGGGAAGGAAAGGGCAATACACAACAATCATGAAGTCCTTTCCTCCGTGTCACTGCTTTTTTGGGGGGGGAGCTTAGAAAGCCAGTCAGAATTAGTACGCACTCCTATGCTTGTCTTTTGGAAAACATGCTAAGCAAACCAGAAGTGAGGCAGATCACTGCAGGACAGCATGCTGTACCACCCAAACTGATGACCTTATTTAGCTTGGAGTAGTCAATAAGATCAGGTCGGTGTCTGTGGATAAGTGCACATAATCCAAGGCCATCTTTCCAGCTTTACAATAAAAAATAGAATGGGAAAAAAGTTAGTCAATAAAGTCTTGTCATTTTACAGCCTGATCCCTGCTCAAGGCTAAAATCAAGCAGGAACTCTCCTGTCAAATCATGACAGTTGTACCCTGCCAGCTCTCATCCCTCTGAGCTTTTCTGTTACTTTACTTTTTCCTGTAGTACATACTATACTCTACAGTCCACACACACTTAAGGGCTCCATAATACTTTCTAGGCAGTGTACATTATATGCAACAGACCCTGATTTCAATTGTTTGATTTGTGCAGTGTTCCAGGGTAGCTCAGAGTACACATTCATCAGTAAAAGTGCATAATCTCCTATTATATTTACAGCATATTTGCAAAAAAACCCAAAAGAGTAAACCTCAAATTACTTGAATTTCCTGAAGCAATTGTTTTTTTCTGTGTCAGTTATAGCAGATAATTTTAATGACACTACTAGATCAGATCTTGCTCCTAGAAGTAAAAAGTCATAAATCAGCTTAGTTTATTTAAAACACTTCACACATGTAACAGCTTTAATCCAAGCTCTTACACTTCAGTGTGGCTTCAGACCCACTACCTTTCAAGGCAAAAATAGGCAATGAACAGAGCTGTAAATACCATCTATTTGGAAAGATTATGAGAGGTTCCTTTCAGCCAGAAGCAATTACTCTAAAGGATACTTCATGCGAACTCCTTATGCAGTCACTGGGACTGTGGCTTTGAGGTCCTGTCCTGTGCAGTAATAGCATGACACTAAACATGTTAAGACTGGTAGAATCCCAGTCACTGATATGTCTGGGTAGATGCTTCAAGTAACAGAACAAAAATATACAATTATGCAGAATATACATACATTATATAATACAATATCATCAAGAAGGTAAAACTGAATCCAAATTAGCACCAAAGTAATAAAAAGCTTTTTTTTTTCCAAAAGGCATACGCTAAAATGGTCTGGACAGCCCATTGTGAAGTAGTTCCGTAAGAGCCAATCAGCTCAAACATTAATCAAGGCACTTCCATTCAAGATGTTTTCCACATATCATGTATCAGACCAGCATATGTATGTATACACACTAAGATTCCCATACTGTAACTTACAGAATACTCTGTATCCATATAAAGCTTATCTGAAATACACCTCTACATATTCAGGGAAAATAATGTTACAAATTTCAGATCTCTTAAAGGCAATACAGTGACTGTAAATCAAATAAATCCTTTTTTATCTGTGGATGTATGCATGAACTGTATCTTCTCTATCACTACATGTGCTTTAGGTGCTGCACATCAAGAAGGAATTCAAAACATCAAAACACTGTAATACGGTGCTTTTGTTGTAAGTACTGTAAGGGTTTCAGGGAGGGCAAGATCACATGGGTAAACAGCACAAATTGCAAATCATGTAGTTTAATGAGGTGGGTCACCAGCAGAGCTACAGGAACTAATCCAGTGAAATCCCAAAACCAAGCAGCTTGCATATGGCTTGGACCTCCCTTTCTAGCCCTTAATGAAAACACAGAACCTCAAGGCCAGAGGTTTACTAAATTTTCCAACATAGGTGATGAACCTAATTCTAAAAACCAACACGTTTAAGGTGTTGCTTTTGTGTAATAAGTGCATTTTTTGCTCCTTGTTTATAGTTATGTTACAAAATAATACAGACTGATCCATCATAATGAAATATTGCATACACAGCACACTGGTATTTTTGCCAAGAACTGCCTATACCTACAGTGCTGTCATTTGAAAGCAGTCATTTGCTAAGTCACTATGCTGCCATACTCAGATATTCCCACATACCGAGGACCTCTAATAACGAAATACAGTAATTCTGCACATAGTGGGGATTTTTTTCTTTTAAACAGTAACTACGCAAACCATGGTAAATAATGCCAAAGGCTAACCAAAATAAGACTCTGTAGACAGAGTATGAGAATTTCAAAAAAGTCTAGTTAGCGGTGAAGAGTGAAATCTCTTGTCAAATACCTACATAATTGTGGGGGAAAAAAATTGACCTGAAATACTTTATACTGCTTCTACTTCTTGAAATAATAGAAGTTTACCTAAGATGAAAGTTCTGAATGTTCACATTTCTGTAAGGAGCAGTTTTTCTTTGACACCACAGCAGCAGCCCTTCTTTGGCAGAGGTCTCTGTAAAAGACACAAAGGAGTGAAATAAATAAATAAACAAATAAATAAAAGATCAAACAGTGCTCAAGTAATAAATTTCTTGTCATCTAAAAATGTGGTAAAGTCACCTGAAACTGGCTGACATGAGACAACATTTAATCCTAGAAGATACTCATACAAATGAACTAATGGAGCTCCATTAGGACACAGAGATTAGCTCAATCGGAACAACTCAGACTAGAGTTTCAGCCTGCTCAATAATTTTCGGGTATCAGAAGTCTAAGAAATTATATTGCTTGAACAGTAGAATGTATATTTGGAGAAAAACACACAATACAAATATACTAATACTAGACATAAAAGCATGTGTTGGTGCCTACATGAAATATGCTTGTACTCTCAGCCCTTATGCTTACAGGGAGGTTTAAGCACTGAAGAAATACCTTCATTATCTGAACCCTCTGGGCTTCTGAATGCATGAGTAAAGGACAGAAAATATCAAATAGACCATTGGATACACATTTAATGTCCCACAAATTATGAGCAGGACAGCATGCAGAGGTTGAATTGAGTACTTTTGTTGAAAAATGAGATTAGTTTCTAGAATGCTAGGCTTTTCGCAGCAGAGACTTCATTTAAAGAGTACATATTTAAATATATAATAATATATTTAATAATAATATATATTTAAAGTATATTGGAGATGTGACCAACATACAGGAAACAACAGAGTTTCAGGCCATGGAAGCCCAGAAACACAGGCACGTTTCTGTCTCTATAACTGAGAGGCATGCCTGGAATTTCTGCGTATAGAAAGCTGGCTCGAGGTCTCTGCCAGGATAAGGACAGTAATTACTTTTTCCCACCAGATATCGATTTTGTCACCAGGTAGGGAACTTACAGTATCACTTTCTGTGAAAAAATAATTCATTTTTAAAACAATGATCTCACATGCAAACAAATTTCCTAATTATTTAATGTAGTTATATTACTATTACCTTCCACTGAAATATCCTGAATGGCAAAGCGCAGGATGATAGTCCAGATCATACCCAGCGTCATTTTCACATTGCCGTCAACAATTTCTAAGGTGAGAAAAAGACATAGTAGTAGTATTTATAATGTTTTTCACTTTCTGTTCTTTTAAGAATATATTTATAGAATTAATATATTGTATCTAACAAATGCCTTATATTTCTACTATAATTCTTTATCTACACATGGTTCATCTGGGTTCATTTTTCAACAAACTCATGCTTGTGTTACCCTAGCGGTAGGACTGAAGATTACCGAGATTAAGGTCACTTCAGACATTCCATGTGAAAAGGCTCCTCCCCAGGTGGTTGTAATTGTCTCAAATCTTCAGCTTTTAGGCTGACGTGTTTAGAGAGCTTGAAGGGAAAGACTTATTTAAAAGCATGAGCAATAGCAGCTTTACTGTTCTCAAATACAAAGGAACTGAAAAATATGGTCTTATCCCAAATTTTAAGAAACTATAGGACGTTAACTGTATTATTTTTTAATAAGATGGGACTCAGAAATTCCTGTTTACCACTCAGACCTTTCTGAGAATTTTACCTGTAGTGCCAGCATAGACTAGATATGAAGAACAGTGCAAGAGACACAGCACCTTCTGAGACAAAGCTACATAGCTTCTTGCCAGGCAGTTCAGAAACATGGCCACAAGGTTGCAATGTCTTATAGCTCTGATGCCTTTGCACATTTATGTATCTTTAATATAAAACACTCTTTTACCTCTGGGATTACAATTTGTTTCAAGACCTCTTAAGTATACCTACAACAAGAGGCGCTAGGAAGGTGCTCTCTCCAATCCTTCTCACGCATACGTGAGAATCTCTTCCACAAGCCAAATCAGAACCTAGTGCTCCAACGTTGAAACATGAACAGTGATACCACCTGAATTTCTCAACACCAAAAAAATACCACCAGAACACACAATCTGGTGATAATGTTAAATGAGTCTGAAAAGTACAGCAAGAGACTCAAAAAACATAGCGAGACTATAAAGATGGTCCAGCACTGAAAGGAGAGAAGGTGGGACATTGAGAGAGAGGGCAACTGCAGACTGCCTCTCCAGTCACCTCACACCGAAAGAAAAATGGAGCAGCGAAGGCGCCAGCTGCTCTCCAACTTGAAAGTCACCTTCCGCCTTCCTCAAAAAAGTGAAGCAGCTGTGGCTGCCTGGGAGGCTACTGGTGTTCTGGGGAAGGAGCAGGAGGAACTCGCAGCAGGAGGAATTTCCTCAATTTAACATCAAATACCAATAAAAGGTGCCAGCAGAAAATACAGTCACTCTGCTACTTAGAAGTTGCCTGAATCCAGGGGCAACTTTTACAGGGCAAAACAGCTGCTAGCTCCAAGACTTGAAATACATGTTAGACTGCAACAGTATGTGACACAAGTTGTCATTTGAACCTATGGAATTAACAAATGTGGTAGGACATATGTCACCCATCACTAGTCTATACTTAATTTGCTAGAGTGATAATCCAAGTTTATATATGAATGGCTAATTTTTCACTTCCCCCTTTGGGTTCTACACTAATTTTCTAGAACTCTTACCTCACTTTTCTTGTCTGATAGACATAAAGTATAAGGAAGAATTTATTCAAATGTAAAACGAAATAATTTAAATACTCGGGAGGCATTGCTGACTGTCAGGCAACCAATTCATGGATTTGCATAATCACTACATCATTGTTTTGATTTACATATCCATATGCACACACAGAATGAAAGAGCAAGAGAGGGAATTTTCTACGTTGTGCCTCAGGAGAATTTTCAAGCAATTTGACAGCTTTGGTTTCTCGTTATCTACTGCTAGCATGAAACATAAAAAAGTCATGTATGAAAGAAAAAGACAAATGTCTAAACAGAAAGAAAACAAAGTTGAAAAGCATCAGTGATGAAAAAATACTGATTAATTCCTATCATTTTCCTCTACTGCTTCCTCACAAGTGGAGGAGGAGCAGTAGGCACTGATCTCTCTTGCAACCAATGAAAGGACCCAAAGGAATGGCACAAGATGTGCTGGGAAGGTTTAGATTGGATATTAGGAAAAGGTTCTTCACCAAGAGGGTGGTGGAGCACTGGAACAGGCTCCCCAGGGAAGTAGTCATGGCACCAAGCCCTACAATATTCAAGAAGCATTTGGACAACACCCTCAGACACATGGTGTGAATGTTGGGGTTTTCCTATGCAGGGACAGGAGTTGGACTCCGTGATCCTTTTGAGTCCCTTCCAACTCAGGGCATTCTATGATTCTATGATAAGATTTCATTATTTTCTTCACTCTGCCTGTTCGCTCTGAGTGGAAACTAGTTCCTACACCTAACACATGCAAACCTACAGCTTTCTGGGGAAAAAGGTTTAACTGACCTATGAGGATAGGGAAGGAGAGAAGGGAAAGGGAGACAATAAAAAGCTGCTACAGAAAAAGCTAAGCAAAGCAGTGTGGCAAGTTCTCAAATGTTTTAGTTTCAGTTTTTTTAATCTGCTTTATTTTTTTTTATTTTTATTTAACCTTCTTGTAGCAGATTCACACATCATTCGGTCTTTAGTATTTCTCCCACTCCCCAGAAAAGCGATACAGAAGCATCTCCTATTAACAAAATACTTATTTTTCGCGGTCCTCCACGTCTCAATTCATTTCATTCAGGGTGCAATTACCTTGCAAATGGGCTTATTGCACTTTTTTAAAACCTAAGGGAAAACTTCTAACTCCTAGACTGTGATGGCTCATAAGGATTACTTTCATAGCTTTTGCTTTAGCTTCTTCACTCAGTGGCCTCATTTCATCACCAATGGAGAGAATCTTCCACAAGACAGATCGGAGTAGCTAAATTGGGCATAGTTAAAGGTGATCACCTCTTTCTTTCCACTCCACAGACAGCCGAAGGAAGTCAGCCATAGCACAATAAATGATGTCTTTAAAGAATATACTCAGCCCCTTAAAAATACTAAATTGAACTTTAAATTGATGTCCCACAGGAATCACAGTCTAATCTTTGTTTGCCAATTGGTCCCCTTAGGCCTATGTGCTCTTCACCACTCACCACGTCAGACAACAAAACACAATCCCTAGCAGATATAGATGCAAAAATTTCATGCTTTGGAAATTAAAAAGTATTCCAAGTATCCATACAACTCAGAGAATGCCAAAACAGATGGGTGCAGACAAGCCCATATGTTCCATGCTCCCACATAGGGGCAGTGAGTTAAGGAGTTAAGGACTTGGATAACAGCACAAGCTTAAGGAGCCTGTGCTCTTTCCTGGCTGACATTCATTCCATTTTCATCCTATGGTGACTGCTCAGTCAATGATGTTGAAAAATGCAACAAAATTTAAAAAAAAAAAAAGATGTGAGGTGTTTCAAAACCAGATCAGATTGCTGACCCAGTCCCCAGCATAGCTATAGGAACAGTTGTCAGCCCAAGTGATAGGGTAGGGCTGCGAAGTGTGGGAGCAAGTATGCAGGACGAGGGGGCACGCAGACTTTAAACATGTATTGGTGCCAGAGGTCCCACACTGTGAAACTATACCCAGTCAGGTGTGACACTGCATTGCTGCATCAGCACAGCTTTATGACTTGGATAACAAATGTGGTAAACTTAATAGGGAACTAAGCACGTCTGGGCCAGAGCTGGCTTTGTGTTCAGCCTGTTTAGAGTAGGAGTGGGAGGCGCACAAATCTATCTGCTCCTGCCCACATGGTTGTAATCTAATGTAAGTAGCCATACTTGACATAGTGCAATGTCTTACAATGACAGGTTCCCCTCTGCAGCTAAGCTATGACAGCAGCAGTGGATTTTTCTCCTGTGCTTCCATCCAAGAATTTAATTTTTTATTTTTTTATGTTAATGTCTGATTTTTTGCTTCTAATCCCTTCATTTTACAGATCTAGAATTCCAGAAACAGGCAATAAAAGCCTGCAGCACAGCCAAGAACATCACCTCAATCTTCTGGCTTACTAACCGTGGCCTGGAGAAATACTGAGTACAGGGACCGAAATCACCCGGCAGCAGCCAGCTAGGAGACTTGAAAGGGTTTCTGTGTCTTCTTTCTGCCTCCCTCCCAGAGGGAAATACTTGTTATCACAGAGCATCTAAACTAGTGCCAGCTGCTGCCAAGGAGAACAGCAGGGTTAGTTTAAATGGGTTTGGTGGCTGATCTGAGCTAACCCAGATGCTTCGCCTTCAGGTGATTTAGAAAGTGCTCAAGTGCTGCTCCCTATTCTGAGCACTCTGGCAGTAATAACTAGCAATAACAGGGCAAAATGAGGGAGGCGGGAGTGCAGAGGGTTAGCCTGTCCTTTCAGGAGCAGATATGTGCTGATGTATCTCAGTTTAAACACTCTAGCCTTGCTAGAAAAACCTAGGTGTGAAAGCGTTAGTACACTGTGCGAACTGTGATCAGAGAGAACAACCACTCTGCCTTCTTTGCTACACTCTTTTCAGTCAGGAAGCCACAGAGTCCCAGTACGACATGACAGAAACTACCATTCATTTGATCCACACTCTGTACTTCCAGCATTTCTGCGCTAGATATCAACAAGCTTCTGCATTCTTCATTTCCACGTATAAATTATCTCTTCAGTACCCTCTGCTGTCCGTTCAGTGCCATGTCGCTCCCAGAACAAACAACTGCAGAGGTTTAGGGTGGTGGCATATTTTTCCATCCCACTTCATTTCACTGAGCAAATGGCCCACAGCTCCCCTGACTCCCTGTGCAACTGATGGTGGTATCCAGGCATCTCTGAAATGCAGTAGAGCTCTTTTGAGATCTGAAGTGCCTTTGAGAATTATTTGTTTCTCCCTGCTGATGATGTATTCCCCCAAAAAAAGTCTCTGTTGTGTGCCCAAAGATAGATGGTATGGAGTTAAGACTCAGATGGCCTACCCAGTTCAGTCCGAAATGAATAAAGGGTGAGTTCAAACAAGTGCTCTGCCCGGAGAACACCCATTTTTTGGGATTTTGGAGCTCTAGAAACTGAACACATTTGGTGAGTGATAATTGAGGAACCAAGCAGGCTCGGTCAAACCATTGTGTAATCAATGAATGCTGACAGATCTCTGCATTACTTCTACAGATACCCCATCCCACCTAATCAATCTTCCTGCTCCAGCCACAATTACAGTAAGCTCCCTGAGATTAAAGTTTGGAAGCCAGAATAAGGACATCTATAATCCTGGGGGGAAAAAAAATAAAAAGAAGGCTCATAAATCAATCTAAAGAGGTCTAGCAATGTGAACAGGATATAACTAGTGCCTCCCACCATGATTTTGAGGTTATAGACAGAGTTTTTCCCTAAGGACGTGTTAGAGGCTGCTGCGAGAATGGATAGCACATCACTGAGGCTATGGAATCAAAAGTAGTTGGATATTATGCTAGCCATATCACTCCTTTGTATGATAACAGCTATGCAAAGCATTATGCAAATACCTCCATGGAGTAGCTGGTTCTAAATAAAACTTTGTCCTTTTTAAACTAATTGAATCTCATAGGAGGCATACATTCACTTGTAGAGAGAGCTTGCCTTCTTTTGCTCAGTTTACACCTATCAGCATTTAGGTAGCCAACTGCATGTTTTTACTTAACTACCTGAACAACAGAAAAATAACAGAGTAATAACTTTAGCAAATAACATTCCATCCAACTTTCTTTTCTAAACATTGTTCAGTCTCTCCCCAGCTACTATAATTTGATCATTCCCTTAACTCTAAACTTGAATTCTAGAAACATAGCTGCCATCCACAATCAATCTCCCAAAGATTTTAAAAAAAAAAAAAAAAATCCCAGAATGTATAAAGAACATACTAATATTTTTAATAATGCAAAGGAAAAAATATAAAGCTCTGAAAAAAGAAATCATTGTCTAAACACCCACTGAAACAGGGACAATTTAACCTTGGAAGTAAATGAATCTTAAAGCCCATTTATACCCCTATTTCTCTCCAGGTGTCCACAAAGTTCCACTTTTTGTCCTTTCACAGATATAGGTCAACAATGAATATTAAGGAATTTTTGAGGCACCCATACATAGAGAATAGCCCACAAATCTGGCAAAGAGTCTCTGTCAGACTTCTTTGCAATGTGAATGCCTAGGACCGAAGTAAGGCACGTTGTCAAGCTGTCACATACCTTCTGCACCAATTGACACAAGTTTCACTCCTTTACTGGCAATGTAATCCAGCGCTTTGTTGACATTAGCAATTTTATGGAAGCGCATCTTCCCTCTGTCTGGTTTTGGTAGTCTTTCCCCTGGAGAATAACAAATTCAATGTGTTTATTGGTACATGCACCTGGCTACAGATAACCAAGTGATTAGAACTCAAGAGTGAATGTGCCCTGAACACAGTGTCTAAAAGTTAGCAGTTTTTTTTAACAGGTATTTTTTTGAAAGAATATCAACTGGCTTTAAACAAAATCCTGAAGAGAAAATCCAAACGTTGAAACATCTGACTTAGATCTTTCTGATACACGAGTAAAACCACACTAAAATTTTTATGTTTGCCCTAAATGTCTGGATGATATGTGAGTGCTCCCTGCTACTCAATTTCTGGTCCATTGCTACTATCTGTGTTAGAGCAGCTGAATATTGAGAAGGCAGGATGTTCTCAGAGTTCATCACCCTTACCTGCCTGACTGTAAAGAGCGGCTGGACTCTATCCAGCAGATTAGCCATAGCATCCTTTCACATCTGACCAAGAGCAATGGCTTTTAACAACCTCACCCAGTACAGCAGAGAAGCTCATTTCAGAGCATAGGCTGACGTGCTTGAATGAACTTATCTTTTCAGATTTTCACAACGAAGAATAATTTCTTAAAAGATAACTCTTCATTTCGTGAAGGGTGATCATTTGAAGACCATCCTCATCGAAATCTCCAGCAAAAATGTAAACTGTCTTTTCCATTTTCTTTTTCACTTTTATTGTGTGTAACTTATGCTATTCCTTTCCCATTCAGGGTCATTCTGAATATTCTCCAGATCTTGGGGACAGCCCCTCTGAATAATACATAAAATGGGTGACATAGTGAGTTTACATCCATTAGTGAAAGGGAGTTCTCAGATGTTCTACCCTTCTCAAAAATTAGACCTTTTACTTGTGACAAAATACTGGTCTAGTTTTACTTTGGGCACTCACTTTTGAAAGCATTGGTCTATCCAATAAAGTAATTAAAAGCAAAGCAAAACTTCTACACTAAAAATGGAATAACATTAATTTGTAACCTAAGTGTAAAGGGTTTTTAATTATCAGGAGCTAAGACTGGGTCCTCAATGTTTGTGGTTTGTCAAAAAACACTGTGATGTCAGTGATACCCTGATACACTGTGATATGCCGGAACACAAGCACAAAACAGGATATTTTGCAGATGAGGAAAAAACAGAACTTTTTTTTTTTTTAGTTCTGTGTTTCATATCTCACTTTTGAGCCTTCCTCGAGTTTTTGTTTCATGTTTTGAATTGTTAATTGTTTTTGGTCTTTCAATAGTGTTTCAGGTAGCATGCTGTAAATACATAGCAAAATTTAGTTTATCCAACCTGAGATAACTTCCAAGAGGAGCATCAGTTTAAGGCCGTTTCTGAAGTCCTCCTCAATGTTCTCAATCTGCGTTCCTGCTTTTCTGAGGTGGGAATTGCACCAGGCTGTAAACGTCTGTAAAACAGAATTTAAAAAAAATTAAAAAAATAAGGAACGTTAACTATCAAATAATAGCAAAAAAATAAATAAATAACAAATAACTCAATTAAATAATATTTTTAAAGTACTTATCGACACAGCATTTTCCAAAACAACTGATAAGCCATCTGAGTAAACACTACATCTGAGATTTTCACTACTGCTTAGAAATTTGGATGTTCAACTTCCATTCACTTTATACATGTTGTTGAGTTCAAAGTTCTTGTCCCAGAGGTTCATGAATATGCAAAGAATTGCTTGATTACAAGCAATATCATGGTAGAATCTACTTGTAAATGCATCTCCCCAGAAAAGATCTACACATAAAGGCATTTTTTTCTAAGAATTATTACTGCACTTAACTTTTTATAAGCGCATAATTTTATTTTGGTATTATCTGTTACACACTCTTGAAAAGAAAGATTGATATGGTATAAAGGAAGTTGTGTGACAGTAGAATATAGTCAAACCAAACACAGAAGCAAAAACTTCTACTACTTGAATTTATGCCCTCATAAACAGTTCTTATATGGATTATCTATGTCAGATAATCTATGTCAGTAACGTGCATTTCTCATAGGCAGGAAGTTGGGACAACGCTCTCCAGCATGAAGTAACTGAAGAGAGACTTGATAGAGCAAGGATACCAGCAAAATTGCACCTGCTCCTACTTGGAACTACAGTGAGAAACAGAATGCCTTTTGAAAAAATGGACAATTAGAATGGATTTTGAAAGTTTACAATAATTGAAGTGCAAGAGTTTCACATTCAGACCCAGCAGTTATGGCCTTTCTTATCATGGGTTTTATTTTTAAACTGTGTTATGTAATTTTCAGAAAACTATTACAACTTTATGAAACGCACAAAAGCAGATACTGAAGTCTGTGAGGCAAAAACGGTCACAAAAGCAATCATGGGCATTTCTCTCTCCAGGGAGAATAACCAAGCTTTTACTTGCACACAGGAATATTAGAACTAACTCCATTGCTAGACAGAGGTCACATACACATTACTTTTTGTATGAATGAAATTAAAACATGGGCCACTATAAAACCTAGTAGTTAAAATTAGTTTGTTTTCAAATATACATTACTTCTCAGCCTTCTGACAAATTCTTGCTTTTCAGTGTCGCTTAAGATACATAAAGCAAGTTTATATTTACTAGGTATTTCGCCAGGCATTTAACTTTAGGTATATGACAAAGCCATACATTTTGATATGTTACACTTCAGCTACTTGAAGTGTCAGATATTTGGAATTCCCCTTCTTTTGCTACTTCAGATTACCAGAGTTTTAAAAACATTTAATGTAAATAGTTTAAAAAATAAAATATATCCCAAATCCTTATTGTCAATATGAAATGTCCTTTGGCCTTCCTTTTTCTTGCCTAATTTTTTAATACTATTTAATTTCTGATCTCTCAGAAACAGGATTAGAAAAGGCAGTAGATGAAGGTAAAAACTTTCCCTAGAACTGAGTCTTGCAAATTCTAGAGAGATTGATTTTTTTCAAAAATGGTCTAATCTTAAAAGTGCAGCTTTCTGTTAAAGAATAACATTTTGATTGCTGTTGGGTTTGACTCAACTTATGTGAAGAATTTTCTTAGAGCTCCTATAGTGGCAGCTTGCTAAACTTGTTTTGTTGATTTCTCTTTCCATTTGAAAGGAAGAAGCAAGAAGTGCTATAGACATGGGGGAGCTGTGCAGTGAAATCCCTAATTCTAGATACCCAGAGAAAGGACAAAAGAGAAAACAGTATTGGAAGTGCTTCTGGAGGGAGTCCTCACCTGCAGAGGACGAGTTGCAGTAGAGGCATAATTAAGTTATTCTGTGTGCAGATGGAGATAAGTATGGCTGCAGATGAAGCATTTCTGCAAATGCATGTATTTTAATAAAAGAATGTGAGCTTGAAAAGCAGTCATTGAGGAACATAAGCCTCCCTATTTTAAGGCAACTGGCTTCACTGAACTTGTGGGAGATTTGAAGCCAGAGCATATCAAGCATCACAACAGAGATACTAGGCACCTCTACCCTCAGGGCTCAACATGATGGAGTCTTAGGATAGTATTTGTTTTGGATCATTATAGAGTTAGGATCTAGTTTATAAGACTAATTTGCCTGCCTCAAGCAGTATCTGGTTCTAGTGATGTGTATCTATAAAGGCTTAGCACCACATTAAATCATTTGCAAATACTAAAAATGTTGTAATTATAGTAATAAAGAAAAAACAGCAAAGCACTCAAGGGTAAATGCACATGAACCTTGCACGGCAATTTGGCAATAAATATTAGAAAGCTGAACCAGTAAGTGAATGAGCCTCTCATGAATTAAGCTTAAGTGATGGACATGTACTAATCTGCAGATGCTATTGCAGTTTGTAGTATTGTTCCAAGTACACCATGCTAAACTCAAAACGGAATTTGGAGAAAAACCTTTCCATCTCTTCTTTTGGACATTTATGGTCAATGTTCTGACCCTGAACCACTCAAGTAAATAAGTTTTCCCCATTTTTCATTTAATAGTTTAATAACAACCTAGCCAGTCGAACAGTCTTAAAATACAAATCTAATTCCTACTGTGAAGAAAACTACTTCTCACATAGTTTCTTAAGAAGAAACAGAACCTGGCATTTCTTAGCTCATAAATGCATGTATACACATGTATATACACATTAAAAAAGGTACATTAGAATTTTTGTCCACCTCTAATTTCACTGTGGGTTCTCTCCTTCACTGATTTAACTTACTGGATGCTGCACTGATAGACAGAAAGCATAAGTTTTATCCAAAGATCCCAAAGTTTTCAAATAATTTAAATACTTTCTCTTAAAACCAGACATTTTTACAGTACTGAATTTGCTGAGAGACAAACTCTTCTCACTCTTGTTCCTTTTATGAAGGCACTAAGCAGCCAATGTTGCTATGATATGAAGAAGAAAAAGACGCTTCTACTGCTGAGTCAAGTTGTGTTCAAGAAATAGTTTAATGACAGTCACTGGTTTTATGGGCTGCCTTTTTATATCTGCAAGTTATTTAAGGTTCTTTCCAGAATTGGGGTTTGTCATCGACACTGCAGCATTAAGAAGAATAAACCTGAAATTACCTACAAAGCCTTCATTCATGAGATAACAAGCTCTGCTGAAGAACTCTGCTGTGCATGGATTCTTTATTTGGACTATCTGTACCTAGATAATTTAAATTATCTTCTATATCTAGAATAAGACATTTAGATCTCTTATCTGAACAACAGTTTCTCAGAGCTTACTGTGTTACCAGTGCACCAGGTCGTGAAACCAGTTATCTCATGGCAAGTGTTGCTGTGGTACATTACAGCAGACTCTCAGCACGTGGCTTCATAGCCTGGTGCCTTCCAAACTGGCTTGTTTTTCTAGGGCTAAACACGGTTACACGAACTCCACTTAAGGAAGTGTTTACTATGTTTCAGTGATGCAATCATAAGTGACTGTAATTAAAGCTATTGCAAAACTTAACTTGCAAATTTTAACAGTTTCCACAGTACACGTTTTATTTAACACTCATCCTTCTGTTCTTCTTGTGATACCACTTGCTCTCAGACTTTAGCTTTAACTAACAGTTCTATTCATAGTTGTTAAGAAACAATTCAAAGCACGTTTAAGTCCTTGAGATCAAACTACAGCCAGTGTATAGTACCCTGCAAATTCGTAATCCACTGGGATTTAAAAGCTATTAAATGACTTAGACAAAGCAAATTCCTTTTTCTGCTGAGCTCTACAGCACATTTCAGAGTATCAGATTGCCCAGAGAAACAAGGCAGGACAGAAGGCACCAAGCCGAATACCAGAACAAATACAAATAAGTGCCTAGAAAGCTAGACATTTATTTTTTTAATTTATTTACCATAGGTGGCTCTATACATTCAATAAATAAATAAATCTCCTTTCCAAGATTGTTACTACAAAAGGCACCTTGCTGACATCCTTACGTGACAGTCCACAGAAGAAGGGATGCAGGGCAGGAAACCAAACGGTTTGCAGTCCCACAGGAAAATGTTCTCTTAATGCACTATTAATGGTCTGCTGCTGTCACAGGTCTATTTTGGAAAAGCTAATACCAGAAAAGGGAGTGCAGTTTATGTGCTGTGCCCACTTAGACTCTTTGTGAAGACTGCCAACACATATTCTCCATAATTTGGATTAATAGATCTGTGATGGCAGGGCATGCACCTGAGGAAAAAACCCTATCTGGTAGATTACTCGGGCCACTTAATTTTACAAGCCCTTGACAAGTAGAATTGCAACTCAGGGGTAGAAAAAGGAGATATCCCTATTAATCAATCAGCTGCAGCTAATGTCAAAAAAAATAATAGGATATACCCTCTCTGTGCAAATATTTTTACACATGCACAATGAAGGACATGCCTTGATGGAAAAAGTGATACCTCTGAGTGCTGAATTGTCTTACACTCCTGAGAAACTTCACACATCCTTTCTATGAGTGTAATGATAACTTACTTTTGATAGTCCTTCAAAGCCAGAAAACAAGATGCTATATTAACAAGTTCCAAATGTGCATGTAGTAACAGGGATAAAGAGAATTGAAAAAGCACCACTTAACCACCTTCTCCAAAACTGTTACCCATCAGTGGCTCACAGGACAACTTGTTCCACCTGCTGAATGTACAGGGTAAATTTCTGGTTTGGCATTGACGGTGAGTCCAAAATGTACATCAGCGAAACAGCAACAGAACTTGTATGGGGACGTGTACAGGCGATACACTCCATAAGTTCAGGAAGATTTATTTACTTACACTTAGTATTGAAACTGAGAAGTGGATCCAGCCCAATAAAGGACTGGAGATCTTCATCCTATTCAGTACCTGTATTCCACAACAAAGGTTAACACCACCTTTTGCTCTCTCCAACTTAAATCAATTTCTGTTTGCTATCATATCACAAGTTTTAAAAACTATTGATTTTAAGAGGCAAGTGTCTGCTTGTCAGTACCACTACTAGAAAGATTACTAGCCCACAAGTCATTTGCTTTTTTGAGTTTCTGTAACATTTACATGAGAAAATATAGACAAAATTCAATTCTAACCTATGAGTTATGAAAAATACTGCATTCATAGGAAACTTAATACTTTCTGTGTCTGTTAAGTAAAGCAGAAGCACAACTCATTTTAAGTAGACCTTAAATTCTAACACCTAGAGCGGAAGACACCTGAAGAAAATTAATTTCTAATATAAACATTCAATACATTTGTTTGCACACATATGTGTTCTCCCTAATTATCTCAGCGCAATAGAGTTGTTTCTTAAAACCCTGCTTTGTAGCCCTTCTAAAGTATTTTCCCTCTCTGCTTGTGCTAGCTGAGGGTCTTCATTACTGCTAGGCTAAATGGGACGCAGTGATTCACTCTGTAGTTATACAGAACATTACTGGGTTCCGAGTGCATGGCAAGGGTGTTACAGAAAGAGCTCTGCCAGAACATTCCCACTAGGCCAGACTGAGGTTTCCCCTTGAAGTATTTCCCATCTGTCTGTTATCCATGTTTTAAAATATAAGCTGTGAACCTGCAACATGATCTCCTAGCTCTTGTGTCCACACACTGTTCCAATGACTGCAGGATCAGGGCTTTTCTCCAGGCTTGGGATACAGTCTGCATTGGCCCTGTACTCTTAACTATTTAATCCTGCTCCCAAAAGAAGGGTCATGAGGGTGAAACACAGCAGAAAATTGCACATCCTTTATGAACTACCTCGATGTGAACCAATGACTACACATGGCATCTTTTAGATGTTCCTAGAACATCTAGATCAGCTGTGCTTTCAGTATATCAGGTACATGAGTATATTTTTATCTTGCATCTTACATGTTGGTTTGAATTATTATTAACTGTCCCCTTGCTCTTATTTCCCCTTGCAGTGGAAGGCTAAATACTTTGGGACATGTTAGTAAAATAACTAGAGTAACTATAGCAGGAGAAGTGGTTCACCAGTACTACTCGATCTCGCCAAAACACTTGGTAAGCAAAGAGGGATTTTAACACTAAACATACCAGAGCACAGCAACAACTCAGATGAAGCACAGTGAAAATACAGTGAAGGATGCCATGAAGGCTAATATAGGGGTAATGTTTAGCATGTTCCAAAAGGTTATTAAAAGGAAACCCTATAATCAGGCAGTGTGTCAAAGTCAAATTGCTGGGAACAACAGAAAAGACAGCACAGAACCATCTCACAAAGGACTTTGGTAGAAACTCCATCACAAGGTTGCCAAATCCAAGATACGAGAAAGCCCTCTCTGCTCCAGCACATCCATCCATGTATCTGAACAGATGGTGTCAGAGATGATATGCTAGCATACTCTGCACTGTCAGCAGACCTGCTCTAGTAACTAAGAGAAGTCGGAACCAGCTCCTTAATTTTATCATTCACAGGAGATATTGTCAAAGGGATGCATTCATCACACAGGACATTGCACATATCTTGCTAGCATTTTGCATTTTGCTTGAGTGGAAGAGCCTGGGGAGACCTCAATCCTTACAAAGCAGGTGGCCTAATCCTGTGTGAGTTTAGAGTTTCCTGTAAAACATGCAACCACCTCCCAGCACTGAATGATTGCACGTCTGTTTTACAGTGCTGTTAAAAAAAAACAAAGCCAAAACCAGAGCATGTAAATATCCCTTCAAGAATAATTTGGCAAGGCTCAAGAAATATCAAAATTATTATTGAGCCTTTTGCTACAAAGTGGGTGACATTAGAGTGTCTTCTTCAGAAGAGACAACTGAGAAACGCTACGTTGTTCCATTGGCAAAATGGAAGAAAACTCAGAAGGAAGCAAAATGTATGGGTCACTGCACGCACCGCCCTCACCTCAGCCTTCTTTTCTTAAGGGAAGAACAAGAAGAAAAGGAGGATAAGAGCTTTCACAAGGTCTCCGGAGGAGCTAAAACAGTTAAAATATAGCAAGGTCTATTAGGAGCAGGCAGATAATTTTTTTATTGGATCACCTGAGGTAGCTGGAAAAGACAGAATTTTTCAGGCACATAAGCCCATCTTCAAATGTGAGAGAAAAGCATCAGTCTTAAGCACGAAAATTTAGGTAAGTCTTCAGACAACTCAGGATGTTAAATAGATCATTGGCATAATGCAACAAAAGAACTATTCCCTGAAGGAAGTACCTTCCCTTTTCATTGGTGTTGATGACACCCATTTATTTAAGTTGTACAACAACAGGCATCTGTGTTGACTTCTTAAAATACATGCAGTGCCATGAGGTTGTCTGCTTATGTATTTTTATCGGTTTAAAATACTTCTGCCTATTTTAAATGTACTTTCAATTAGAGACATTGATATTTTAGAAGCAGGAATATATGCAATGTTTAAAATCCCATTTGAAACTAAAAACTGTTCGGGATCTGTAGGCTAATTCTGGTCTAAATCTTTCATTTTTGTAATTTCAAAAATCATGCCAATAAGAAAAACTCTGCTCAGAAAAGTAGCGCAGAAATAAAAGAGACAAGAATCCAATGAAAAAAACTTTAGTAAAACCATGGGCATTTTTTACCTTGCATTAAAAACTGCAAGATATCTTTACACATTCTTATTTTTACAATATAACTGCAGCCTACTCATTTTATAAGGTGAAAGAATTAGGGAGACAAAGGAACTGTCAGGAAAAAACCTGACTGTCTACTGCTGGTGTGTTCTGTCACTAAGCGCACCAGAATGGTCTGTGATAAATTTTCATATTGTAAATTTAATAACAAAGGGAGAAACACAGCCTTACAGGTTACTAAAAGTTTTAGCATAATTTATCTACGCAGAAGTGGGAAACTTTTCCAGGCAAGTAGCATTACCTTTTGAGTAATTCAGTCTTATATTTAAAAAAAATTAAATTCCCAAAGATAAGCAAACAAAAATTTAAATTGTGCTACCTTTTTAAGCCTGCATTTAGGTACATGCATGCCCTCTCCTCGTGATTTTTCCTTTCTAAACCCTAGCCTTTTGTTCTACTAATTAAGCTAGAGTATTTTAAAAGTCCCCCTGCCAGGACTCTAACTACAGAAGCAGATCTGTTTTATTCCATGTACCTGAGCTGGTTGCAACAGCACAGAGCTATTTATCTAGGAGGAAAACTAAACACAAAACCCTGTGAGGGAAAAAAAAAAAAAAAAAACAAAGACAGTGTTTAGCAAGAAAGAAAGTGTATTCCTACTAATGGTGACTAATAGATCACTATTAAGCAGAAGGACTTGTTAAGCATACTTCTGCAGGATTCTGCCTGAACCATTTCATGTTCTATACTTTATTTGCTCATTTATATGACAGGAGAGAGTGTATTCTTATAACATTTCAATATGACAAATGATTGGTCTGTAAGCATGTTTCATGTCAGAGCTACAATTCAAACGGATCTTGACAAATCAATGACATGACTTGAAGAAAGCTGGATGCAGATTAGCAAAAAGTCTGAAATACTGCCCTCTTCAGTAATAATGAACTGCAGAAACTCAGGATGGAGAAGTACTGGTAGGGCAGTAGCACTGAAGAACAGGATCTGAGAATAGCAGTGGATCACAACCTAACCCAATTAAAAAATGTTGTGCTGTTATAAAAGGTAAATACAATATTGGATATCTAAGCAGAAGTATGGTGTAGCAATATCTGAGGCATTAATTTCAATCTCCTTGGTGCTGGAAAGGGATTTGCTGATATTGTACCCTCTTTGGGGCACAAAATTCAAGAAAAATATGGACCAGTTGAAAAGAATCCATAAAACAGCCACAAAAATAACAGAATTCTAGAAAACTTCATCTATGAAAAATACAGAACTGTTTGGCAGGTTTAATCATGAGAAATTTTAAGAGAGTGATACTTGTCTCAATCATTTAGGAAGTCACAAGACAGAAGAGAATAAATCAGTTCTCTGTGTTCACTGATGATAGACCTTAAGGTAGATAGTCATGAGTTTAAACGACAACAAGGAAGACTTAGATTAATTTTAAACTCTAGAAGCAGCAAAGCACTGGAAGATATCGTCTGGGCAACTGTGGAATCATTCTTGAACATCATCAAGAAGTTGGATAAATATATTAAAATGAGCATAAGCATATTTGTTTCTGCCTGAGAGTACTGGAATGGACTAAACGCTTCCCAGATTCTCCAAGTCATGCTTTCTATAATGTTCATGGAAGATTCCGATCCTAATTGACATCTACACTGCAGCCTTGAAAAAGTAGAATAGACAAGATTCTTTTTCTTTCCAGATCCTGTGGCTGAGAAGACCTAAAACTTAGGTATATATGTTATCCAAAGACTACAAAATAAGAAGTCATTCAGCAGAAAACAACTCCCTCTTAGGAATCCAAGAACTTGGCATGCAACAGATAGCTGTAAATTTTATTTCTGTCAGGTTGTTCTATCCGTGTTGATGCCCGTTTCCCTCTCCTACTTTAATATGACTCCCTAATTTCCCTTAGAAAAAAGAAGTGCAGTATTGGAGGAGATTTGTCATGGATATTGGAGAAAGTAGAAGGGTAAAGACACAGAATAATAAAGAAACAAAGCTGAAGAAATGTTAACAGGGTAGAAGGAAGGAAGTTTCAAAGTCAAGAGGCAGAACAGTGTTCATGGGAAGTTAAACATAAAACAAATTAGAATGCAAGTGGATTCAATGATCTGTCCTACGGATATGTACATTTCCTGAGGTCTGTATTATGATCCTGGGGAAGAGATTCTGATACTTGTGTTTTTTCCCCAACTTTGCAACAGCCTTTAAGTCATTTAAGACAGAAATTTTAAAAATGTTTTTATTGTCCTAAATGCTGAAAATTTTATATAATCCATGATTCTTCATATGGGACTACAAGCCTTTTAACAACAATGGGAGCAGATGTTAGCCACAGTTGAGTACTTTTATATGTCCCTTTTCTGCATTTAGGGATGATGAGAATAATAAACCCTCCATATGCAAGAGAACTACTGCAGGGTAAAACCCACTGCTGCTTTTGAGGTACCGAAATAGGAAAAAAAAAAAAAAAAAAAAAAATAAAGAAATGGTAGCGAGAAAGATTAGAAAGTCGACAAAACTATAAATATCCTGTAAATAAAGAACTGTAAAATTAATCAAAACCAGAACCTACTGTGAACAGATGGAAAACACCACATAATTACCACATCTTCAGCATCTGTTCTCTGTCATCCAAACTTAATTCTACGATTAAAATCAACACTAGCTGTTTAGCATAAACCAGTTACCTACTACTGTAAATCTAGTTGCATGCTAGCTATCACCCTTCCCTCCTTAAGCTCTTAGGGAATTATGAAATGTGCCAGCCACTTAGGTATGGAGAAAGAAGTCACTCAGGGAACTGTTAAGAATAGCAATGACTGTGAATAACCCCATAGATGCAATCTGAGAAAGCATTTTCACATACAGAAATTGTTTTAGCTTTCACCTCTAGGATTAAAAGTCACTGTCTCTACCTCTCACTAATAAGGACAGTTTTGGGCACCTCCAATGAAGCTGCCATTTCTGGTGGTTTAAGTGATGGGGACACCTGTCTCTCACAGAGCTAAACTGAGAGTACAACTCACCTCATAGACATTACCAAACAGCCTGCATGCGTTAGCAACTTTGTCACTTATTCACCTGGCCTGGATTCAAAACACTGACCTAAAAGTGAAAGGTTCCCCCCAGCCACACATTCCCAACCAATAAATTAAATGTTCAACTTCAGCACAAAGTTATCTTTCATCATGAGTTGGGGTGTAGGTGCTATTAGAAATTTCCACTTGGAAGGCTTTGCAATACTGGGACTTTAAATTAATATTGTCACCACCTCACTAAGCGGTGACAAAGGTCAGGGTTTTGCAGACCAGCATTCTCTTGGATGTGAATCGCTATTTTTGTAGTATAGTGCTATCATTCACATCATACGCACAAAACCTTGAAAAAAGATGGTCACAAAGGGTGTGCAAGCAATACTCCATGAGAATACTTTTTCCAAATGGCAATGTCCGGCTCTCCTACAGCAGCCTTGGATAATTCGTTTTAGCTACATAGAGTAATGGGGAGCAATTTCTTGCTGGTTGCAATGATCTTCCCTCTTCAGGGAGGACAGACCGTGAGTAAAGACCAAAAATTTGAGTCTTTCTCTTTCACTCTCATTAGAGAAAGCCATTTAATATGGGGGCGATTATAAGTTGGATATTTGTTAGTAATTTGAGAACTTTATATTTACTTCACAGACTATACCACTTCTTTACCGTTTCCTAGTGCTAAAGACCAAAAATTTGAGTCTTTGCTCTTCCACAGCTTTTTGTACAACTTCTTTCGAGTAATGAAACATTTTTACAGATCTGTCCAAAATCTTTACTCCACAGTAGAGGTGAGATGTAAATATGCCCACTGATTGGGAGTTCTAAATGCAGAATTAGGAGGGGTCTGTACACCTCTGAAGTTGTGTGATTGTACAGTATTTTACAGTCTCATGTACGTTTTGAAAATCTAAAATCCTGTAGCAAGTGAAAGAACTTTTATTTCATAAGCTTCAAAAAAACAAATAAATTTTCACAAATGGGAGTAAAGCTTTAAAAACAAGACAAAATAAAACAAGGAAGGGACTAATGGAACAATACAAAGTTTTGAATAATGTGGTTTTGGTCCATGGCTTTTGTTGTCTTTTATCTTCCAACGTTGATTTTGTATTTCCCTTGAAGGAAGAGTTTATGGACATGCTGATCTCTTGCAACAGGCCATATTTCTGATATTTAATAATTTAACAATTAAAGGATCATGGTAGGTTGTTGTTTGGTTTTTTCTTAACATGCAGAACTGCGAAATTTTGCCTTCAAAATATCTGTGACTGAAATCTGCAGAAATATAGAAGCACAACCCACAAGGACCTGTGCCTTTCTGGCAGAGACATGGTACTCCAACACAGCATGACTGGAAGTATACAGCATCCAGACTGAACCTCTGAGCACTCGCAGCTATTTCTATGGCACAACAGTATTTTCCTTTAATAATAGAGTAATCTAACTCTAGAGCATACTAAGTAAATATCCTCTGTTCCAATACACTGCGCTTTACAGAGTTTGAATTTGCACTATAAAAACAAGTGATTCTGACATCGCAACCTGAAGTACCACAGCTATAGCAACTACTATATTACACAGCATTCCTAATCACTTTACACCACAAAACTTTATAGTCCATACCTACAAATACATCAGTTCACATCCAATTGTCAGAGCATTGAAATAGGTTTGCCGCTACACTGCACAAAGTTGAATGCCACAACGAAATGGGCACATTTTTCTAAAAGCTTTAATGGACTTTATCACCCATGCAATAAAGACTGCATATTTGCATTTATATGGAAATACATAGTGTATATATAGTGACTCTCCCCAGTCAATCAGGTAGGACACTAGGGACCTACGTGGAGAGCTTGCAGTGTGTGAACTGTGTAGGTACTGTTAGAAACTCCAGTATTCTGGTGCATGCTTCCAAACATACCTCTCTCATGCACATTCCCTCTTGCTTCTTGCTCTCCACAGGTTTTTAGATACATACCTTGGGTGAACAAAATCAAGACAACTCCTGAAACTTTTGGAGGTATACTCAGTTAATGGAATAGTGAGCTATTTGCATTCTGGTGCTTTATGGACTTTTCAGCAAAGTGATATTTGGGAGGTCTCACTGTAAGCACTAGTCAGACAAAGAGGTATTATATTTAAGTGCATTTTTTTTATATAGTGAATGAAAAACTAAGAAATACAAAGATAGGAAAAGGTATTTAGCATGTCAAGAGAATAAAATATCAAGAAAATCTGAACTGTTACAGGTTCAACAGAAATCCACTCATATCTACGTGGCTCAGAAGGAGTTAATTCTGGAGCACCACTTTCCATGCTCAGCATTTGTACTTCACAAGAGTACCAACAAACTAGAAAGCAGCTTCAGAAAAGTATTCGCAGTAAAAATGTCAACAGGTTTGGAGGGATCTGTGTCAGCAGTGATAAAATGTTTGAGACAATTTTTCTGGTCTTTCTCTCCCTCTTTATTCTTTTTCAACTGGCCACTTCTTTGCTATTATAGAAAAAAAATTCTCTGTTATAATTATCTCCCCCTTTGGAGAGTTAAAATTGAAGTACAGGTAATTCAAAAAGGGTCTCAAATACTGTGGTGGGTCTGCAAGGGACAAATTTGCAGATGTGATTTCAAGGCAAAGTCTATGCACTTTATACTGCCTGGAGAACTCTCTCAGGTGTATTACACAAAAGATTGCCACTACCCTATCAGTGCCAAATGAACCTTCTTACTAAGAGACCTTATCCCAGATTCTCCTCTCCAGTCTCAGGTTCTTCTTCTACCAGCTGTGCCCCACAGTGCTCTTCCTGTTTTCCCAAGAGCTCTTAACTATCACAGATAGTGCTGGCTAGCATTTTTGTTTCAGCAGATAGATACATATTTAAATGACCAAATACTATTTAGGATGAGGTAAGACATTCACATATTACAGTATGGAAGGAACTAAAGGTATGGTCTCTGGAAATAGAAAGATTAATTAAAGTAGGCTAATCCAGGATTTAGTTGACTGGATTTCCAAATGTCTTTCCCTTGCTTTCTCTGTTGATTTTCTTCACTATGCTATCTTTACCCAGTAATTACATACTACATTGCCAGGTGCGTAAGTAAATCCATTATAAATTGGTCAATACAGTCAATTGGAGAGGGATAAAAGTATTATCCTATACAATTTATCAAGATTCTTTAAAACACTTCCATAAACAGAAAAGCACATCTTCTGACAGGTTTTGGAAGTTTTTTTAATTCCACACACACCAACACACACATCTTTAAGTCTCTGACACCACTAAATTGCAAAGAAAGTATGTTAATAGTCAGACTCCAAGGTATTTGCACAGTAAGTGTCATCTTCACACTCTGTTATGTTGTACATTTGAAGATCAGCAAATCTAGTTTCACGTGTAGTCTAAACTAACATTTCAGTTGAGTTTTTTACAGAGAAAGGAAAACCTCATGCATTAATTCCCGCTTACGCAACACAAAGCTCCTTTGTGGCATATATGCCAGGTTAGTCAATACAATATTTCTCAGTACAAAAAGCTTGTAATTTGTCCACTTTTGTGATCTGTTCATTTCTTTACTATTGTAACTGATTATTAAAAACAAAAAATTCAGTTTTGATTCCAGTCTTGTGAATCTGATTTTTAAAGACTTTGGTAACTTCCACTGTTAGAAATACTACTTAAACATACTGGGTTGATTTTTCTAAGTTCTAATTGTTTTTCATGAGGCATTATCTACAAAATAACATTTTCTAAAACATAGGATGGGGGTGACAGTTTTAAGCTGAAAGAGAGTACATTTAGATTAGATATTAAGAAGAGATTTTTTACTGTGAGGGTGTTGAGGCACTTGAACAGGTTGCCTAGACAAGTCATGGATGTCCCATCCCTAGATGGGTTCAAGGCCAGGCTGAATGAGGCTTTGAGCAACACGGTCAAATGGAAGGTGTCCCTGCCCATGGTAGTGGGGTTGGAGCCAGATGATCTTTAAGGTCCCTCCCAACTCAAACCATTCTATGATTCTATAATTCTATGATTTAAAACATTCTGTGAGCCAGCAGACTTTCAGAAAAATTCCAAATTGCTAAGTAATTTTTAGCAAGGCTCATGTTCCTAAACTGCTGAGCTTTTTTTAAAAACAGAATAAAAAGCAAAGCATTGTTTGAGATCTTTGGATGTTTTGATTATATGTGATATAAAATTTAATGAAGTAACCTGTTCTCAAGAACTTAGCAAAGACTAGATGGGTAATAAACAATGATGGCTGTAACTGCTGAAAGCATAAACACCTCCGGTTTAGACAGTATACTGTTTGATAGGCAAACTGTTCTGTCAATTAAACACAGTTCTTTGTTTATCTGTTCTTAACAGGAGTCATGCTGGGACCTGTGCTCCTTCATGGAAATGAAGGCCGTAGACAAAAGGAAAACAAGCATACTTCAGCTTCATGTACGGTGGGGGGTTTTGTCCTTTAGTATTAACACCAAATGGATGACAAGTGTATTATACATAATATGTTCATGTACAGGTATAACAGCTTGTGGTTGTGGGACTGCAGTGCAAACTACATTACGGAAATGACTCGAGATTAAGAACTGCTAAGAACAGGGGAGGTTGTTTCAAATCTCTTCAGTGATGTGGAACATTGCAGATCATGGTACCAGCAAATGAAGGGGACTAGAAGTCTGTGGACATGGGTAGATTCAAAGGTGGTCAGCTGCTCTACAAAAGAAAACCTGTGGTGGAACTATACTCCAGAGTGCAGCTGGAGATGAGCTTGGACTATAAAGGTTTTCTATAGCCTAAAGAAACTCTTCTACGTGAAATAATGCCTCAGAGCTACACAATTATTTATGTGTTTGTTTGGTATTTTTTATAATTTATTGCAGCTGCGTACTAGTTTCCTTCATATTAAAGACTGCAATGTCTCAAGTACTGCAGCAGCGAAAAGCTACACTGGTGCCAAGATTAAACATAAAACGGAGTTAAAAAAATATCACTTAGTGATAGACGGTTAAACCTTTCTGTGAATGCCAAAATAGCAGCCTGATTTTCAGAGGTGGGAGATAGACAGAAGTTCCTCCTGACGTCAGTGGAAATGCCTGGGTATTCAACACCTATAAAAAATATGAGCGTTTCCTTAGATGCTTAAGGAATAATCACAGAAGCTAATTATAAACAAGAGTAGTCACTTTCCACAGACTCCTGCTATGGTAGTGGGGGTGAGCAAAGCTCTTCTAGGGGGCAGTTCAGAGTAGAAGCCATCTGCTCTAAATTAGGTTCTGCCAGTTATCAAAGCAATAGTTGGCTGGACTGATTTTGCTTACGAGTTTTTGAAGAGAAACAAGAACAAGCATTAGATTTCAAGTTGAAGAGATTCTGTCAGTTACAAGCAGTTGGGAGGAAGCGTTTAAAGTAAATGCAAAATCTTACTCATACCAAGTACAGTAAACAGTACTTCCAATCGTAAAGCCAGCACATAGGTATTATAACCACTATTTCGGAGATGAAGACATGGACAAAGTGATATGTCCTCATAAACTCAAAAGCAGGGAAAACCGAGACCAGACATAGCAGCAGCAGTACCCATTCTTGCACTTAGGACATAAATTCAGGACTAGTTTTCTCACCCTTGTGCACGCATGGAAACTTAAGGTCCAAATATAGAAACCAACTAAATATTAGCTAGACAACTGTCAGCTTTTGCTTCCCTCTGGAGGGGCCATCTAAAGAATGAAGTGTATTTCTTAAAAACTACCATTTCAAGTGAGAGACTTTCCTAGAAGGAGAACATTGCATTTCAAAATCCTCTACCTCTGTCTCTGCAGATGCTCTGTTCCTGCAGAACACTAACACCTGCCCTGCAATCTTTTCACACCAGTAGTTTGAGGATTACTAAGGCGATGCTATCTTTATCTATACTGAAGACTTGCTTATGCTGCCAGCAGGAAGAGCTACTAGAGGGTATGTACAGAAACAGTCACGGAGGGTAATCATAACATTGTGTTTGCTGGTTAAATTGTGTGGAAAGAGGTAACTTTTATCTTTAAACACATACCAAATTTTCTCAGGTAGGAAAAGGGCATTGTATAGCACCTGCATAGTTATGATCAGCTTTATGCATCAAGTCTTTCAACAAGATGCATATTTAAAACCATCAAATGGAGTGATATTATAAGATCAAGTGTCACACAGCATTTCATGAAATTTTGTTCTTCAAACATCGAAGACTTGAAAATCACCCCAAACTATTAGGAATTAATTTAGGAGGAAATTGAGTGCTTGATGTAAATACATTCGCCTTCTGATATCAGCTGAGAGTATAGCCATAAAAGGCATATTCATTCAGTCAGCAAATTCTCACTGCTTTCAGTAGAGGAATGCCACATCAGTTACACATTGTTTATCCCAACAATTAGGACTCAGAAGAAATTATTCTTGGCAGTAAAGCCGTTCAAAACAACTCAACTTTGCCAACTGTGTAAGCACTTTTATATTTGTTTCCTTGCTCATGTTATTTTTGACATAGAATAACACGAAGGAAGAAAGTCTTTTGACTTGGGACAAAGCTAAGCCAACTTCTAAAATATCTATATAGTTTTCACCATGCTTAGTCTCACTGAAATTAATTCAGCAGAACTGTACAGTGCAATACAAAAATTACTACCTAAATTAAACATCATTAAATGGATCAGAATTTATGCAACAATGATTGAATTTATGTTAGGCATTTGATATTAGATTATTTTCATCATAATGATGAAAGCTCTTTTTACTTACTTGCAAGAGGATGCAAGGACTTTGGTGGAAGCTTTTGAACCGTGTTGGCAAAAAGCAGTCAAAGTTCAGCCTGCAGCGCTTAGTTTGATTTGGAAATTGGTGATGTAATCATGATATTTTCTTACTGGGATTCATCAGTTTACAGAATATACCTGAGCCCTGCTTTTGCTTGCACAGGGCTTTTGCTTGCACTCGTATGAGTGTGGATTCTGCATCTGCTGTAGTCTCAGGGCTGAAGACCCTCAGTGATCACCCAAGCAAACACTTCCCACGTCTCTGCCTTCAGATCTCTGGCAACTCAAACTCAGATCCACAGCAAGACGCAGACTTCCCACCCCCAAAAGATTAGAGCGAAGTGCATTGCTTAACACACAGCTTTTCTCTAGCTCTTAAGCACCTTGGTTGCAGCTTATGGAAACCCACTTAGATCCATACTTTCTTCCAATCCTTATTGTCTTACTGATTGGATTAGAGTATCTGCAGACATTTTACTACTCAAATTTCAGGGGAGGATCTGGTGTGTATCTGTGAGTGCAGGTAGGCAGCAGCTTTTGCTTCCCACTGTAAGATAGTTCATAAAATTTCCTTCCATAACACATGGTTTTGTTGCTGGCAGATATTTGGGGGTGAGCGGCAATTAACAGCTGAATTGGGACTGTAGGAATTTTCCATTTGACAACAGTAGCAAAAGCACACAAAGCCTAGAATGGGTCAACACTGAGAGGACATTTGAGTTTAAATAGAAAATATAGAACAATATATTGATTTATCACACTTAGTATTGATGAAGAAAACCTTCTCATTTGAAAAAACTACCTCCATAAACATTCCTAGTTAGGTGAATTTCATAACAGCTTTCTTTGAATTTTCCTTCACACACCAGAACCACAATATTCAGGCCCCTGTTCAGCTGCACATCTTACTGGCAGCTTCCAGGACAGAATAGGAAGCACACTGACAAAATATGATCGTTCCACTATCCTTTCAGCATGCTCCTTTCAAGCATCATTCCATGCAAGTAACATCAGCAAGAGGAATTTACACATTACTATTTTAACAAGCACTAATCTCGAAGAGGCCAGTTGTACAGAACAAGCCATAAACACATCCTTTATTTCTATACACAGACCCTCTACCCTCATGGAAACTCTTCATAGTACCAGAGAAACTGCAACTACGTGTCCTTCTGTTGCACCAGTGTCTAATATTCAGGACAGCTGTAGTATATCATAGAATCACAGAATCATTTTGTTAGAAAAGACCGTTGAGATCATCAAGTGCAACCGTACCTGAGTATTTCACCTACCTACCTTTAAAATATGTCCAGGGATGGTGACTCAACCATCTCCCTGGACAGCCTGTTCCAGCGCTTGATAACCCTTTCAGTGAGCAAGTTGAGGCCATTTCCTGTCACTTGGGAGAAGAGACCAACACCCATCTCACTGCAACCTCCTTTCAGATAGTTGTAGACAGTGATAAGGTCTTCTGTCAGTCCTCTTTTCACTAGGCTAACTAACCCCAGTTCCCTCAGCTGCTCCTTGTAAGACTTGTTCTCCAGCCCTTTCACCAGCTTCGTGGCCCTCCTCTGGACACACTGCAGCACCTCAATATCTTTCTTGTAGTGAGAGACCCAAAACTGAACACAGTATTCCAGGTGCACCCTCACCAGTGCTGAGTACAGGGACACAATCACTTCTCTGGTGCTGCTGGCCATGCTGTTCCTAACACAAGCCAAGATGCCACTGGCCTTCTTGGCCACCTGGGCACACTGCTGATTCATATTCAGCCAGCTGTCAACCAACACCCCCAGGCCCTTCTCTGCCAGGCAGCTTTCTAGTCACTCTTCCCCAAGCCTGTAGTGCTGCACGGGTGTGTTATTTTGTCCCAACTGCAGGGCTCGGCATTTGGCCTTAAACCTCATCCCACTGGTCCAGCCTGTTCAGATCCCTCTATGGAGTCTCCCTACCCTCAAAGCAGATTGTCATTTCCTCCCAGCTTAGTGTCATCCACAGACTCCCATAGCATATGCTCAATCCCTTCGTCCATATCATCAATAAAGATATTGAACAGAACTGGACGCAGCACTGAGCCCTGGGGGACACCACTTGTGACCAGCCTCCAACTGGATTTAGCTCCAATTTACCACGACTCTTTGGGCCCACCCATCTAGACATTTTTTAACCCAGAAGAGAGGCCAGCTGTCCAAGCCAGTGGTAGCCAGTTACTCGAGCAAAATACTGTGAGAAATGATGCCAAAGGCTTTACTGAAGTCCAGGTACACTACATCCACCGCCTTTCCCTCATCTGTGAAGCTGAAAAATCAAGGCATGCTATGGCAGAAAAAAAAGTTAAGTCCATCCATTTACTGCCAAGGTCTGAGTCAGACCCTTTATGGGGCCATCTACCACTGAGAATGTCACTAAAGACCACACAGGATTTAAAAGGAAACAATAGATGTTTTGTATGTGTTCTTAATACTAGAGGTTTTGGCATCCACTGTTTGAAAAAAAAAAACTTCTTGGTGCACCTGGAGAAGAAGCATTTGACCTTGGAATGCTGAAATTTCACATTAGTATGATGCATAATTTGCATGTACACTGGCATACATCATTTGGGAAAACACTGCTCATCTAGACAGGCCAGTCACATTACTGTCTGAATGCTAGAAAAAAATAAACCTAAAAAGGTGAAATTGTTTGCTTTTCTAACCATTAATAGTAACAGAAAATACTGCATTTCTGCCTATAGAATTCCCAAGATACCCATGTCACCCTAATTCTGTGCAGAAAAGGTAAGGGAGAATTGCAGCATAGGACTCAGTATAGCACGTTTTCCCAAGCAACTATCACTCTGCTTTCGACTCTGGAGATTTTTCTCCTAAAAAATTAAATCCCCTCCTGAAATCAGTCCTAAAGTTACTCAACCCAGGATCCCCATAAGAAATATCCAACTGTTGACAGGTAAGTACTAGGAATAAGTAATAAGAAGGTTGATACTCTCTTAGAAAGGAGTGTACCTTTTGCTTCCCTCACACCTCCCACATTCACTGCTGGTTCTCATCCAGACCCTGTTCATGTTGCTCACTTACAGAGGGCAATCTTTGTGCCTTCTCAACAATCCCACTGGTATTCTACGTGGGTAAAAAGTGTCACCTCATTAAAAGCCCTCACGAGATGGATAGTTTCTTTGTGTGCTCTAGAAGCTTAGCCCCAAGGCTGATTATTCAAGGAAAGAATTTTGCACAGTCTAAAAAAAAAACATAAACCAAACAAAAAACCTCCAAACACTGCCCCTCCCATAGCTCACACTTTAAACCCCTTCCAGATAATCCCAGTAAAAGAGCAAGACCTAGGCTGGAATACCCTGTACACACTGTAAAGATTGCTATATTCTCCAAGACAATTATTTCAATCCAGAGTCTGTACATCCATGAGGAGTGGTTCTACAGTACTGAATTTTGCTGGTGGCATTCAGCTTCTCCTGCCAGCATTTTTCTGCCTTACATTTCCTTTTCATTCATTCATGCAGGCTTGATTATTTCTCTGTCTCTTCTTGGTTGAAGAATGAAGCTGTTTTCTTCCAGTACTTCATCTGCCTTCTCACTCATCAGGAGACTTCTTCCAGGAAGAGGCTTTTGATAAGAAATCAGTCTAGATTCCATCCATAGACCATACAGACTACAGAGTGAACCCGGGACACTGACTGTAACTCTATTTATAGACACTGAAGTCAGCCTGAACACAAGGTCAGTTTCTCTTTCAGGCTGCAATGAACCTCTCAAATCTGCTGAACTTCAATGAAGTTCCAGCAACACTAGAAAAAAGAAGGATGTTGCCTGTAATTCATATTCCATACATGTGGCTTCTAAATGTAAATAAATATTCTAAGTCTTTTTGTTTAATCTACTACAGTGTAAAAAAAATATATCAATATGGTCAGAAACTGCATTGACAACTTCATTATAAACCTTCTGTATTAACAAAGCAGTGGTTCTGGGGCCATATGGCAAGTTAGAACAAGATCAGTCATCTAAAATAATATCAGTAAGGCAAGGAGTATTTTTCCAGTTCTTCCATTAATGTGTTAGTGTGACAGTGTCACAGACATGTCTGAATGACCGGAGGACACACTTAGGAAATATGTGGAGCCAGTTTATTGCTTTGCAATACAACTGTCTTGAAGAAGGGATCACACCTGTTTCATAACCTTCAGTTCTTCATACTCAAGGCTTAAGGCTTCCTTGAAAAACTTACAAGCCATATTTCATGTCAAACTTGAAAAAAAGCACACTCCTATAATAAAGCATTTACAGCAAAAGTTACAAATAAGAAAGAACGCTGTTAAAACACACAGCTCACTAAATAGTGTTGGCAGTTCGAACACATCGCAAACAATACAATACATTTGCATTTTGAGCAGCATTGTTGTGCTTGGTTTCCTAAACTAAGGGCCACTGCTTTTTCCTATGTTCTGTTTAGTTATATTGGCATATAGACTACTGAAAACGAAAAGGTTTGTGGAGTCTCTTGAACTTTTTTTTGAAATTGAAGAAATAAATTTATCACAGAGAAAAGAGAAATTGAGTTTTAAGTCTCCCACTATGAGCTAGTATAATTTTACTTCCACTCCTGTCCAGCAGGGACTGAAAGACTAATCATTAGGCTGACATACTGCAGAACCAACCACTTCTATCAGTCATGACGAATATCACTGCTGTCCTCTTTGTACCAGTGGGAAAACTGAGGTCTGAGATGAATTGACCTGGTTACAGACCAGAGTGAAGAAGAAAATCCCATTGCTGCTGGTCAGACTTCTTGATTGCCAATACTTTTTTATTTCTGCTCAGTTCAGAAGTACTTCCGTAGACCTTTCAATTACTGTATAAGCTCATGTGGTCAGCAGAAGCGTACCAGGCCAAGGAGGGGATTTCAGAAGTTTCCAATTTCATGGTTCCCATCTATATGTTCAAAAAACACCAAGGCTGTTGTTCTCTAACTAGTTCCTACTGAAGACAGCATGTCCACCCAAAACACAATTTTTTTTAGTCTTCAAAGTTGCTGCCTGAAATTTCCAACCAAATGATCCTGTTTAAGTTTTTACCAATAGTGTGTAACGCAGCAAGTGATGTCCCTGCCCATGGCAAGGAGGTTGGAACCAGATGATCATTAAGGTCCCTTCCAACCCAAACTATTCTATGATTCTATGATCCTAAGTGGTCAAATTTTTGTATTTTCTTGCTTTGACACAACCTAAACATTACTCCAACTAAAGCATTTAAATTGTTGTTCACATTCAAAGATATGCAGCTAAGCTACAACTCAGCTTCCTTTCCTATAGCGTACTTCATATTTATTCTGACATCGGCACTGTCCAAGGAGCCTGGATTACAGCAGACCATAATACTCTATGAACCATGGTTATAATTAGACGTCACATCCATTGTAATCCTATGGACGTCATCATGTGTTACCAGCATCTGTTGACAGATTTCATACCAGGCATATCACTGAAATGGCAAGTCTGGAGAGGGCAGCCCACAATAGAAACAATGGCATTTCTTTTTGGTTTGTTCCAAGACTGTCTAATAGAAAATATATGCTGCCAACTGCCAGGGCTCCACTGAGATCACTTTTCAATATTATATTACCAGTTAGAAGAAAGGTGCGTGCCCGTGCATCTGCAATATTCTGCTAATAAATCAGGAAATAAGGCACTTTCAGCAACTCTCTTAGCACCGATTAAAAATAGACAGAAGCCTTGACATTTTGTGAAGCATATCAGTTGTTTATCACAAGAGTACTTCTTTTTCATGTAGTAATAAATTCAGACTCTTTTTCAAGACAAGGAACGAGGATCCCCTCTTCTAAATTTTATTTAAATGTTGTATAACCACAACATTAAAAATAAGCCCTGAGAACTGGCAACATAAAGTAGCAAAACCACAATCTCTGTACTCTATGGAGGTAAAGCAGAGTCTGCTTTAATGAATCAATATGGAAACCTGACTTTTTGCTGAGACGTCGTCTGTTTGGACGGACGGAAACAAAAACTTTGCTGTTAGGTCTTGCACTAACTAACCACTGCTGTTCTGTAAAAGTCATCAAATTCTCTGCAAATATAAGAAAGCCTACAAAATCCAAATTCTTCATTTTTTTTTATCATTTATCTGCAGTCTAGGAAAACTGCATTAGAGTGCTGACTATCTAGTAACCTGTTCGCTATTTCTTTGTTTTGAAAGCAATATTCTCTAAAATGCTGCAAAATTGAATCCTAATCTGATGTAACCATGAGTGGTTATGGCTGAACAGTTACAAATCACTAAAGCACTTAAGCACCAAGATTATTTCCATTCTCATTATGAAACATAAAAGAATAGTTCACAATCTAAAGAGTATCAAATTAAAACAAATATCAGTCTGGTGGACTACAGCTTAATAATTAGGAGTTTCAGCAGCTGATAGATAAAAGTGAATTTCAACCTGGCCCAGAATTTCTCCCACTATATTCATACGGCAGGTTCCAAACAGGTGTGAATCTAGGAAAATTAGTAAAATCAGCTGAAACTCACAGAAGTAAGAAAGCTGCAAGTGAAAACTGAGAGGAAAATATTGGCTCTACCAATTTTAATGGAAAAGCAAACCTAGTGGCTCGACAATTCTAGCAGCTCTTACTTTTATATCTATACTTCTATAGTATAGTTTTTACAGAAGCTGCGACTGCAACAGTGGGCCAGACTCTGTCATCAGATATGAGCTGGCAACTTAAGTTTTTGGGGTTGCTCACCCAAAGCAAAAAGCATATTGCCTAGAGTGCTGTTTCTCTGTCTCTCTCTCTCTCTCTCACTCCCCCTCCTTTTTTTTTTTTTTATTCTTGTAACCGGCAGATAACCTTTTAATCCCAGATCCGTCAGCTATGACTTCAACATCACCTTTTACATTAGGAATTATCAAATCCTTTACAGTATTTAATTTCTCTCTTTTCCATATGCTGCTTTCAGTGCTCTGAAATTGGATATTGCAAATATTACTAAAGTGCCAAGCCACTGACCAGACTTCTGGTGGGATTATAATCTCTGGCTACGTTCAGAAAAAGAGCATGGGCAGTACTTGCTGGCATAATAGTTTTCTTATACCTAAAATGCAAGATGCGTTTCCTCTACAATGGTATATTCCAAGCAGTTTACAGACCTTTTTTTTTTTCCCAGAGAGTAAATTGGCATGCGGGAACCTAATCTTGAAATAGTTTTCCATATCTAGCCTGGATATATTTCTAGGCAATATTTTACCTGTCAAATCATTCAGTCAGAATTAAGACTAAATTCTAATAAGAGTTGGCTCACAAGATCGCAATTTCAAAAGTGATTTCTCAGTCTGCTCTCAGAAATATCGCAAGCTTTTTCTGCACACCAACATTGAACCATCTCATTCATCTCCCTGTTCATAATTGCAATTTACTGCTTTTGAAAACCAATCAGACACACACATCAATTCAGAGTCTGCTCTCTGAAAGGAAGACCCAGCAAACAAAGTTAAAAATTACTGAGATACTAATATATAAATCTAAAGGTACTGACAGATTATTTCCAGTGTGATATAAAAAGAAATTCTTGAGTTTCCTAAATAAGTTTCATCTTACATAGGCTCAATTTAAAAATGCAAAAAGGGAATGTTTTATCATCAAAATATGGCATGGCTAATACATTTTACATACATATATTATACAAACTATATTCTCTTACAAAATTAGAAACCCTTGCTGCACAGCCCTGGCAATCCCAGATGCGGCACGGTAATAAGAGAGGACAACATTCTACACAGAAGCACATACACAGACACACATGACTTTATTTCCAGACCTTCCTTTGCTGTTTCTCCCATGCTGGGTCCAGGAGCAGGTCCCTGTCCCACTCTTCTTCTTGGGTCATGTACTCATCTTCTTCATAGTTGTAGGTGTACTGCATGTTTGTATCTATCTGGTTCATGCTACCTGAGGGTCAGCTTCAGCTGCTGTGGCTTCCACCACGTTTAAATATATTTATATATTTCTTTTTTTCAGCTTAGTTTACTTGCTGAAGGGGTGTAGGTAGCAGTGTCTTTTTTTTTTTCTTTTCTATTTTTTCTTTTCCCGAGATGACAGGGAGTGGATTGCGATGAGTCCTGCTGAGAGCAGAGGCTGACAGCTGTCAGGTAGGTGCTGACCTGCGGTGACCTTCCTCCCCCCTCTCTGTCCCTGCTGCTGCTGCTGCGGTGGCTGCCTGCGGCTGGACCCTCCGGGGACGCCCGGCGCTGCTCATCGCGGAGCCTTATTATCCCCGCCGGGTTGTCACGTGGAGCCGGGGCGGGACACGATGGGACAAGACGGGATGGGACAGGACAGGGCAGGAGCTCGAGCCTGAGCCCTCCTCTGGGCTCTGCGAGGCTGTCCGCGAAGCCTAAACGCACTGCCCGTGGGCGCTCCAGACGAAAACCACTGCCTGATGGCTGCCCGTCCTTCCAGTTTTTGGGTAAAATACCCGCCTCGGTGTTTTTCTCCTCCTCGAGACCAGTCCATGGATTGCTAATATACATATAGTTGCTAATGTACTATAACGTTGTTGATCATCGGACTGAAGTCTGGGCGGACTCTTGAATCATTCCCACTTTCCTTTACAGATTAAGGATCACACGAGCCGTCGTGTTAAACTTCATAAACATGTACCTGTGCTTTCCTCAGGGTAGAATCCAAAAAGATAGCACTGACATCAAGCATCCTGACAAGCGTGTCCCTTAGTTCCCATGTCATGTTATTTCAGTTGCCCTGGTGACAATATTTCTTCTGGAAATTGGCAAGTTTATGATGTTCTACACCCAGCCTCTCATTAATGTCTGCATCTATCGTCAGCCAAGATCATCCTCTCTAGCAGTATAGAAGTATATTCTCCACACTGAGTATACCTTAAGTCTTGCTTTCAAAAGGAAAACCCTCACCAAAGCTGACCTTTCTGAATCCAGATCGAAGAGAGAACTATGTTCAGCAAGGGCAACCACAGGTTTCTAAGCCAATGTGAATGAATAACCAGAATAATCAACAGCCTGGCAGCACATTTCCTCCACCTTGTCGTGTTCATTAAAGCTCTGCTTTCTGCCAAGTCACCTTCTATCCAATAAGTCTGTGTAGTTTAGAACATACAAACATGCACAGCTAACACCTATCCATGGGGTAAGAAGAAACTCCATAAATGCAGCATGAAGGTTGCAAATTTGAATTTAGAAGAGGATTGCAAAATGATTTTATCATGCAACCTGGACTTCAAAAAAATGATGTACATATCATAAGATAGAGAGTCTAAAAATAAAATTCCAAGTCTATGCACCAAAATCAGAACCACATGCTTTTCAACTGCTCAATGCAAATAGTCCAGGTTGCTACGACATTTCCATTTAGATAATTAAGCAAATGTTGATGGCTGCTATGCCTAGATCTTTTTGTTCAAGTGCAGGTGAGCATTCCCTTAGGCTACTCTCAGACAATATCAAATAGCAATTTCAAAACAAAATAGATAATGTATGTACACATTATGTGTAGGCTGGTATAATTTGTGTGGTTTATTTTTATAGCTGGGTAGTCATCTGTGGTTTGGGATACATGTCCAATGGCAGTCACCTAAATGACTATTTAAGCCTTTGAAATCAGAAAAAAACCATTTCTCCTTATTCACTCTACACAGTACCGGAGAATGTTCTAGAGGAAAAGCAGGAAGACATTAGAAAAGTCCTGGAAGCATACATGTAAAGCTGTAATGTTCTGAACCAGAGCTGTCTCCCGTGCAAAAAGTTCTCCTATACTAACAAAATCTTCTATGTCCTACCTCATCTGAGGTGAGCCATCACAACCAGCTTCATGCCTTTCCTTGGCACCACCTTGTCTGGGGGTCTACAAGAATGAAGTTCGATCGTACTCCCCTCTCCACAGTACAGGTGAGCCTTATAGCTACTGATGGCTTCGTGTACTGAGGTGTTAGTTAAGAGCTACATTTTATTTGTTGGCCCTCATCCTATAACATGGACCAGTGTGCCTTGGGCATGAAATAAAAACTGAGGCATTATGATGAGAAAGAGTATCCAATCATACTGGGGATTGAGACTGAAGTCAGATCCATGCCTAAATTTCTGGAAATAAAAGGGAAATCTACCCAGATTTTCTATACTTCTGAAAGAAGTTAATAAATTTTCATAAATAACTGTTTTTTTTATAAAATAACTGGATTTGCTCAAAACCTAGCTAGCCACTGCTTCAAAGGTACCATTCATTTTTTCATGTTTACTTGGCACATAGGTAAACTTTGTACTTTCATAACAAAACAAATTAAACAAAAAGGTAATCGTTGTTCCAAGAAACCAACAGCTATTACAATCATATCTCCCAGCTAATCTGAGAGATTTTTAAAAAAAAAAAAAAAAAAGACAAAAATCAAGTTAATTCCAAATAGGAACAAACTCACATTTAAACTCACGTTTTTCTGTAATAGGCAAGTATTTCAAAATCCAAATTGGGTAGTTTATGTTAGTTCAGTTTGGATGAAAACAAAATACTCCAGAACAAAAAATCTAATTTTTTAATTCTGAAAATGCCAAAAGAGAGGGCTTCAACTTCATCAGCGTACATTTTGAGAGTTGAGCTTTTTACCTATGAAAAAGGAAGCTAAATGGAATATCATTAATTTTAAAAAGCTGCCTATCTTGATGGAATCTGACCTGTTTTATGTTCTTTAAATAAGTGCTTACGGCCCCTTAATCAGACAGCATGAGTAGGCAGGGGAGATATTTATAGATGGAGCTTTAGGAGGAGTATCTGGTATTTTGTTTACTACTTTAATTTAATTTTATAAACTAACTGCATGGATGGTAATGAGAAGCATATGAATGGAGGTCTGTAGTGGAAACAGAGCCAAAATGAAACTCTGACGCCAAACTTGAAGTGGAAAGGGAACTGCCTCTTCCAGCTCACCTAGAGAAAAGGAAAGCTGTGCCCAGCAGAGTAGTATGAATAAAGCAGTGTGCTTCAATCAGCTTATTCCCACATCTGAGGTAGGTTAGGACTATGCTCACTAAAGCTAGCAGAATCACTCAGACACAGAATATCTGTGCCTAAGGAAAAAGAAAATCAAATCAAAATAGAAATCAGCAAGCTGAGCAGAAAAGAAAGGACAAAAGTACCAAATAGAGAAAAAGGAAGAAACACAGTGAACCATAGAGATACAGAATTTTAGGCTGACATGGCAAAATACCAGAAAAGTAGCAGGTATACGTGAGGTAGCAATGACACAGATTGCTTAAAATAAGGTGAGACAAAAAGAATACTGATGATTGCCAAACAAATTTGAAGAAATAAGGTGCCACAGGGAGATCAGAAATGGAGATGGCAAAGCTGCACTGTCAACTATTTTTACCTCTTACTTGGCAAAATAGCCTATGTAAATGCCAGTAAGGGCCTACTCAGGAGAATGCCTTTACCCCAGGAGAACAAAGAGGCAATATGATATCATTTCTGATGCAGGAGGAGCATCAAGAAGGCCAGAACTTTCCTAAGAGGAGCAGCAGGTCTGTGGGTGAAGTCACTCAGTATTTCTTTTCACAGTCCCAGCTCACTGAGGATCTTAGACTCTAACACACCCAAGTCAAACCCTCCTGGCACACTTTGCATTGAACTCCTTGAGAACTAAGGCTTTTTCTAACTTTTGTAACTAAAGGAAGCAATCTTCAACTCCTGTGTCAATCTTTATAATTTTTTTTTTTATTGAAATGGAAATAGTTTCACACAGTTTATATTTGACATCCATTTGCTCCCCAAAAGCTGTCATGGCATTCTCTCAAGAACTCATTCCTCAGTATTTTTACTGTTCATTAAACTTTCAATCCCTTCAACCTGCTTCTTATTGTTCCCTCTAACAAAATCTTAGAATGAGAATAAAACATCAACTTTTTAGTAAAACAATATAAATGCTGAACACTGCAATGTTTCACCACATCATTCTTCTATTTGAACTTAGTGAGATTTAGATTAAGAAATTAGCCAGATTTATCTACTTAATTAAACACCTATAAACAATCAACTGATATGAAAATGATCACCATTAGTTTTCAACTGTAACATTTCTGTGTAGGAACACAATAGTTCACATCGGCCAAAACTGTCTTCGAAAGGTCACAGGAAGATAAAGAACCTTGTGAGAACTCAATAAGTCAGTAAGTCTATAATCTTTCCATAGGCACAGCCTGCTTCTTTGTGAAAAAGAATAGTAGGGTGGTTTCTCAAGAAAGAAAAAAGAAATGAAAGATAAAAGAAAATAAATTCAAAGTATTTGTTCTCTTGTGTAAACTATTAGCAGAATCTTAAAAGAGGGATTAAAAAGCCCATTTATTTTCAAAGCATGTCATAACTATCACTTAAAATGTACTTTTGCTAGTTTAAAACTTAAGCAACAAAAAATTAATTATTTAAAGGAGACATTGATGATTTAGATTAGGTCAAAATGTCAGATTCTGCTAAAAATTATGCATAAATTTCCCGAAGAAAGCTAAGCAGAAAGGTGAGGTGTGTTATAAAATGTATTTTTTAAATTAGATTTCAAGAGAAATGTCCCTCTTTTTTTTTCCAATACAATAAACACAACCCATCAACCCATCTTCTTCAATATAAGAAACACATTGATTTATTAAAAAAAAAAAAATTAGATTTGACATGTAAATGTTAAACTCACTTCATATTCCCAAAATGAACAAATACAACAGGAAGGCAGAAAGAAAGCAGGGAAGCGTACATCTGGGAATCTATATTCTGATTTTATCTGAGCTAAGGAAAAGCACTGTGGGCACTGGGCATATTAGCCCTCCCACATCTAGTACCAAGAGGCACAAATCTTGACTCTGAAAAATCCCCATGCTACTCATGCATGGTGATATTATCTACAGAAGCTAAGTATACAGTATAATTATTTTTTTTTAAATACACTATTTCAAATGGCAGGTTTGGAAATCCAGGTTGAGAAAGAGCTGAAAAAATGCATTGCTGGCTTCACTGTCAGAAGATCCCAAAGTGTTTCATCAGCTATAAATAGAGACGACTTACTCTGTCCCTGAAATTCAGCCATGGATGAAGTGTAGCAAGAAACATTTATAGGACAGACAAATACTACCAAAGCATAGCTTGGGCTTCTGTATGGAGAAAATGCTGACTGCACTGAGATCACTGGCTTTTGACAACCCTTTGTGTTGAAGGAAAATCACGGGGCTGAGGCATGGCCTGATCCACACCAGCTTAAGATGCCCTGTGTGACCTTGAGCAAGTCAATTCAGACAAAATTTTCCCTAAAGGCTAGGTTTTCCCTAAAAGCCCATTAGACTACTGTCACTGAGAGAAAGAGAAACAAGCTTGTTGTGCTGCACTCTCCTGCCTCTAAAATAGCGTAGGCAATGTTTCTTTTGGTCCTTAATGCCCACCTAGAACACAAATTCTCTGAAGCAAAGGCTTTTTCTGTCTAAAAGCCCTGAGAAACTTAGAGAGTAATTATGATTACAGTGTGATTTACCTAACATACACTTCTCACCTCCATGTTTGTCTTTCAGGTCTCTGCTTAGCCTTGGACCCAGAAATGCCTAGATTACTGTAGTATATCAGACTTGCTCAGGCATTCAGGGTCCCTTATGCCCTGGAGGAGATGTCCCCACTGTTTGTAGGGCCACACTTGCAGCCTCGTAGGCTGCACAACAGGTGGTGTGGTCCCGGTTCTCTCCAAGGCAGATATTATCTTCAAGGCAGATATTAGCAGGAAACATTCAACATCTGGTCTCTGTATCACTAGGCAGTACTGTGATATATAACAACAATCGCAAACTGCAACGTGAGTGCTGAAAGCTGTAACATAGCAGAGAGCAAACCCTCTAGCGATGGCTGCTGCCAGGCAGCACTACACAAGATAATTACCTTCGTGAATGACAAGAGCTCTCGGACCTTACATTCTGACATATTTCTATTAAACATTTCAGAAAGAAATGATGCCTGAACTCCCTTATTCCTTAAGCTAGTCTCTTGAGGGTGCCTCTTTCGTTTAATGGTTCTCATCTGTGAAGATACAACTCACAAAGACAGACGAGATCATGAACTAAATAATATCAGAAGCTTCAACAGATGCTTTGCACTGACTAGAAATGTAACATCAAAGGAAAAAACGGGAAATGTACATGGTAATTTATGTACAACACTGCAGTCAGACTGTTAGCACGCTAAAGTAGTAGAGCAATATGCAGACAGTTACAACATAATACACATGGTAACAGGTGGGGAAACTACAAATAGTGCTGGCATAAGGTCGGAAAAAATGGTGAGACAGATCCAGGATTTTAAAAATGGTTCAGTGATGAGAACGCAAGGGGCAGGACTGGTGGCAGAGCATGGCCTATTACAAACCTTCTGGAGAAACCTTCACACCGTCATGTGTTCTCAGAATCCTGGCTGTGTTCCTGTTTTACGTTGGCTTAGCCTTATCACACACAGATACTAAGCAAGAAAGAAACTGCCACTAAAGCAATGTGAAAGCCTGCAACTGACTGTATAATTTGTACTTCAGGAATACTACCAGTTATAAAAAAAATCCCAGCCTATGACCCATAACAGATTATTTACCTGAGTCTATTGGTCTAAAAAAAAATGCACAATATTATTCAGCAATAGTTTTGGTCACACTGAGAAAAGAGAACAGAGATGTGTGCGTCAGATAAAGTATGCATAGACAACATGACTTTATTTATCTAGAAACAAACACCATCAACTAAGCCACTGTTTCCAGACAATAATCATCTAAGGAGCACAGATGAGACCTGGCAGGTTTTAAATCACTGAGGTATGAGGTGGAGATTATGGGTGCAGGATATGGGCACTGGATATGGGCACTGGATATCAGACACTGCTGTGTTCTAAACTCAGCATTTGTACAGATTGACTGAATGACCTTAGACAAGTTGCAATCTCAGTGCCCTCATTTCTTTTTCCAGATACACCAATATAATTTCACTAGCACCGATGAAATTAAGGTTACACTCTTAAGAAGGCAACTCAGTTAAACAAATTGTCAGTCTGTAAAAATTAAAACTAGCTACTTATTCATTCCACAGGAGCGATACAAAGATGAACACAAGGGGCAAATCCATCTCTGTATAAGGCAGCATTGGGCACAACCTGAATTACTGCCAAACAGGGATAACATGTTCTTGCAACACGTATAGTGCAAGTTTTCCTTTTCCAGAAGTGTTGTCCTTACATTATGTTCAACAAAGCTTTACTCTGACACAGCTGTATTAAGAATCAGCACCAAGAAAATGAACAATGTTCCTGCCGTGCCTGCCGTGGAAGCAGCAAGGCCTGAATTTTCCAGTTCCTGTTCTGAAGACATTTGTTCCCTGTTCAACTATGATTGCTTTTCCCTAACATTGGCCATATTCTCATCTCAGGAGCAACGGGTATCACTTTTACTCAACATATTTTCCGGTAGGATACTGGTTGCTCATGAGATCTACCAGCAATAACCTACTCATGGCACCACAGAATATACTATTCTCAGTCCCTCTGAATGTGGACAAGTCCTTTGTTTCTTAGTTGGCTCTCCTCTCTCCCCACGCAAGTTCAGTTTAGCATAAGCAAAGGAGAAGAGGAGAGTATTTGCATGTTTCTTCACTTTGAAACCAGTTTGTCTACAGGATAAATGCAGTTGAGTTGCACTAATGTGCAGTCTAAATCTCTCTTGTGTCCATTGTTAAATCTGGAATAGCTGTAATCTTCCAGAATTTCATAACTGAACTAAATTCTTCTCTTTTTTTTTCCAAGCCAGATTCTGTTGCAGGTAATTTTCCAGTTCATATGGACAAAAATTACTGGAGGTGGTTTCAGCAACTAGGACAAAGTTAAACCTATCCTTACAGGCTGTAAAGCTCCTTATGTATTTATAGCAAACTCCAGAATTCATGTTTTAGTTGAGATAGTCTGAGCATATCTTCCCCTGACCTCTTTTCCCATAGTAATTAGCAGAAAATGTATTTTGTGGTTCAAATGGACAGCTTCAAATGCATCTTGGACTTTTCTAGTCAGTTATGAATGTGTTTCTAGAATACCAAGACACTTACTCATTTGATCCGCATGGTTCAGCAATACCCGTTATACCTCCTTCATAGATATCCCTGGCACACAGATGATCTCTGGGAAATCAGGCTAGTCAGTCCCTAAATTTGTAGAACTTGATTTTTTGCTCTTAAAGTACCAGTGGTGGAAGTCAGGAGAGTCATAGACTGCACTTTCAATTGCAGAAGAGAATGTTTAAAACAATGTATAATGGCAATAGCAGGCAAATAGAGGGTTCTGCTGAGTCTAAATGTCCAAACCACCAGGCCTACTCAGTGGGTAAAAAGACAGTATGTAACTGTACCCTGTAAAACACTTTAGAGAAAAGACAAACTCCATAGTATCAGCATTCATTATCCTAAAACTGTCCACTGGATGGGAAAATGGAATCATGGACAGTTTGGAGCATATGCCTCAGTTTTCTTCCTGTATAACTGGAATAATACTAACGCTGTGAAGCATAAGGAGGAATGTGAAAATCCTCCAAATCCTTCCAATGGATTTGGAATACTTGAAGACAAGTACAAATACTGCAATGACCATAACTGAAAATTATAGATTATGTATTCAGGAACATGCTTTATCTAAGTGCAACAGAACTTCAATAAATAAAAAAAAGAGAAATCATAATAATGTAGAGCACTGCTTACACAATGCACTGAGCGAAGCATGATTTCTGGTGAAAAAGTAATTTCTGACTAGGCAATTAAAGTCTGCAGTGGTAGGTACAAAGCAGCTGAATTAAGATTGCTTGGAAAATTTAATTCTGGCATAGTCCAACATTAACTGACTTATGATCTTGACATGCTTGTGCGACATCTGCCCCACAACAAATTATTAATACATTATAACTTAACTATAAATGAGTTCTGAATTGGAAGACAGTTCATACAAAATGTGAAGGAAAGCACTGACGGTTACCAGTGCAGCCTAACTGTTACATCACCACCACAGCTTCTGCCCAAGGAAGAACATAGTGATTTGCACCTTGGATCTGTCTGTGACAGGTTCACACAAAAGAGTCTCTAATTTTGTTAGTGACAGGAACAGCCTAGGCACATTTTAAAGATTAAATTCATCATAAATTGTTTACAATATTTTGTTTCCCCTCTGCAGTCTAAAACAAGGCACGTACATGACCATTCTGTTAAGAATCAGCAGGTGCTGAAAACCAAAGGGATCCTACCACAAGTAATGTGAGACAGATTCTGAAGTGTAACCTCTCCTGTGCAGTACACCAGAGCACAGCAGCAGGAACTGCTTTGCCACTTACCATTCAGCTTATTTAAAAGAGGTGTTATCAGCATCAGTGGCAGAAGCACCTGATTCTTGGAATCACACATTCCGCTCCACTATATGTTCAAGGCTAGGCTGCCTTCCTACCCACTATACTAAGTGCCTGTCAAGCCTTCTGCAGAAATAGCACCGTCGTCTTAGTCTGTCACTGATGCTACTGGGCCTCTAAGTCTGTCTCAAGCAGCTTCTCTGCAGAGAACCCTCTTAAATCACTGGCATATACAATACACGCAGAATGACAGAAAGTAAGGAATGCACTGGAGAAAACATTGGCATATAATTTTGTCAGTAAGAGTTATTAGCTGTTATCAAGGACATTTCCAGATGTCAAGACTACTTTATGAAAGGCAGCATGGAGTCCTTCCATCATCTCAAGACAGCAGGGCCGCTATTTTAACTCTGAAAACACGGCACCTGTAGTAAATCAGCAAATCTGGAGATCTAGGCTTGTCAGTAAATCTCAGCTGCCAGTCCTCACCATTTAAATCAAACACACTATTTCTTCTAACAACAGGGTATTTTCCCCAGGATTTCCCAAGCTACATAACAGCACGAGCACTTTCCAAGGCACAATGAAAGTGCATACAAAAGCCAAACAATTTTTATAATTGCACCAAATACCTTGGGTTATTTTAATGATTGCAAATACTTTGCAATTATCAATATTTGCATTATCACAGAAATACACCCTCTGACTTTCTAATACTTTTAAAATATTAGAGTGTTAATATCTCTCATATATATATATATGCACATAAAAATATGTCAAAATACTTTCAAGTCCCAGCAATCACAACATTCACAATGACTCTGTGCCAGGTATTACATGAAGGTATAAATCATTCCTACAAAAAAAAATTTAAAAGAAAATCAATAAAGTTTAGTAAGTGGATAAATAAAAATATGTAACTCAATATGATTGAACAGCAAAATTGGCAGATATATTTTCTCCTCTTCCGTACTAAATGTGGGTCATACTCTTTTCAGGCATTATCATATAAAGTTATGAGCTCATTCTAGTTCAAACCATATGTTCACCAGACAGGAAAAAGGCCTGTGGACTGTCAGTGACTGAGGCAAATCAAGAAATTAAAGCAACTGGCTTCAATGGACTGTTGCATTTTGAAATTGCACGGACTCAGTCTGGGATGCAGAGTGAGACAACTTTATTCTCAGCCTGACTCCTTTTATATTCTTCTTGATACAAATCATATTATAAGTATAAAACTTGCGTCCAATTACAATTGTTAGCATATACCTATAAACCAATTAACTAACAGACCATGCACTGATCCGGTGCCTATTTACTGATAATATAATGTTTTGATATTTTCTTACTGCTGTCAACAGGCAAGGCAAAAGCTAGAGGTTACATATTTTGAAACACCTATCTAAGCAATGTCACAATGCTCTATATACTTCACTGTGTGTACTGAATTCTTGCTTTCTCATCCCACACTTTTGTTCTGTCAAGCCTAACAGTGTCCTTCTCCCAGGGCTGCTCTCACTCCGTCAACATATTTGAGCTTGCTCTGGAAACCCCCACAATGGACAACCTGGAAAAAGGCTGAAATTTGTATTCGGTGCATCTGGATAGGAATGACACTATTTCTCCCTTCAGGGAAAGAGCTGTGATTCATCTTGGTGTTTAAAAAAAAACAAACAGCAAATGGCTGGCTGGCAAGCAAATAGAGGTTCGAACAGCTGCAGGTCAGGAATGGGTAGTTTTTCCATATGAGCTCTACTGCTATTCCAATGTCTGTCAGTTGCTGAAATAACAGGCAATTGAGGGAGACAACAGCAAGACAATAAGAAAAGCATGCTGTGTGAAGGATGTTCCTTATTGATCTCTTCTTTCTGCTCTCCATTCTTCAGTTTATTGTCTCTTTTACTGTTTATAGCCCTGCTATGAAAGATAAGACATGTCTAGTACGAAACACTCTCCTTACTGCTTATTACATCTAAGTCCCTAATGGCCACCTTGCTACACTCTGATTACAAACTTTTCTCAACGCATTAAACAATGTGACTCACAACTACCACACAGCACATCTATGACGCATACTCTCTCTGCAGATTTTCTTGGAATGAGGATCTTTTTATAAAAATAAACAGCTAGCATATACACACATTATCATACTTCCCAGCCAAATAAATATCAATTCATAATAAAGAACCATCACAATCACAGCAATCACAAGGAACATTTTCCCATTTTTCATTGCAACAATTTGTAATCATTAAAATCCAACTTTCGAGTTGAGTTTTTACACAATAAACAAAAAGATCACAATTTATCTGTAGCTCAGCACTGAAAGAATGGCTTTTTTCTCCCATTCTTCACCATCTCCATTTGTCTTCCTTTTGGTACAAACTAGACCTACTTTTGGTTCAACTAGACCTACTTTGCATGGATAAAAATGGAGTCACAACGATGACTATAGTCTATCCTTTGCAAGCATATGCTTTCTCTGCATGTGCCTAGATGAAGCTAAGTGTTTTATTTATTTCGGGATTAATTCTCCTTATCTAGAATATAAAGCTTCCTTTACAGCAATTTTGTTTCAAAAGCCCTTAGTTTATATTACCATATCAGGAAGCCTTTAATACAGTAAAATCCCCAAAATAGCTTCCCGCCACCCCATCCAGAGGGTTTCTATTTATTATTAGATCTGGAACGCAGCTACACATGCGAATTTATGGCTGGGGGAAGCTGCAGGAGATTTTCCAAGAAAAGCCAGGGAAACATGATACTGTCTGCCACAGTGGTAAGTGGATGAGGTGCCTGATACGCTGACTAGCAAGGAAGCTTCTTCCAGCCCTTCAGTTCAACTGAAGAATTAATTCTCCCTTCGGTCCTGTTGCAGCAATGAGAACTGCAATTCTCTGTAACCTCAGTCACCCTGGAATTATGTTTGATGGTTTCTGCCTGCAGTTACATCAGCTGCACACTCATACAACTCCACTGACCTCATCAGAATTACTCCTGACTTTCACTATGTAAGCATAAAGCGATCAAGCCCTGAGGACAGGAAGGGTTGATAGGGAAAACAGACCTTAACTCGCTTGTTTTACATATTTGCTTTTTTACATGATACAACAGCTCAAATCTCTAACAAAAGCTTAGCCAAGGGAATAATGACCTCAAAGCCTTATCAATGTATACACTGCAGAAGGGAACTGTCTCATCATTTAAAGATGTCCAGAGGTGAAGGGTGACTGCTGCATTGCCAAAGAGAATAGAAAGAGAAAAATACATTACTGCAGCAGTACACAATAGAGCAATGTTCTTCCTGATAATTGCAGTAACTCTATAAGTTCAGAGATGTCTCCTTATGAATGATAGCCTTCCAACAGGGAGCAGTGATATACATAAATTAAGAACAAAGGACACAGATTAGCTCAGAGTAGCAGACATAGCTGCACAGCCTCTAAAACTACAAAACATTGGCATGCCTTCTGCAACCAAGAGCAAAACATTATATCCTCTGTCAATAGGATTACCTTGACTTACAAGTTCTTCAATCCACTGCTCCAGAGCACAGATCAGTTTACAGATCACTAAGCATACATATACCCATACAAATCGCACATATTTGGTAACACCTAATTTTGTTTAAAAAGTTAGAGAACTTGATTCACTCTAATAAGGTTACAGATGGCTTTGCATATCCTAGAAAGGTTTTGATATTACTTCACTACACTGCAATCAGATCACATTTTAGATGTCAAGCACTGCCACATTCTATATTAGTAACAGTGTGAGGAAATGTCAGGAAAATACCAAGATTATTAGCAAGTAATGGTGAAGCACACAGAAGGTGGCTCTCTTCCATCTCCTTCAGAACTCTTTTAACGAAAATCATTGTGGATCACTAGATTACAGGAGGTGGTGCAAGGTGGAAAGAGAAGTAACATCTTAGCAAATGAGTAAAAAAAAAACAGATAGCACTCAATTCCTTACCTTCATTTTGATATATTACAATTGAATGCTACTGAACAGTACTTTTTTTGTACCGGAAGCAATTCCCTTTTCCTCTTTAAATGAAATTCCTCCCCATCTTTTGCCTACATGTCACACCAAACCAGAAGATGCATTTCAGGAGTGCACCTAACAGGAATTTGGTCTATAGGGCAGAACAAGATGTAGTCTGCATAAAACCTCTGAAATGCATACAGCATGATGAGGGCTCCTCAGCACTACTTCATTCCACAAATTACCCCTACCGGGCTGCGTTACTTACCAAGGCAGTTATAGTTCTATATATGCACAGTAGGTGAGGTGAGTTGGAAGGAAAGGAATATAAAAACTATATCTTTATCTAGATAAAGATATCAGTTATGTTTTCTTCGGCAGTACCACCAAATTACCAAGACAGAAAGAACATTAAAAGTTTAACAATATTTGCACTTCTCAATTAAATTTTTTCAAATACACAAATATTTAGGAGTAAATATACTTACAGAAAACACTTGAAACGTATCACCTTTATTTAAATAAAATTAGCATATAACAATGTATATTCTAAGACTTAGAGATTTTTTAACAGAAAATCTAATCTCTCAAACACAGTTTAATAGCAGCCATCAGCAGAGGTGACCTCAGCCATAGTCTGGATATGAGAATTCCACCCATACAGATATGGAATAATGCAGGCGCTGATAAGCTAAAAGCACTGTTTGAAACGGGCTTAGGTTTAAGTTCAGAAAAGCATCTCTTTCTAGCCTAGCAGGGAGCAAATTTCTGTGAAATTAAGCTTTACCACTGGGGTATTACAAAGCCAACTAAGCACATTTCGTAACAGACTTTTTTAATACAAGCAATCTTGTTGAAACCAGTGAGTGCTCCTAATATATAAAATAAACAGTTCTCTGCAACCAAACTTTTATCCAATTTTTGCATTTCTACTGTATGCTAAATGATTGCCGAATAAGGCAGCTTTACTATAGAAACAAATTTGTTTATTAGGCCACAGCTATTCAGTTTCTCAATAATACAGGGAAATAATTGTACAGATCTGTGCTGGAACTGTTATATTTGATGTAATTTTGTCTATCCATTGATATGAACTGAAATCAGTTTTATTTCCACTTAGTTTTCCAGATTTCTCTTGGTTTGCCACAAGCCATGTTCCCTTTCTGGCTTTGTTCACCGACTTCCAGGTGCAGAACTCTGCAGCTTTGAATGCAAACTGCTGGGATATATTGTGGGGTTTAATATTAGGAATTTTTTTCTAACCAGAGAATAATCAAAGCTTGGATGAGAGGCTTAGTGAAGCAGTGGAATTTCAACTCTTGGAGACAAGTCCCAAGCAACGAGACAAACCTCTGAGCAACTTGCTCCAAGCTGACCTTGCTGCGGGGCTAAATCAGACAACTTTTCATAGAATCATAGAATCTCCTGAGTCGGAAGGGACCTACAAAGATCATCAAATCCAACTCCTGTCCCTGCATAGGACAACCCAAATGTTCACACCACGTCTGAGGGCATTGTCCAAACACTTGTCCAAACACAAGCAGTAAACTGTGATAACATCTCCCCATAGTCTCCTCCAGGATGAACAGACCAAGTGACATTAGTTGCTCCTCATATGGTTTCTGTTCTAAACCCTTCACCATCTTTGTGGCTTTCCTCTGGACATTCTCCAGTAGCTTAATATTTTTTCTATACTGTGGCATCCAGAACTGCTCACAGCACTCAAGGGGACTCTTAGAAAGCAAGCATCTTTTATCAGGACTGGGCAACACGAGGGAGCTATCTCCATCAATTCCGTACAGCCAGACAAGAGCTGGGACAGGACAGATTTCCCACTTATGTGCATGTGGATCAATTTTCCCAGAAATCTTACGCATAAAATATTTTTCACAGGGTTATTGGGCACTGGAATGGGCTGCCCAGGGAGGTGGTCTAGTCACCATCCCTGAAGGTATATAAAGATGGGTAGATGAGGTGCTCAGAGACATGGTTTAGTGGCAGATAGGAATGGTTGGACTTGATGATCCAAGAGCTCTTTTCCAACCTGGCGATTCCATGACTCTATATACTATTATTTTTCAAGGTCTAATGTTATTAGGAACTTCGCAACAGTGGAACCTGTTGCTGATTTGGAGCCGGCTCTGGCTCTGCCTGGCCTTGCCTTTGAGACAGGGAGAGGCTGCAAACAGAGATAGTCACAGCAGACACATCTGCTCAGCACAGGTCACACTGCACACAAAGCGTTATCATCTCCAAGGAATGAACAGTGCCTGGAAAAAAACGCTGTTTTAAAGAAAACAGGCTCTCAGAGGGACATTCTGTCTGACTTTCAAACAACACAATCGCTTACAGGAAAGTCCACTCTATGTTAAACCCAAACTACTCCCCCATTAGAGGCACTCCGTTCTCCCTCCCCGCCCCCCGACCAGCTCGCAGGCTCCGCCCCGGGATGGCGGCTCCGCCTCTCCCGGCTGGGCGGGAGCTTCCGGGTCAGCGGCGCGCGTGGCCCGCGTGGGTCCCGGTGGGGTGAGCGGTGCGAGGGGCCAGGTTGGTGTCGGGGTCTGCGGGGGGGTAGTGTGGGTCCCTCTGCATCGCGTCCCTTCTCTGCCCCGGCCTGGCCGAGCCCGGGCCGCCTGCCTGAGCCGCGGAGGGGCTGGGGGGTCGGAGAGAGGCGGCACGGCTCCATTGATCCCGAAAACGCCGGGAAATGAAACTGCAAGACTCGTTTTGGGGATTTAGAGAGCAAGCATCCTTTATCAGAGCTGGGCAACACGAGGGAGCGATCGCCATCAATATGTGCAGCCAGACAAGAGCTGGGACGGGATGGATTTCCCACTTACATGCACATGGATCAGTTTTCCCAGAAATCCTATGCATTTTCTATTGCTTCACAAGGTCTAATTTTAATATTATTATGAAACCTCACAACAGTCAAATTTCTTGCTAGTTTGGAGCTGCCTGACCTTGCCTTTGAGATAGAATCATAGAGGACTTTGGTTTGGAAGGGACCTTAAAAGGTCCTCCAGTTCAACGCCTCTGCCATGGGCAGGGACACCTCCCACCAGATCAGGCTGCCCAAGGCCCCATCCAACCTGGCCTTGAACACCTCCAGGGATGGGGCAGCCGCAGCCTCCTTGGGTAGCCTATGCCAGTGCCTCAGCACCCTCATAGTGAAGAAATTCTTCCTTAGGTCTAGCTTAGATCTGCCCCTCTCTAGTTTGTACCCGTTCCCCCTCATCCTGTCACCGCAAGCCTTTGTGATCAGTCCCTCTCCAGCTTTCTTGTAGGCCCTTCAGGTACTGGAAGGTTGATAGGGAGAGCCTACAAAGATGGTCACAGCAGACACATCTGTTCAGCACAGATCACACTGAACACAAGATGTTGTCGTCTCCAAAGAATGAACAGTGCCTGGAAAAACACTGTTTTGAAGTAAACATGCTATCAGAGGGCCATTCTGTCTAACTTTCAAAGAACGCAATTACTTAGATGAAACAACTCTGTTTTAGCTTAAATCCCAAATATTCCCCTTTTTGTAATAGTAACTTTCTTGTATCACCATGAACTGCTTTATCCGTGGGCCTGCTTTGGTTTTCTTTCCTTAGGTTTCTTTGGAGGCTCCTTTCCTCAAAACACAGAGCCATGACGTCCCTTGCGGAGCAGCTGAAGCGGCTGGCCCTGCCGCAGACTGACGCCAGTCTCCTGGACCGCAGCGAGGTAGCATCCCTGCTGTTCAGCTGCAAGGAAGCCGCTGCTATTGACAGGGACACGTTTTTTGCTATTGGTGAGTTTGGCTCTTTGGATGCTGGTAGTGTTAAAAATTGTGTATCTGTCAAAAAAAAACAAACAAAACAGCTGGAGAAAGATAAATGGGAAAGGCAAATCCATGTTCAAAAAAAGCCAGAAGGATAGTGCAGGAAACTATGGGCTAGTCAGCATTACTCCAGCCCATGGGAAAATCATGGAGCGGGTCTTCTTGGAGCACATTTCTGGGCACATGAATGATCAGGTGATTGTAAAGTCAGAGCCCTAAGATCATCAAGGGCTGGAGAATTTGCCCTATAAGAGGAGGCTGATGGGAACAATGTGCCTGTCCTTATTCAGTTTGGGGAAGAGAAGGCTTTGAGGGATCTAATAGCAACCTGAAGATACCTATCGAGAAGATGGGTCAGGCTTTCCAGAAGAACACATTAGAGGTTCAAACAATAGAGGTAAACAATAGAGGTTCGGTCTGGATGTAAGGAAAAGCTTTTTCACCACAGGGACAGTCAAGCAGTTGAAGAGGTTGTCCAGGGAGGCCATGTTCTCCCTCCTTTTGAAAACTCTGCCTGGATACTGCCCTGAGCATGCTGGTGTGATTTCAGGACTAACCCTGCTTTGAGCAAGGCCTTGGACTAGAGATCTCCCAAAGTCCTTTTCGAACTGCATTCTGTGATTTCATGAAAATGTGCTGATGTCCTGCTGTGTGGTAACGTAATAACTACAAATAAAATAAAGTGGCAAAAGCCATAGCTATGTTTGCACACTTTAGATCTCTTTCCATTTTTGTATAGAACCTTACCTGGCTATGGGATACTTCTCAAGTGAGAGAACTGTTTTCTAAAATGACAAATATTGACAGCATGTATTAATGTTAAGCAACAGGAGGGTAGATACATGTGTCCTTGATCCAACACAGGATATTTTTTAATTACTTAAATAGTTACTGTAGAACACTTGCATATAGTAATTTATTCCATATTTCACCCAAATGCCTTTCTTTATTTCAACTGAAGTTGTCAGCTTTGTGATTAACCATATATTTATATGTATTTACAAGCTTGTATAAAATAAAGAAATAATTCCCATGGTTCTCCTGTGGTGTATGTAGAATATTGTAGTTAAATCTATTCAAAGAGGTACCTTTGCTTGCTTCATCCGTATAAAATCATAAAATAATTTTTGATGGAAGCTACTGGAGATCACTTGGTACTAGCCCAGCTGAGCACAGGGGTAGTTAGCTCAGGTTGCTCAGGCCTGTGTTTGGCTGAGTTTGAGGATGGAGGTTCCATAATCTTTGATCCAATATTTCACAAATGATCTCGTATTTGACCACCCTCGTGTTCTGTATTAAAGAAAAAAAAAAATCTATTAATACATTTACTTGGAATTTTGTCTTAGACCTGTTTATTCTTTGGTTTGGTTTGCTTAGTGAGGATGACTTATACCAGTAGAGCAGTGAGGTTGAATGTGCAGTGAGGAGGTAGATGGGTAGGACTAGTGAATAAAACTGTTGCATTTAAAGCATTCTTCCTTTTTTTTCCATAGGATGCACTGGCTTAGAAGAGTTGATGGGGATCGATCCTGCCTTTGAAGTATTCCAGTCCAGTTTGTTTAGTTCCATGTCCAAAGGCCTGGAACGCAGTGTTCAGTCTAAAGCAGTAAATCAGGAACTGAATAAGAATATTTCATTATTCCTGATTCATCTGTCCCCTTACTTTATGCTTAAGCCAGCCCAGAAGTGCCTTGAATGGCTGATTCACAGGTAATCCACTGAATATCATACCATGTCAACAGATATTTTTTTCCCCAATGAGAAAAAGGTTGAATAATTTTAGTTTAGTTTTCTGAAAACAGAGATTAAAATGTTAATATCCATTTTGGAATAATCATTATGGGGCCATCTTATAGAGGACCTAGAGAGGCATTTATGCTTTTGGAAATGGGCTGTGTAAAAGAGCTGATTTTCAATATTAACTAGTACCATGGATGACATGCCTTAGTATTGTATAGTGTAACAAGAGCTAAGGTGTGAAGAAGAAACAAACCAAGTATTTTGTGAAATGTTGATATATTTAGTTATGTAAATTAACCTATCCAGATGCAGAAAGTGTAATATTTCATGTCATGAAAGAGAGGGTGATTTTGTTGATCTAAGCTTTGAATCAATTTTTTTTTTATGTATGTAGTCTACTGAAATTAATACTAGATTATTGTGATGCCTGGTTTAATATTGAAATCAATGCAGAAGAAACAAAAGGTATTTTTAAGACCTATAGGGACCTAAAATTATCTAGAACGAGGGAAAAAAAATCCTAACATTCGCACATATGGTCTGGTGGCCACCTTGGGATTCTGAACTCTAGGTGGACCATCCATCTGAGTTAGTATGGCAATAATCTCTTATCTTGCTTAAAATCAACTACACTCAGTGTTATGAGAAGAATACGGCTGGGTCTTTGTTTTGAATCTCCAGATAATTTCTAACTATATGTGTATTTTTTTCCTTAGATTTCACATCCATCTCTACAATCAAGATAGTTTGATTGGTTGTGTTCTGCCATATCATGAGACTAAACTATTTGTGAGAGTTATTCAGCTTTTAGATATAAAAAGCCCAACCCATAAATGGCATTGGATGGATCCAATAAGGGTAAAGTATTTAACAGATGCAAGCTGGGAGAAACATGAGGGGCTTTTATTAATAATATGCTGGCTGTGTTAATAGGTCTATGAATATGGTCCATTTGTTCATGTGGTTAGTTGTAGGACTGTACTGAAAGATTTGATTGCAGGAGTGGAGCCTGGATGCCCACCTGTTGTTTCTGTGAACTATAAAAAGCTTTGATTTTAATTAGCCTTTATTTTAGCAAAATTAGAGTATGCTTTTAATGTGCAAGTATTGCTACTGCTAAGAAGAAATGTCAACTACTAACGTATGTTTATTTCACTATATATCATATATATTGCTATTCATTGTCTGTCCTAATGTAGATACGAAGAAGTCCAGATTCATGTGGGTGTCCATTATTTATTTCAATTTAAATTTTGTTAGCTAATTGATTTAGAGATTTATATTGACTTTCACTTTGAGTCCTTCACTTTGCCCCTGACAGTTTTAATTTTACTTTTTTCACCATGTAAAGAAACCTGGAGTCCCACTGGCAAGGGGTACCGTCATTACACACTGCTATAAAGACCTGGATTTCATGGATTTCATCTGCAGGCTGGTGGCCAAATCTGTGAAGGTTGTTCATTTATTCTAGAACATTATTTATTTGTTGTTGCTTGGTTTTCCCTATCTTTGTATTTATGTAATATTGTGCTATTTCCCAATATTTTGAATTACATATCAAATAGTAAAAGGAGTAATTTATTAGTAAATCATAGAATCAGTGGGTTGGAAAGGACCCACTGGATCATCAAGTCCAACCATTCCTAACAATCCTTAAACCATGTCCCTCAGCACCTCATTCACCCGTTCTTTAAACACCTCCAGGGAAGGTGACTCAACCACCTCCCTGGGCAGCCTGTTTCAGTGCCCAATCACCCTTTCCATGAAACTTTTTTTCTTGATGTCAAGCCTGAACCTCCCCTGGCGGAGCTTGAGGCCATTCCCTCTTGTCCTGTCCTCTGTCACTTGGGAGAAGAGGCCAGCTCCTTCCTCTCCACAACCTCCTTTCAGGTAGTTGTAGAGGGCAATAAGGTCTCCCCTCAGCCTACTCTTCTCCAGGCTAAACAACCCCAGCTCTCTCAGCCGCTTCTTGTAAGACTTGTTCTCCAGCCCCCTCACCAGCTTCGTTGCTCTTCTCTGGACACGCTCCAGAGCCTCAACATCCTTCTTGTAGTGAGGGGCCCAGAACTGAACACAATATTCGAGGTGCGGTCTCACCAGTGCCGAGTACAGAGGGAGAATAACCTCCCTGGTTCTGCTGGTCACGCCATTTCTGATACCAGCCAAGATGCCATTGGCCTTCTTGGCCACCTGGGCACATTGCTGGCTCATGTTCAGTCGGCTGTCAACCAACACCCCCAGGTCCTTCTCCAGGCAGCTTTCTAGCCAGACTTCTCCTAGTCTGTAGCACTGCATAGGGTTGTTGTGCCCCAAGTGCAGGACCCGGCATTTGCCTTGTTGAACCTCATGCCATTGGTCTCAGCCCAGCAGCCCAGTCTGTTCAGATCCCTTTGCAGAGCCTCCTTACTCTCCATGAGATCCATGCTTCCACTCAGCTTAGTGTCATCTGCAAACTTGCTGAGGGTGCACTCAGTGCCTTCATCCAGGTCATTGATAAAGACATTGAAGAGGGCTGGACCCCATAAAGAGCCCTGAGGAACTCCACTTGTGACTGGCCTCCAGCTGGAGTTAACTCCATTGACCACCACTCTCTGGGCCCGGCCATCCAACCAGTTTTCAACCCAGGAGAGTGTGCGCCTGTCCAGGCCAGAGGCTGACAGTTTCTGAAGCAGAATGCTGTGAGAAACTGTGTCAAAGGCTTTACTGAAGTCCAAGAAGACTACATCCACAGCCTTTCCCCCATCCAGTAGTCGAGTCATTTTATCATAGAAGGCGATCAGGTTAGTTTGGCAAGACCTGCCTTTCATGAACCTGTGTTGACTGGGCCTGATCACCTGGTTCTCTTGCATGTGCTTCATGATAGCACTCAGGATCACCTGTTCCATGACTTTCCCCAGCACTGAGGTCAGACTGACAGGCCTGTAGTTCCCTGGATCCTCCCTGCAACCCTTCTTGTAGATGGGCACATCATCAGCCAGCCTCCAGTCCAGTGGAACTTCCCCAATCAGGCAGGACCGCTGGAAGATGATGGAAAGGGGTTTGGAAAGGACATCCGCCAGCTCCTTCAATACTCTTAGGTGGATCCCATCCGGCCCCATAGGCTTATGAGTGTCTAGCTGGGCAAGCAAGTCTCTAACCGCCTCCTCTTGGATCATGGGAGCGTCATTCTGCTCCTCTAACTCCTGGATTTGAAAACAGAGGGAACAACTTTCCTTACTACTAAAGACTGAGGCAAAGAAGGCATTAAGTACCTCATATGAGTGCCTCAAATAATACGAAATACCTCAAATAATATGAAAATTTCTTTTCTTGTTGTTTGTATAGATGGCAGTCTGTCAGAAATTCTTGTAAGTGAATGAGACCAATGAGCCGTGACAAAACAGTTTGGCAATACTGTATTACTTAAAGATGCTGTATTGCTTAAAAGTACTTCACTGTCTTAATTTCTGTTACACAGTCGTTCCTGCTACTGGTTTGTAACTGTGCTTTGAATTAGGTATTTCTTTTGGGGGTTGTCATGGGTGTTTTAAATGTTTTCAAATCTTGATAGGAACTTAAAACTGAGAATGTTAGAAGGTGAACGGATTTATTTGAGGTTTTTTCAGTTAACGTCAAATAGAGAACTAGTTTTATAGTCTCAGAAGAGTAAGACGTATGACAGTTCCAATTGTTTAGGGAACTAGAATCCATGTACTATCAAACTAAGCAAAGCACACACAGTAACAGGATTTGTTCACAGAGATAGTAGAGGATATTAAAAATAAACCTGTCAGCTTCTTGGCTGTCTGTTTCTTAGTCTTGAGCATTACACCAAAATCACAAGTGGTTTAGGTTATGTGATTTACTACAGTAGCTGAGGTGTAGCACGCATTTCCTTCTACCTTGTCTGTGAGGGGGAGCAGGAACCTCTGGTGAGCATTACTGGTAGGAGGAGTTGATGGCCTTGGTTGTGCCAGCAGGAGCTGGTAGAGCTTACATGCTGGAGTGCTGAGATATTGCTGGTTTGGGGGAAAAGCTCTGTGTGTTTCCACTTGTCCTGGTGTCTCAACAACTAATTTTTCTGTGGTCCAGGTCTTTTCAGAGTATCCTGGCAACTCAGCTCAGTTGAGAGTTCTTCTTGTGTTTTATGCCTCCACCATTGTATCAGCTCTTGGAGCCGCAGAGAAGATAACAGACACTATAGTCTCTAAGCTGCTCCCTTACATCCAAAAGGTACATAAAGCTTTGTTTTCATTTCTGTGTGATGAAATGCACTGTATAGCATCAACATGCTTTCTGCAGATAACATATAAGAGGGACATTGTGGAATGCATTGTACCACTCTTGGCCTGCTTTGAAACATGAGGCAGATGAAGGTCCATGACTATTAAGATTTTCTCACACCTTAGATGAGTACTTTAAGAACTCTATTTCCTGCTCAGCATGAAGAATGGAACTGTGAGAACTGTATACACAGTTTGAATGAACCTCTTTGTCTTAAAGACTTCCCATGCTAAACAATGAGGAAATGGAGTCAAGGTGGACAACTTGCTTTAATATCCTCTTCCCTCCAGGACTGTTGCTCTTTTAACGAACAGAGCAACGGTTAATGAATGTATCCTCTGTATTTGCGCACTCTGCGTGATGTTTTTTTCTTCTTGAAAGTTGAGCTTATAATTCCCTTATAAAACAACACATGGAGAAGAAGGTAGCATGATTCCATGGATGTTGGAATGAAAATTATATTCATGTTATTTTACTCTTATTTTAATTTGTGTGTGTTAAAAATGCACCTCCCATTTCTTTTCCTAGGGCTTGAAATCCTCTATACAGGATTACAGAGCTGCAACATACATGATAATTTGCCAGATGACAGTTAAAGTGACACTGGAGACTTCTTTGGTGCATTCCTTGATGTTACAGATAAGCAAAACATTATCTAAAGTGCCCTCATTAGTCAGGGATGGGGTTGCATGCTTGAACCTACTTCTACAAACTCAGAAAGGAGACAAACTTGGGAAAAAGTAAGTCTATGTGAATTGAGTTTTCCCATTTTTTAAAAGCTTGGGCGGCACTTTGATAATTTGATTTTTTTTATCCTTCTTGTTAAGGGGATACATTACTATAGAGATTTTGGTGGCTGACGTTTTAAAGGGCTTGGAAGTTTCTTTGGCTTAGTTTGAAAATTTGTGTGCTCGCTACAGCTAAGAAGTCTCAGTGATGTGAATCTGTCATCTTTTGGTCCCTGTTCTACTTCTCTCAAAGGATTGCTGTCACTATGCAAATCTGAATCCTGCCAGTAAAAGGTTTTCCTGGAAGTGGGAATCCTGGAAGAGAAGCCAACATAACAAGGGTAGTGGTCCTCTACCACCATTTCTTTTGTCCCACCCACACTAAGTGTTCTGGAAGTGCATGTGGTATTTCATTCCCATTGGTTTGTCTGCCCTGGAACAGTTAGGTAGGGGCAGTTGAACATGGTGGTAGAAGTCCCACACGCTACTGGAAGTTTGCTTGCTGGTAGAGAGCTTAGCATGGGTATTCCAATAGAATAAATCTTAGGTGAGGACAAGTACAGTGACTACCTTCCAGATGTTTGAATGCAGTCCTAGAATGGGAAAATGGGTTAAAAGCTAGAGTGTGGGGAGCTAATGAGAGGCATCCCTGAGGTGTTATGCAGCATCCTGCCAGGTGGAAGTAAAAGGAGATGAGGTGAGGGAATTGCTTCTGTTCTCTTTGGTGATCTCCTATAATTGAGCTATTATTTGGTCCTCACTTACTTTTGCTGCCACTGGGTAATAGATATGCTCCTTGCAATGTAAGGATATCTTTTCATGCAATCTGTAAAAGTATTTTTTCTTGTACTACTGACTGCAAAAACAAAGGTGTGTTTGCTATGCCATTGCAACAGCTGTGCTAAACATGGCTCGCAGTACCATGTTTTCTTCTTGGATATTAAATGCACCAATAAACCTCTGGCAATAAGGAAGTGGAACCCTTTAAATCTTTTCAGCATTTGTTTACAATGAGACTGTTATCTGATGCTGAAAAATGAATCCTGAGGAAATCTGTATGGTTTGAAAGTGCTGGTAAAAGCATATATATTCATCTGTGTTTTCCCCCCCACCCCATTTCCTTGTGCAGGCCATTTAATTATCTGTGCAAAACCCCAGAACTGGTAACACTTTTGCAAGGCCTTTCAACAGACTATGATATCTCTCCTCTTCTGCATTACCTGTTGCCTCACCTTGTTTTCACTATAATAAGGAGTGAAACAGGTAAGTTGGCATACATTTTTACAATTTTCTTGAGTCTTAACAGACAGGTGGCTGTGGTCAGTGTAATTTTAGTTTCTTCTGCCATTAAAACTGTACCAATATGTGTATAGACCTGATTGAGCTTTTGTGTGTGTGTGATTGTTGCTTTTTCATTGTCCTGGTCCTACAGAGAAGGCTATTTTAGGCGTTGTTATACGTTTTGCTGTAATTTAGATGTTGATTTGCAGTATTTCTGTAGTAACTTAATTTTGATGTATGAAATTTTTGATACTTAAGTGATTTATTGTAGTACTGCAAAGAAATTTTTAGATAGATTATATGTAGTCCATACATGGTTTGAGAGCTGCGTTTACCTGGTTAATTAAATGTGCCTGGGAACAGCCCAGGACAGCAAGGCTGACTGGCTGCAGTAGCAGTCTGTGTCTGCGCTAGTAAGTCGGTTTGCACTGTGAACTTGTAATTGCCAAATCATGGTTGGGAAAGTTCTTTTGTTGAAAAGGGCCAGATTCACACCAGGGAACACTGTAGGGAGTTGCTGGCACAGGTTGTGGTAGCAGATCTGGAACCTTCCAAAGTATACTTGAATTTATTTGTAGCAATACAGCCTTTGGCATTTTAATGACATTGGTATAAAGCATTGCTAGCAGCACAGGGAGAGCTAATGCTAGTAATCAATGAACATTGTGTGCTTGATTCACCAGATGACACCTGTGCAAGCAATTGATAAGTACAAGGGGGTTATTCTTAAACTGGTTTTGATCTTTTATGATTATGTGTTGTCCTTAGAGGAACAAGAAGAATCTGAGGATGCGGGGAATCAGATTTACATCAGACATCTTGAAGCTATTCTTCAGAGTATTCCACTGGAGAAGGATTTAGATCACCTGTTGGCTTCGTGAGTTAACTTCAGTTATTTTTCTTGTGCAGTACTACAGTCATTTCTGGTTTAATAATAACTAATTCCTGATAATGGCATTAGTGTTATAGGAGCATATCTTTCTGAGCATAAGATAAGTCCAAACCTGAATTTTTGAAACTGAAACATTCAGTGATCCAAAAGAGCCATTCTTTTAGCACTTGTGGGACAGAGTGAAATCTTCAGGTGAGGAGCAAATCTGTACTTGCAAAAAGTAATGCATATTAATCCTAACCTGTTTAGCAGTGTGCTTTGTAACATTAATGAAACCAATAATATCCAAAGCATGTTTTTTTTTTCTTTCGTTTGTAATTTTAGCAAGTTTCTTGAAGAGTTTATCTCCTATGGTACAGAGATTGAATCTGATCCTAACAAAATGGCAGCAGTCAATCAAAGGATACTTCCTCTTATCAGACTTCTTGAGAGAAAGTAAGTTCCATTTTTTATGACAGACCCACAATCTGTAGAGCAGTGATGTCAGCTATGATCTTGGCTTATTGGGTATAATAAACACACTATTCTTCACCAAATAAATACAGTAAAAAAAACTAATTCCTAATCTATGTGCAAATTTTACTTTACTGATCCATCATTATATATCTTGTTGTCACTACAATACATTGACACAGACCTGCTGGCTTTGTACAGCTGTTTGCTGTGTAGCATGACCTTTACTGCTCACTTTTTATCCTAGTAGTCTGTGTTATGACACAATGGTTGATTGCCTTTGCAAAGCTACTTAAAATAGCTGGTTCAGATTAGTACATGTGCATTCAGCTTCCTAATGTTTTGTGTTTCTCTAGTAATTACATGTTCTTCTGTCATGCTCTGTGGAAAATGTTGAGGATTTTCTCTGTTGGCAGATATCCTACAGCCTTAGACCGTGTGTTGGAGAAGCACCTGGAAGACTGTACAGATGAGGCTGACCAAAATCTTTTTCACCAATTTATTTCTCTTTCATTAAGCTGTGGCAAATACAAGGTAGGTAAAAGCTTAGTTTATGAACCTAGCTCTTCTCAGGTTATACTGTAAGAAGGCTGATATTTTGGCAAAGTTCTGCTCTCTTTTCTTTCTAAACAAAATCTTTACCATTCTCAACGAAAAAAACCCCGTGTGACTGGGGCGGGGACTCGATGAAAACTGTGGATCTCTTAAGTTTGTTTATCATGACAGTCATGAGTGTGAGCTTTTTTTCGTGGTTAAAATTGATACATTTCCACCTGTCCCAATTGCTCTCAAAAATATTTTTCTTTAGGAACGTTTCCACTACCCATACTTTAGTGGTTGATAACGACATATGGCAGTGCCCAGCAAGGCCTCATCTTAGAGATTTTGTCAATGTTAGAGGTATCTGTTTGGGGAAAGCTAACAAACAGCTTTATGGTGGTTGAGAGAAGGTGGCTCTGTCCTTTTTGTTGCATTGATTTTTGTGAATGTTTACGGTCAGTAACATGGAAGAATAGAGTGACTACAGAGTTCTTCTTTTGCCATTTCTAAAGAGCAGTTGAAACTCAGCCTAACACAGAATAACCATGAGTGCAACAGATCTGTCCAAGGAATCTATTATTAAGAGATGGTTAGTATTGTGACTGTTTTTGCGATGCTTGAAACACTGGAGGCACTTAGGAGAAGATGATAAACGACATAAAGAAGTGCTTCATGTGTTTTTGTAGTGTTTTACTGAAGGCACATGTTCTGTGACTGAAAAACAAGTGGATTAACAGAAAAATTAGACATGCAGAACAAAGGCATATGACTGTCTTCTAGCCTTTAAGGTTTCTGAGATAAGTGCATGCAATTGGACTGGCAGGGATGCCTTTTTAACAGTTTCTATCTGTGCTCTGTCACACTGACGTGGTCACTAGAGCTTTCTCAGAATCCTTAGATAAGTGTAGTGCTTTTCTAGGACAAAAAGGTATCTGTGGTTTACTGTACTTCACAAACTATCTGCCGAAGTGAAGAAGACCAAATTCGAAACAGTTATACAACATTATTGTTCTGAAATTGATGCTTTTGGGGTCTGAATTATACACGTTTTATTCTGGTACACAGAAACACTGAAAGAATTTCTCCCATTATCCTTATAATATGCTTCATTTATTTTTAACATGCAGTGAGTCACTCTGAAATCTGTATTTCAGTTTCTGGAAGACTCTGGTACCTCACTTCTGCTTAGTTTGAATCATCCTCAGCCAGCTGTGCGGGTCCTGGCTCTTCAGCATTTGAAAGATGGTTTTGAAACATCAAAGGTTTGTGTCCTGAATCTCTCACAGTACTACTTAACATATAATGTTTTCAAAAAGCTGTTTGTCTGACATATCAGTTGATGGTGTTTGCAGTATGTTTCTGTCACCATTTTCCGGTATTCTGGAGTCTGTATGTAGTTGTTGTTTATTAAGCTGCTTGTAGTCTAAGATAAAATCTAAGTTAACGGATACTTCTGGTTTTCTTTCTTTTGCTGTTGAAAGTTGTTCTGCCTGTGAGGTTCAATTTGGATGATGTTACTGCATTTCCTGTACTAGGATTCTGGTTATTTCACTGAAAGCCTGTAAATTGTGCTACCAGCAAATTATTTTTGTCCTTTGGCTCTTTTTATCCTTTATTTTTCCAGGAAGGCTTTGATCAGTCTTTCATAGAAGCAGCAGTTTTTGATCGGCTCAAAGATGACAACAGAGATGTTGTAATGTCTGCTCTTGGTTCTTTGGAGGTAAGTGTGTACCTTAAGTGACAGGTGAGATTTTAGTTGGTCTTGAATATGTGTGTCTGGAGTGAATTCTTTGTAATTGCCATTCTTCTGCTCATGTCCTTAGTGTAAGACTTCTGTCCTTTAAAAGAGTGAAGCAGCACAAATTTAGGAAGCTTGTGTTGTTTACCACCTCACAGTTTCCCCTCAAATTTCTGCTTCTTGATCTTTTCCAAAGTGTTTGCAGTTAACCTGAATTTATTGGGTTTTTTTTAATGTATCTAATAAAGTGTATTTTAATCTTTCATTATCATTTGAAATGTGCTTCCTGCTTATCCTGTACATTTTTCTGTAAAAACACAAGCTATGTTGTCTGCCTTTTGGATGGAAAATGGTGTAGTGACAAGTCATTACGTTAGTGAGAAGTACTTAGTTGAGTTTTTCCATGACAGTGGCATTTGGTCAGTTGACAGTGGCAAAGTCCTAAACTGTGGCTCAGGTTTACTGGATAGGACTGTGGTATGCATTGTACTGATTGTTTCCAGCTGGAGTAACAGTCTTTCTTTTTTCTTCTGGTAGTAGTAGCAGCAGGGAATGTTATTAGCAGTAGTATAGTTTTGTGCATTCATTCATTCTCAATCACTAAAAAATAGGACTAGAAGCTCATGAATGCTTCTTTAGTATCTTTTGTTAATGTGCCTTATATTTTTGTCGTATAGATGCTATGTAAAGTAAAAGCAAAGCAATTCTTAATTCTTTAATTATAAGGTGTTTTGCTTGTTGTTTAACAATTTTACCACACATTTCTGAATTTGATAAATTCTCTGTACTTAAGCATAGAGGGCATACTGGGCAGTCTTATGATAATATTTTTATTACATTATTATTGACAGGACTGCCGTTAGTGGTGTTTGATCCTTGTGTCACTGTTTGATCCTTGTGTCCACTTTGTATAGCAGACACAGTTTCCATTAAGATATGGCAAGTTATTTTGTATTTTATTATACTTTGGTTTCTTTATCTTGATTACTTTTAAGACTTTCAGGAACCAAGTCAATCCAGAAATACTAGTATCAAGTCTCTTGAACATCTTCCAGAGAGCTGATCTTTCAAAAGACGGAAAATGGTATGTTTGTGCCTTTTTTCAGTCTACGTTCTTTCTGTGTAAATTAAATTTTTCAGAAGTAACTCTAAAGAATACTCTAAAACTGGTTTTCACTTCAAATACTTTTTGTTATGCTATGCCTTTGCTGAGTTACAAGAGAAATGTTCAATTATTTGCATTCCATATCTCATGAATTTCTTATTTGTTCTCAGTGCTATTTGGATTCACAAAATAGCCATGGAAAATGAAAAGAAATGTTGCTGGTATGATTGAGCAGTGGGTTTTGAACATGACTTGTTCTCTTTTAGGTACAAGGTTCTAGAGCGAGCAGTAAAAATTTTAGTCAAAGAGGAGATTTTGAAAGAGAAAAAAGAACTACTAGATGAAGCAGTAATGCGGTTGTTACCTTTTATGGTAATCACAAATGCAAATTTAAAATCTTCAGATTGGAAAATGGCTGTTTGTCTGTCAGAATCTGATCTCTGCTCCTTACACCCTTTACTGAAAGGCTGGCCAGCAGGTAAAGCATTAATCTTAACTACTTTGGTAAAATAAAAATTGTGACAATTTAGGATGTCGTCCTTCTTGAATCTAAACACTTACTGAAGCAGACTGCCTGTCATGAACAAGTTGTTTTACTGTGAGTGTGAATGGAGTTCTTTAAAAAACTCTTTGAAAAGATGAAGAAATTGTTTAGTACATTCCTGACTGTTTCTAAATAGTATTGAGCCATCAGTGTTTTAATATGGGATTTGTGTACCTTCAATGTCTGTTGTTATTTTTCCTTGGAATAGCTCTTGAAGAGGCAATTAAATCAAGCAAGTCTGCAGAGTTGATTGGAGTGGCCAACAAGAAAATGATTCTGCTGTTTTCTAAAAACATGACTTCAGAGTACCCAGCCTTACTACTGCAAACGGTATGTGTTCCATGTTACCCTAACCTTAAGAGATCTTACTTTCCAGTTGATAGTGGTAGTAGAACAAGTGTAATACAGAAGAACTTTGTATGTGCTCTTAGCATTGGTATGCTATCATCAAGCTGCTAGGCAAATGTATATATGTATATTAAATAACAGACCCTCAATACTATATGGATAAAAAAGATTTCTACCTTAACATAAGGAAAGGAAGAAGCGAAGCTATTATCTATATGGACAAGTGATTAGCGTAACTAAATTCCAGGAATTTTAGTTTCCTTAAAAAAAAAAATTCTAGAGAATAAACAAGCATTCCTGTGGGTAGCTCATAGTGACAGGTGTTTGCATTGCAGCAGACGGTAACCGAAGGTAACAAGTATTTAATTGGACATGCAAATAAAAAGCAGTATAAAGTCATAGTGAAGTCCTAGTGTCTAACAGACTTTTTTTTCCTTATTTTTCCTCCACTCCCTTTTCTAAGGTTGACGATCTGATACTCGTGGCTGAAACAGAATCTGACAGTGTGAGACAGAAAGTAGCTGCTCATGTAATTGGTTCTGTGCTTGTTCAGTGTTGCTGCAATACGCAGATGAAGGAAAATTATCTTTCAGTGGCAATCAAAGTCTTCCGTTTCTTGGATAAAAAAATAAAATATCTCAGATCTTGTGATGCTGCAGAGGTAAGATGTAAACCGTTTGTAGATGGCATTTTCTTTGCAATGAAGGAATATTTTTTCTCTCTCTTTTGTTTTTTTTAATTGGAGCACAAGAAGTTCGGAAACCTAGAGGACTGAAAATCTTGTCTTCATTTCTTTTCAGAGCAAAACCACACTTGGCGGCAGTACTATAAGCTGCGAGTAAGAATTGCTCTTGCACTTTACCACTCTAGTGAGTCTGCATGGTGAAATTAAGAGCTCCAGAGTTCTAGGCTAGCATCCCGCTAGCTAATTCAATGTTTCAGTGCTGTGGGCTTGGCACAAAGTTTGGAGCCTTTCTGCCAGCTACCCAATGGCGGCATCATGTGGTGTCATTGTTTGGCTTAGGAATGTTAGGGGGTTTATCCATTGAGAAGAGGTTTTGATGGCTTGTTCTATAGGGGAAAGAAGGAAATGCAGTTGAAAATGGAAAAAAAACCTTATGCTAAGAGCAGTTCCAGGAGAGGGCCATGAAAATAGTTAGAGAGTTTGAACACCTCTCCTATGAAGAAAGGCTGAGTTGGGGTTGTTCAGCCTCGAGAAGAGAAGTCTCTGGGGAGACCTTTTTGTGGTCTTCTGGTACTTACAGAGGATGTATAAGAAAGATAGGGACAAATATTTTAGCAGGGCCTGTGGTGATAGGGCAAGGGTGATTGGTTTTAAACCAAAAGAGGGTAAATGTAGCTTGGACATAAAGAAGAAATTCGTTGCTATGAGGATGGAGAGGCACTGGAACGGGTTGTCCAAAGAAGTTATGAATGCCCCATCCCTGGAAACATTCATTGTTAGATTCAGCAAGGCTTTGAGCAGCCTGATCTAGTGAAGGATTCCTGTTCACTGCAGGTGGGGTGGACTAGAAATCTTTGAAGATCCCTTCTAACCCAAACCATTCTGTGATTCTGTGTTTCTATGAATTGCAACCTCAAGCTTCCCCTTGCAACAATATTGAAAGTGTTATTCCTGAATTTGTTGGGTTTTGGTTTATTGTACAGCTCCATAAGCAGTTGTATTGACACTTGTTAGAAAGTAACATGGATGCAGGAGGAGGAGCCATCAAAGGGGCAGGAACAATGTTCAGAAAGAGTCTTGCTGCATCTTTCTCCTACCTTTCTTTGCTTTGTGCTTTTTATGCATATTTCTCATTTCTTGATTTATTTTGTTGTTGAAACAGTTTGGTTTTTCATGTGTAAGAAATCCATGTGAGCAGGGCTGTGCTTCTGTGCGTGCACCGCCTCACACGCACAGCAATAGATGGTAGTTATTCTGACTTCAGATTATTCCATAAAGGAGTTTTTTTTACATACAAATATCAGAAAGATAGGGATTTTGTTGCTGGAACAGAGCTAGATTAAAGGATTAAACTGAATGTCCACGGAGTGCTGTGAGTAACTCCTAATCCCTTTGGGGAGATTTTAGAGAAACTGGAATTTTACTCTTCAGTTATCTCACTTATTTAATTACAGTAGTAGGAGCTAGCATGAGTCAGAACTGTATTTCACTTCATAAGGGGACCTCTTTTGTGGTTGAAAATTAAATATTGCTGAACTTTAGTGAATATTTCTGTCTTCTGTGTGTGAAATTGTGACAGTATACATTAAAAGTCATTTTCCATCACAGGAAACTCCCCTGAACTGGTCTGTTGAAACGACAGAGGAAACTGTGCTGCCTAAGGACTTATTAACTGCATATATAGAAAAGCTCAATAATGATCAGACTGCTCATGCAGAGGAGTCAGCTATGTTCCTGTTCTTATTGAAAAACTTCATAAGTGGCCTAAAACCTCCTCTGTCCTTTCCAAAAGGTAGGTGTTTAAGTTTTGAATGTGTTTGATATCAATGAAGAAAAGAAAGTTTGGGGTTTTTTATTGTCTTCAGAAGTTGTTGCTTCCCTAACATTCTTCCTTTTTTATTATTGAGATCTGTAAAGATAACTTACTTGTGAACATGGAAACAGGCAAATTTATTTTTTTCTTTTAACTGAAGATGTCTGTTTTCTCTTGGTGTCTTATTTATAACCTGTATTTTTAGAGGAAACTTGGTGGAATCCCGAATCTCTGAATCAAGATAGCCAAGACTACCTGCACCTCCTGTTGGGGCTATTTGACCTGCTTGTCTGTGGAGCTAGTGATGGAAATGATGCTGTTCAGTACAGAGCATTGATGAATCTTTTACTTAAGGTATTGTTTTTGCATATGTTGCTCTGAATTATTAGACATCAGCTGTTATGCAGTTACATAATTTTAAGGAAAACTGAGAAAAATGGAGAAACACTTGTAGCATGCTCATACTGTGAGAAAATGAAAGTCCAAGCTTCAGCTGGTTAGTTAACCCTAATTAAATATAATTAGAGAAAACTAAAGTAAAAAAACCAGTAAGTGGACCCATTGAGGCAGAGGTGAAAACATAACGCTGATTAGCAAGCTTGAAGTTTGGGACTGTAAAATCTGTTACTTTTTAAATACAAAAATTAAAAGAAAAATATTTAGAAGACAGTGAACACTTCCTTGTAACATCATCTCATGTTTTCTCCCCCTCATCAAGGAATACATTTTTGTGAAGAGAATATGGGATTTTGGCAGTCTGGATTTTAGATGGCAGGGAACTGTACATTCTTAGGAAAAGAGGAGTACGTAGTGACACAAAGCCTCCATTACTGCAATTTGATGCTGTTTTATCAAGAACAGCAAATGACAAATACCAACAGTGGAAGGACAGAGTAGCAACAATTTAATAACAAAACTTGTTTCTGATGTTAATTCTTGTATATGGCTTTGTCTAATTATCAGTCACTCCAAGATCTAGTGAAATTCTACTGCCACTGAGCTGTTAAAGAAATTGATTCAGTGCCTGGCTGGTTAAAGGCTATCAGTGGGGAGAGAAGGATGTTATTTTAGTGGGATTTTTGACTGAGAAAGCTGGGTCGTACTGCACAGAAGAAAAGGTTGGAGGAAGAACTACAGCAGGTTTGTGGAATGGCATTAGTAATGTCCTGGGACCTAGTCAAGGCAACAATAGTTGCCTGCAGTAATAATTTGCTTCTTTCACTTGTGGAATACTGCCGGTTTCTAGTTTTGAGGGTGTTTAATTTGGAAGGGACAACACAGTTATTTTTGCCTGCTCTAGAGCAGTTAATATAAGTAGAACGTAGATCTTGATGGACTTGTAGAAAAGAGAATAGGCAAGAGTATGTCAGAAGCTATAACAGTTGCTCTGGCAAACCGTTCAAGTCTGTGGGATGTTGAGTGGGCGCTACTGTTTGATGTATGAAGAGCTCTTGCGATTCCAGAGAGCATCTTGCAGAAAGAAAGCATGCTAGCTGTTGCCAGACCATGGAGGAAACAAGAACTTTAGATGTGGGATAATGAGTCAATGTAACCGCTTCAAAATCAGAAGCTTTCTTAGTTAAATTTTGACAGAAAGGTCTTAAAGCATAGTTAAGGTAACTGGATGTACATGTGTGAAAAACTGAACTGAGTCTTCTTGGAGTGGCTGATCACAGGATCACAAGGTTGGAAAGGACCCATTGGATCATCGAGTCCAACCATTCCTAACACTCCCTAAACCATGTCCCTCAGCACTTCATCCACCCGTTCCTTAAACACCTCCAGGGAAGGCGACTCGACCACCTCCCTGGGCAGCCTGTTACTACAGGGGGAGAGGTAGGCACACCAACCTGTGCCTTCAGTGGTCAGTGATACATTTATGATTCACAGTTTCTTAATTTTGGTCAATGCTCTGTTATTATAAAACCTTTAGAGCCAATCCAGGACGAATCCTAAGAATAAAGTTTAGTGTGAATGTTCAGCACAGAAAGCTGTGCTGTGCAAGAATATTATATGCCCAGTTCTTTTGAGACGCTGGTTTATAGACTCGTGAAAATTACTGTATGACTGATGAAAAAGTCAGGATTGCTTAGAGCACTTCTAATATTGAGCTTATCAGCGCACAAAATGAAATAGAACTTCCGTGTTTTGCGTGTAACAGTTTTCTTGCGCAGTTGATGTACTATACAGATGTTCATATGGATGCATTTTCAGTCTTTGATTTCAGTCTATGATTTGAAAAAAGGTCCCTTGTATTTACCTTCCTATGGACTACAAGTTATCTGTTAAACCAAATGAGCCAGCCGTTAAGCAACATGTGGACTTGTATACGTAGTGTTTACCCAAAAGCACCTAATCAACTTTTTCTTCCTAAAAGACATAGTTTCTGACTTTTTAGTACTCTTTGTGTGTACTGCATTGATTTGAGTGGTTTATCAGATACTGTACGCAGTAGTTTGCTAGACAAATTAAAGTTACTAAACCAGTGCTTTTCTCTTTGTTCTTTTTTGTTCTTTTTTCTTTTTTTAATTTAAGGTACATTTAAAAGATTCAGAGTATTTCTTCACATTCCTTTCAATTTTATGGACTTACAGTTATAATCTTTCAAATCATCTGAACTATGAGGTCAGTGCAATGCTACAGACTCAAGCTCTCTATATTGGCTATGCGCTGCTTGAATCACAGGCATATCAAAAAAAGAAACAGCTGCTATCACCATCATCTCCAGGTAAAGTAAAACAGTATCTATCTCTTATTTTAAGACTTAGTCACAGTATTTTTTTAATTTTGTACAATCTTACTGTATTTTACACCATTAAAGTTATTTCTAGTTTTTATGTTCAGCTGCAGTTGGCTGAGACACCTCTCTTTCTTGCTGATTCACTGCTGCAGTTACTGGCTCCAGCTTGGAAGCAGATGAAATAACTTTAATCCTGAAAGTGTTAAAGCAGCATGCTTCTGTGATGAACAAGTCAGTTACAGCACCTTCCTTTTTCTGCAGTGTAAGGATTTGGCAATCAGTAGCAATGTATTAACTTTCTGGGCTTAAACAAAAATATAAGGACTGTGATGAAGAAGTTCAGAGCCATGGGTCTGTGAGATTCATGTTGGTTTTGTGTAGTCTAGAGGTTTATAGTGAGGTGATTTTTTAATTCCAAAGTAATGTTTATGCCTCTTCAGGGACAGATACAATAATACTTTGACCACTTACTTTATTCTGTTGCCTCTTCCTCCTTCCTTCCCTCACTCCTTTTGCAGTGGTGATATCTTTGCTAATTAACTTGGGTAGTCCTGTGAGTGAAGTTAGAAGGGCTGCTCTCAACTGCCTCCGTTCCTTAAGAGGGGTAAAGGAGTCTCTATTTCATCCTGTTCTTCAACATTTGGAGCAAAAGACAGAAGAGATCATATCTGATGCTACGTATATAACACAGGTATTTTTGTTAATAAGGTGTACGTTAAACTTTGTCTGCTCCTGTGAGCTCCGTCTTTTCTAAAAGAAATCAAGTTAACTGGGAAAGCTCATTGTCTTTCTATGTAGCAGACTTTTTTCTAAGGACTATAAAAACATTCAAGTGATTTGTTACATACAGAGAATTGAGACTATCAGTCAAATAAGAGGTATTAAGTTGTGGTTTATTTACAGATTAAGAATTCTTTTTGTATGTAGATAGTGTTATTACAAAAGCATTCAATAGATGTTGTTTTAAGGCACTTTTATTATAGGATAATAACTTAATTTTCCCTTTGTTAATGAACTAGATTATGGAAACTCTATTTGAGGAGCTTGAGACACAATCAAAACAGAAATCTCAGAAGAAAAAATTGTTGGAACCTTTGGAAAGCATAGTTGATTGTGTACAGAACCCCATTTTCCCATCATATATTGCAAGAAACTTAATGAAAATTCTTCATGGAGTCCATGGTGAGGTAGGTGCCATTGTTCTGGGTTTTTTTATGGGTTCTGCACTGAAATGCTGAATTCAAATTTCATTTAATAATGATGCTGTTAAATAACTTCATAATGTATTAGGCTATTAGGCATTAAGTTGACACCTCTACTAATATGCAGTATTACTGCAAAGCATGGTTTGATGAAACAAAATGTTTGTCTGCTCCATCCAGGAATGTAAGGGCTGCAGAATTTTGCACTGGAATTCTTAAGGAAACTCCCTTGATGTTAATGAAAAAGACTGTTTCAGAAGATTTTTCCAGTAGACGTTTATTACCTTGCTTAGATACCAGTGAATACAGAGCTTTCTGTAGAGAACTGTAACATATTAAGTAGTGCTATCAATTTAATTTTCATGTAGTAACCTCCTCTTATCTATTATATTCAGAATTCCCTAAGTACTGGAAAATACATGAGATCAATGTTCAAAAAATGAATGAAATTATGAATTTTTGTGCTCTGTTCAGTTGTACTTGTCTTGGTAGGATTGTGAACTGCATGGAGGATGAGTGTTCTTGCCCCACATTTGGCTTTTGTAGGAGACAGCAGTCATAAAACAGTGGGAAAAAATTGCCTCCTTTCTGTACTTTAAAAATATGAAATACTGCTCTGCAAAGCAGAACAACAAAGTAGCAGATGAGCATGTACTCGTGGTAATCTCACAATAAGTTTTGTATTTTTCCTCTTGAATAGCTGTTGCATAAAATACTATATGCAGTGTGTTACCCAAGACGGGCATTGCAGTAAAATGAAGCTGTGCTCCTAGAAGCTTGTTAAAATGAGAACAGATAAAAATTTCTGTTATTCATTTCCTCTGTTTGCAGATGATTCTTTCTCACCTCTTGCCTGCACTAGACCGGTTGCTAGAGAAGGTGTTTAAGAAACCTGAGGCAATGTTGAAAGATGAAGTTATTCTCCTGCATCTCATCCTTGGAAAGTTTAATGAATATTCAGCAACACTTTTGTGCAAGAATCAGCAGAGTCTGGATTTATTTATCAAAAGTCTGCATGCTGCCAAGAAGATCTGTGAGGAAATTCCACCATTTCAGATCACAGCACTTGGGCAGGTATGGCTTTATGAAGATCTTTGCTTTTATGCTTAAAGCACATAACAGAGTTTAGGATTGTATTTACAAGGACTATCTCTGTGTTAAGGAGTCTGTAATTCTTGAGCTGTTTTTCTTTTAGTACAAGTTGTCAGGATCTTCATAGTGCCTTTGAAACATCTAAAAAGGCTACAAAATTTTCTCTCTTAAATTTACCAGAAGGAGAAATTGGTGCTTGCTTTATTTTTGTGTTTTGACAAGTACAGAATAAAATATCATTGTGTTTGCATACAGATGAATATCTGTGTCATTCCTTACAGAAACTGCTGTCTTACTGTCCTTAGTTTTTGTCAGTCAGGTGAGGGCTTTTATTCATGTTTTTCCTCTGAGGAAAGATTGTCAAAGAAAATACAGTAGGTGAGAAATAGACTTATTGGAAGGAGGCTTCAAATTCAAGCCTTCTGTCATATAAGCTGGGCATTAGTGTATACTTACCAAAGGCTTGCAACAGCAAGTTTGTTACTGCAACTAGGCAAGCTGCGTGAAGAATTTCAGGAGTCAGGATGTCTGGATATGTCAGAAATATGTGCTTTGTCTCTAAGGATTTCTGTATATATACAAATACATAATTAATACGCAAATGTTTGCAATATGTGTTCATACTAATATGCATGTGTGGTTGGGTGTGTCATAAACCATCTAATGTACCTAAGTTCCATAGCCTGTGATTTTGTTACCCTCTTACAGTAAACCTCTCCACATTCTTTCTTTTTTACCTTTTGTAGATTACTAAACCATTCTTTGCAGCTGTGTCAGATGGGATGGTGCAACAGAAGCTATTGAAAATATTGTTTGACTTACTGTTAAACTGTAAGAACCCGCTTTGTGCCCAGACAATTAGCAGTGTGTTTAAAGGGGTAAGTGGCAAACTCCAGAAGACAGAAATATATTCAAACATGTTGTGGTGGTTCCATGTTGCAACATTCAGTAACAGTAATTTATATCATTCATAGCATGAAAGGAACTTGAAACTTATTTGTCACATAATTGTGTTACTTGCAAAATAAGTTTGTTAAATGACTACTTTTAGAAGGTATTTCTTTAAAAAAACATGCATTAGTCATTTACTATACTATGAATGAATTCAGCAGAAGTCACTTCTTTCTGCTGCACTGATATGGCTTGAATATGTGGATTATATATGTGTATGAGAGGCGTGTGTTATTAAAAACTTGAGGGGGAATAGATGTGTGGTATGACATGTAGTTCATTGATACTTGCATTATTGTTCTTTGTTGCAGATTTCAGTTTGTGCTGAGCAGATTGTCAGGGAACTGGAGCCTCCTGAGAAAACCAAAAGTCCGGCCACTGTCCAGCAAACTAGAAGGCAGAAAATGCTGCAACAGAGGTAAAAGAACTAGAAACCTCAAAATACTATCTGTACAACTTGAAAACACCACTTGTTTTACTACTTTGCATAGTTTGTACTGAAAGCATAAGCATCTCTTTCTTCTTTTCCCCTGCACAGTGAGTTAACTCAGAGCTACTTTTGGCAGGAGAAAACAACTCATGCTGTTGTTTGAGAAATGATGGAACTGTGGTCAGAATTTTAAAAAAGTATATCCAGTAGTTTTAATGTTTTCATTTCCTTTTATGGAATCTGACGACACAAAACAAAATTCATTTTTGTTGGTATTAAACTTGGTTAGTAGTATGGACAAATCACATGCACATGACTGAAGTCTACAAATACTCGTGAAAATATTCCTGTTAATTAACTGAGAAACAGTATTTCCTCTCAGTTAAACCATCAATCTAATCATTAATGTTTAGATCTTTGTCTTGTTTCTTCTCTCAAGTCCGCAAGGAAGGAGCTGTTTTATCCACTCTACTTATTCTCTTCTTTAAGCATCAGCTATCATCCCTTGTTCAAACAGGATATTGAGTTGGTTTTCTTGGGCTGACCTGGAAAAGCTGTTCTTATTTTCCGTTGCTTGGCCTTCAGTCATCACCCATTAGATGGATCTATCTGTAAAGGCTGTCTGTCAGAATTTATACACGTGTTTGCACACACATCCATTGCCTGCATAGTCAGTGGTTAGACAGTTGGTAGTTCTGACAATGCAGGTTTCCTGGATGGGAAGCAAGTCAGTGTTTGAATAGGTATTTGGTAATACATTTTATTTTATTTCATAAAAGTTTGCCTCATTGTGTGGAATTTTTGTATATACAGAATATGCTTCTTGGTTTTCAAGTTGAGTCTGGATTTTCTGTTGATTGTTGCTGTGTTGCTGCACTTCAGTCAAAAGCCCATGCCTTGTCCAGAGAAACAATAAAGGATACTACTATGTGAAAGAAAATGTGTCTTTTTAACTTATGCGTGTGTTTTTTCCCTGAAACACTGTACTGCTTTCCTTGCAAATGTATATATTGATTGTTTGTCTTGCCTTTATAGAAAGCCTCAGGATGCAGAATTGGCACCGGAAACAAGCCACTTCAGCTGGCAGAGAGTTATGCTCATTCTGGAATTGCTGCAGCATAAGAAGAAGCTTAGACGTCCACAGGCATTGGTACCTGTGCTTTTTAACCTGCTGAGCCGGTAATCATGCCTCCCTAACACAAATCCTTCAGCTCTTTCTTCTGCAGCAGACCCTGTGAAGTGTTAGAATATGGGCTACTTTCTTGCTGCTTTGTTGCCGTGTTTTGTAGCTTAGCTTGCCTTTTTTTACTTGAACTTCTTTTAGGTGTATCAGATGAAGGGAAGGAGAAGTTCTTATGACTTTTTTGTCCTTTAAACAATGCAGTGGGCTTCTAAAGATTTTTAGCTGATGCATAGCTTCTTATATGAAGACTGTTTCTCAGGTGGAGGGCTTGGGATTGCTGAGGAGGATGACACCTGTGCTAAAACTGGCACAATTGACAGGACTTGTGATTTGGAGAGCTATTGTAATAATACTCTAAGCTTTAAAAACCCTCCCAAAGCATTGTGGAATGAACAGCCTTCATCCAGTGCAGCTTAAGAAAACTATTGCTTTTCCTGTCTCCAGGCACTAAGGAAAGTTTATATATAAATTGGGTATTTATCTTTTTTCCTTATGACTTGCCTTTATGTAGACTGGCAATGGTATTTCAGGTAATTATTTTATGCTCTTGACAGTACTTTGATAAATGTCTTTTATGAGACCAATGGATGTATTTGAAAATAAAAAAGCAGAGATACTTCTTGGCAAACGCTTTTTAGAAGCCTCAGTTTAGAACTTCTGTAGAATGAAGTTAGTAGTTTCTTAGTTGTATTTTAATATGTTGTTTGGTTACTTATTTTTCTGTCTCCTTTTTCAATCTCTAATTTTTTTTCCTAAATGTATAGGTGTCTGGAACCTATGGCATCAGAAGAAGAAAATATGGAATATACCAAGCAGCTAATCCTCAGCTGTCTGCTAAACATCTGTCAGAAGTTGTCTTCGGATGGTAGCAAGATCCCAGCAGGTAAAAATTGCCAGACTTATTTCTTGGTACTCGTCACATCTGTAAAGCATTTAAACAACAGCCTCTTAACTTTTTTCTTCTCTCTGTCTACACTGTATTGTTGAAGAGAGAGAGATCCCTCTGTAGGGTGTATAGGTTTGCCTTCTTTAATTATTTTTTGTAGATCCCTTAGGTACCATTTCCAAGTTGAAACCAGTGCTTGAGTGTACTGTTTATTCCTACATGGTTGACCATTAAATCAGTGAATATTTTTTACTTGCAGATGTCCTTGACAAAGAGAAATTCAATGTGGAATTGATAGTTCAGTGCATCAGGATTTCTAAGATGCCCCAGACACACCACCATGCTCTGCTTCTCCTTGGTGCTGTTGCTGGCATGTTTCCCGTAAGTGGTACCTGAAATTTTTGTATTAGATCTTCTCTTCAGATTCCAAATGTTGGGAAGAATGAAGGACATAAAGAGTTGTTCTATGAGGAGAAACTTTCTGAAAGGAACAAGAGGCAAAGTTTACAGGTTCCCTGCTCTTTTAGGGCTTTCTATTCCATTTTACTTGAAAACAAACTTCTGTCTTGATATTTTGGTCGCTAAGCATTTATGTCTTGCAGTGAAGCAATTAGAAATGGAAGGAGCTTTCTGACAACAGCCCTGGCTCACCTTCCCACTGTGGTCAAAGATCTATTGCACAATTTCTTCTTTCCCCTGCTTTTTTTTATGTACAAGAGAAAAAGCTTCTAGCCCAACAACGTGTATTCTTACAAATTCCTGTCTTGTACCACACTGAGAAATGAAGTTGTAGTTGATGATAAAACGAGGTTACTTTGATCTTAATCAGCCAAGAAACACAGGTTTTCTTCTATAGTTTGAAAATTGACTGTATGCTAACTCTTCTAAGTAAGATTCTTTTGCTTGGAACTGTAAAGGCAGCAAAAAGCATCCAGGCATATCAAACTCAGTGTCTTGTCTTTACCTCAGTAATTTCTCCACACTTTTGGAAAGGTAGCATTTTTCCCAAAAGGCAAAATGGAGATATTTTTGACAAACTTGTAGAGGGCTTGACTTTTTTAGTTGGTATTGTTTTCCTTTGTCATCACCTTACTGCCACCGTCTGCTACAGAACCGAGCTTTTATTTTATATTATTACTGGCTCTTGCAAGATTTTCAAGGTCAGAATAGAAGGAAATGAGTCTCATTTCTTTTTTTAAATATAAGTCACTCCTTCAGTTCACTGAAACTGAATGAAAAATGTGCACTCTACTTCTTGCTCTAAGTTCTGGCAAACTCTAGGAAACTAACTGTTGAACTAGGTGACGCCTCTAATCCAGCCCTCTCACACTTACTGTGATTACAGTCTAGTCCCCAGAAAGGCCAAAAATTGAAAAGCGCGCGGTTGGTTTCCTTTGTATCATTGTAGATATTGCAGATGTCTAACAGATTTAAAAAGGGTGAGTGGGAGAGGTATGAAAATCACTGGAATCTCTGTCATGCTCACATTTATGCTTCTGTGAATCTCCCCATTTCTGATTTTGGTTGTCCTACTCTCATGGCACTGAATTGAAGAAGTAGCTTTAAGGGGTAGTATGCATTAAAAATTAGTTCAGTGGAGATTTTGGAATATACTGATGATTCTTATGTTCTTTTCTAGGAATCTAGTGGCATTTGTGGGAAAGAGAAATCCCTTAAGGTGTAATATGCAGAGCAGCATAATTTAAAAAGTAAACTCATCTCATTTGTCTTCCTTTCCAGGATAAAGTTCTCCATAACATTATGCCCATTTTTACATTCATGGGAGCAAATGTCTTGCGTCTGGATGATACGTACACATTCCAAGTCATTAATAAGACAGTGCAGATGGTTATTCCTGCTCTTATACAGGTAAATTTGTCTGCTTAATGGAAGGGAGTAGAGAAGCAAACAATAAGATTATTGATTAAATATAGTAAATGGTTTAGAATACCAGTGGTAGAATAAGTTGTAGCCTATTCTATGATTATTTTTGATAGATATTAAATTATATTCAATTATATGTAATAACTTACTAATAGACTGCTCATATGACCAACTCTGAGTTTATCAGACTCCTACTTCATTTTATTCTTATGAGCTCCTTCACTTTAATAAATGATTTAGCCAAAACAGTATCACAGCTGTATCTAAAGAAGACCTGAAACATACTTGCACTTAAAAGATTTTCATCACAATAATAACCGTCAAATTCAGTAGAGGAATCATTGGAAATAAGAAGGTGGTTATTAGTCCTATAATAATAATCAATACTATACGTGGTCTGAAGGGAGTGGAAAGATAAAATATTTGACAAATGCTTTTAATCTTCTAGCTGGTGTTTGTCTGCTCTTTCTTGTTAACACTATTTTTCAGAGGTAATTTATTTTCTTCAGTCAGACTTCTCTTGCACTTAAATCTTAATTCTTGAGTAATTCATATATTTAAACATGAAAAATGCCATATGAATTTATTATGTAAAATGAATCAGGGGTAAAATGAATCAGGGGAAAAAAATCTTATAACAATTGGCTGAGGATTTTGTGGTGTATTTTTTAATGATAGTTACACAGGATTTTGCATGGTCTTGCAGTTTTCTGTTAGAGAAATCAAATTGCTGTTTTATTTTGGGTTTTTTTAAAAAAACAACCCATTTGGGGAAGTCTAAAGTTACTTACCTCAGACCATGTAGCCTACTTGTATTATTTTTACTAGGCCCTTGAATCCAAGACCCTAACTATCAAGCTTATAGACAAAGTTTTCAGAAGGATGTGGCACTCCTTTTCCTTGAAAACATCCTGCTTGTTTCAGCTGATGCCAAGGATTGTTTCCTTTCTCCCCTCCTGCTCCTCTCCCCTCCCTTTCCTCTCTCCTTTATTTTTTTTCCCTTTTCTTTTAATTCTGTTTGAAGCATCTTCATTAAATACTGAAAAGAAACTGTGATTAAGAACTGTTTATTTTGGAGCATTTATATTTTCCTTGAGGTTACGCTTTTGGTAATGTTAGTAGGCATGTAGTGTTTTCTTTCGGTTTCTGAATTCACAAGAAAAAACTTGTACCCATCTGCAACAATCTGTCTCAACTGCTGTACCTCTTTTTACCCAGGCTGAAGACAGTGATTTGTCAGAGTCCTCGGGAAGTGTGGAAGAGGTGGTGATAAAGATCATTCGAGTGTTTGTGGATGCCTTGCCCCATGTGCCAGAGCACCGACGCCTGCCAATCCTGTCTCAGCTGATCAGTACAGTGGGAGGAGACAGATTCCTATGGGTTCTTCTGGTGCTTCTGTTTGAGCAGTATGTAACCAAAACTGTGACAGCGACATCAAGCACAGACAAGGTCAGAAGATGAGTGGAGTCTACTTTTTATTCAGACGATTGATCTCCTTTCTATTCATGGTCTTGTCCTTAAGAAGGTGCACCATAAGCCTCTATGGGTTATGCTAAAATAAGTAGTGAGCTCTGAGCTTGTGCTATAGCAGAACGTGATGATAATGTCGACTACAATTTGTATTGCGGATGCAATATTGTTTTGTCCCAGAGACCAAACAGTAGATCAGATCATATTGTACAGCAGTCCTTGACCTGGAGAACTAATCATCCGATTATGAAAGGCTTCAATGAAGTTGTGGGTTTGGGTTTTGTTTTTTTTTTTCTTTAACTGTGTTTGTAAAACAAGTTACTGGTCTTCTGTATGCACCAAGATAAAAACACTGTTATGTTTTTGTGTAGGGAGGCTCTCGGATTAGGTGAAAGCATAGTATATGGGGAAAACTAAAAGAATTATTAATGGAACATTGATGGGAAGATACAGTCTTTGCTGTAGCAATTTAATCTCTTTCTGCACCCGCTGGAACTATGTTCTCTCCAACAGCTTGCTGCTGTTACCCTTGGTGTTAATCCTGGCAGTATCCAGCTCACCAGTTTCACAAACTCACTGAGGAGTTTTTGAGTCTTTGTCATTATTAGTAGTGGTTTTTAATAGTTGAAATATATTTTTTTAATTTATTTCTAAACCATAAACAGGATGCTGTTCTGGAAGCAGACACTGAATTTTGGATTTCCATCTGTTGCGAATTCAACGTACATTCTCAGTTCCAGAGCGTGATGAAAATAATACAGTACTTGACAGAGCTGCCAGAGAACAAAGAAGGTAACCACAAAACAGAGCCATCTAATGCATGTAAAAATTTGTGTTACAAGGGAGAAGGGGTAATGGTTTTAAACTTAAAAAGGGTAGATTTAGACCAGATATAAGGAAGACGTATTTTACAGTGAGGGTGGTAAAACATTGGAACAGGTTGCACAGAAAGGTGCTAGATTCCCCATCCCTGGAAACATTCAAGGTCAGGTTGGATGTGGCTCTGAGCAACCTGATAAGTTGAAGATGTCCCAGCTCACTTAAAGGTGGTTGGACTAGATGAGCTATAAAGGTTCCTTTCCACTCCAGTGTAGTGGAGCAATAATGAATATGTTCCACTGCTTTTCCAGTCTGTTATTTCAAAGACCATTGGGGAAGGCAGGTGAGGGTTGTTTGTTTCTTAAGTTAGGACATGCCATATATTTGTTGTTTGAATACGTTGTCTCAGCCAAGAAGGACCAGGTAATGACACTGAAAGCAGTTTTCCCAAGTATGTGACACGCTGTATGTAGTCCTGCCTCAGCTGTCTCTCATGTTTGTAGCCAGTGCACCGTAGCTTTAGCACCAAGAAAGAAGATTCTTCATCACGTAGAAATGATCAGGTGAAATGGCAGTGAAATGGTACTATTGTTGAAATGAAAAAAATTATCTCCTGTGGTATTTCAGACCATCTTTTTTTGAACTTTGACATGATTTTGGATCCTTGATAAGCATTTGACTGTCTTTTCCTTTGTTTCTGTAATCAGAAATCAAATGTCTTTCTCTCTTGGCTGCAAATTTGTTTTGTCTATATTTTCAACAGATGATCCTGAGCCAAAAAAGTCAAGAACATGCAAGACAAAGCTGAAAAGTCAGGATGGGCAGCTCTTTAATGTGGAGTCTCACTCAGACAAACAACTTCGGCATTTCAAATTCTTGTCGGTTTCCTTTATGTCACAACTTTTATCCTCTCAGAGTTTTGTGAAAGAGGTAATAAGGGCAGATTGGATTTAAACTGATCCCATTAAATAATAGTGCTGAAATGAGGTTTCATTTCTTTGTAGTATGGCTTAATATTCGAAGGGGGATGAAATAATACACTTTCCAGTGTATCCTGCTGACACCTTTATTGGCACAGTTTTGAAACCTCTCCATAACATTAATTATTTTTTAATAAGGACTTTTCAGATAGACACAGTTTGTGTGATTGATGAATAGGTAACAAAGTGAAATTCTGGTCCCCGTGAATTCCCACTGGCTTTATGAAGTCTGGGAATTCACTTTTTGTCTGTATAACTCCAAGTTCGGTAGATTATGTTAACTTTGAAAAGACAAAGTGAATGTTCGAAGTTTTAGGCTGTGACTCTAGCTGGAAGCAGTTCTCAGTATCTCCGCTGAACATCATCCACCAGAATTAAATGTATGTGCTACAGTGACTGATTCTCGTATTTTCTTCAAGAACGATGGCTTAAGTGCAAATGTGGGGAACTCACCATGTTAGTGGACATTTCATTCAGAACAAACACATTTCTGTATACTGGGATATTAATGAGGGGAAGCAAGTTTCACCCACAGCATTTTCATTCTTCCTTTTCAAACCAGATAGTTGAATGTGATGAAACAGAAGAGCTGCAGGAGTTGGAACAGAGGTATGCTTTAAATCTACTCCACTCTTCCCATTTCTAGTTTTTACTGCTACCTGGGGATATTTTTCAAGTGTAGTCCCATTAGAATACTTTTTTCCCCAAGAATACTTCTAATGCTGTCCTCAGCAGCAAGCAGTATTTGTTATATGCAAGTCATTGGGTGTTTGTTTTGGTGGGACTATTTTAATATCATGTGGAGTTTCTTATTTCTTACTTGGCCGTAACTATTATGCTATCAATGATGGAGTTTCTGAAGGAATTTCAGATTTGTAGCAAAACATATACCTTTATTCATAGGGGAAATCAAACATTACTCACAGGTGCCCCTATACTGGTGTAAGAAAAATTACCAGTCATCACAGATCACAGTTGTATCATTGGGCTATAACAGTCAGTGATGCAAAACTGAGGGTTTCTTTTGTGGAGGCTTAACTTTTCTGTTTGTTCTAAATGAATAAGGGTGTAGGATTTTTTTTAAATGCTGTGTTTCTTAAATGTTCATTTTTAAACATCTACATCTTCTCACATGGTTTTTGTTTTAAAGTATAGTTCGTAAGTAGAACTACTGTTGTATGTAGATGCTGTTAGGCATACCAAGTCGACTACTTAAACATGTGCTTGATTTTCCTTATTGCCATAGCTTTTTGTTAATATGTAAATGGAATCTGCTAGTCACTAGACAATTAGTTTTCCTTTGTTGTGGCTGTTTCATGAAATTTTAGGCTTTTCTGGGATAAAATTGACTTCTTTAGTGCCCTTGTTGTTTACTAAAAGATGCTCCCTTTCCATCTAGGCTGTTAGAAGATGTTCTTCGCTACATAAACACTGTGGCGTCTTCAGTGGAAGGAAACGTGGACAAGCCAACAGCCAAATTTTGGAGGGTTTTGCTTAACAAGTCCTATGAAATGCTGGATAAAGTACGTCTCATTAGCCCTCATTTTAGCAGTAGGACATTTCTGCTTTTGCTTGTTAATATGATTGTAATCTTTGTGGGATTTCTTGTTGGACTAGTACTCATCTTTATTGGATAGTCTTGCAACCTGGTGCATCATTGTTCAAATTGTTTAACAACTTTAATTAAACTCCAGTTAACAGCTTAGACAGAACAACCAGAAAAAAAAGAAATGCTTATTTCCTCTAGTTTAGTATTCTGCTGGCTGGAAACAGTCATTTCACTGTCCATCCTCATAATGCTTTTGGCAACATTTCTCACTGCTAACTCCTAAAATTATTTAACTAATGGTGATGGAACTGCTGTATGTTTCTATGTGGGATTTAAATGGAAAAAAAAAATCTTCAGCTCCTGGCACGCTGTGGACCATGCATTGCTCTTTTCACAGCTTGAATTTTGGTTTTGCCTGTGAAGCACATTTCAGTTTTTATGATGTACATGCACAGGGCATTACCAGATGTATTTTAGGGTGAGGAGGGATAGCTCACCAGTGTAGGCAAATGGAATTACTGAGAAAATCTTGGAATCTAGTGCATATTGGCTGCTTAGCAGCCAGTGAATGTACATTAAGTACTCTAACTGGAACCTGCTTTGTTCTTTTGTTTGACTCTAATACAGCATTGCTAGCCCATTCTGTCTCCCAAGACTTGTGGGAAGTTGAAGAGAATTGCTTATCTCATTTGGAGGCTACTGTTGTCACAGTGCATGGAAGAGCGTTCATGGTATTGTTTTGTGTTTTCTTGCAGGTCAATGCCTTATTGCCGACAGAAACCTTCATCCCTGTAATCAGGGGACTGATGACGAATCAGCTCCCATCTGTGAGACGTAAGGCAATGGACCTTTTGAACAATAAGGTGCAGCAGCGCACAAAATGGCAGAAGAGCCAGGTGAGGCAAAAGTGGTTAAATTTGATTCCTTTAGCAGAAGTACACAGAGAAAGATTGATGGAGAAGTGGTTTGCTCTATGTAAAGACACTGAGTACCAGTGCCAAGTCTGGCAGTTAGCTCTTGAGTAGCGAGATGTAGGCTATTTACCCATAGTTAACTTGCAGGTTCTGAGTTTCTAATTGTATGCCTAATGTTTGTGTTCTCTTGTCCTCTCAGATCCTGCAGCTCTTAGAACTAGTTCCTGAGCTCATTGCTATTGTGCAGTGTAAAAGAAAGGAGGAAGAAGAGGAGCAAGCTATCAACAGGCAGACTGCTTTGTTCAGCCTTAAGTTACTCTGCAAAGGTTTTGGCACAGAAAACCCAGTGCCGTTTATACCTGTTCTGAAAACTGCCATTGATCTAATTTCTTCAGAGAAGGAAGAAAGGAACGTGATGGGAAGTGCTTTGCTCTGTATAGCTGAGGTCACCTGTACACTGAAAGCCCAAGCGATACCTCAGCTTCCAAGGTACTGTTGGGTTTTTTTAACAGAACCAACTACAGCAGGAACTGGTTCTACATTTCTACTAAAATGTCTTACTGAAGGAATGCTGATGAAGGTCAAGTCGCAGTCTGCCCATGAGTGTGTTTTGTGTAGATAACAATCAAGGTGGTATTGGTGCTTGATAGTGCTTCCTGATCTAAGTATATACATACTAAGAAGCTAGTAGAGAAATTGTTAAGAGTTTTATATCAGTTCTGCTACTGTGAACAGAGTGGCAGTCTTCATGGCTTTAGAAAAGTCAGACCATATTCTCTGTTTGTACTGTAGAACAGATTGCATTTAAAAACATGAGAACCTGTACAGTCAGAAACGCTGTAAGTTACATTATTTTATTCTCCCTATTCAAGAAGAATTCAAGCAACTAACTTGTTGCTTTTAAGACCTTCATCTCATTACAAATATGTTCCTTGTTGTCATTAAATCTTTAAACTAAAGATGGTGCTTCATGCAACCCAATCTAGTGAAGTATCCCCTATGGCAGGGGACTTGGACTTACATAATCTCCCTTCTGACCCAAACCATTCTATGACTCTGTGATTAGAATCACAACTCAATATCCTTCATTAGCTTCAAAAATAAGAAATACAGCAGAAGAGCCCAGAATTCTGAGTTTTCTCAAATATTCATGGAAAAAGTCATGTGAAAATTGTCCCTGCAGGCATGACAGATGGATTTATGTGATTGGAAATGTGCCTTCATATGGTCAGCAGTTTCACCTTTCTCTACTATGCTTGGTTATTCACAGGCTGATGCCGGCACTGTTGAAGACTTTAAAAAACAAGAAGGAGCTGGTCTCCAATGAGATTTACTTGCTGAGTGCCATCACTGCTCTGCTGAAGGTTGCAGAAACATTAGCACACTTCCTCAGTCCTTACCTTTTGGATTGCTTGCTGCAGGTGAGCTCTCCAACTCCTACAGATATGTAAAGGGGGAGGGGGTCTGCCCAGTTCCTGGAAGAAGCTACAGAGATTACTTTTTTCTTGCTGAAACTTTCAACTATGTATGTATTAATCTACTCACCTTCTTGTGCAGATAACTAAAAGAATATAAGTGTCTTGTACTCCTCCCACAGAGAGGTTGTAGTTTGCTTCTGTGGAAAGAGAGATGAATCCTGAAGCATCGTTCTGTAATATCCTTGATCTCATCAAATATGTATCTAACAGCTCTAGTTAGGGTAATTCTGCCCCCCTGCCACTGACACGTGCACTTTTTCAGTGTTTGTCTTCTGAAGACAGTGAAGGTCCGTACACAGACACCTTACTGAAAGTTTCTCCAAGTGATGCAAACAGCAAAATTTCCATCTGAAACTTGCAACAGACAACTACTGTAAAATAATTTCTTGAGTTGTTTTAAGTATGCCTAACTTTGGTTGGATTTCCTGACAGATTGTCCGCTTGGAAAAGATTGTGGTCGAGTTTGGTCCTACTTCCCAGATAAGTTTACGCATAACATCATTGAAAACTATCCTAGCTACAAGGCTTGCTCCCCGAATACTCCTGCCTGCAGTTACAAAGTGTTACAGTGAAGTGGCAAATACCCGGAGGGTAAGGCTTTTTTCCTTCTTCTGAATTGTGATTAAAAAGAAATGAAAAAAAGAAACAAGCAGTGCAAAATTCAGTTCTGCTGTCCTGGCTGTGAGCATAGTCAGGCAGTGACCCAACCTGGCCAAAGAGATCTTTGGTACCATAGAGTCATGTTCAGTATATAAATGGGAAGTTGGCTGTGGGGCCACTGCTTGGGGACTGCTGCTCAGGGACAGGCTGTGTATTGGTCATCAGGTAGTGAGACATTGCAGTGAGTTGTGTATCACTTGTTTTGTTTATTGTTGTTGTTATTTCTTCCTTTGTTGTCCTATTTAACTGTCTTTATCTCAACTCACGAGTTCTACTTTATTTCCTGATTCTCCTCCCCATTTGACAGGGGAGCAGAGGGGAGCAGCTCCATAGTCCTAGTCACCGGTCAGGATTAAACCCCAGTGCCTCCCTACCACTAGCCTATTCACTGGGGCAGCACAGTGAGAAACAAAGAAAGTCCTAACACTGGGGCCAATGTTCAGCGGAAGCCCGGGGCGTTACCAGTGTTGTTTTGGTTACAGTTCTAAAACACAGCACTGTATGAGCTGCTGTGAAGAAAACAAAGTCCATCCGAGGCAAACCCAGCACAGTCTTTAGATATCTGTGTTTGGACTGCAATGGTGATTCAGAAAAGTTAGAGTCAGAAATGTGGCGGTTTAATGTCCTTAGCATGCTAGATGATCAGTGCTTGAGAGATCATCCCATGCATAAAGGCCTTGGATTTATCTGTGAGGAACTTTAGTTACTGTAATTCTTAACTAGATTTTTCCCCCTTCTTGTAGGTGCAAACCTTTCAGACTTAACCGGTATCTCTAGGATTGGAGAGGGGAGACCAAACTCTTGTCAGAATCCTCCTCACTTAAGCCCCCCAAAAGTACAGGAAAAAGTTTATTTGTTTTGTCAACAGTATTGTAATGACTAAATGTGTTGAGTGCCAAAATCCCATTTCCATGTTATGTTTCTTAGTTTCTATCAGTATCACAGTTGCCTTTGCATTGCTTTGCTTTTGTTTTGGCAGAACTGCCTGGGTCCCCTTATGAACATTCTGAAGGAGCACATCGCTGTTATGGAGAAGGAGCACCTGATCTCCCATCAGTCAGAGCTGACAGCATTTTTCATGAAAGCCCTGGACTTCCGAACAGAGCATGCTGAGGTGGCCTGTTTAGGGGGATGAAAGGGGCAGCCCAACCTCTGCATGCTAATTCTATTTGTTTTAAAAAAACATGAGTAGATTCTATTGCATATGTGCATAGGTATTTGGTCTGAAATAGACAAAATGTGCCAAAGCTCAAATTTCTTGTATTTCAAACTTGGAATTATTTTTTCAAATTTTTCTAGGATGATTTGGAGGAAGTTGGCAAGACAGAGGCTTACATTATTGATTGTCTACTAAGTATGGTTATGAAACTTTCTGAGGCTTCTTTCAGACCCCTCTTCTTCAAGGTAGGATGTTTAAGTAAAATTCATCTGCATCAGCCTGTTTGTTCTTCCCAGTGCACAGGCACAGGAAAGAGCTAATCTGCCTTCCACTTCCAGCTCTTTGATTGGTCCAGAACAGAGTTGACCCTAAAAGACAGACTGCTGACATTCCACCGAATCGCAGATTGCATTGCAGACAAGCTCAAAGGACTCTTCACCCTATTTGCTGGTCATTTAGTGAAGCCATTTGCTGAGACACTGAATCAGGTCAACATTTCTAAAACCGGTAAGTTCTCCATTACTTGCTACAGAGAGGCATTGGTGGGCTAACGCTGATTGCCAAAAGAGGTTAATTATAATTGCTGCAAGTTTAGTTTTATAACATTTACTTCAGAGCCCATCCTTCTGATTATCTTTCTTCTTTCTCTCATAAATAAAGCATCTTTCTTATTCTGATGGAACCAATGGATATTTTTCATCCATGGACTCTGGACTCCAGCTACAGACTTGAGACCACATAAAAATTTTTCACGTCAGTCCCCATTCCATGAGAATTAAATTGTGTGGAAAGAGGGTGACTTGCTTCTATTGGGCTTTTTTTGTCTTTTTTTTTTTTTTTTTTTAGACATTGAGCTGTCTTGCATGCCACCTGGTGTATTCAGATTCCTCTTCTTTCTTGGCAAAAATAGGAATTACTTTTTTGTATGGGAAACTCTTTGCCCATCCCACTTGTAGTGACTTGTAGAAATTGTCCATATCGACAGGTATGGTCAAGCACTTTTCCTGTAACCTGTGGCTATTCTCTCTCATCCCCAGCTGACCATGAAAAGCGGTGGCAGACCTGTTAGAGCATTAGTGTCAGAGACTGATTTTTTTGCTACTCAAATGGTTTGCCTTAAATCATTTGTTTTCAAATGTTGAGACTGCAGCAGAGGCAGTGTCCTTCAGCTTTATCTCACTTGCAACCCAGCTGTGCTGGCTGCCCAGAGGGGTCATACAGCAGTCTTGCCAGCAGGGAGAGCAGGGGCAAAACTGGACCTGAGATTTGCCAGGGAGCCCCCTGGAAGGGGTCCTACCCTGGCAACCTCTGGACTGTCCAGGCTGGATCGCAACAATTTGCTACAAGACAGATAACTTACTTTTTATTGTTCTGAGTACCTAATTGCCATGTAGCCCATCCTTTCACAAACTAACAGTTTTTGTCTTCTGGGGAAGTTTTGTATTTTCTTTTACTGATGATCTTTTTCTTTTTTCTTCTTTTTAACTGAAATGTAGATGAAGCTTTCTTTGACTCTGAGAATAGCACAGAAAAGAGCTGTCTGCTATTGCAGTTCACCCTGGACTGTCTGTACAAGCTTTTCCTGTTTGATACCCAGAAGTTCCTGAGTAAGGAAAGAGCAGAAACCTTGATGATGCCTCTGGTCGATCAGGTATTGACAAACACAAGAAAAGATTCATAGCTGTTGGGTTGGGTTTTTTTCACCCCCCACCTGAAAGATTTATTTTTTTCTTATCAATCTTCTCCCTCAACAAAAAGGGAGGAATTAATTAATTCTCCTTGGGCTACAGACAGTATTAAGTGCTTTGCCTAAGGCTCTGAGTTACTATTTTTTTATCCTCTTTCTAAACATCTTCATTCCATAAGGTTTATGCATGTGGTTGAGCTCTTGCAGACCACCACGTTCCCACAGATGCTCTTTGACCTAACTTGAGTACCTGAAAGCCAAAGCTAGAACAAGTGCTTTTGGCTGGGTTTATCTGAGCCTAGATCTGTTTGACAAGCTATTTACTTCCACAGCTAGAAAATATGCTTGGAGGAGATGAGATGTTCCAAGAAAGAGTGACAGCACACCTGATTCCCTGCATAGCTCAGTTTTCAGTGGCAACAGCAGATGATTCTCTATGGAAACCACTCAACTACCAAATCCTGCTGAAAATGAGGCACAGCTCTGCTAAGGTTGGAAGCTATCAGAATTTGAACTAATTTTCGTGGTTGTGTTAGAAAATGGGAACAGAGCCTGAAAAAATAGAAGTGGATTAGCCAAGTCATTGCTAAAATATTGGTCTAAATTAAAATATTTATACTGTACTATGCTGCTCCCAAATTCTAGAGACATGTACACAACGTGGCCACCTTCTTTTACTGTAAGCAGTAAATATTCCACAGCTGGACGTGTTCTATACTATGTGGTCTGGTGTTTTAGAAGATCTGGTGTTCTTCCAGTACAGAACAGAATGGCATTGGAACAGGAAGTTAGAGATGGTTATTTCAAATAATTTCCAGCAACGTACCTGCTTCTTGCAACCTGTTTTTCCTTTGACATTATCTAACCCAGATGCTGAGATTTAAATTAGCTTCAAACTAGTTCCCCTCAGTAGGGAAAGCTGGTTTACAAACTTATATGGAAGGAGGGCAGGGGCAGGAGGGCAGTGGGGACAAAACAGGGAAGAAAACAGGGAACTGTACTAGAGTGTTTCCTTACAAAGATTATTGTTTTATTTTAGGTCAGATTTGCTGCTCTGCTTACTTTAGTAGAAGTTGCACAAAAACTGAAGGAGAACTACCTAGTCCTGCTACCAGAATCCATTCCATTCTTAGCTGAGCTCATGGAAGGTAATGTTCTGCAGTGGCATTGGCGAAGGCAGACAACTGGCCTACGACCAAGAAAGAATAAGGCTATTTACTTCAAAGATAAGAGACAGGATGATTGCTGTAATTGCTTTAAATGTTAGATTGGTAACACAGTAACCTTAAACTGCACAGGATGCAAACTGCTATGGATTTTATCCAACACACTCCTGAAGTTCAGTTGAGTAGGCTTCAGTGTTGTAGCCTGTGCAGATCTCTCCAACTGCATGTTTTTGATGAGTGTTACAGTAGAAATAAGTTGTCTTAGGTCACAAGTTAGTGCCAACATATTTTTGAATCATTATTTCAGACCTGGTGTTGTTGAGGACAGTTCTAGCCTTGACAAGCAATGAAGCTTTCCTCGGATTGCTTTGTAATCACTGTTATACTTAATTCCTGCTTTATTTCTTTTTCTAGATGAATGTGAGGAAGTTGAAAAGCAGTGTCAGAAGACAATTCAACAACTGGAAGTCATTTTGGGAGAACCACTCCAAAGCTACTTCTAAGTTCATCCCCTTTGTTTTCAGATTTTGTCTGAATGGTGTTAGCTTTCACACATGAAAGTGTTGCAAGCAACCAACCAGACTAATTTTTATCAGTGCTAGGATCTTTTTAATAAAATACTGTAAGAATCTGGTTTTATCATTTCTGAGTGGGCTGGGGACTTTTCGTATTCCTTTGGCTTAGCTTGCTCCAGTTTCCCACTGCTAACAGAACAGCAGCTATCTGCAAATTCCAATAGCTGAGCACAAAGTGACATGTGAGACCAATTCCACTGTGCTTGGGGTATGCAGTGTGTGTATGTGCCAGTGGAGGGGCTTGGTTAACCATGGTACTGGGGGAACCCACGCAGTGCAGCCCTGAGAATCTGCTTGCCTTACAGCTTAGAGAAGTAAAAAGTATACGTACAGAAGATACCGAAAAGGAAGTTGTAAGGAACCAGGATTCATCCAGAAGCTAAAGATGATTTTTAGTCATTAAAGACTGCTGCTGATCAGCTTCTTATTCACTTGAAGATAAAAAATAAATTTATCAAAAAATTCACCACCTCTTTTGAACCAGGAGGTACTGATTCATCACACTGCTAGTAAGAAAGGCACTCGGACACTGACAGTATTTTCTTAAAAAAAAAAACCAACTATTAATCATGTCTGCTGTTAACCAACAAGGATGCTCACAGGGGCACTTCCTGCTGAACTCTTAGATAAAGGCAAGGACACACAGGTGGTGCCACAGCCATTATCCAGTGGGAGCTGCCTACCTGCTCCTTGGTTACAATCAGCCAGCTCCGTTTATCCTGGGGCCAAGGGGTGCCTACGGCACAGCTCTGTCCCGGCAAAGTAGGGTCCTCAGCATACTCAGGGGTTAACTGCTCTGTGGATCGATAACTCCTCAATGTTGAGGTGGTCCTACAGTCAGGACCACTCTGCCACCTGGGAGATACTGGTAAGGCAGGTAATACGGGAAACAAGAGAAAGAGAGACCAAAAAGGGATCACAGCTACTTTGCCACACTGGGAGAAAAGCAGAGTTCACTAGTTGTTTTATTGATGCTTTTTATACATTAAATATGGTAATTAAACAGTCTAAGGGTACATCTTATTCTTGGAATTACTTCACTCTTTTAGCAGCTGTTAAGAAAAACACAAACATCCCTCAGGCAGGTATTGACAGCCAGTAGCAGCTTATTTCTAAAAAAAGTATAAAAATTAAGACTGGCATTTGTACCAAACACTGAATAGGACCAGCATGTTTCAGACTGACAGTTTAATACAAGGCTGCACAAAGATTCATTCTTTATTCTACTGATGAGTATTCGAGTCTCATCTCAGCTGAAACCTTGCCTGGAGTACCTGGCTTCACACAATTTTTAAAAAAAACACACAAATATCTACTTCAGTCCCTGAGGAATCTCAACTCCAGAGCTATTTCAGATCAAACAAGCTTTCAAAAGTTCACACAATGGGAACCAGATACAGCATTTTCATTTCCTCCACTTAGGAAAACAAGAAGCTAGAAATGCTGGGGGGTGACAGTGTCAGAGAAGCTACTACTGCAGCAGCAGACTAAGGAAGATCAAATTGCCCCTTATGCTAGAACTGGGTCAATTGTTTGCTTAACCCAGCCAAAGTAAAAAAGTTATAGTTGCTAATATAAACTAAGAAGCAGAAGAGTATATTTCAGAGTTCTATTATTTCAAATGAATTATCAATGTCCCTTTTGGGGTGGTTAATAATATCTTCGGATCTTATTTTAGTCTCTTCTACTTCAGAAGTAGTAGTTTAACTTATATATACAGAGTGCAAGTGTTAGACACAGTCTGATGCAGCATTTTCATATTGCTAGATGTCATAATACAAGAGATTTATGTGAACACTTACTTAGCTTCCAGGATACTGTAGAGAAGGATTTAATCTCGCAGTTAGCAGCTTTGGTACTCACCTAACTCAGAGAGGCAGATACAGAAGCTAAGAGAGGTAAGGGCAGGCTCAGCATGAATCAGCACCTGTTCGTACTTCACAAAGAGGCACTGTCATTGGGAGAGGTTTAATTCTTTGAGTGCTGACTCAAAAGAACTACCAGCTCCTCACATCTAACAACAGAACATCACCCCTGATTTCCACTATGCTAATCTTTTCAAGTTGTTTGAAACGATGTTTGTACTCCAGAGTGTGAACACCATTAACAGCAACTTTGAACTGCTGGGCATCACAGAAGATGATCAGCTGAAAAGCAAGAAGAAAAACAGTTAAGGTTTAAGCTCAGCTAAGATATCAAAAACAAGCTGATGATGTAGCCTAGACCTGGGCAAGCCCTGCTCCTCTTACAATGTTTCATGCAAAAGAAATCTTTCAAAGAGTGAAACATTAATAAAATATCTCCAGTTGGAAAGAACCCACAAGGACTGAATCCAACTCAATTCAATTGACATTCATTCTGACCACATGCTGAATTCTTGCAACTATTTAAAAAGAAAACTGTTGTTAAATCCAACTCTAAACTCTGCTCTCTGTGGTTCCATCTAATCCTAAATATTCTCAAGATGCTGAAATGCAGGAGGGGCAGTTTCACCTAAATCTGTATTAGCGACACGGCATTTAACCACCACTGCCAATCCTCTTGGCAGAATCACCAGTTTGATGCCATTTCAGCTAACCTTACCTCGAAGTACATCCCTTGGCTGAAGGGGAAACCAGCAACTTCCCTTTCTTCTTCTCCCCAGCTGTCATGAAGGTAGGAGTTTCTTACAAAAACTTTATTTTTCACTCGGGGATTCAGATGTAATGCAATGTCCTTTGAGTCACTTGATTTCAGATCTATCGCAAAGCTGGAAGACAGGTTTTTAAATATTACTCTACCAAGGGTTTATCAACCTGATGCAATAGTCCATGCTGTCTATCAAGCGTGGAAGGAACATTCTCACAGAAACACACTGTGCTACTTGCTCCACCGTCTCTTTCTCTTCACTCGGACAGTGGAGAGTGGGAGGCTTTGTTTTATCTAAAGACATTATATTCCTTCTGCCAACAAACTGCGTAGACTCTAACCAAATGTTTGAGGAGTCCCTCTGTACCTTTAGGATGGTGGGACACCAGGCATGCAAAGGGGTACTCTGTAAGCACCATAGCTCTGCCCAGGCTGAACAAATACTCTGCAATCTATTCTGCAATCTCGCATGTTTCCACAACTCAGGGTTGCTAAAAGGAAGCTCTGGAGAACGAGTCATCACTGGGAAGAGACATCCAGATTCACATGAATGCTTCAGCCTGTGGCAAAGGCCTCACTGGATTTTAAGAAACATTCCTCCTGCAAAATTAGCTCCAGTTGTCGGGTTATTTCCCCCCTTTAAGAAGCCTCCAATTGCTTAGTCCAGATATGAAAAAGAGCACAGCCATACGTCCAAGCTGCAAAGTCCTCTTTTTCACAGATCAGAAGGAACATCTACAACTGTATGAATTGACTTGAAGACATTAGATGACTTACAGACTACAAAAATCTACACATCTAAAAGCACAACCACAAAGAACAAATATTCTGCAACGCTTATACCTAACACCCAAGAGCCTCTTCACACTCAGAAGAGGTACATTCCCCACCTGAAATGCCCTAATTAGCTTTTCAAGCCAAAAGAAGGAAAACAAATGCTAATATCTAAGTATTAATTATCTTGTCCAATTTGAAGTCCACACAAACTTTGTTGATGAGATTTCTAGACCTTGGTTTCAAGTAAGAATGTGAACCGTTCAGCTGCAGAGAAAATACATGCTGTGAGGAGGCAGGAGTGCAATGCATACACACAGCATAGAAAGCACGCTTCCCATAATTTGCACTAATTGCTTCATTTTCAGGCATGTTTCTGCAGATGCAAAACCACCCTCCAAGCAAACAGTATGCTGAATTATTCAGAGAAACATCATAACATGCAGCATTTGAGCACACCAACAACTCATTTAGCTCACTTAATTTCCATTTACTTCAGCCAGTTCCCTTACTCTTGGATCTCTTCAGAATACAAGCTGTACTTGTACAATATGCATGCTCACATCCCTTGTGCAATGAGAACCTTGAACAGAGAGAGTCTTGTGAACAATGCACATCTGGTAGGGAAGACACTAAGGTTTTATCCTCATTTTTTACAATGGAGCTGCTCTTTCAGTCCTCTTTGACGTTGTATCCTGTGGGGTCATGAGAAAACTGCACTGTAGTTTCAGATTCCAGGTGCAAAGTTGCAAATGAGTGAGGATATAGTGAGGCAAAGCCTACCCATGGGAAAGCCTATCCATTCTCATGAGTAGCTCAGTTAAAAGGCAGAAAAATTCAGGAACTCTTACCTCTTTGCATTATTATTCACTTCACCTTTAATGGCAACTGTGCATCCTGGACGAAGTGGAGCATCAAGCTTCCCAATGTATGGAACTCCCTGTAAGTACACCGACAGTAAAAATTTTCACTCTGACTTACTTCTTTCAATACACAAGCTGAGCTTTATCGTGCCCAGAAGAAATCTAGCCTACAATCGCCTATCTCCACTTAACAGGTAAAGCTATTCCTACCAACTTATGCTGGGGCATCAATACTACAGTGGAAAAATCACCCTGAGATAAACATATCAATGTGCTGAGTTTTTCCTTTAGACAACCACCGTAGCCTCCACAAATTGTACTTCTGGTTTCCAATCCCTCTTCAGTTTGAGCTTGGTCTGTACACCAGCCTGGACACTGTCGACCTGTACAGCTTCTGCAAAAACATGAGCACTCACTCTCTTGATGTTTCATGCTAACTGTGTGCCAGCTCCAACTCTAAGGTACAATACTTGCATCCAGCCACCTGAAGTGTGTTCAGGGTAAGCATGGATCTGTCAGCAAGGGGAAGATGTAGCCAAACAGGTTGATAGATGTGCATTAACATCAGGCCTTTTGGTGTAACATGATGGCAGAATACACCTGTTTTGCAGGTATTCCCTAAGGCAGAGAAAACTAAGAATGCTTATTTGAAATAAGTATTTAACGTGATTTGGTCCTTTAAAACTTCAGGTACCTCACTTTTTATTTCTCTGCTTATGGCTGTGGATGCTGTGTTTATCTTTTGGGTTTTCTGAATGATTTAACAAACAGCCTCACTTTTACTTAGCAAGAACAAAGAGGGTTTCTCTGTACAAACCCTCACTGATGATCAACACCTAGTAGATTCTCAGTTCCCCTGTTCTGTGCATGGTTTTTAATAAACTGAGGTGGTTTTATTTTGCATTTTAGTTCTTTTACTCTTCACATTTGCTACATGTCTACATAAGATACTTACAAATTTGGAATCATTAGGCACATCCCCCTACAAGAGAAAACAAACAACATTAACCAGCTTATCAGACAACACAGAGAGTCATTCAACCTTTTACAAACATACGTACATTTTCTGTGTTTTTCTTGGTTACTCCTAGAGATAAGGGCTGAGAGCCTTGTATAGGCTGCAGAAAGAGAGATATTTAGATGTCACTGCTAACATCAAATAACTTGAACATAAGGTTGGTTTAAAACCACACAAGGATCTGTGCTGCTCTGGAAGGTGAACTGTTTACACGGAAATCTAGGGTAAAGAAAAAGACAGCCACATCCTTACAAACCAGGGAAAAGTCCTGAAGATCAATTGGTGAAGCCAAATTGAGATCTGTAAGACCACCTCACTACACTTTGAGTCTTAATCAGAGCACTGTTAATCCCTTAGCATCTGAGGGTACTCACTAAACCTTCCTCACTGGGGCAGGAATATCAACAGGGAAGGTCCATGCAGAGGGCACTGGGATTCTAAGCAGCCCCCTGCATACCTGTCCCTTCCCACAGGAAGGACAGATGAGCAACATGGCCATGCAGAGATACAGTTCCAGCCCAGCCCTGGCAGACCGCATCTGCAGCTTTCTTATTTCAATACAAGCCTCCATCTTCCTCCTCAGAAGAGTATGCTAGATGCAAAGACAAAACCAAAACAATCTACCTTCTCCAATACTTTCACCCCAAAGGATACAGCGTCAGCAACCACAGAACCAAGCAGCTCTCCTTTGGTTTGTGCTTGGGGAAAAAGAAAAGGTCTACAGCACCTGCTTGCCCCCAGGCTTTCCTCAGAGTCAGTCCTCCAAGACCAGCACTCGACAACTCTGAAGTAACAGAACTCTGGCAACAAGCACCAGGCCAAAGGATGAGGCCCATAAAAGTCTGTATGTGGGCCCTACAAGCGATAAGTGGCTACACAGATCTTTAAAACTTTACCCCACTTCATTCAGGCCCAAATCTCCACTTTCTACTAACACAGTTATTCACCTGCTGACCTGAGTTAGACCTGATGTTTGGCAGCAAGAGATGCAAGGTTTGCGCACACTGCCAGGAAGATGGGGCAGAAGACACCCAAAAGGTTACAGAGGATTATGCAGGCTGCCTTAAGTGCGTGGCAGGAAGAAAGGGAAAAGGCATTCACACCTTCTGTATCTCCCTGGTATTTATCACCTTCTGTTCCTGCTCTGAAAGCCTCACCCTTCCAGAGCACAAGAACCTCTGCTGCTGCACAGGGGAAAACATAGTTTAGCTCCTCCCTGCTGGTTTACTGTCTCTAGCAGAGATGGCAGCTCAGAGAAAGCACAGCACTGCTTTCAATTTATGTTCATTGCAGTTTAGTCGAAGTGCAAATCAAGCCACAAAGTCTTCGAGAATTCAACAATGCAGTCATTTCACCAGGAAAAACAGGGATATGTGCACTTCCAGCTTGCCTGAACCTGACATTTGGAAGCCAAACAACAACTTACAGCCAGGGCTGAACTTGTCATTTCCAAGCCCTGAATAGGAAGAGATCAAGTTGGAGCTCCTGCAACAGTTCAAAAGTTTTATCCATTCCTAATGGATAACGTTCTTATACCGTCTGTCCTGTTAATTTCATAAGCTGTGAACTTTGTCACCCTTTTGCCCCTAAGCTCAACACTAAAACGGAAAGACAGAAATCCTCACATGAGACTCACATGCTGAAATGCAGGCAAAAAAAAAAAATAAATCTGCATCTCTTTACTTCCTTTTCACCATGAATCCTACTCTGTAGTTCAGCAAGACAGTCAAAAGGAATTGAGCAAGTCAGCTGTCTATATAGCTCACATGGGAAACAAAATCGAAACTTACGTTAGAAACAAATTCTATAGTTCTGATCTGCACTTTGCCATATATTCCAAGCGTATCTATTCTTTCAAGGCTAATTCTGTATTTGTAGAGCAGCACGTGCTTCTTGTTTACAGACACCTAAAGAGACAGGAAACAAAACATGAAAATTGTATTAAACATGCATTTCATCAGCCATGTATCAAGATGTATGCATGTGTATCTGTTTTATACCAGTTTGGTACAGAACTAGGGAGTGTCCAGGAAATTTCAGAGCAACTAAGTTCGGCTTATCCATCATTCAGTCTCCTTTTCTATTGCTACAAGGGAGATTTACAATAAAATTTACAATTCACACTTTTTGTTTCTATCACCTGATCATATACCAGTGTGGTATGATCAGTCTAACACAATCCATTACTGAGTCTAACAGAGCAAGAGAAATGCATCTCACGTGTTTGCTCCAAGAAGACTGTCCCGCCCCAGCCACAAGACAAGTTTATCCTAAGGTCAGCCCCTTGCACACAAGAAGGAAAGGGTGGAGTAGCCATTAGCAGGAAGTCCCTTGCCTACTCCTCCAACTTAGGAGGAAACAATATTAAATTAAAGGTCTGCTTTACTTAGCATCTCTTGAAAGGAGAACTTCTAAACTTTTCTGTAGTTAGACTATTCCCAGGTAACAGACAAAGCAAGACGTCCAACTATTTACCGCAAGTATGCAAAATACCTTTATCTTATTGCCCTGGATACAGGTAATGAATCCACCCAGACTCACCTGGAATTTATCCTTTAAAATCATGATGACAATTTCAAATGACTTCCCTTTCTGAAAGGGCATCTCGTAAGTGATCTCCTCCCAGCCCCATTTTTCCTGCTCCAATGTGTTGCAAACAATGCAACCAGACCTTTTGAAACGGGGGTTGAAATGAAACGCCACATCAGCTCGAGGCTTTATGCTGCTGCCACACTGGAAATCCACCTGGAACCTAGTCAGGAGAATAAGACAAACCATGTTCAGCCCATCTGTCAAGAAATCACCTGAAAGTTCAATACACTTGTGCTTTATTGTAGAGCCTCAGAACAGGCAGACACGATGAGTGTTGTTCAGTAAGGGAAAAAATGCTACAACATGGGAAAATGCCAAAGGAGGCAAAGCACAAAGAGAGAAGAGAGGATCAGCAGAAAGCAAAAAATCAGTTCATCCTCCACTTCTCATCACAAAGCTTTCATTAACTGCTCAAGCCTGTATTTACTCTGACCCTGTTACAAGGATTTAGATCAAGCCTTTGTGTGCCATCGTAAGTAGGACCCCTGGTAACAGTTCAGCCATTACATTCTTACTCACATAGTGACACTGCAAAAAAGTGACACCAGAGCCACTACCTGTCTGCATCCTCAGGAACAGTGCCATGTATCACAATCAGCTCTCCAGGAGCAAGGCCACCAAGTATTGTCCCAACATATGGAATTATCTAGAAGAGGGGAAAAAAAGAAGGAAAAAAAGATTGAAATAACATTTTGTGATGGAGGAAAAAAAAAAAAAAAACACAGTAGTTTTAAAAATTATATTCTAATACTTAATTATGTGTTGCTCTAGCACATGAAATGAAATGCAACTGGCATTTCATTTAAAACAAATAGCAGAAAAGCACTAAATGCCCACCAAAATGGGAAGGAAAAGCCCAGCAGATTATCACCTATGAAAACCAAGCTTCTCAGATAAAGTTAGAATTTCCAGCCTCCATTCCTAGCTCTCAAATAAAGAGTGGTAATATCTTACTGCCCTCACTTTTAATAGAGTATCAGGAGGATACATTTCAAACTAGGTCATTGCCACGGGCTGACAATTACCAGCCCCTTGCTGGCAGCAGGCGGCACCTTCCTACTTCTGACCCCAGATTACAGCAGCTGCCTTTTCGCTTGGTCTTGCTCCATTCTGGAAAATAGCGATGGGAAAAGACAATGTCACAGAGTGTCTTCTCAGTAAAAACTACGCGACAAACATAAAAAAATACCCTTATCCTAATGAGCTAAGAACTGCGAGGTGCACTGGAATAGCCCTGTTCAGGGGTCCCCGTCTTTATGGTATCTACAGTTTGCAGTCTGGCTCAATGCCTGCTTATTGTTAATTCCTTATCAATAGCTGGAGAAGGCAACACATGCATGTTTTACTAAACTGAAATGGCAACATGGTAGGAGCTGTTAAGTCATATAAGGGGACATGTCAGTTAAAAAGCCCCACACTGCCAGCACAGAGCTCTGGCAAAGGCTCTGGCATGCTGACAGCAGCCTTACCTTGACCATCAGCTGGTGCACCCAGCACTTCAGGGAGGGAAGGGGAGCACCTCAACAGAAAACTCTGGCAGTTCACAGGAGACTGACCTGAAAGCCAAGCTATCCGTCTGCATCTCATCACATGTGCTTTAAATTGAGAAAGGAGGTAAATGTTGCATTTGCTCTGGTTAACCGACAAAAATTTCTGCTAAGGTTGTTTTTAGGTTTTTGTTTGTTTCTTTGTTTTTGTCCCATTCCCTCCCTTCCCGCTGAAAAAAATCCCTGATCCATAGAACAGTGTAAAAGATTTTAGGACATCTTTGAAATTAAACCTCAGTTGGAAACAAGAGTTCCAGTAATTTAACAACAATGAGCAAACTGATAATACTACCCTTGTATGGGATATTGGGCCACAAAAGGACAACCTGAGCTTTTAATTTTTTTTAACTATATAGGTATCTGATCATGCGAAACAAGAAGATATAAAACTGAGAAATTTGCTGACTCTTGTGAATTTGTGAGGAAGAAAGGGGGAATAATAGCAAAAATGGTCTAAATCCAGAGTGTCGATAATCTCTGCCAGCAGACACACATCCTTTTCTGCTCTCTCTCCACTTCCTTTTTCAGCTACCCAAACATTGCACAACATGTAATTACCGGTCATGCTCCACATCAGGCAAAACAGACTTAAAGAACTTGCTTCTCAAGGGTAAGCTCACAAATGGTCAGCTTGTTTTAAGTCTCGTGTATTTTTATAATCAGGTTAATCAGGTGCAGTAGAGGAGGACCAAAATGTGAAACCGACCGCTAGAAGTGAAGAAATAAATACATTGAAATCCCTATGCTTAATGCTAGTAGCTTTCTTCTTTAATATACAAGCTGAACAGAAGAGGCTCATTTTTATTAAAAGAATAATAATAATGATACATTAAAAAAAATTGTGATTATTTTAATTTTAATACACTGCTCCTGAGGGATAGTAGCTCCACGTAATGCAGTAGAGGAATAAATTACTGCTTCAGCCTCCATAGAGGAACAAGAGAAACATAAAGGACACAGGCTGGGACCTAACCACTTTAGTGGATCAAAGTTATTTACACCTGGAAGAGAAGCTGTGACACAGTAACATTTCTTTACATAGAAAATGATATGTTTATTTATGAGAAAAGAAGGCTGGCCCATCAACTCTTCGGAAGCTTAGGCATGGAATCTGCAGGGCCATAACAGAGCATTTCCTGGGTGCAATACTACAAACTTAATGGGGCTCTGTCATCACAGACCATGCCTGTAGTTTTCTTATGTCTCAAGATGCTATTCTACTAATTTTTCCTCATTTATTAAGAGCAATGCTCGTGACATCACATCATCTACCAGCATCCCAGCTCTCATTGATCAATATCAACTTAGTCTGAGGGGTCTTAAAGATCAAGGTCTTTATAAGATCTGCCAGTTTTCATAAAACAAGAGGTCAAATTATGATCTTGGAAAGGACTGTGGTAACACAGCTCTCATCCAGCTTGCTGGGTAGCAGACAGCCACCCCATCACATGGAGCATGACAACATCTCTTTCCAGATGGGTGGAGTAAAGGGCATAAAGAAGAAAGCGGGATTTCCTGAATGATTAAGAACAGAACAGTAGTGAAGAAATACATCTCAAACTTGTAACAAAGCTCTCAAGTTTTGCTGCTCATGGAACAACTCACTGAAACAGTGAAATTTTCCTTGCCCTTCTCCATCCCTACTAAGTTCATCTTCTGGTATCTCACAGACGATAAAAATCACAGAAGGGATGAGGCTGGAAGACACCTCTGGTGTCTCTAGCCCAATGCCTTGATGAAAACAAGGTCAGATTGAGCACGTTACTCATGGCCTTGTCTGGAGGCTGTCCTGAGGTCAGTAGCACAACCTTTCCCAAATCTGTCTCCGCATTCCAATCCTAAATACTTACTCTTACACCTGATTCTACCCACTCATATGCTCCAGCCTGCTCTTGTTACTTCTCACACTCCTTAGTCCACTCACAGCCACTCAGTTTTGCTAAAGTCTTACTCCCTCCCTTACACAGTTTATTCATCCTAAACATCTCTTAATCCTCCTCTTCAGACCTCCTCTCCCACCAAAAATCACATCTACCAACATTCATTTTCCTTTTGCAGTTCAGACCTTTCCACCTTTGAGTTAACCTCCACAAACCCTTCCCTCATCTCCCAGCCAGGTTCTTGTGAAGAAGACGGTAGCTATTCCCCCATCATCCTTGGTTCTATTCGATTCACAAGCAGTGAACATACAGA